>NC_135924.1:1464116-2193675 GCF_964058835.1 Carex rostrata
TTTTTTATGTGGGTGACTCTATTGCTTTCCACGATTGCATTTAGAAATGAGATAAGATAAGATGGATTATGATATGTAATAAAGTATATATACTTTTATATATTGCATCTTAGGTATACATGACATCATCTTGTTCTCTGATATCTTGCATTTTCTCTAATCTTACTGACAATGTACCCGAGAAATTGGCATTTTATTTGCGTATTATTTGTTTTTTTTACGTATCGAATCGAACTGTGAATAAAATGCAAAAAAAATGTATAATACATTTTACTCACGAATAAAACACGAATTTTTTATTTTTTTAAATATTTTTTTAGGGTTTTTTTTTTCCTTCCTTGTTATACCGAATCATTCCCGAATTATTCCCGAATTACATCCGAATCATGAATTTTTGACCTCGTCAGACCAAACCCGAACTATTCGTTTGTCACTGTGCTGACAGGTCAGTGAATTGCTATAAATTTGTACTACTTTTGAATGGTCTAAATTTTTTCAGATCAAGTGATTTTCTATCTATATAAAAATAATAATAGAAAAAATTATAAAAAGGTGTTAAATTTGAACTAGAAGTATATTTTTATATAGAAATTATGTTATACAGTTCATATTAATTGTGTGAACTTTCAAAGTGAGGATATTAATTAATTCATAATATAGACTACTATACACTGCATAAAATCATAGCCTCACTAATAAATATATATTTTTTAAAAGAGGAATTGACAAGTTAATGAAAAAAGGACATATATTTGATGAATCTGGACATCTCCAGTTTGTGAAAATGGAGAGGATTATGTTATAAATGGGTTTGGCCATTTTGCAATTCTATGGGTATAAACATGCGTAGCACAATGTTTCTGCAACAAAGACAGATAAAAGGACTTCAAATCCTATGTGACATTATAAAATGTATTGTGTGTAACGAGTCATTGACAGGGTCTATAGGTAATTTATTAAATTCTATGTCTACTTTTTAAGAAAGGGACCAACAGTTTAGCGTTTATTCTATTTTTCTGTATTTTAATTAACCACATAACTTACTATTCAGCTAATATCAACACAACATAAGATTTTTAATTTGCTCATATATAGCTAATATGTATTTTGTATAGAACTACAGTGTTCTTAAGTTCATCAAGTTTCTGTGTAAATTCAACTTTAAAACTTATCAGATTAACTTTAAAATGACAGTTTAACTATTCAAATCTATCTACGAGTAATGTGTCTATATACAAAAATTATAAATTTTCAAACTAATTTTGTATATAGTCAAGTGGTTAAAAAATATTTAAAATATAAATACATTAAAATAATTTTGACAACTTTATTTCATACTAAATTAATTAATTTAAAAGTTTAAAATTTTCTCACAGAGTCGGACTCAGAGTCAACTATCGTAAATTTTGACCAAAAAAAAAAGTTTTCTCTTCAAGCCGCGTTGAAAAAGGGGACGCATTTGGTATGAAGCCAATAATAATGATAGAGAATTGCATTTCACAATCAATCAATCAATCCAATCAATGTTTATTAATTTATACGGAAGAGAAAAGTATATTAATATCATATATCATTTAACAACTCCGTTTTTTATTCATCAATTACATAAATATACTGAATTATATTGTATTATCAACGATTTAATGATAGGAAAAAAAAGTTTTGAAAATGTGGTTAATCAAAACTTTGCAGCTTTTGTGAAAGTTAAAAGAAAAAAATATCTAATGATAATTTTAAAAAGTTAACTAAACAAAAAAACAAATTTTGCATTTTTTCTTTATTGAAAGAAATGATATAAAAACTTAAGTACCAAAATTTCCTGATTAAAGAATTTTAAATAAAAAATAGCATGCCTCAACTAATAATAATATAAAACATGTTATAAGTTAAAATTAACAACTTAAATATATGATTTAACTTAAAACAGTTTAAAGTTTGACTTAGTCCATCTTAAAATCGATAGAGCATCTTTATTTTTGGTATTATTAGAGTTTTTAATCTGAGGTGACAGTTTCTATTTCGATTTTACAAATGTTTGAGACTTTCTTATTTAGAAACTATGCATGAAAATTTCCTATTAAGAAATCGTTTATGAACTCTACGCTGGCGAAATAATTGGTTCTCCTACAGGAAAGTTTCTTTAATAGCTGACGTGACTTTAATAGAAACTCTAATTTCAATTTAGATGAAGAGACTCCACAACTACTCTTGAGTTTAATGATTTTTAAGTGAGAATTAAGTTTATAATTAAAAATAAGAAATAGAGGTTCCAACCCAATGATTTAGCAGCTATAAAGAAGTAGAAAATATTTGTAGCCTTATCTCCTTTTGTGTGGTCTAAGACTCTAGAGCAACTATGTTCCTTCTTTATTTAAAATAATCCTCATTTTTATTTCTACTTCCATGAAATTTTTTGGCAACTTTTCATTAATAGCTCATGGAATGAGAATATAATGATTAGAACAACTTTTCGATTAATTTTTGGGCAAGTGTTGTTAGTATTTTTGTAAAATCATACGAAAAGATTTTTGTACATAATAATTTTTTTAAAATTTTTAATCATACCTCTTTAATGTATAATATTAAAAGTAACGGTAACTATCTTTTACAAAATTTCGTCTATTTCTTTTCTATCATTGGGTTTCGCCATTTTTAAACCTGATTTTTTTTCAAAAAAAAAATGACAGGACCTTATATTTTACATATATAATTATCATTCAAGTTTTTTTGTCACAGACCTACAACAGCTATTGAATTTGTCATTAATTTTCTAAATTTTAATTAACAAAACAAAAAATAAAGACGGAAAGGAAAGTTAAATTTAGTTTTCCTCATTAATCATTCAAACACAAAGAGATTATATATGTTATTTTTCCTTTCTATTTCATTATATTCCCTTCTATTCTTCACCTTTGCTCCCTTCCTCTGCTCTCCATCCAAACAAGGTGTCAACTATTTTGATTTGTTGTTTAAAGTTCACAAAAAAAAAATGGTGAGCTTAAGAATACCTAGTGGAAATATAATGAAGGAATATTAAGTCGTCAAAGAGTAATTAAGTGGTAAATCCCCAAAAGCAATTAATACGTATCTTGGATCCGAATAATTAATATATAAATAAATGGCATGTTGGAATAATTTATCTTTGATCCGAACGAAATTACATAGTAAATGATGCTTCCCCTATTCTGATTAGATGACTGTGAATAATGAGTACCAATTGCTAATTAAAGATGTTTTTAATATGACCTCATGTAGGGGTGGTAACCAGTTGACTTGTCACGAGTTAGGTCTAGTTTGAATTTGTCACGAGCTAGTTTTACTGGTTCAGCTTGAATTTGTTATGAGCTGACTTTAGTGGTCCGAGCTGAAATCTCAACTTGAAATTGTGACAAGTTGAACCGAGTTAGCTTGATGGATCTGTCTGGATCTTGTTTTTAGAAGAAAATAAATTCTACAAACTTTTTGAATTGAGCTGGACAGTATAAAATGCACACAAATTCATACAAATTCACAAATTGATACCTAGTCGAGTGAGCTAGGCCCCAACTTGAACACGATAATTCTGGACCGAACTAGTGGCGAGTTGACTCGTTAACAGCTCGATCCAATAACGAGCGAGCTGTTAGTGAGCGAATCGAATACGAGTTACGATAGAGCCACAAGCTACTTGCATTTTTGCCACCTCTACTCTGCAATTGCAATTAATCAATATGGTCAATAAGTTAACAACTTTACAAATATGACATAGTAACATATTTAGAATTATATGTTACTTAATAAGGAAATTGTAGTTGGATATGCATCGCATTCAGTTGACATCCGATACGCTACGCATTCATATAAATTGTATTGTATTAATATGGTAGACATGATTGGCGTGTAATAAGTGATGCTAAGTTAAAGGAAATAAAATAATGGTTCCCAATAAGCCTAACTTAGATATTAAATATTATATGATTTTCTGAGTGTAGCAAGTCAAGATTTATAACTCGCGGAAGGAAAGCAGCTTTGCAACACCAAAAAAGTCAAAAAACCAAACCAATCAAGGTAAGGTGTCAACTCGTTCTGTGGTGAATGGTTTTAACAGAGTAGTTTCTACTTCATACAGAGCACGATTGTTATGCAAATCTATTGTCTTTGCGCTGCATCAAGCAAAAACTACTCTGTTAAATATTCACCCCGTTTTGTCACAACCACAAACTATAAATAAATAAAAAAGAAATAGGTAGAATCCCAGGGGTGTTTGCATAAATAAATATATGGTCTGGTACAGCTAATTCGGCGCCTCTTCCCTCGTAGAAGAAAAAGTTCCTTTCTTTCTCACCTAAATTTGTTTGCAAAAAAATAAACAAACAATACGAGAAAGAGAGAGAGAATAAGTAATCAAAAGGAGACCAATCGAGCTGGAAAAGGAAAGGAAAGGAGACTGATTTTGTTAATCTCAATTGGCACCTCAGCTCAAGGGCCAGTGGAGATCTTAGCTTCACTGGATCTGACTTGGAAATAGATGCAATGGTGGTTAAGGTTTGTAGCTGAAGCAAATTTATTGGAATTTAGAGGTGGGTTTTTTACATGGGTGCCTGTCTCTCTTTAGAGGATCTCCACCGTGTCGGAGCAGGTATTTCTTTCTCTTTTTACAAATAAATTTTATCCCAAATTTAATTTTTGTGAGCTGTTAATGGAATGATTTTGGGTCTGTGGTTTGAGAGTCAAATTGGTGAAATTTATTTGTTCAACTTCAACCAAAGAATTCAACTTTTTTAACATGTTAAAATTAGCTCCATATGTGCAATCAAAATTAAAAAAACTCTTGAGCTAATAGGTAGATAAAGGGTGCTACTTGTTCCTGTTTGGAAGTTTGGATTTATAGACTTGAATTTAGTGCACAAATTAGATTTTTGGAGTAATTGCTATAATGAGCATTATAAGATAGACTTAGCCCTAGTAGTGTTATGGTATTGATTTTGTTTTAAATTCAGTAGAAAAGGACTAAACTTTGTTGAAACAAAATCAGTAATTCCTATTGATTTTGTACATAGTTGCTTTCAATGGATGATGCATTTGAGCTACTTCACTTATTTTAGTGTTTTAAATCATATTATAAAAAGCCACTTCAAACAGCATACTATTAATAATAGTTAGACTTGGTACCAGTAACTACCAACCAATTTAGTAAGTACCATATAAATTATCTAACCTTTTTATGATATAAATATTTTCAATCAAAGGAGATTCTCTGAAAAAGAGCAAGTCGAAATCGGAAACAGGGACTGTTGCCAGTGCACTTGCTCCACCTAAAGATGTGGAGGACTTGCGGCAAATAGCTGGCTATGGCCGTGTCAACATCTTCACTTACAGTGAGTTACGTGCAGCTACAAAGAACTTCAGGCCTGATCAGATTCTAGGCGAGGGCGGTTTTGGAATTGTCTACAAAGGTCTCAAGTCCTCTTCCATTTGTTTTTTACTTGTTTCAAATTTTGGAATTGTATATCTTTTCCTTTTAATCAATGGGAGATCTTAGCGAGATTTGTGTTTCGTAATTTTTTTCAGGTGTAATTGATGAGACAGTGAGACCAGGTTTTAAATCAACCCAAGTTGCGGTAAAAGAGTTGAATCCTGATGGATTTCAAGGAGATAAAGAATGGCTTGTAAGTCTTTCTATTTTAAATATTTTTCCTTAATTAATTCCTTCTTTTAATAATATAAAGTTGGTGCCTTTTTTAAAATGAGAAATTTGGATATATACCCATCACAACTTCTTTAATTAGATATTTACCCATCCAAAATTAAAAATTAGATATTTGTCCATCTAAACATAACCTATTTATTAATATACCCATTTTCAATTTTTCTCACTAAAAAATATTAATTAATATTAATATGACAATACTACCCTTCACCTTCACAGTTAGTTCCTAAAACCTTGATCTTTATATTTCTTCTTGGTCAATCCCGCTCTTCCTATAGAAATGATATTTTCTTCACTTCCCATCCCACCCTTCCTCTCCTCCCGCCCTCCCTCTTCCCCGGCCCGTCCTTCTTCTCCCCGTCTTCCCTCCTCCATTGACTCCAGTATATCAAGAAAAAAAGAAAATTAGAAATTATGTAATTTGTTAAATCCTATAAAGAGATTAGAGGAATAAAACAAAAATGAAATTGGGTCCAAAATGCACAAACCTACAAAAGTAAATTAAAAATTGAAAATACCAGTACTAATATACAGTAGATATGCTTCTGATGGGAGATTACAAAGTAAGTTGAGCTTTGATTTAGCTACAGGTCTTAAAAAGCTCACAACAACATAGATGACAAAGAGAAAAATTAACTACTTGTATTATAACAATTATATAGTATAGGAGGGATATATAATCAACTGAGTTTACATATATCATTCTAATATACAGAAAACAATTTGTCATGATACCAGTTCAACACGTGGGCTTGCCTAAATATGCTTCCTTTGTCATGATTTTCTAAAAAAAATTACAAAATCATACTTGTGTTTAAAATGAATATACAATTAATTATGTATCATGAAAATTTGGTTATATCCTATTTTTACTTGGCATTGGAGCAATTAAGTCTTTGTTGCTCACCGACTTCATCTTCTTACGGGCCGTTAAGTCTTTGTTGCTCAAAACATTGTCATCCCGATTAGTCTTAGAATTATTATTAAAAGTTATAATCATTGAAGAAAATGGATCACTATTGTTTGAATCTTCATCCATTATAAAAAGATTTTGTGAAAGGAAGAAGAGAGTAAGGGTTGGCGGAGGGAGAGGGAAGGCGAGAAGAGAGGAAGCGAGGGTGGGAGGAGATGAAGGATGGGCTGGGGGAGAGGGAGGGCAGCCAGGGGGAGTTCCTGGAGAGAAATGGCAGGATTGAGGAAGAAGAAAAATTTGCTGCACTGGGAAGGTTTTAGGAAAGGGTTGATAAGGGTAATATTGTCATTGATATATTTAATAAATATTAATTAATATTTTTTAGTGAGAAAAATTGAAAATGGGTATATTAATAAATATGTTATATATAGGCAAATATCTAATTTTCAATTTTGGATGGATAAATATCTAATTAAAGAAGTTGTGATGGGTATATATCCAAATTTCTCTTTTAAAATTATGTAAAAAATCGTACTTTTGTACTCTTAATTTCTGATCTGAACGTGAACACGCATTACTTAGGACCAAGTGTGACTAGTATCTAATTGTAGTGGTACTGCTAAACAGTGAGAAAGCACATAACAAACTTAAAATAGCATTTATTTAATAATTTTTAAAAATGTGCTTGCTTTTGTATTGAATGGCCAGGACAGGATTTATTAATAGTCTTAATTACTGCTAAAAGATGCACTAAATTACTCATGTTTTGCTCTCTTAAAATAGTATTTGAATTGCTTTTAACACAAGGAATATTATATTCAAATATTTTCAGGCTGAAGTGAATTCCTTGGGACAGCTGAGTCACCCGAATCTAGTGGAGCTGATCGGTTACTGTTGTGAGGGGGCCCACAGACTACTAGTGTATGAGTACATGGCTTGTGGCAGCCTAGAAAAGCACCTTTTTCGACGTATGCTCCCTCTTTCTTCTTATTTTTGTACCAGTACTAGTGTATCATTAGCCTTCAGGAGTGCAAATAATCCTAAATTTTAATTATTTTGCTAGTTGACTCAAAAATATAACACTATACCAAGACAAGCAACTTTCAATAATACTGGTACAGTGGTTGTACCAATGGCTCAAAGTGGTACTGGTACAGCGAACAAATTGATGTACCATCAAAAAGCGCTTTAAGTTTTTCATAACATACCAGCTTTATCGCTGGTCATTGCTGTTATTAAAACAAAACCAAGGGTATTAAAGAGTCGGTTGATCCTCTAGTTCACAAATTACACAGATTTACCTTACAAAGTCGATATTTCTAAAATAGCTCCAACAGAATCCTTTCAAAAAAAAAAAAAAAAAGGAATTTACTGAAATCAGAACTACTGTCACAACCTTATCAGTAGAAGGAAGAGTTGTCTCTGTTGCTCTGGAGTGTATCATTAGCCTTCAAGTGTGCAAATAAGCCTGAATTTCAATTATTTTGCAAGTTGATACAATTTTGATTTTATGACCCCTAAATTATGTGTTTTGACTTTTGAGTTTGGACTTGGAGCTTAAAAAAAAATTAATATCTGTTAATTGAAGTCAAAGAATCAGAAAAGACAAATTTAAAATTTTATCAAGTTATAGTCAGAAAGATTGATAATTTGATATATTCATGTCATACTCGTACAAGTAAACAGGGGTATGCTTGACAATGCCATGGTCTACCCGCATGAAGATTGCACTTGGTGCAGCCAAAGGCTTAGAGTACCTTCATGGGGCCGAGCAATCCATCATTTATCGTGATTTCAAGACCTCTAACATTTTGCTCGATGCGGTGCGTCTCCTTTCTCTCCTTCTCTCTCTTACTAATAAATAGCACACAAATTCTAAAATGGTCCAATTCCTTTTCATTAACAGGATTACAATGCAAAGCTGTCTGATTTTGGGCTTGCACGCACCGGGCCCATGGGAGACCAGACTCATGTCTCAACACGGGTCATGGGCACATATGGATATGCCGCTCCAGAGTACGTTATGACTGGTGAGTCAAGCTTTACAAAATATTTTTTTTGGTAGCACAATTTTTACCATATATTTAACCATGCATTATATCAACAGGCCATCTAACAACACGAAGCGACGTGTATGGTTTTGGTGTTGTTCTCTTGGAGATGATAATTGGGCGTCGTGCAATGGACAAGAGCCGGCCAACTAGGGAACACAACTTGGTTGAGTGGGCCCGGCCCTTGTTAATACATAACCGTAAACTCTTCAAGATCATAGATCCACGAATGGATGGTCAATATTCAACCAAGGTAGCTGTAGAAGTAGCCGCTCTAGCATACAAGTGCCTTAGTCAAAACCCTAAAGGCCGGCCTGCCATGAGTCAAGTCGTGCAAACCTTACAATCCCTACAAGACCTACCTGAGAGTCAAGACATGATTTTGAGTGCCTTCGGTAGTGCTGCTGTCACACTTTATGAAGTACCCAAAGAAACCCTAACAAATGCTGGAAACGAAAAGGAAAAGGACAAAGAGAAGAACCAATTGGAAAGGAAAACCAGTGATGAAAATAGAGTGGCAGTGGTGTCTGACAAGCCAGTCCCACAGAGCAGACGGACAAGGCCGGGAAATGGACGGAGCAAGAGTGAACCGCCATTAGATGTGCAATTGTACATTCCTTCTCCAGATTCCGTACCCGTGTCACCGGCTAATTGTAATGGTAGAAATGACAAAATAAATGGAGGTGTCCTCTTGACTCTTAAAGAAGGTGAGAGTGATTTGTATAAGATATATAATAACAAGTAATCTTCTTTTTCCTTTTTCCTTTTTTTTTTTTTTTTTTTTTTTTTTTTTTTTTTTTTTTTCTTTTCAATTTGGTATTTGATGGCTCTGATGTATGCTGTTTTACTGTCCTGATATGGAAGATAGAGGGATTGTTCTTGGTATTGTCCCAAATGTTTATAGGTTGAATATGCATCTATGGTTAAAGTTTTGGGGTCTCTGGTACCAAGTTCCTGGCTTATTATCTTAATTCTGAGTTGGCACAAATCATAATTTAGCATGAAGTTGAGATGTGTCAATAACAATATGTTAGAATTATCATTTTTTTAGTAATCAGTATGTTAGAAATCTTTAGACAAGTATTGCTTGCCATGTAAAGATACCATTTTGTGTTCAATATTCACTATAAAAGAAGGTTTTTACATGTGCAGATGGGCCTCAATCCTGGTAAATCTGATAGCACTCCTTTTTATTCTTTTTTAATAATGTTGATCGAAGCTACCAAACCAAAAAATAAAACAAAAAGATAACAAAAAGTACATCCATTACCTCTCCTTATAGCCTTTCATATCTATCTCAATTTTTCCTTGCAAAATTTCATCCACAAAAATCTCTCTTGAATTTTATCAACTAAATTCTCTCCTTGCAGCCTTTCATATCTATCTCAATTTTTCCTTGCGAAATTTCATCCACAAAAATCTCTCCTCTTGAATTTGATCAACTAAATTCATTGAAAGCAACACCTTATCTCTAAAGACTTTCATATCTAGCTGACCGGAAACCATTTACTCACAACTCTGTGCTGTTGAGAGGAAAAAAAAAACATTCTATAAGAGACTAAGGTTCACTTATTTAATTTTTTATAAATAAAACCATTTACACTTTCATTTTAGATTAATTCAAATAAAAATGTAAAAATTGACAGTGATATTTGTGTTGTGATGGAAGACTTTCACACCTAAAATATGTCACACAAGAAACAGTGACATTTGTGTTGTGATGGAAGACTTTCACACCTAAAATATGTCACACAAGTAATAATCGTTAAGAAATTTCAAATTGTGATGGAAGACTTTCACAATTGAAATATGTCACACAAGAAATAATCGTTAAAGAAATTGTATGGTTTAGCAACACCTTATCTCTAAATACCTTCTCATTCCTTTGATTCCACACAAACCACATGGTTATGCTAAACCATACAATCCAACATCTTTCATTTTGAATTCCAGCTGCTATAGAGTGTTGATTACTTACTGTTCAATAAAATCTAGGCTTTTAGTCATAGAGAGACAAAAACAATAGCAAATATGAAACATTGAATTCAAAGGCAATGCAAAAGAAACTAAAAATAGTAAGGAAAAGCTGACCGGAAACCATTTACTCACAACTCTGTGCAGTTGAGAGGAAAAAAAAAACATTCTATAAGAGACTAAGGTTCACTTATTTAATTTTGTATAAATAAAACCATTTACACTTTCATTTTAGATTAATTCAAATAAAAATGTAAAAAATGACAGTGACATTTGTGTTGTGATGGAAGACTTTCACACCTGAAATATGTCTGATGTAGATTATTACAATACAAGTAATAAATCCTAATTTACACTCAATTCGGTTGCAAGTGTACAACCTTGTCAAGTAGTACTTAGGCATCGTCTCCACAGGGACAAGTCGGAATATCAAATATAACCTAACAATTTAATTTAGTAAAATAAAGTAAAAAAGGTTTTTGTTTGTTCAAAGGTTGGCTTGGTTTTGATTAAAATGAATTAAACTAAAGTCTTAAAGCAAAATCTGAGTTTTTAACAAGTATGAGAAATTAGGGTTTCTTAGGGTTCCTATCCACTAGTGTTATGACTAATTGGTTTATTAAATTTGTTCTTTTAGTTATGAATGCACAGTTGGGTGTTGTAGGTACAAAGGGATATCTCTATATTAATACCATCTTTAAATTAGAATAAACGTCACCTCTCGGTACTTGGCTACCCTAATCTAAAGTCATTAAGTTCTTACTGTCCCAATAAATCTAGAAAACTATCTTTCACCTCTCGGTACTTGGCACAATTCTCTAAACTATTAGGTAAAACCCGTATAAGACAAGCGTCACCTCTCGGTACTTAGCCTATCAAATACCCTATTCCTTATGGTCTGGACCCAATATTCAATTTCTCAATTACAAATACCAAATCCTAGGGTTTCATGTGATTTCGATTAAGTCCTCACAATCAATTAAAATAAAGAATAGATCATAACAAAGAACAAGAATATATAAAATAAAACCAACTAAATCATAACAAAAGTTTCAAGTACAACCCTAATCAACCCTAGAAAAGCCCTTAGCCAGCCATGGCTAAAATACAAATCAAATCAAAAGAATAAAAGAGTTCCAAAGGAAAGAAAATAATAAAACCGATTGATCAATGATCTCTTCTTCATTCTTCTCTCTTCTAGCTTATCCTTGCTTTTCCTTGTTGAAACCCTAGAAATTCTGCCTAAAAACCGTACTCAATCTGTTCTACAGGTCCCTATTTATACCCAACTCAAAAACCTAGAAATAACCAACCAAAAATAGCAAATTCGGGCTCTGAACCGACCTAATTGCGGGCCGCAGTGCATGGAGGAAGTTAACAGACTGCGCAGAAAAAAAACTGAAGAGTCATTGCGGTCCGCAATAAAGGTCCTTGCGGGCCGCGATAAAGGTCCTGCGGACCGTAATAAAGGTGCAGAAATGCTCTGACTTGCTTGGTTCTGGCTTGCTTAGTTGTGGGCCGCAAAGGATCCATTCCGGGCCGCAATGTATGTTGGCAGAAGCTCCAATCTTCGTGCTAACTCATCCGTTTTGTTTCGTTAAGCTCCAAACACTTGATTACCTGTAGAACAAACATAACTAGGGCAGTAACTTGAACTTTTGGACATTTCTAACCTAATTAAACCTAATCTAATCAAAACTTGGCTTAATTTACATAACAAACCCTAGGTTTCAATAGATACAATTTCGGCTTATCAATGTCACACAAGAAATTATCGTTAAAGAAATTTCAAATGGTACATATTGCCAGCAACGCAAGTTTTTACAGGAGAGCAATTTTACATAACAATTGATTTGTTGTTTCTATGTTTTTTTTAATTTCAATCAAGTTGTTCTCTTCTAAATGTTGCTTAAAATTTTTTTAAGTGCATGAATGAAATTTTGAATGTAATAATTTCATGGAAATGTCATAGTTTGATAACAACCAAAATGTACTAATTTTGGTTTGGTAGTAGGTATATTTGTTTGACTAATTGCTTAAGTTGGTGGTAATTAAGCAAAGTTATGCTAAACAAAGAGTCAATTGAATGCACAATTGAAGGTTAATTGAATTGGACTAATTAGATGTTAGTCTTGAAGAACTTTGATAACTATACTTTTTTTTTTTCTAATTTTTTTTTTTTACTTTCTACTTATTTTAATATAATGTAATTGTTTATCTTTCTGGCAGCTTATACCCAGGTTATTTCTCATTTATGTATTTTTGTTTTTCTTCATCATTGTTTATCAAAACACTAAAAATTTCATTGATAATGAATTGTCAAAGTTATATAATTTCATAATTTGTTCAATTTCACATTAGTATCATGCCTAACTAATGACTATAACATAAAAATATGTGATATTTCATCATTTGTTGCCAAAAGTAAAATGAAAAAAAATGTGATGTTCTTAGCGGTGTAAATTTAATCCGACAAATTAAACTATTATTGTTTGGAAAAATAATCAAATTTAGAATTTGATTAGTTAGATTTAATCTTGATTATTTATATTGAATCTTGATTATCTCGACAAATAAGTTTCAGATATGATATTTTTGAAAACAAAATTGAATTAAATGTCAACCATTGAATTTTTCTTCTCAAAATAAATTTATATTAACAATAAGATATCATTGTAAAATCATCTAGTATCTTGTTAGATTTAATTATTTAAATAAAACTTGCTCTATATTATTAAATATTAATAGTTAGAAGAGGATGATTCAAATGCCACTTTTTATTCCACCATCATAGTTCCATTTCTTTTAATTTTCTAATAACAAAAAAAAAAAAAATCTAAAAGTCAAATGTCAAAATAAAACCGTTAGATGTGATCTATATTATTTTCTTTATATTCACATAAAAGATCATCACTTTTTAGATATATATTTTATATGAATCAATGAGTTAAAAATCAACCTAAAATTATTCACATAAATATATTTCATATTTGTGCAAGCTTTTGAACCAATTAAAACAAGATCGAAAGGTTGTAAAATTTACACGTGCATAGAGAAAATGATACGCATCATATATAATAATTTTATTTTGACATTTGAGATTTAAATTTGAAATCATATATTAATAAAAAAGATGAGGCAGAATGGGGACATTTGAACCCTCTTTGAAAAAAAAAAATTGAACTCGACAATATTTATTTTATAATTGAATAATTACTGAATAAAATGTAATCATGATGAATGAAGAACGTAACTAAACTATACAAACTTGAGATTAAATTTTAAGAACAGCGAACAAATTGATGTACCACTAAAAATGAGCTCAAATTTGTCAAATCAGATTGAAATCTATATTGAAAATATATTTAAATTTTAAAACAACAGGACTGGAAGCCCATCAATTGACATTAAAACCTTGTACTCTAGATCAATGAAAACTTGACAAATCATCTCATATTTGAACTATATATGCCGCCTTTAAAAAAAAGAATTTATTGGATTTGACTTTTGGCTAATATTATCTTGAATTGGCCTCCATTACCTCTTGTTTTTGAAGATGACTTCAAATTAATATTTTATAAATGTGGTTAGACTTTATTTGTTTTTTTTAAATATGTGAAGTCATCAAGTATTTTTAAATATTGAATGATCATCAATTATTTAAAAAAAATTATCATATACTTTTAAATTAATTTTTTAATAATAAACATTCATCAATAAGTGGATATACTTAATTAAATTACAGAATTAATTATAATTTAATTGCAGACTTTTGAGTTCAAAGTGCATTTTTACTGAAGAATAGTCCAAGTTCATTGCTCTGTGCACTAAACCAAATCTCAAGAACAAATAAATTAATCACAATATGCACCATTAATTTCTGTAATTTAAACATTATAGATAATAATATGTACCATTAATTTATGCAACTTAAGCAGGTGCAAGTATTTATTACGGCCATTTTTATTAATATTTAAAAAAAAACTTAATTTTAAAAATAACTCTACATTGAATTTTTTTATTAAAAATGCCCCAACTGCCAGGTTCACGGGCGGCCCGCTTGTGTTTTGGGCCTGACGGTTGGAGCATTTTTAATAAAAAATTTAATGTAGGGTTATTTTTAAAATTAAGTTTTTTTTTAAGGATATTAATAAAAATGGCCGTATTTATTATAACCGAAAGAAATTTCTATGAAAAAGTAAAAGAATGTATATATCGATTTTATTTTATTATTATTTTGGGGGTTGGCAATGAAGTCACCGCAATGACCAAACCTAACCCTAAATCTGTGGCCTGATTTTTAGTGTCCAGATTCAGTGAACCTTGAATTCTTCGTAATCACGTGTTACACACGGATTTTGAAATCTTGATTCTCTCAGGTAACACACCTTTTGAGTTCCAATCCACAACCGTCTAATCCTTGAATATTTGTGCTAATGTATAATGAACGGATCAGATTGAACGTCAAATATTGAGGGTACCTTAGATAATAATAAATTCCAAATTTTGTGGCAAGTTGTCTTCAAAGGGAAACAACCTCTCTCTCACGCCAAGTCAACCCCGTCAACTCTAGTGTTCCAGATCCCTACAGCATCTCAATTTTTATAGTTTACATCTTCACCGTCCGATGCTTTAATATTCGTGCCGTAGAAGATCTGACGGTCCTGATTCAAATCAAAATTTGGGTTACTTTAGGGGATCCGAAATTCCCAAATGGAGCATTGAATATTTTAACAGAATAGTTTTAACTTCATGCAGCGCAAAGACTATGTAATCAAACAGAACTGCATATGATACCTGCGCTGCATGAAGATAAAATTACTCTGTTAAAATATTTACCAATATTTAGCATTTAGGTTATTCTACCATCGATCGTAGGTCTATATAAGCAGTTTTGAACTTGGATTCAGTACCAAATCAACCCACATTGCCAAATCCGACAATTTGAACTTCGATTCCCCCAAATCACATTTGAGAAATTTAATTGTTTTTCGCAATTAAATTTCTCATTCCGCCTTTCTTTCTAATTCGAAGTTCATCGGTTCTTTGGTGGTGAGTCTCAACTCTCAATACTCTTAATTTCTTTATTTATCTCAATTAGAATTGCTTTGAATTTACGATTGGTGTTTGTTTATGCATGAATGCAGATTATAATTAAGAATGGAATTGTGGGTTTTTGCTTATGGATCACTTGTATGGAACCCAGGGTTTGATTTTGATGAGAAAATTATAGGATTTATCAAGGACTATAGGAGGGTTTTTGATCTTGGTGAGTTATCAATTTACTGGTTTTCTGGTTCTTTAGTGTTTTTTTTTTATACAAATAGATTAAAGATATTAACATAATATTTTTTATATATATTTGTGTAGCTTGCTTTGATCATAGAGGCACACCCGAAAAACCAGCTCGAACATGCACATTAGAGGCCACACAAGGATCACTTTGCGTAATTTTTTTTTTTATAATTAAGCCCTTGGTAATGTTCAATTAAGTTTATGATTTAAGAAATAAATGTATAAAAAAGTTGTTTTTTTTGTTTTCTTGAAACAGTGGGGGGCAGCTTATTGTGTAAGAGGTGATGCTGAAAGGCAAGAAGAAGCCATGCAGGTACTTTGAATTGTATAGTCATGTTTTTACTGGTAAATGTTACAGTTGGTTCATTGAATGCATTGCTGAAATTATAACTGATGTTATATCCCTTACAGTAATAACTGATGAATGCAGTGCTGAATTTATTCATAACTTTGCTTTTCTTTTTTCTTTTTCTGGTCAATGTTACAGTTGGTTCATTGTCTGGTAAATGTTACAGTAACAACTGATGAATGCATTGCTGAATTTATTCATAATTTTTTTTCTTTCTTTCAGTACTTAAGAAGGAGAGAGTGTGAATATGACAATATAGCCCTTGTGGATTTTTACAAGGTCGGTAGGATAAAATAAATTTTTGCATTGCAATTTCAAAATTATGAAATGTTTATTCATTTACAAATGTGTTTGTTTGGTTACAGGAAGGAGAGACACTGAAACCAACAGTAACTGGAGTTCAAGTGTAAGAAATTGAAATGTTCCTTTTTGTTTGAAGTAAAAAACACATAAAATTATTTGAAAATTTAATATTATATCATTTTTTTGTTTCCTTTTGATAGGTTTGTATCTACACCTGATCCCGTGGGAAACAAATACTACTTGGGTCCTGCCCCATTGCAGGAAATGGCAATGTAAGAATTTTTATTTTAGAAAAGCAAAAGAAAAACAGTTCGGTATTTGATTTAAACGATTTATTACAAATTTTAATTCAATTTATTCCGCTTCTGTTATAGGCAAATCGCTACAGCAACGGGTCCTTGTGGAAACAACAGAGACTATTTGTTCCTATTAGAGAAGGCTTTATCTGATATAGGTATGACAGTATGACACCCAATTTGAAATCATTAAAAACCATAAAAAAAAATGAGAAATATGCCATATATGCCCTTATAAAATAAATAAATTACTTATGTACAGGGCATGAAGATGATTATATTACGCAGTTAGCAAAGGAGGTGAGAAAGAATCTTCAGATTCCACTGGGGAATATTTCGCCGAAACACATTTCGCAGCAAATGCAATTTCCTTCGATGTATCTTCGCTCGTTACTGCCTGAGAGTCCCGTTGCAGTTGACTCGTGAGATCATATTTTAGAAGTTTTCATTGTTGTAGGGCAAATTCTGATACAAAATTTAGGTGATTTTGATTTCTATTCCTTACTACATGGGCGAGAAAGAGAAGCGATATCTTGTAAGAGGAAAAATGTATGCTGTCATGAACCAAATTAATAATATTTCGGTTCTTTTAAAATAAAATGATGATACTGGTTTTGTTCTTTTGTAGCATATAAATTTGTCTACTTGTTAAGGCAGTCTCATTGTAAAATGTCAAACTAGACCTGAACTGTACTAGAAAACATGCCAGTAAACCAGCAAATTTAGCCTGTACCAGTCCGGTACAAGTGCAATATCAGTTCATGGCCTGGCTTGGTTGCAAGTGAACTAAAAGGAGCAGCAGGTGCAGGTTACATTACATGTACCAGAAAACATGCCAGTAAACCAGCAAATTTGGCCTGTACCAGTCTGGTACGAGTGCAATATCAGTTCATGGCCTGGCCTGGTTGCAAGTGAACTAAAAAGAGCAGCAGGTGCAGGGCACATTACATGCACTTGCAATTGAACTGAATTAGTAATGGTATTTCTTACCAGTAAATCAGTGATGGTATTTCTTACCAGTAAATCAGTGATGGTATTTCTTACCAGTCATTTCAAATTGTACTCAGACCAGTAATGCATTACCATCATCTTGTTTTCAACTTCTCTATTACATAAACATACATTAATTTTTAATGTAAACCAAATATATAGTAATATATCTAAAACATGTTGTATGCATATTTTTAATTAAATTTGGACTCATCTGAAGCGATTAAATCACAAAAATATAACAATTATACTTCAAAGAAATTATATAATACTTGCACAACGATTTACTAAAGTAATATTTTAGGAAAACAAAAATGGTTTGCGTAAATCAATTTGCTGGTGCGTTTTCTCTTATATATTTCTCAATCCTACATGAAATAAGCAAGGATACGTGCACTTGAAGAGAAATAAATCATATAATAATACAAGCGAGAAACAAAATTTAAACAAATAATATATTTTATAAAGAGTTTGGGTAGCATAATATCAGTGTCATTTCAGTCTATATAACATTAAATTCCAAAACCTATTGAATCGACTTCAAACGGTGAATCCAAATCGTTCAAACCCATCTATTTCATTAGTTGTGCGTTTACATGAAAAATTTATAATTTTTGGAAAATATTTAGTATCATGTCAAGCGGTTAAATGTGCGAGTTTTTAAGTTAATTTTAATGCATTTATTTTTCAACATTTTTGACTGCTTGATTTGATACTAAAATAATTATAAAATATAAGAAAATTGCATGTAAACATATCACTCATAAAATAAATCGGTTTAAACGGTTTAGATTAGTCGTTTGAAGTCTATCCAATCAATTTTGAAATCGATGTCATATGACACCAATGTCATACTAGCCGGACTCCTTTATAAAACATAACTTTTAAGAAAAAAATTATGTGGTTGTGCGTGACAAAGAATCAATTTTTATAGGTAATACTCAATGAAGATAAACCTGCCTTAAATGAGCTATTTTTAAGGAAAAAAATTCTAACTGAACGATTTTATTTTAAACCTGCCTTAAATGCACACAATCTTTAAAATTCGTACAAAATTAATCTCATTCTACCTGAATGCACATCCTCTGAAATATCTCAAGTCTGATTGTTTTTCTGGAAAATCTCAACCATTCAAATACCTTCTGTGCGAATCTCAAAGCACAAATAATACTGCGAATTCAGATCCTCCCTGTTACCGTAATAGGGAATCTGTTAGAATTACTGGATCTGAACTGTTTTTTTTTTATTAACTTGGCACGAATCTCAAAGCCCAATAATACTGCCCCTGTGCTAGCCCGAATCTCAAAACAACTGTATAGTGAAGGGAATCTTTTACCATATTGGAGAGGGAAAAAAAAGGGGTATTAATATTGTCCCCCCACTTTCATCCCCCATTATCCCCCCCAATTTTATTTGTTCAATCTCGTCCACATTTCTCATGATCTATAAGGAATTTTGCGAATCTAAAACTACGAATGTCTTCTACGCAATTTTATCTTTCAAATGAGATCCATGATGACATACTTTTGAGCTCGTAATCACAAAAGTATTTATACATCGTCATTTAAGTATTTATACCTAGTATTTTACACATATGACATTGCTGACATTTAAAAGTATTAATATCAAGTATTACAAGTATTTATACCTATGCATTGAACTATTTTATACCTATGTGGTCAATTATTTTTGTTAGAGAAAGGTTGACGCATGGACGATTGGAAAAGATTGATGCGGAGATGCGGGGTCCATGATTGGGGATAAATACTTACAAGTATAGGTATAAATACTTGCACGATGAGGTATAAATACTTGTGTGACGATGAGCCTGAAAGTATATCATCATGGATCTCATTTGAAAGATAAAATTGCGTAGAATACGTTCGTGGTTTTAGATTCACAAAATTCCTCATAGATCGTGAGAAATGTGGACGACATTGAAAAAAAAAACTAAAAACGTGTATGATTATTCTTCCCATGTAGTTTGAGTGGTCCCCCCATATAGTCATATCAAGTTAGACATGCAAGTATTAATATCTTAGTTTGCAAATATTAATTTATTATCTTCCAAGTATTTATACCTATTAATTTAATTAAACTTGGAAGACCACAGTGTTTTGAATAAATTTAATTAAACTAGTTAGTTAAGTTAGTTTATGGAAGTTAAACACGATTGGGGATAAATACTTACAAGTATAGGTATAAATATTTGCACGATGAGGTATAAATACTTGTGTGACGATGAGTCAGAAAGTATGTTATCATGGATCTCATTTGAAAGATAAAATTGTGTAGAATACGTTCGTGGTTTTAGATTTGCAAAATTTCACATAAATCGTGAAAAATGTGGACGACATTCCCAAAATTTCACATAAATGAAGGTTTAAAAGATGGGGGGATAATGGAGGGATGGGAGTGGGGGAATTCATATAATTATTCTTTAATTTTACATTACAATTATATCTTCCACATAATGTTGATGACTTTTAGAAAAGAGCAACTTGATTTTAGAAAATTCGTACTTGACTATAGATTATAGAAAATTCCACATAATGGCGATGGTCTTCTAAGCACGACAACTTGATTTTAGAATAAATTAACCCCGGGACCAGAAGACTAGAGGAGGGTATGCTACGATAATAGGATTGATTGATTCACTTTTGTACTATACTGACATTACTACAAAAAATGGAATCTTCTATCACCCATTTGCACAAAAATTTAAGAGCATCTACATCCCTAAAACTCAACAGGATTTCTAAATAACTATTAACTACTTTTTAGAAATTATGGTCTCTAAAATTTCTAACTCTCACATTCCTGAAACTTATTTTAGAATTTCTATTAAGCCATGTCAGCAACAAATTAAAAAGGAGAAACAATTTGAGCCAATCATTTGGCCAACATAGAGTTTATAAATAGTTTCTTAATAAGAAACTTTCCTGCATAGTTTCTAAATAAGAAACTCTCATACATCTCTGAAAATGGATTAGAAACTGCCACGTCAGATTAGAAACTCTAATAGTTTCAGGGATGTAGATGCTCTAACAATTATACTTCAAAGAAATTATATAATATTTGCACAACGATTTACTAAAGTAATATTTTAGGAAAACAAAAATGGTTTGCGTAAATCAATTTGCTGGTGCGTTTTCTCTTATATATTTCTCAATCCTACATGAAATAAGCAAGGATACGTGCACTTGAAGAGAAATAAATCATATAATAATACAAGCGAGAAACAAAATTTAAACAAATAATATATTTTATAAAGAGTTTGGCTAGCATGATATATATCATGTGTCATTTCAGTCTATATAACATTAATTCCAAAACCCATTGAATTCCAAAACCTATTGAATCGACTTCGTGTCATTTCAGTTTATATAACATTAATTCCAAAATCTATTGAATCGACTTCAAACGGTGAATCCAAATCGTTCAAACTCATCTATTTCATTAGTTGTGCGTTTACATGAAAAATTTATAATTTTTGGAAAATATTTAGTATCATGTCAAGCGGTTAAATGTGTGAGTTTTTAAGTTAATTTTAATGCATTTATTTTTCAACATTTTTGACCGCTTGATTTGATACTAAAATAACTATAAAATATAAGAAAATTGCATGTAAACGCATTACTCATAAAATAAATCGGTTTGAACGGTTTAGATTAGTCGTTTGAAGTCTATTCAATCAATTTTGAAATTGGTGTTATATGATACCGATGTCATACTAGTCAGACTCCTTTATAAAACATAACTTTTAAGAAAAAAATTATGTGGTTGTGCGTGACAAAAAATATTTTTTTTATAGGAAATACTCAATGAAGATTAACCTGCCTTAAATGAGCTATTTTTAAGGAAAAAAATTCTTTTAAACCTGCCTTAAATGCACACAATCTTTAAAATTTGTACAAAATTAATCTCATTTTACCTGAATGCGCATTCTCTGAAATATCTCAAGTCTGATTGTTTTTTCTGGAAAATCTCAACCATTCAAATACCTTCTGCGCGAATCTCAAAGCACAAATAATACTGCGAATTCAGATCCTCCCTGGTACCGTAATAGGGAATCTGTTAGAATTACTGGATCTGAACTGTTCTTTTTTTTTTAAACTTGGCACGAATCTCAAAGCCCAATAATACTGCCCCTGTGCTAGCCCGAATCTCAAAACAGCTGGAAGTTAATCTCAAACTGTATAGTGAAGGGAA
Organism: Carex rostrata; assembly: GCF_964058835.1. Lineage (NCBI taxonomy): Eukaryota > Viridiplantae > Streptophyta > Magnoliopsida > Poales > Cyperaceae > Carex > Carex rostrata. The sequence goes on from NC_135924.1 coordinate 1,486,189, forward strand.
TCTTTTACCATATTGGGGAGGGGAAAAAAAAAAGGTTGAGATACGCACCAAGTAGTAAGTAGTAAGTAACTATATCAGGTGTCTCACATATGAATGAATACACAGAAAGCGCCGTAGAGGAATAAAAAGGCCACTAAAAGCACTTTGTGGTATTGGAGGGAAGTTTGGAATACCAAAAGATTGAAATTTTCATTTCCCGGTAACAATTCAAAAATAGCAAATCGCAAAGAGAATACTTTTCATCTTTGGCAACGCTGAGGTACGATTTCAAATCTTTGATGGCTTTTCATCTTCTGTTTTTCACCTGCTTCACCATCTGTTGTGCCCTTTCTAGGCATTGTGCCACTGTTTCCATTGCCTTCTATGATGGTATAGAGTGCACAGATCGGGTTTAGGGTTTAGGGTTTAAGGTTTAGGGTAGTTGTTTTATCAACATAGATCATAGATGCCACACGGTTGGTCGCTTGCATGAACAGCAAACATGTCAGGGATAGATTTGTCAAGTACAGATACAAATTTAGTTGGTGGCAAGAATTTGCCTTTAATCTAGTGGCATAGGCACATGGTTCCTATGTGGGCGATCATGAGTTCGAAACCTACAAAGTGGAGAAATCTCCTGTAATATACAAACCCACAACCCATGATTTCAAAAAGAAAAAATTTAGTTGGTGGCCATCTGTCTAATTGATTATCAACATATTTCAATTTGAGCATTTGCGCTTAAACAATTTCTTTTCCTAATTGCAAAGTTTCAGGTCTGTAAGTTACAACCCTTTCTATACTTATTCTGTTTGTAGTTGTTTTAAGGTTTACATGTAAAAATTTTGGTTGAACTTTATTGTGTGAGATTTTAGGCATTACTGTTGTTCTTTTGTTATCAACTGTTTCTTAAAAGAAGGGAATTAAGTTTTGAAAATTAATTCTATTGTAAGCATATGACATGAGCACTTAAAAGTTACAATAGATATAATAAGGTTCAACCAAGATGCTGTTCTTATCAAAAGAATATGAAAATACAAGCAATGTTTCTGGCAATTTATCAGTCCGTCTTCTGTACATTACTGTTCTTTCGTGCTATTACTCTTTTGTCAATCAAACTACTTCTTTACTGATTATTGTCAGCAAGAGGAAATATATGTATTTTTCTCTAAATATTTTGACTTAGAAATCAAATTTCTGATCTCTTGTCTGTTCAGTGCAACGTTGGTTGCCAGCTAAGCTTTCACTAACTTTTTTCACTAAGAGCAAGTATGTTGTTCTTTTTTTCTCAATTGTCTCAGCATTTCACTGATTTTTGTCAATGGCAATGAGGTATAAGTGAATTTGTCCTCTTTTTCCATGTGATTTTGGGTTCTACATGTATGTCTTTCTCTGTATGCTGAGTTGTTTCCCTTTTCAATTAGAAATCACCTGTGTAAACAATTCAATGTCTTCTTTGTTTCACCTTTCTTGCACATCCTATCTGTAAGGAAAGTGAGAAGGCATTGTTTGTTTACATATTAATCTATAAGAAATTTGAAAATCATACCAGAAAATTCAATAACTTCCAAGTCTCACCTTTCTTGCACATCTCATCTATAGGTTATCATGCCATCATTCTTTAGAAAAATTTAAGAGCATCTCCAATCCAGCAATTGGAATTAATTGCTAAACAACGGTTTAGAAGTTTTAGGAATTAATCTACTGCAATGGTGCAATTAATTTTAATTTTTTTTCTGTCCACATCAGCGCATCTTCCTTTTTTGTTAGAGAGAGAGAGCACTAAGAAATTTTTTGAACCAATTAATTAGTCAATGTATCATTAAACAAACATTTTCTTTTAAAGCAAATTTGCTAATTTAGAAACTGTGGTACATCCCCAGTAATTATATTAGCAACTGAGACATCAGATTAGCAATTTAAAAGAAATCGCTGTTGTAGATGCTCTAATGCCTTCTCAATTTCATCTTTCTTTCTTGCATAACACATCTACAAGAGTACGTGTTGTACGTCATAACCTTAGGTTCATTTTCTTTAGCAATAATGTCATCAACAAAATCTAATTCCTGCTCTGCTTCAACTTGCTTGCACAACCCATCTATAATACATGAAGCTCACACTATTTAGAGATTATCTCACTTGGAAAATCCAACTGTCTTCTCAATTTCATAATTTCTTCCAAAAACAATCACAAAAATGTTGTATGTTGCAACATTAGGCTCATGCCATTAGGAAATTGTGATATGCAGGAAATCCAATGCCTTCCCAATTTCACCCTTCTTGCACAGTCCATCTATAAAAATGCTCTATATCACAACACGAACCTCGCCCTTTAGAAATCACATCACCAACAAGCTCTGTATTCAAACTAAAATGATTGGAACCTTGGTATGGAGCATCAACTGGTTATGAAATTAATTGGAGTTCAGTTTATTCTGTTTTATTGTTAAACTTATATTGTTTGATTTAATAATTTAATCATCTCCGAACTTCTGATTTTTATATTATTAAAATTGTAGGTTTTGCACTGTGCATAATGCCTTCTGCTGAGGTTATCGGGCTCAATCCCTTGCCGGAACCTGACTTGGCCGATGGCCGGGACTCATTTGTCAAAGAGAGAGAACAAATGGCTGCAACACTCTTGATGGCCAAGAAACAGGCGGCACTTCGCAAATACACCCCTCTCAAACGGGGTTCAAACAAAATTTCCGTGCCTCATGAGGACCCTATTGCAAAAAAGGCAAGAAAGGAAGAAGATGACAGTAATAGAGAGAACATGGTGGTTGAAACTGTAAAAGATGATTCGGGTCAGGACCCGTTTGTCAGAGAGAGAGAGGAGATGGCATCAGCATTGCTTGCAGCCAAGAAAAGGGCAAATAAGTCTGGTAAAAAGGGTTTGGTTGAATCTGTGAAATTACCAACAGTTGGAGGGGTTGAAGAGAAGAAAGAAAGTAAAGAAAATGAATCGGCAATGTCTGTTGTGGATCTCAACCCGTTAAGTATGGAAAGTGCGGTTAAAATTGCAAATAGACATGAAGAGATTTCTCATCAGTTCGTTCCTATTACTCCTCGGCCAATCCGGATCCGTTTAACTAAGCAGTTTCCCTTATCTGACATACGAAAAATGCTTGTTGAGAAAACCAAGATTGACCTAGTACCAAAATTGGAAACCCTTAAAAATATGGTTTATGAGGATGCGTCGATCTTAGACGTACCTGATCCGGAGTTCCATGACTTTGATCTGGACCGGACCTGTCATGCCTTTCAAAAGGGACAGGTTTGGGCCTGTTACGATGATGATGATGGTATGCCAAGGTTTTATGCTTTTGTTCAAAAAATTTTATCTTCTAAAAGGTTCAAGATTCGGTTTTCATACTTGAAATCTCCGTCAACTGCTGAGTTTGGCCGTTTAAGCTGGATTGGATCTGGGTTTGTTAAAACACTTGGTCATTTTCGGGTTGAGAAAAAGTGTGAAATTGCCCGTGCTGAGAATTTGTTCTCGCATAGAGTTGACTGGGAGCGTGGCCCGCAGGGCACGATCCGGATCTTTCCGAGATGTGGTGAAGTTTGGGCACTATACAAGAATTGGTCTGCTGACTGGGGCCCACTGACACCAGATGAGGTGATCCATGAGTATGAAATGGTCGAGGTTCTGGAGGAGTATAATAAGAAGGTTAAGGGATGTTGTGTTGTGCCGCTGGTGAAGTTTAATGGCTTCACAGCTGTTTATAAACGGGTTGACAGTGAATTGGGTGCTACTAAAAGAATGGTGAAGAGGGAAGAGATGCTTAGGTTCTCGCACCGTGTACCGGCATTTAAGCTTGATGATGGTGTACCCATTAAAGATGGTGGACCAGTTCCAGATGGATGTTTTGAGCTGGACCCGGCTGCCTTGCCAGTGGGTTTGTTGCAGGCTGAGGAGTCAGCAAATTAGGTTTGTAGTGACTAAAAATTAAAATTCAGAATAATTTGGAGTTTTTAAAGTTACTAGATGTGACCCCCATTTTAGTGAGAAGATCTAAGGTTCAGGTTTAGGTAATCACCGACTTTCATGTGATGTGCCCCCTATTTTTGTGGTGCGAACAATACAATACGTATTCTGGTAAATATCAGCATGCATCTGCCTGGTGAGTGGTCACCTTTCCTGGTATTCAAGAAGCAATAATTTGTTCTCTACATTTTGAACTCATTTTTTATTAACTAAAATATGGAAATTTCCCTGAATATACCTAATTTCTTGAATAGAGATATTTCAGATAAGCATGTATATTTGATTTTTTTTCCTAAATAGTATATCTTTATCTAATTTCAATTATTTTACTTTTTTGGTTAATCAAAACAGCTGAAGACTTGAAGTTTATGCCATGTGACTTGAGAAAGTGGAGATGAAATGGTGCTTTTTTTGGGAGCAAAGTTTTTGTTTTAAAGTATCTGAAAAGAATTATTTTGCCATGTTTAATGAATTATAGCATGAATTAGGTGGAAATATTAGATTGAAATGCTCAGTACTAGTTCTGTTTGTACTTGTGGAGTATGCTTGTTTATTTTTATGTTATACCCCAACTTGTTATGCTATTAACTATCTGGCTATGAAAATTGTGGTTTTACAAGGCCTTGAATGAAAAACATTACCAATTATTTGGGATCCGAATCTGCTGTAATCCCGAAAGGGATTACAGGACCTGAAATCCCAATCTGAATCCTTCAAATATTTTCTGCACAGATCTTGAAAAAAAATAAGTTTTCATGCACAAATTTCGAGAAATACTAACGGTTCAGATTGGGATTTCAGGGTCCTGTAATCCCCCAAGAATTACAGCAGATTTATTTTCATTATTTGTGATGTTTTATTGAATTAATATTTCCTTGTATATATTTTATACAAAACTTGAGATGAAGAGAGATGGATGGCATCTATTTCCAGGCCCAAAAACTGGACATTATAGGAGATTAGGCTCACAGTAAACTAGGTTTTGCTGTGAGTTAACTTTTTATTTTTATTTTTGCAATTGCAATTTTTGTAAAAAAAATGAACCTAGTTGTGAAAAGCGTATGATTGTTTCAATCCTTGTTAGTGATGTTTTGTCCATATAATAATAATAATAGGAAAGAGGCAGAAAGAAAAACAGATGTATTCAAATTCAATACATTATATTGCAGGGGTATTATGGTCAATGTTGCTCTTCGTTTATTTGATCTGTCTCTCTCGCTATAAAGAATAGATGCAAGTCCTTTCGAATTTAGCCCATGAACATTGATTGGGCTTTTTGATTCGACAGAATCGGCCCAAACAAGGCCTTGTAGAAAAGTCGAAGCTTTCTTGAACAAGGGGAAGCGCTCTCTCTCGAGCGCGCGCGCTTTTGCTCTCTCTCAGGTCAGGTCAGATTAGGTTTAATCTACTTCTTCTTCGTACACGATGGATCTCGATCTTTCTGCTCCTCACTCTATGGGGACCACCATCATCGGCGTCACTTACAACGGCAGTGTGATTCTCGGTGCCGATTCCAGAACCAGCACTGGTACGCAACTCATCTTCCCATTTCTGAAATTTCTTGTTCCTTCTAGGTTGTAACATCTAATTCCACCTGTTTGTTCTGATATTTCACTTGATTTGATGATTAGCTAGGTATGTATGTGGCTAATCGGGCTTCTGACAATATCACACAGCTTACTGATAATGTCTACGTGTGCAGATCTGGATCGGTAAAAGGCTTTCTTTTACAAATCTGTATCATGTTTTCTATGCTTTAGAGTCAGCATTTTGTAGCTTACAGGGACTAAAGTGTAAATGTTGCTTAAATTTTTATGTGCATGAAGGAAATTTTGCCCTTCTGAAAATTACAAACAAGGCCTCAGTGCCGGGAAAATTGCCAATAAGTCCCTGAAATGTTACCAAAATCATGTTCGAAGCCCAAAACTTGTCTAAAAGCCCTTACAAATTTACAAACAAGTCCCAAGACCCTAAAATCTTCACAAACAAGTCCTTTTAACCCATGACTTATTTGTGGATAATTACTAAAATGTCCTAATTCTTGGCTGGCCATTTAAGGTTGCGTGCTTGCTGTAAATATGGACAGAGATAAATTACATGGTATTTAGGTGAGTTTGTTATAAGTTATGTGAACCCACAAAGGACCATAGCACATCTCTTCTTTGTTTTCCATATTTTAGGTTTTTTTTATTGTATACAAAATCAATTTTTAGAATTTTCAGTTATACACTATAATAGTCCGATGGTGCAAAGTACTGAGTTCATTTGCTTTCTTTTTGGCTTTTTGGTAGTATATTTAATTTTTGACTAATTGCTTAAGTTGGTGATAATTAAGCAAATTATGTTAAGGCTTGAATGCACATTTTAAGGTTAACTGAATTAGACTGATTAGAAGTTAGTCTAACAGCTGGGGAACTTTGATAGCCATACCTACATTAGTGTTTTTTTATTTGTTTTAATATAATATAATTATTTATCTTTCAGGCAGCCGATACCCAAGTTATTTCTGATTATGTTCGCTATTTTCTTCATCAACACACGTAAGTTCGATATATATATATCTTAATATTCATAGCATGCCAAATTCTTTTGACCTTTTTCAAAAGAACTATTGGTGGACAATGCCAATTCCTTTTTGTTTGCTTTCATGCAAATTACATACAGTTGTTTGTATATGTGCAAATAGCGCTGAATATTCTTATGTGTGCAACTAACTAACATTATTGTGTGTTTTTGCATGCAAATAAAATCAACTAAATGTTCATAGTATCTTTTCATGATATAACCCATAAAAAATATGCTTTTTGATCAGTTCCTGTGAAACCAGGATCCTAACACCAAAAAATGATATTGGTTTGATTGGCTGTGGCCATTTTAGGATAATATAATTTCTTCATGAGTGAGTCTATGGTACTATGCATACCATAGATGGATCCGTACCACGGATCAATATCTTCATTTTCAAAATTCTAATGGTCGATCTCAATTGTTCAATGTGATTTCCATATGAATATGTACTTGCAGACCAAATTTTACATTTTTTAGAATTCTTTTACTATTTTTTTTATATAGGTAGAAAATCACTGTTTTTGGATGGTACAGAATTTTCAAATCGAGTGATTTTCTACCTCTCATAAAAAATAGTAAAGGAATTATAAAAAATGTAAAATTTGGTCAACAAGTACATATGCATATGGAAATCATGTTGAATAGTTCGGATCAACCGTTAGAATTTTAAAAACGAAGATATTGATCTGTAGTACGGACCCATCCGTGCTATGCATAGTATCATTGACTCACTCTTTCTTCATTGACCAACAGTTTGGTTTCATAGCTGGCCGTGTAAGTTTGCGAGCTTGCTGTAAATATGGACAGATGTAAATCACATGGTATTTAGATGGGCTTGCTATAAGTTATGTGAGCCCATAAAAGACCATAGCACATCTCTTCATTGTTTTCCATAATTAGGCTTTTTTTTCTGTATACAAAATTTAAATTTTTAGAATTGGCCTTATAATGATAAGAATTTAGAAATTGAACTGCTTTTACTACCCCTGAAAGTAGCAGCTTTATAATGCTTTTACTCACTGAGAGACTTTTTTTTGTTGTTGTTGTTACAGGATCCAGTTGGGCAACTGGCAACGGTGAAAGTAGCAGCCAACCTTGTTAGATTGCTTTCTTACCAGAACAAGGTAGCTTTATATTTCCACTTTGTTTAACTAGCACAAATATCTTATTTTTTTAACTACCGTTCAGTTCCCAAATTTCAGTTGGTACAAGAAAGTTTGAGGCAAAATATTGGTAAAATTGCGTTACTTGGCTTAAAGTAGAATACTTGGAAAATAATTATATGCTTCTGATCATACTTTTGTAAGAAAAAAAAAGTTATTAATAGAAATTTGTTTCACTTGTCAGAACATGCTTCAAACTGGTGTGATTGTAGGAGGATGGGACAAGTATGAAGGAGGCCAGATTTATTCGGTACCACTTGGTGGTACCATTTTAAGGCAACCCTTTTCCATTGGAGGTATATGGCACCATTTATGGAGTCATATTTGACTTTCTGTCAATTCTTTTATATTTTCTCAGAGTGTTTAATATATGTGCATGTGCCATACATCTTAGATGTGAATATGTGATACAATGACAGGTTCGGGTTCAAGCTATTTGTATGGCTTTTTTGATCAAGCGTGGAAGGAAGGGATGACTCATGAAGAAGCAGAGGTATGAAATGAAATACACTCATTACATTTTGCTTCAGTTTTTGTTTTTTTTAGCCTTTTTATTCCAATTTTATGAAGAAATTAATGTTGATTTGGCTTGTTTTTTCTCATTTGCTTTTAAAACAAAAAGCATCTGGTGATAAAGGTGGCATCTTTGGCCATGGCTCGTGATGGTGCAAGTGGAGGTGTTGTTCGTACTGTTACTGTAAGCCCCTTTTTTTTTTTTTTGCTTTTATGCACCCTCATGTCAGTAATCATGGGACCTTGTTCTGCTAGAGTGGAATAGAGTGGAAAAAAGGTGCTATTTCCTCTGAACAAGAAAAAAAGTGCTATTTCCTTTATTCCAATGGTTTGTCGCCCCATGCAATTAGGGTTTTAGACATGAAAAAGAATCGATAGCTGCAATGTAAAATTTTGTTTGTTGCAGATTAATGCTGAAGGTGTGACGAGAAAATTCTACGGAGGGGATACATTGCCTCTATGGCATGATGAACTGGAGCCAACAAACTCCTTGCTTGATATCCTCTCTTCTTCGGTACCCGAGCCCATGAGCACTTGATTGAAATTTCTCTCATGTGGAAAAGGGTAATTAATGTGCATCTTTCTTTTTTTCTCAGTTAAATGCTTGGATTTTCTCATGTGTAGTAAATTACATGGATTGAACTTTCTAAACAATGATTTTATGACAGTAATGTTGAATTTATTCTGATTATCTTTTCAAGCGTATTTATTTTTACTATTTTGCATTTGTGGTTTGGTAGTTTAGGTATGGATTAACAGTTCTGGTAATCTAGTTTGTCAGGGATTTGTGCTGATTGGTACCTGGGAATGGAAATGCTAATCTTTTACTCAACAATTCTAAACAAATTAATAAATGAACTTTTTAAGCAGATATTTTCGGCTTCACATATGACAATAAGTTGGAAAGATGTTTAATAATAAACATTCTGGGGTTCATGTTACAAAATTTTCTGATTAACAATAAACCCCGGCTATGCATTTATGTGTTTAGAGCGGATAAATGTTACTTGGACGATTGATATCAACAAAAATGTAACTTTTGGTTATCAACTTTTGGTAATTTTTATTAAGATATTGCAACACCTACTCTATTTAATATAAAAAAAAACAAAGCACATTTTAATATAATTCTATTAATACCACTTTGATGATAGCCAATGTCATATACAAAACAAGGTCTTCGCACTTCGTTTTTGCGATTTTCAAAGTTCGAATAGTCAATTTGAAATACTCAATGTGTTCTCCATATTAAAATTTGATTTTTAAAATTACTGTTTTTCAAATTCTATATTTTGCAACATTTTTTACTATTTGAATTTTAAAATTGCAAAAACAAATTGGTAGACTGGTACTATGAAAAAAGGCTTTGGTTGTACATCCACTATGACCTCAACAAATTTCAAATCTCTCTCTCTCTCTCTATATGTTTTTAAAAAGAAATTTGTTATTTTTTTAATTTTTATTTACTTAAAACATTGTTTTGAAAATTCTTAAATAATAGTGAAAGTTAAAAAAAATATGTAAAATTTCGTTTCCAAACACGTATTAATATGGAGAACATGTTGAGCGCTTCAGATTGACAATTTAAAAATTAAAAACACAAAAATAACTTATACGAATATGCCCTCATGTACTTGTGTAAGTAGAGTAGCTAACCTCTATATCTATATACATAATAAAAGATATTCTAGAAATTGTAAATTTAATCTTTAAATATATTTTCATATGAAAATCATATTCAATGATTTAAATTAATTGTTTAGAATATAAATCATATGCATAATACCATAGTCTCACTCCGACTAAATTATAACAGATAAATCCTCTGGTAAAATACTTTGTTATTTTGCAAAAATAATTTTATTTGGGTCCCAACAAATAAAATAGTACCTTCTTGCCATTAAAACAAAAAAAGAAGGTACACAACGCTCATGTTTTTATAGTTTGGAATCCAAAATTTCAATTTTGCTATTGGTATTTACATTTAAATATTCTGATAGTATTATGAAAGGACCTCATTGTATATAGAAAAATTGAAGTTCATCTTTATTTTATATGCATGAAAATTGAAGTAATTGAGTTTCAATACTTATTTTCAATAATTGAATCAATCATTTATTATTGTCAAACTTAATAATATGAATGAAAATTATTTATAATTTATAATAATAATTATTCACAATGTGTAGGGATATACCAAATTTAATGTCCAAAATATAAAATTATTATTTTATTAAGGAACAGCCTATAAAATTTTCAATATATTTTTTATGTCGCATTCTATCTAATGTATTTCATTCGATTTAAATGAAATTATTTCTCCAAAATAGGTTGATTTTTATTTTGAAATTAAAAAAATAATTCTAGCTAGTTCAAAATATAGTACACGAAAGGCAAAATGAGAAGTGGATTTTAGGTTTATTCTTGTTATTTCCTTGGGATTTTAAAAATCTTATTTGTTTTGTCAATTTCATTCCCAAAAAATATATTAACAAGAAGTTAAAAAAGTTTCATAATATAATTAAGTGACGCAATTCCATGTATCTCTTAGCTAAGTAAGCAACTTTTTAAAGAAAATTAATTAAGAAATACTTGTTTGACCACGACTACAATGATCTACAATTAGATACCTTGAATGGTTCTCCAATATTATTTTTGTGGAATTTTGTTGCCAGTAAAAGAACGACAAAGTACTGACGAAAAAGGAATAAAAAGAGAAGAAAATGACAAATACTAAATAGCAAGAGTAAAATATACACCGGAGGAGCCCGTGTCTCTAATTAATATTTGCCTAAATCAATTGAAGGAACATGTTGGCATAAATTGCGGACCAAATTAGCCTTGGAATTACCCACTTCTGGCCACTGCAATTTTTGAAGGTTGGTAAGGTATTGTAGCCCTTGAGGCACGCCCAGTTCATGACAATATCTAATCTCGAGTTGTTTAAGAATGGGCATTGCGCCCTCCTCTATCTCCCATTCCTCCATTGATAAGCTATAAAGCTTCAAGACTTCTAACTGGCTAAAGCCTTCAGAGGAACAGGTCGTTTTTTGACTTTCAAATGCACCAGCAAGTATGAGAACCTTAAGGCAGCGTAGCTTCTCCAATACAGGCATTATATCCTGCTGGAACATGTGATTCTCAATTTTGAGATAAATGAGGTGACAGGGGAGCATATCCTCATGGAGCAGTTGGGTCAATTTAGTGGTGCTAGTGTAATAAAGTTGGAGAGATTGTAAATGGTTATAAAATGGGAAACCTCTCATGTCAAGTAGTATACCCAGTACACTATCATCGTGCCATATATCGAGATTGGTTAGGTGTTCTAATGTGGACAGAAAAAGGACAACTGCCTTCGATGGAGATGATCTGGCATCTAATTCTAATGAACGTAAATTGGGTAAATGAGGTAACTCTATCTCCCATGATTGTGCGGGCTTTACCCAACCAATAGTTTGCAAATTTGTTAATTTTACTGATGCTGGGAGTACCAAAGGATTGTCATAGACATGCCTCAGTGTCTTGATATTCCATGCACTCTTAGGAAACTCAAAGTAGTAGCCATCAATTGTTTTTAGCATGCAGACTTCAAGGGTCTGCAGAAATTTCATTCTGCCTATCACTTTCTCAAAGAATTCTTGATTACGGTTGTCACTTACCATCCCTTTAAGATTCAGATATCTTAACTGAGTCAATCCCACAAACATCCCCAACTCTATGGTGTTCTCCTCTTTGACTCCAATGCTTACTACTTTGAGTAGTCTTTGCTTAGAACAATTCGGCATGCTCCCCTCATGAAAGCACAAAAGAGTGTGGAGGTTTGGGCTCATTATAAGTTGATTACAATCTGGATTGTGAATTGCCACACGGCGGGCCCTGCTCAAGCTCATTTTATCATCTGGATTTGAGTACACCAAGAGAAAGTTTTCCTCCTTGGCTTTTTCGAGAGCAAGATCTCGTAGCAGATCATGTATGCGTAGAGTTTTGATGGACCCGTCTTTGGATCTACTATCTACTTGAATAATGCTCCTAGCATAAAATGAGAGAAACAAATAAGTACAATGATTACAGATATCATAAATAAAATAGTTAGTATTAAAACAATTTAGTTCAATGTTGTATACATAAGCAGGTTTTATTGAAATAAAGAAAGAGTAAACAAAAAAAGTACTTTGATTTTTCATGCATAGTAGGATCTGTATAATTTTTACCAGTACTGATTCTTCTATGCAGGAAGAAATTAGGATACTTTTTTTTTCCAATATTTTCTACAGAAAAAATTCTCCAAACCCGCTGCTACCCATTTAATTTTTCTTTATTTTTTGGCAAATGGTCAACTCAAACAGAGTCTCCTCACAGAATTCGCAGCCCCATCCTTCTAAAATATCAATATTTGTTATTACTTATTATATTTCCCAAAATATAATTTTGAGACTTAGCATTTAACATACGAAAATGTTGGTTCTTCGGCCTAAAATTTTCCTATCTATTTTTTTTTCAATTAGAAATTTAGTTTAAAAACTATTCAATTAAAACCAACACGTTACATCAACATGTTATATCATTAAATAAAGATGTAATACCTTTGTACGAGATCCTCTAAGAAACTCTCCGTAGTTTCTTTTAATGTTCTGTTATCTTCTTGTGGTATGAATCCTTCTGCAATCCACATTCGAAGTAAGGATTCAGCATCAATATCATAGTCTTCAGGAAATGCGGAAAAGTACATAAAACACAACTTCAGAGCCAATGGCAGGTCCTCATAGCTGGTGCCTATAATCTCGCTACAATTTTTTCCTTCAGCATGCCAACTCATTGTCAGGAACACGTTACTCCAAACAGCATGGTTGCGGGGCTTCTTTGATAAGAAACCACCTAAAACCACTAAAGCAAGAGGAAGCCCACCACACTTGTGGACAAATTGACCTATGATATCAGAAAGATCATCAAAACAACTTTTAATTGGATCATGATTAGGAAAAACTGTTTTTAACAAAAGCTCTCGACTTAACTCATCAGTTAAGCCCTGGAGCATGTATGGTTCACTTGATGGATCCATGCCCTTAGGAACATCAGCAAACCTAGTAGTTACAAGTATTCTACTTCCTTTTTTTTCATCTGGGAATACTTCACGAATTTGAGTCCATAGATCGATTTTCCAGACATCGTCTAGGACTATGAGGTACTTTTTGCCTCTAAGAGAATTGAGAATCTCTATAAGAATCTCTTCTGTTTCATTTGGCAAATCACTCAATTTGATAGATGAATCAAATTGTTGCTTTATCCTCAACAATATCTTTTTCGAAACATCAATTATTTCGAACTTTTCAGAAACAGCTATCCATATGCGAACATCAAATTGTCCTTTAACGTCATTACTGCAAAAATAAAAGATTATATTAGATATTAATAAAACCAAAATGCGAAGAAGACGGACTCATAAAAACTTATAAGTCAATATTAAATTAAAAGTTAAGGTTGGGTCATCAATATATATATATATAGAAGGGTTTCTAGTTTTCTCTTCTATATTTTCTTTTGTTCCTTTCACGACGTTACAACAAGCTATTGACGGGGCTAGCGCTACTGAAATAATTGACCTTCCCAAATTTAGCTGTTGATCTTGTTGAGCCTTGCGCAATGTCAATAAAACCCATGTAAAAATGCGAATTCAGATCAAATGCACTTATAAGCATGCACACAATTAAAATCAATTTACCAAACTCAATATAATATATAAAAGTGGATTGGCAAATATATTAATGTTAGACTTTTAATTTTTACGCAAATCTCAAAATTATATTACCTTAACATACACTTCAGAAACAATAATAATCGGGATGAACAAATAATTTTTGCATGATCAATGCCTCAAGTAATGGCCGATAACAATACAAATGAAGTTCATAAAAGAAATTACAAGTTTGAGAACAATTTCAAGTATGAAATGACCCTTGGCCGATAATATGTACTCTTGGTTGTTTATATATTATAATATTTAAATATTTAATATTTATGGATTTTTAATTTGCAGAATGAGACGTCTAACTTCTTTCATATTACGTGAGATTTTGGCTATTATAAAATTGACAAAAAAATTTGTTGTACATGTAATGTAGCAAACATTATAAAATAAGAAATTATTATTATTATTTAAAATAGTGTACTACTCCTCACAAAATGTCTTTCAAAAAGGATATATTTATCAATGATATTATGGTCATTTTATTATTTGAAATCTAGAATTTTAAAATTAGTTAATGTCTAAGACATATTCATTGTTCTACCTATAAAGTACGACACCAATATACTCTTATTGTGGTGAAACATATATCTCACCAAAATATATAACTTAAATTTAATAGTGCACCTTATTTAAATTCATCATACATTAAGGACTCGAGAAATATTATGACCAAAACTGACCTTTTTCTCATAAAATACAAGTTTGACATTAAGAAAAATATATTAACCATGCATGTTTTCTAATTTAATTATCTTAACTAATGTGTGCAATTCTTATAAAGGAAATTAGTGAAAATATTTAAAACTGGGAGAAACGTGAATTTGAATCAAATTGATAGTAAATGACACAATTTATAAAATTAAAAAAAACACATACCGATTGTACACTTTTCGTGCAAGAGTAGTCTTTCCGAGTCCACCGATCCCGCAAATTGAGACCACTGAACGTCTCATAGTGGTCTCATCAAGCAACTCATTGACAATACTGTTCTGGTCTGCCTTGAAGCCAATAATATCGGGATCAATATCAGGTAATACAGTTGGCCTGACTGGTAGTTGGATATCTCCAGTACTGCCCTCACCCAAATTATTTATGCCATATCTGACTCGGCTCTCTTCGATCTCTTTCATCTTTTCTAGAATTTGTTTCGTCTCATTTACAAGGTTGTGTACAGCTGGTAGTGTTTTGGGATTTCTTATCATGTTTTTTATGGTCGCACATAGGCATGACTTTTGTGGATTTTGTGGATTTTGAGGGATATCCATGAGAAAGGTGTCTATGACATCTTCTATAGAATGGGCAATATCTCTGACCTCCTTTACCCAATGTTTCTGCCTTTCGTCTTTTATTTGCTTCCGATCAGCATCCTTGAGAAAAGCCTGAATGCGTTTGAGTTCACGACTGACTTTCTCAACTTGGTCATTGACACTGTATAAGTGTAAAACCTCATTGACTAGAACATCAGCCAGCTTGCCGAGCACCAAATTTACAATGGTCTCAGCCATCCAGCTTAATTCTCTGTTGTATATGTGAGCTGAAATGAGCGAGTGATTTATATAAGAAATTTGAGAGTGGATATATATTAGATGCAGTTAAGAACCCAAAAGCGATAATTTATAAATTCAAGAAACAACATGTTATGAAGTTACCACAATGGTAGCAGATGATAGGAAAAACTACTAATCAAATCAGCACAGAATGATATCCAAGATGCTCATCCTTGGTTGATATTTTAGCATGTAGCTAGGGTTCCATGACCTAAACTTACTTTGTCCTAACAAAGACTCAAATCCAATTGATAGTGGTGCCTTACCCGGAGAGAAGACGAGCGCCGAGCAGAGACTGTCTGTAACGTCCAAGATGTAACAAAGCAACAGAGATTGCGAATTGAACACAAATAAGAAAGAAATCTAACTAGTTACCCTTACTGCCTATTTATAGGTGAAACTCAAGAGAGAAGAATCATTTTAATTCATTACTACACATCTCCAGTTAGTGTGAGAATATGGAGAAGTATGTGAGGAGACGAAGTTAAGTGCAAGAATATGGAAAAATATAAAGTATGTGAGGAGACGAAGTTAAGTGCAAGAATATGGAAAAGTATAAAGTATGTGAGGAGAACAATATTAAGTGCAAGAATATGGAAAAGAATTTGAGATAGGACAATATTAAGGGAAAGAATCTGGAAAAGGAAACACAAATCAGTGGCAAGAGCATATATAACAATCACTTTACACTTTACAGCACATGCAGCGGATAACTATTATTTAATAAAATAATAGGCCTTAATGTTATATGTAACAAATCCTTATAAGAGAATCTAAATTATTACTTTGCTTTACTAAAAGTGATTTTAAATTGGGAACATAACTAAATTTATTGTGGCAGCCACATTTACTTTTCAATTAATATTCAATTCAACAGATGTGATGACATGTAATGTGCACAAGTTGAATTATTTTCTTATTATTTATTTTCTTTCGAAAGGAATGTTCAAATCTCGATAATTAAGTCGTCCATACCATATGTAATAGAAGGGGGGCATAAACTGTAATCTTTCAAAATTTTATAAATATTTTTAGCGCGCTTGACATGTGAGTTCCCAATTTTTTATGTGAAAACAAACTGGCAATATCTCAGAGGGCTTCTTATAAAAAAAATTAATGGTAATGTGCCCGCTATGAATAAATAAGACCATATTGTAAGAACCCTGGTTTTTAATTTTAAGGAATACTGGGCTCTGTAAAAAGCCCATTGGGCCCAAAAAATTTTATTATTGAAACCATGTAATGATTATGCAGCACTAACTAAATTGGTCGTAAAAAATTTACTTTTTAATTTCCTTGTACGATTCATTAAACACCATTCGGCCCAAACCAATTGCCAACAGCTAATCTCGTTAGTCTCAAATAAATATATTCGTTGTAATTTAGTACAATAAGAAATACCCGCTCGTCAAAATTTCACCCAAGAAAATTAGGCCGAAGCATCTTTTTTTTTTTTTAATTGCAAAAACATATAACATATTATTTGTAAATTTTGTAATTCTGTTTTTGCTCCTAGGATCTACTCGATTACAGTGTGCTGTTTTCAAAAGCACAAGTTGTTCCATATTAATTAAACATAAAATATCACAAATTAAGAATGATCGTTTTGGCGGCTCGTTGAGTATGTTTGTATTATGCTAAAGTTATGCATTAGAGAATAATAACCCCGTGACAGTTGAGTATGTTTGTGGGCTTTTTGGAAAAGGATTTGGTCTGAATACTATTGGCAATAGACTGTTTTTTGTTGCCTTACCTCTTTTGTTCTGGATTGTGGGTCCCGTTTTGGTATTCTTGTGCTATGTTTGCATGATGGTCATATTGTATAATGTTCATGTGGTCACAGATAATAATGGTAAAACTAGGGTTAGAGAAGAGTTCCTAGAGAAAAATTGCTTCACAGGTGCTGTGTGATTATTATAGACTTGCAATAATTCTTTTACAATTTCTTGCAATTGGAGCAAACTAATTTAAGACAGGTTTGGAATTTTTTTTCTGAGGGTATGAATAAAAATTTCGGCAAAATTTTCATCTGGTGTCTACTGTGTGGGGCCCACATTGTAAACATAATACAGTATTCTATTATAAACTTGCACATAAACAAGAAAGCACTAAAATTCTTCTCGTTCATAATAAAAACAATTATAGAAACAAAATTAACTGTATATATTTATGTCACAAAATCTATTCTATAATTCAATTACATTATCATAATTGCATTATTTTAACAGAGCAGTTTAACAAAATTGTTTTAACAGAGTAGTTTTTTGCTTCCTGCAACAAACCATATGCACCTCTGTTTTGATTATATAGTGTGTACGCTGCATGAAACCAAAATTGCTCTGTTAAAATCTTTACCCAAATATGAGCATTACCTTGACGTCCTCATATTATAGCAACTAAAATCAACTAAATTATCATAATTAAATCCATAAGCCGTAAATACAGGATACCTCCAGTTTTTGTGAATCCGAAATAATGCATGGTACAGAACAAGCGCGGGTCCACACAATACACCGGCAGCACAAATTGCGATGCAGCCCAACCTCAGATCAAGTAGACGTAGATCATTTCTGATCGAACCATACTATCACCACTATCACCACCCCATTCCCATACCCATTACCATTTCTCTTCAAATTGGGATTTAGATACCTATTAAACGCCTCCTCTGAGGCTTTGACGCAATTGAGACCTCTTCGGGGTAATTCCGGGCACCACGTAGTATTTCCGGGAAGAAGAACTGGGTCGACTATTAATATGGACTGGGATTGAAGGAAAAGGGATTGTTAAAGGGAGAGGGAGTAGACGTGGCATTGCTTTCCGTTTATCTTTAGATATTTTTTTGGAAAGAGAGAAAGTTGCCACTGTTGAAAAAGGAAGGAAGAGCCCAGGGTGGTGCACTTTGTATACTGATTTTTTTATTAATCGAAAATAAAATAAAATAAATATCAAGGAGATCGTTTTTCTTAGAAATCGAAATATATGAAAAACAGGATGCTTTATTCTATCCGATACTATATATTACTATATATAGCGGAACGGGATAAATCATTCTGTCTCGTTAATCTTATTATAATTTGCAAGTTAACATTTTTTAAAAAAATGAACGGGATATACCGTGCCGTCCTTTACTGTAGCAATTTTTTTTCATTCTCTCATATAAAAACAAACCCTCTAAAAAAATAAAAATATATTGCTACAGATCTGAATGGAATAATCTATCCGATCCAGATTTTTTTTCTACTTAACGAGGTTTAGAATTTGAATTAGCAGACTGTTAATCTAGACGAGAAAGTTTGTACTGTTCGGTGGACAAAATAATCAATTTCTTTTTTCTATATTTCGATTTTTCAGTACAACGATCTCCATTCACAATATTTTTTTTATTTTATATTTTATTAATAAAAAAATCGGCTTTGTAGACCAATGGCAATGGAGCATCAAGTCTGTTGCGCTTTGACCTTTGACTCTTTTCAATTTTCGACGACGAGTGAGTGAGGCGAATTTTTTTTTTTAATTTTTTTTTATGAGAAGCCCTAGGCGGAGGTAGAGGTTTAATGGGCGGGCGGGTACGGGTACCCCGGGTATACCCGGGATGGGTACGGGTACATCTCTTATACGGGTACGGGTATGGTCGGGTATATTTTTCAAAAATCATACCCTACCCGTCCTATACCCGTACCCATGTACCCTTGACGGGTAGGGCGGGTACGGGTACGGGTACGGGTAGGGCGGGTACAGGTATTTTTTTTTTTTGCTGTTTTTTTTCTGGTTTTTTTTTCTGGTTTTTTGTTGGTTTTTTTCTGGTTTTTTGTTGGTTTTTTCTGTTTTTTTCTGGGAGGGAAAAACAGAATTTTTGAATTTTGAATTCGGATGAACAGTACTCGGGTATCGGGTACGGGTACTAGGGTACGGGTATAGTCGGGTACGGGTAAACTCGGGTAGGGTATGGTCAGGTATTGGTCCAAAAAAACGGGTCCGGTCCGGTTTATGCCCGTACCCGCGTACTCGAGTACCCGACCCGTACCCGGGCTCGGGCACAGGCGGGTATGGTCGGGTATACCCGACCCGGGTATTGTTAATCCACTAGGCGGAGGCAAATTCATATAATCATCTAAGTTACCATAACATAATATTTTTTTAGATATGGACCGTTAGATCAGAATCTGCACAAATTATTAAAGGAGTTTTTGTATTTTAATTATATGGTCAGATTAATCTATATTATGATCGGACACTAATAATATAAATAGATATATTTTATTACCCCATAGGATATGGATTCCGAGTGAGACTGTGGTGCTATATATTAATCAGATTGGTCCGTATTATGAATCGATATCTATTTTTTATTTAAATTTAAATATTTAATATGAATTGTTAAACATGTTAAAATATTTACTTGAAGACTATATTTTATATTTTTTTAGAATTTTATTATTTTTTTAGATAACTGAAAAGTTAACTATTTTTGAATGTTTCAGAATATTTAGATCAAAATTATTTTACCAATCTAAAAAAATAGTAAAAAAATTATATTTTTTTAATTAAGTCTTTAAATGTATTTTTATATGAAGAACATGTTAAACAGTTTAAATCAGTTGTATAGACTTTAGATGAAAAATATTAATATATAGTATGGACCGATCTGCTATATGCACAGTCAATTATAACAAATAATCCCTCTTGCAAAATACTTTTGCATGTTTGCTAGAGTATAGAGTATAGAATAGTGTCATACGTGACACTTTCTAGACCAGTGGCAATGGAGCATCAAGTCTTATGCCCTTTGACTTTGACTCTTTTAAATTTTGGACAATGCAATATGCATAACATAATACTAGTATTGTGCCCGTGCGTTGCAACGGAAACATATTATAAGATTGAATAAACGCACATAAACATATTATAAGATTGAATAGAATATAAAGAGACCTTTTATTTGACATTCACAAAAAAATTAAGAAAAAATATATTTAAATGAAAATAAAAGATACAAATGAGAAAAAAATAGATATCTAAATAATAAATAACAATAAAAGAAAAAAAAAAGGATCAAATATAATATAAAAAAATTCTTGAAGTATCATTGAGATTTAATATCTAACTTTCTTCACAAGTAAGATAGGTTATTAAATGATTTGGAGGAAAAATACTATGTAAATAAACAAAATTGAAAAAAATATGATTAAATGATTCAAATAAGGATTTTCTCTACATATATATTCATATCGGAATGGTATGATTGTTCCCATCAGCATAAAATATGTTATACTTATTCATCTATTCACAAAGATACAATAGCCCTAAACAAAATCCGGAAATATATGATAGTTTTCAATTTTAATTGTCAAAACTATAGAGTAAGATGAGAAATGAAATGGAGGAAATAATTTAATTGGAGAAATTGAAGATAGTTTTAAAGAGAAATAAGGAAACAATCGCTAGGAATTCATTCAATTTTAATTGAGACAAACCATGTAGAAATTTTAGTGGCGAATTTATTTTTAACTAAATTTAGACTTCTACATATAAAATAAATGTATTTAATAAAAAGAAGACAGATTATGCGATTGAAAGGCTGATATTCAATTTGAAAGTTCATCTTTCAATCTCAGTCGTTGGCGGATCAGAACAACTACGTGCATAATATAAGAATGGAGATTTTCGTTTACAACTGGACCGTTAGATTATAACCTACACGAATATTAAAGGATTTTTGTATTTTAGTTACAATCGGATTTGTCCGGATTATGATTGAACCATGAGGATATGGATTCTGAGTGAGAGGCTGCGGTGCTATGCATATAGCGCAGATCGGTCCACACTATGAATTGAAATCTCCGCTTTAAAAATATTTAATATGAATTGCTAGACATGTCAAAAAAATTACTGGAAGACTATATTTTAGATTTCTTTTATATATTTTTAAATAAGTAGAAGATCACTACTTTGGAATATTCCATAATCTTTAGATCAAGCGATATTTTACCTACCTAATATCTAGTAATGAAATTTTACAAAATATAAAATTTTATATTTAAATATATTTTCATACAAAGATCATGTTAAATAGTTTTGATTAATTGTATGGACTTTAAAAATAATTTTTTTAATCTATTGTACATGAACCGATCTGCAATATATGCATAGTCAATTATACCAGAGGATCCCTCTTGCAAAATACTTTGCAAGTTTGCAAAAATAACTCATTTGAGTCCCAAAAAATTTATAGTTTGTAATACTCTCATGTTATACTCGAAAAATTTAAAGTTTGTAATAGAAGGTACATGAAGCTCAAGTTCTTATTGTTTGAATCCGAAATTTCAAGTTTGTTATTGGTATTTAATTACATTTAAATATTCTGATTATTCTGATAGGACCTCCCTGTATATCAAACAAATTATTTAAGTTCATCTTTATTTATATGAATCAAAATTGATATTCCATAAATGTAATTGAGTTTCAATACCTCTAAATTATGTCAGGTAATCAAATAATTTCGATGTTTTAATCAATCATTTATTATTATCAAATTTCACAATGTGTAGGGTTATACCAAATTTAATGTCCATAATAATATTATTTTATTAAGTAATCATCTATAAAATTTTCGACATATTTTTAAAGTTACATTTTTAGCTTATGTATTTCATTCGATTTAATTTTTTTTTCTCCAATACATAGTTGGATTTTTACGAAAAAAATCTAAAAATAATCCTAGTTCAAAATATAGTACGAAAGGCAAAATGAGAAGTGGACTTTATGTTTATTCTTGTTATTTCCTTGAGATTTTAAAAATCCTTTTTTTTGTTTTCTCAATTTCATTCTGAAAATGATATAATTAATAACAAAATGATAAAAAAGTTTCATAATATAATAGACACAATTCCATGTAAATCTTATCAAAATTACCATAATGCTAGCTATAACATCTATAAACCATAGTATCCCCCAATCTAATTAAAGTGAACGAATACTGTTAAAATATTAAACTACGTATATTAAATAGCTCGTTAATGATCAAGTTGGCTTGTGCCAAGTCAGACTAAACTCACACTCATTAATTCTGGCTCAAATATGTAGCGAGCGAGCTAGTTTAACTCGGTCAACTAATTAACAAACAAGTTGTTACCAAGAAAAAGTCCTTGGGAGAGAAATTTGTTGTTACCGTAAGTGCTGATTTTTTTTATTGATATCTATCATTTTATAGAAAATAACAAAAATTAATGTCTATGTTTTGGGTCTGTCTAAATTGCTGCTGGCAGCAGTTCTGCCCAAGTGCTGCCGGGGCTATTTTTAGCCGTGTGATGTCCAAACAACAAATCCAAACTGTTAGATGTTTAATCTATATTATAATCTACTTGGAGACCAAATTTTATATTTTTTGGAATTTTTTTACTATTTATTAAGCTGGTTTGAAAACCGCTGATTTCAATGCTGCAGAAAATTACTAAAATCAGCGGTTTTCAAACCAGCTTAATAAATAGTAAAAAAATTCCAAAAAATATAAAATTTGGTCTCCAAGTAGATTATAATATAGATTAAACATCTAACGGTTTGGATTTGTTTTTTGGACATCACACGGCTAAAAATAGCCCCGGCAGCACCTGGGCAGAATTGCTGCCAGCAGCAATTTAGCCACAGCCCTATCTTTTTCTTATAATTTTTAAAAATGTCCGAACTATTGATAAATTTGGCAGTCCACTTTCTTTCTCAATCACCAGGATTCTTGACAGTCCAGAAAGAAAGTGGACCACCGAGTTTCTCGGCGGCTCAGATTATATATATATATTTTTAATTTGAGGTGAATCAGATAAGAAGAGAAAATTAGTGTTATTTAAATCGAAAGAAACCTACCAAGAAAAATAAAAAGAGATATTATTCGTTGTTGCCACGTGCACAACACATGATTTATAAGGGGAAAGCTTGGGTTTCTCATTTGAAATGGGCGAATTGTTCGATCAGAGCTGTTCCATTCTTATCTTTCGGAGTTGCTCTTCTTGTCCATAAAATGAACTTTAGTCTTTGTCGAGGAGGTTATGTTATGTTGTCTTAAGAACGTTTAATTCATAAATAGAGGCTATGAAGGCTTAGTTTAGGGATCGATAGTAGTGCTTTAAGACTGATCAGGTATGGTTTAAGATTATAGATAAACGAAGGCTAAAGAAGATGGTCTTAATTCTCGCTAAGGAGCTGATGTTTCAAAATATTAATCGATTAAAAAAGTAAAAGGAGACTTAAAGATAAAAAAAGTGTTTTTTTTTTTTTTTTTATATATATCTTCTTCAATATTTTTTACCTAGAGCAATAGATATAAAGCAGTATCAGATTTATTCATGATCAAACGGTTCTCATATTTTCCTACCATTATATAATCTCTGTTAAAATTAACGGAGAGTAATATAGTCATTTTCACAGAAAAACGTTCCCTTCTATTTCCTACGTCATCGCCTCTTTCCTTCCTCGCTTCGTCTGTAGTCTCTCCTTTCTCCTCACTTCATGCCTCTAGCGTAAAGATCCTGTCAGCTCTTTGGCAAGTGTCTGTTTGGTGGCAGGTATGTGGGCCCATGGCCTACGGGCTGTGTTTCATTTAGCTTCTTCGTTTCAGGTCCTTTTATAAAATGAAATTATATGGTATGGCAAATATGGTACTTGTTACCAAGTTATACTAACTTTTGTCGAAATACCTCGGGTTGTTAGCTTTGTATTTGCACATTGAGGTTGCATCAAGCCATAGTTGGTCAATTGTAAAATAACACGAAATTGGTCAAGTTAAGAATAATTTCCCAATTAATGCTATGATACAAATTTTGTCTAATCAAGGCTTAATTTCGATTTTGAAAAAAATGGTAATGTCATTGTGCTAAACTGGGTTTGCAGAAAGCATGCTTTAATGGACACTGAATGGTTAATGGGTTTAATATTTACAAATTTGACCACTTGAAATGTAGTTAAATAAACTATACCAGTTAGGGCTAGTACTAGCAGTTCTATAGGGCAGCACCAAAATTCCCTAATTATTCCTTATCGCACTATATTATGAACAAACAGAATTGCAATAACTTGCTAATGTTGTAATGCTACAAAAGAACGCAATATGAAAATTTTATAGCAATACAAAACTTGGAATAACACATGCAAAACAGTATACTGACACTAGTGGACATCTATAATAACACATGTAAACATATCCTGTTCTATTTGGAAGAATCCAAATGAGATATGCTTTACTGGTAAATCAATTAAGGAAAATGGAAACATAATTTTTCTAATTATTTCTCTTATACACTATTGGACAAGACATGTAAAAGAAGAGCTCTGCCTTGCTACTAGGAACTGGGTACCGGGAGATGTGGATAACATTCCTCTGCAGGAATGATACTCTACTGAACAGCATATTGGAAAATTTGCTATATGCGCAGCAAAAAAAAAACTTTTCCAAACCAATTTTCTAATTTTGCTCTTTCTAGCACAACTCTGTTTCATACAAATAATATACTGGATTTTCTGAACTGCTCAGAAAACAGAAACTCTTTCATTCATTTGCTCTGTCTAGCACAACTCTGTTTCATACAAATAATATACTGGATTTTCTGAACTGCTCAGAAAACAGAAACTCTTTCATTCATTTGCTCTGTCTAGCACAACTCTGTTTCATACAACTAATATACTGGATTTTCTGAACTGCTCAGAAAACAGAAACTCTTTCATTCATTTGCTTTCGTTACAAAATCATCTCTACTTACATAGTTAATATACCTAATACAAAATCTATTTTTAGATCTCCAGTACTTCCATAACATTCTAAAATTGATAAATGCTCCTTAATAATCTATGCTAAATAGAGATATTCTAATTAAATATTCTGACTACTAATCTAAATAGAGAAATATGCTACTATAGCTTCAGACAACTACTTTTAGAAAATAATCACAGCAACTTCGATCAATTTTTAACAGAGCAGCTCATGGTGACAGATGAAGCATTTGATGAAGCTAGAGAAGAAGGGACTCAGTAGAAGTCTAGAAGGCTATTTTTATAACTTTTGATATGTTGAATAAGTTTTTTGTGCGAGTTATATGTGTGGCAAAAACATCCCTTATGCTAACTATGTTGTTCTCGTTATGGTACCTGTGTGCCAGTACCAGTGTTTTGGGTACCAGGATAGTTAGTTAGCAAGTAAAAATTTTAAGTAGTTTCTAATTCCTATCAGCAGGTAGGAGTAAACGTATGGTTTGTTTCCATGCACCTTGTGTCTTGAAGTGATTTAGTTAGTGATATCAGACAAATGTTGTTGTTATCACTAGCTAAGTAACGCTCCGTCTAATTTTGTTTTCTGGAAAGTACTGCTTTTGGCTTAATAACTTTTAAATTGAAATATACATTGTGCTCTATGAACTAACTACCATCGACATATATCCTTGCAGCAACTAACTAATGTTGATCTCGCCAATAGCATATGCTGATCATGCACACTCCACAATAAAACCTCCAATAATTATTTTTTGATTGGTAATGTGTGCTTGTATGCTTGACTCATTGTTATATTATCAACAAATAAATAGGAGACAATAAAACCTTGGTAGCACCTACCAAGTTTAAAAAAAAAAAAAAACAAACAAAGAGGAGACAGTTGAAATATCCTTATTATTTTGTATTCATCATGTCTCTGTTTTTTAAATTTATATACCAAAGTAAAACCGTTAAATGTGATATATTTTATTTTCTCTATATGCACATAAAAAATTATCACTATTCAGTTTTAGTTTTATATAAATGAATAACTTAAAAATCAATGCCACAACTTATTCACATCAATATATTTTTGCAAACTCTTGATAACAATTTAAATAAAGTTAAATGTCATAATTATTTATTAGCAAATAATGCGGCCTAAATGCATTTAACTTTAACAGCTACAATTGTTGATCACTGCATGCCTAACTTTCCATTACCTAGATAGAGATTGATCATGGATAAATTATGATGAAAGAGAACAATGTACATGCAGTTGGCGCCTCAAACCTTTCATTTTGCATGATGCAAACGTTGGGTAAAGAAGTATCTCTCTATGGCACATATATAAATCCATGCATACGGTAATATTAATTAATTGTCCTTAAAAGTTAAATGTGAAAAACAGAGAGAAATTCCATCAGAGCATATATCTCCAAATAATAGAGCATATATCTCCAAATATTA
Organism: Carex rostrata; assembly: GCF_964058835.1. Lineage (NCBI taxonomy): Eukaryota > Viridiplantae > Streptophyta > Magnoliopsida > Poales > Cyperaceae > Carex > Carex rostrata. The sequence continues at coordinate 1,512,901 of NC_135924.1, forward strand.
TTTCTTCTTCCACTATTTATATCCTTCACCACAGACAAAGATCAACTTAAGAGAACAAAATTGAGAGAAAGATCAGTAGTGATATAAAGAACTGGCCATAGATAGTCATGCGTGATGAGGTAGCGAGTCGAATGCAGCCAAGGATGACTTGCCGGAAACCAAATAAACCCAATTGCAATGAGAGTTGGTGTTTTTGCAAAATTGCCGGCAGGTTGTCCTTGGCTCCGTATGGCTCTCTTCTTCTTACGCTCGGCTTTTTCATGGATACTAAGGCAGCTACACATTTTTTTTTTTAGGAAATGAGTAAAAACAGAGGTCAGATTTGCAATTGAATATTTATTAGAATTTTTCTAACCAAATTTGGAACATGCGGTGCATACTTAAATTTAGGTAAGGATCATTGGTAATGTCTTTCTAACTAGATACTTAAATTGAGAACATATAGCAACCGTGAATTACAAAAGAAGAAATATATATCTCCAAAATAAAGTTCCCTAAAAAAGTTTTTAAGAGGTTCTAAACAAGTTCATTTGCTCTGTATCGTGCACACCAGCTCTACTACAATAAATCTCGACTAAGTATATAATTTTTTTTTTATTTGGTAATGTGCCCGTAGGTTTGACGCAGTGTTTTATTATGAATAATTAAATAAGACAAAATGCAAGAACCTGGTTTTTAATTTTAATGAATATTGGGCCCTGAAATAAAGTCCATTAGGCCCAAGAAATTTTGTTATTGAAACCATGTGATGATTAGTAGAAACTTCAATTTTAATTTGCTAATATTATTCACTAAGTCCCTACCGGACCAAGGAAAATGCCAAATAGACTTATTATGAAGTCCTAATTAATTTGTTAGTCCCAAATAAAATACATTCGTTGTAAATTTGCAAATAATTTTCCTTCAAGGAACTCGATCCAACCCAAAACTTCGTATATTTTATTTTATGAGATAATTTCATCATGACTTTATATGCAGTTAACATGTATAGTCACCAAGACAATTACGACAACTAAGGTATAATAAATGCATTGAAAGCTATGAAGCAAGGAACATCTCTTTGATTTATAATGACATAATGCAAAAACATCACTCGCTTCCTTTACTTTTGTGCTTCTATATTATTTACTATTTTAATTTGCTATTCTCTTATAATTCTTTTATTTTCCAATGTGTAATCACTCTGTTCCTTTATCCAATGTGCAAGACATCACTCTTTTCCTTTATCAAATGTGTAATCAATGTGAAGGAACGACAATTAGAGATCAAATTTGAAATTTTAGGGGCCAATATATATATATATATATATATATATATAGAGAGAGAGAGAGAGAGAGATAGACTTAACTGTATGTGCGCCACAAGCTTTAGCCAGTGAAGAAATAATCTGTTCAGGTTTGCCATGTCTCACTAGCAGGTGTAGACCTTTTACTTAATAGATTCTTTTTAAGGTCACTAAGACATTCTATCAAAAACTTGGCTCTCAATGATTTCAAATTGGGATTTTGATGCCTCCTCTGATGCAATTGAGACCTCTTGGGGGGTAATCCCGGGTACCATGTAGTATTTCCGTGAAGAAGAACTGGGTCGACTACTACTCATGCAGGGGCGGACGCAGGATTTTTGTCAGGGCGGGGCAATAATCGGATGCAAATAGCTTATCGGGTACAATTCAACATAATAAAAAAAATACCAATCAATATAATAAAAATCCTAAATTACTTGAAAAAAAATCAACAATTCAACATTTATAGGGAATTTGAAATCAACATTTTGGTTCAACTTGGCAGCCTCTGTCTTTGAATTCAAAAAAAAAAAAAAAAAAAAAACATTTTGGTTCAACTAATTTTCGCTATTTGGGATCAGCGCCTATTTGGGCTCTGCTAATTTGTTTCACTCATAGTTTATATGGGCTCCGTTCCGTCTATTAGAATTCCAAAATGGGCTACAGGGGGACAATTTGAATTCCAGGGAGGTGCAGAGGTCTGAAAAGCAGATTTTTAACAATATTTTTGAAAATCCAGCGGGGGGCAGCTGACCCCCCTGTGCTACAGTAGAATCCGCCCCTGTACTCATGCATGGTTATATCGGGATTGAAGGAATTGAATTGAGTGTGTTTGGAGGAGAGAAAGAGAGAGAGAGAGAGAGAAGCGACGGGAAGCAGACGTGGCATTATATTGCTGTTTATCTTTAGAAATTTTTGAGCTCCAACCATAAGTTGTCATTGTTACATCTGACCACGTGTGCAAAAAATAGTGTCATGCGTGGCACTTTTTAGACCAATGACTCTTTTTATAGTTTGAACCATCGAGAGACGAATTCATATCTTCTAAGGTAACATTTTGTTACATCTGACCGTTAGACCAGAATCCGGATTATGATCGGACGGTATAGATCTAAACAGATATATCTTAATTGTTAGCTCTAGGATATGGATTACGTGTGAGATTATGGTATGCTATGTACAGAGCAGATCGATTAATTGATAATATTGTCAAATTTAACAATATGACTGCAAATTATATATATTTTTTAATAATGTCACATTCTATCTGATGTATATATTATTTATTAAGGAACCACCTATAAAATATTTGATATATTTTTTATGTCGCATTCTATCTGATGTATTTCATTCGATTTAAAAATGAAATTCCTTCTCAAATAAATAGTTTGATTTTTAAGATAAAATTCAAAAAATAATCCTAGTTCCAAATATAGTACGAAAGGCAAAATGAGAAGCGGATTTTATGTTTATTCTTGTTATTTCCTTGAGATTTTAACAATCTTAGTTATTTTCTCAATTTCGTTCCCAAAAAAAATATATATATATATTAACAAAAAGATAATAAGTTTCCATAATATAAATGGCGCAATTCCATGTATCTCTTAGCTAGCTCAGTTAGCAACTTTTAAAAGAAAATTAAGAAATACTTGTTTGACCACGACTACAATGATCTACAATTAGAAACCTTTGAATGTTCTCTAATATTATTTTAGTGGAATTTTATTTGTCCAGTAAAAGGAGGAGAAATTATTGAGAAAAAAGGAATAAAAATATGTAATCGAAATCTCAGATTCAATTTCAATAGATACATGACAGTAAAATAATTATACAAAGCACACATACAATAAAAGAAAAAAAGAGAGAAGACAATGACAAATACTAAATAGAAAGAGTAAAATATTCACCGGAGTCCGTGGCTCTAATATATGCCTAAATCAATTGAAGGGACATGTTGGCATAAATTGCGGACCAAATTAGCCCTGGAATCACCCACATCTTCCCAATCCAATTCTTGAAGGCTGGTAAGGTATTGCAGCCCTCGAGGCACACCCAGTTCAGGACAACCATAAATCTCAAGTTTTTTAAGAATGGGCATTGCACCCTCCTCTATGTCCCATTCCTCCATTGATAAGCGATAAAGCTTCAAAACTTCTAACTGGCTAAAGCCTCCAGAGGAACAGGTTGTTTTTCGACTTTCGAATGCATCGTCAAGTATGAGAACCTTAAGGCAGCGTAGCTTCTCCAATACTGGCATTATATCCTGCTGGAACTTGTAATTCTCAATTTTGAGATAAATGAGGTGACAGGGGAGCATATCCTCATGAAGCAGCTGGGTCAATTTAGTGGTGCTTTGGTAAGAAAGTTGGAGAGATTGTAAATGGTTATAAAATGGGAAACCTCTCATATCAAGTATGTCCAGTACACTATCATCAAGGTCTATATCGAGATGAGTTAGGTGTTCTAATGTGAATAGAAAAGTGACAACTACCTTCGATGGAGATGATCTGGCATCTAATTGTAATGAACGTAAATTGGGTATATGAGGTAACTCTATCTCCCATGATTCTGTGGGCCTCACCCTACCAATAGTTTTCAAATTTGTTGATTTTGCTGATGCTGGGAGTTCCAAATTTACGTCAAAGACATGCCTCAGTGTCTTGATATTCCATGCACTCTTCGGAAACTCAAAATAGCCGTCATCAATTGTTTTTAGAAATGGGACTTGAAGGGTCTGCAGAAATTTCATTCTGCCTATCACTTTCTCAAGGAATTCTTGATCACGGTTGTCACTTAACCTCCCTCTAAGATTCAGGAATCTTAACTGAGTCAATCCCATAAACATTTCCAACTCTATTTTCTTCATCATATCATTTCCACTGCTTACCACTTTGAGCAGTCTTTGCTTAGAACAATTCGGCATACTCCCCTCATAAAAGCACAAAAGAGTGTGGAGATTTGGGCTCATTATGAGTTGATCACAATCTGGATTGTGAATTGCCACACGGCGAGCCCTGCTCAAACTCATTTTATCATTTGGATTTGAATACACCAGGAGAAAGTTTTCCTCTTTGGCTTTTTGGAGAGCAAGATCTCGTAGCAGATCATGTATGTGTAGAATTTTGATGGAACCAACATTCGATCTGCTATCTACTTGAATCATGCTCCTAGCATAAAATGAGAAAAAACAAATTAAGTAATGATTAAAGATATCATAAAGAAAATAGTTAGTATTACAACAACTTAGTTTAATGTTGTATACATAAGCTGTGTATACCATTAAATGTTGACGTAACGTGCTAGCTAGGTTAATGTTGTATACATAAGCTGGTTTTATTTAAATAAATAAAGAGACAAATAAAAAAAAGTACTTTGATTTTTTTATGCATATATATAGTAGGATCTGTATAATTTTTACCACTGATTCTTCTATGCATGAAAAAAAAAAATACTATTTTAGGATACTATTTTTTTCCAATATTGTCTACAGAAAAAATTCTTCAAACCCGCTGCTACCTATTTAATTTTTCTTTATTTTTTGGCGAATGGTCAACTCAAACAGAGTCTCATCACAGAATTCACAGCCCCTGTTCTAAAATATCAATATTTGTTATTACTTATTATATTTCCCCAAATATAATTATGAGACTTAACATTTAACATATGAAAATGTTGGTGCTTGGGCCTACAATTTTCCTATCTATTGTTTTTTTCAATTAGAAAATTTAGTTTAAAGACTATTCACTTAAAACTAACACGTTACATGAACATGTTATATCATTAAATAAAGATGTAATACCTTTGTACGAGATCCTCTAAGAAACTCTCCGCAGTTTCTTCTAATGTTCTGTTCTCTTCTTGTGGTATGAATCCCTCTGCAATCCACATTCGAAGTAAGGATTCAGCATCAATAACATAGTCTTCGGGAAATGCGGAAAAATACATAAAACACGACTTGAGAGCAAATGGCAGGTCCTCATAGCTGGTGCCTATGATCTCGCTACAATTTTTTCCTTCGACATTCCAACTCAATGTCCGGAACACGCTACTCCAAACAGCATGGTTGCGGGGCTTCTTTGATAAGAAACCACCTAAAACCACCAATGCGAGAGGAAGCCCACCACACTTGTGTACAAATGGACCTATGATATCAGAAACATCATCAAAAGAATTTTTTTTTTTATCATGATTAGGAAAAACTGTTTTTAACAAAAGCTCTCGGCTTAACTCCTCAGTTAAGCACTGGAGCATGTATGGTTCACTTTTGGGATCCATGCCCTTAGGAACATCAGCAAACCTAGTAGTTACAAATATTCTACTTCCATTTTTTTCATCTGAGAATGCTTCACCAATTTGAGTCCATAGATCGATTTTCCAGACATCATCTAGGACTATGAGGTACTTTTTGCCTCTAAGAGAATTGTGAATCTCTATAAGAATCACTTCTGTTTCATTTGGTAGATCACTCAATTTGATAGATGAATCAAATTGTTGTATTATCCCCAACAATATCTTTTTTGAAACATCAATTATTTCGAACTTTTCAGAAATAGCTATCCATATGTGAACATCAAATTGTCCTTTAACGTCATTACTGCAAAAATAAAAGATTATATTAGATATTAATATAACCAAAATGGGAAGAAGACGGACTCCATAAAAACTTACAAGTCAATATTAAATTAAAAGTTAAGGTTGAGCCATCAATATATATAGAAGGGTTTCTAGTTTTCTCTTTTATTTTATTTTGTTGCTATCATGACGTTACAAAAAGCTATTGACGGGGCTACGTCAATAAAAATTAATTCACTTATAAGCATGTACACAATTAAAATCAATTTACCAAACTCAATATAATATATAAAAGTGGATTGGCAAATATATTAATGTTAGACTTTTTTTACGCAAATCTCAAAATTATATTACCTTAACATACACTTAAGAAACAATAATAATAATGATGAACAAATAATTTTTGCATGTTCAATGCCTTAAGTAATGGCCGGTAACACTACAAATTAATGAAGTTCATAAAATAAATTACAAGCTTGAGAACAAATTCAAGTATGAAATGACCATTGGCCGATAAGACGTACTCTTGGTTGTTTATATTATAATATTTAAATATTTAATATTTATGAGTTTTTAACTTGCAGAAAGATGTCTAACTTATTTCATCATACGTTAGATTTTGACTATTTCATTTTCATTTTCGATTTTTTTGTGTGTTTCCTTTTATTTTTACGGAAAAATATAGTTTCATAAATTATAAAATTGACAAAAAAAATTGTTTTACTTGTAATGTACCAAACATTATAAAATAAGAAATTATTATTATTTTAGTATTAATTATTTAAAATATTGTACTACAACAGACAAAATGTCTTTCAAAAAGGATAAGTTTATCAATGATATTATGGTCATTTTATTATTAAAAATCAAGCAGTAAGTACCAAATTGAAAATTACGGAACTAAGTTGTTACAAGTAAAAAGTTAATGAGCCTCGTATGACATTATCTCATTCATATATAGTTCTACCTATAAAGTACAACACCAATATACTGATCTTCTTGTGGTGAAACATATATTTTACCTAAATATATAACTTAAATTTAACAGAGCACTTTATTTAAATTCATCATACATTAAAGACTCGAGAAATATTATCACCAAATTAAGCTGACCTTTTTATCATAAAATACAAGTTTTACATTAAGAAAATTATATTAATTACCATGTTTTCTAATTTAGTTATCTTGACTAAAGTGTGTAAATTTTATAAACGAAATTAGTGAAAATATTTAAAACTGAGAGAGGTGAATTTGAATCAAATTTGATAGTAAATGACACAATTTAGAAAAGAAAAAAGCACATACCAATTATACACTTTTCGTGCAAGGGTAGTTTTTCCGAGTCCACCGGTCCCGCAAATTGAGACCACCGAACGTCTCGTAGTGGTCTCATCAAGCAACTCCTTGACAACACGGTCCTTGTCTGCCTTGAAGCCAACAATATCGGGATCAATATCAGGTAGTACGGTTGGCCTGATGGGTAGTTTGATATCTCCACTACTGCCCTCACCCAAATTATTTATGCCATACCTGACTCTGCTCTCTTCGATCTCTTTCATCTTTTCTAGAATTTGGTTTATCTCATTTATAAGGTTGTGTACAACAGGTAGATTTTTGGGATTTCTTAGCATGTTTTTTATGGTGGCACACAGGCATGAGTTTTGTGGATTTTGAGGGATATTCATGAGAAAGGTGTCTATGACATCTTCTATAGAATGGGCAATATCTCTAATCTCCATGACCCAAGTTTTCTGCCTTTCGTCTTTGATCTGCTTCCTGTCAGCATCTTTGAGAAAAGCCTGAATCCGTATGAGTTCACGGCTGACTTTCTCAACTTGCTCCTTCACACTGTATAAGTGTAAAACCTCCTTAACTACAGCATCAGTCAGCTTGCCGAGCACCAAATTTACAAGTGTCTCAGCCATCAGCAAGACTTGGAACCACAACCAAGATTATCCAGATTTGCTGCTTCTTGGGGCACGACCTTGGAAGCAACTGACAATAACTCCTTGATATCCAGCAATATATTGAATAATGATATGTGTATATATTTTGTATATGGTTATGGAAATGTATAAATAGTGGAGGAAGAATTTTAAGAGGGATGAGTAGTATGTCTAAAAAATTGATCTGACACTTAAGACCTATGTTCTATTTATAATCATCTAAAGTCGATTTCCACATGTACCGACTTTAACTTGTGCCGACTTGTTGCAATGAATTTACATGAAGCCCACAATATTTGACTAAATAATTTCTATTCACATGTGCCGACTATATATTTGATCAAATACTTTGAATGCCAACTTGTTATAAGGAATTATCTTGCCACTATATTTGACCAAATAATTTTGCCGACTTCAATTGTTGACTCTAAATTTTGAGTTTTATATTTATATATATAATTACATAAATATCTAACAGAAAATGTCCATGGTTCTATATTAATTGTACAACCCACCCAACCAATTTAATTATATATGCAACATGTATCTCTTATGAATATATGTCAGCAACTATATCAAACAGTGATATAGATTATCCATCAATCCATAGCAGGTGAATGACAGTGACTATGTTCCAATAGTTAAATTAACAAAAAATGATCAAACCTACCGGATACAATCGAATAGAGGTTGTTGCATTGATTGAAACTGATATAATCATAACAAATAATGACAATAGAAATAAACAATAACAGCTTCAACAAAGATCTTTTATACAACTAATCAAAGTACTATAATTTCTTATCAAGATCAAACCCAAAACTGACATTAATAATTAACAAGGCTCCAAAACTTACACTCACTGCACAGTTCTGATAAACAATAGTTAAACAATAATTTTACATCTTAAAAAAATGAAATATGGCTCACTGCACAGTTTCTACTCTTCACATCTAAAAATAAAAATATCTCTCAATTTCCTGGTACACTCAGTGGTACAGGAAAGAAATTTAAAGATGTAAAGTCAACCCAAATATTGCTCTCTGAATTTCACAAAGGTGGCATAAAATTTTAATTTCTTAAAACTGATCCATTTGCTCAAAAAGATAATTATTTGATTCAGATTTTTGTACATCACAAACAAAGAGAGCTAACAGAGTTCAGTTTCTTACCCAAAATTGCTCCAATTAGCTTGTGACGAGAGTCGATCGGTACCAAAGCAGTGGTTGAGCTTTGCTTGCCTTTGTCTCCTCGAGCCTCACCTATGGATCGACTTTGAAGGAAAGGAAAGGCCTGCGACCGGGTTTGAGCAACAAGCTAGAGGGGAAGAAGACGACTGGGAGTAAGGCTCACAACAAACAAGCACAGTGATAACGCAGAGAGGGGTTGTGGCGTAGGGCAATAAATGTTGTTTTTCTTGTCGGCTGTCTCTCTATGCATGCAGAAATAAATGCTGTAATTATTCAGTCCCCTCATATATCAAAGCATATATATTTTTCAAAATATAAGGTAATAAATATACTGCTGAGTAGCTAACAACTCAACGGATGCGAACACAACAAAGATTGGAATTAAGATGCCGCAATAAATCGAGCCAAAATAATAGAGCTTCACATGTGGTGGGGCCATTGTTGATTCTGCGCCAAATTCATTGACGCATGAGGAGAAAGCTTTAATAGAAAAAGTTAGCACAGGTCAACCATGTGAAGCTCCACTAAAATAGTAAAATATATATAAAGAGCCAAGTGTATCGTTCTTTTAAGATTATGAAAATTCTCGTATTTATACTTGTATTATATCATACATGATACCATACTTTTGTCGTATTTGTGCTACTTGGTTATAGTATATATATGTCTTGTGGATTCTACTTCGAACTACTCATTGGCCAGTCCATTATAACTGCACCATAAATAGTCCAAATACGACCAAAGTCTCCGATTTTTCTATGAATGTAACAACTATGATAATCTTTTTATTTCTTTTTTTATTTTTTAATAATTTATATATGAGGAGGATTCAAATGCATTCAAATTTTTCTGCACCCAAATGCACCCTATCTTTCAAATCTTTTTTCTCCGTTTTCAAAGTCCGAATAGTCAATCCGAACCGTTAGATGTGATCTATATATTAAGATGTGCTTGGAGACCAAATTTTATATTTTTTTGAAATTTTTTTACTATTTATTAAGCCACTTTGAAAATCGCTGATGTAGAATTTATTCTTATTATCTTTTTAAGCCCCTTGTATTTGTACTATTGTGCGTTTGTGCTTGGTAGTTTAGGTATGGGTTGACAGTTCTGGTAATCTAGTTTGTCAGGGATTTGTGATGATTCGTATCTAACAATCAAAATTCTAATCTTTTACGCAACAATTCTAAACAAATCAATAAATGAACTTTTGTGAGCATATATTTTCGGCTTTACATACGACAATAAGTTGGAGCTATGCATTTGTGTTTGGAGCGGATAAATGATACTTGTGGACGATTGGATATGGATTATTATCTTTCTTCCCTTTTCTAAAGCAGAATGGGTTTATTTTTCTCACGACATTAATTTTAAACAGCTATATATATATGTATGTATATAGAGTAAGGCTACTATGCTTTGCAAATTAAAATGAGTGTTTTAATTTGCGCTCATATCTCTAGTTTCAAAATTCAAAACGTCGATCTGAACTGTTCAAGTTAATATCCATATTAAATTGTGCTTGGAGGCAAAATTTTATGTTTTTTGGAAACTTTTTTACTATATTTTTAAATTTTTTGAAAATCACTACTTTTGATGGTCCATAATTTTCTGAAACACACATATTTTGAAATGCTCTCTCTTTTGCCTCTCTCATGTGTTGAGAAGAAAACCCCCCCTCTCTTGATTTCTATTTTTTGTTGAGATTGTGCATTGCTTGCTGTTGGCCGTTTTTGAGGCATTCCTAGAAACGAGCATTTCGAATTTTTGTGTGTAATTGATTTAGACGGCCGTGACGTGAGCCGAGATTGGAACCGGTCATTTTTCCTCTCCATCTCTCCCTTTGCCTAATTCGGGTAATTTTTGAAATGCTCATTTTTTTTATCAGATTTTTGCCTTATTGGGTTTGTTAGATTAAATTCACCTTTGCTCGGGTTGTTGATTTTCCCGGCAAAGGTGTTGACTTGTGGCTTGTGCCTTGTGTGATACCCTGTTTTGCTGGCTGTGATTGCCCTGCCCTCTGACTTGCCTTCCTTGTTCTGTTGGCAGTTTTGCCTTGCTTGTTGGCTGTTCTGTTGACTCTGGTTGGCTGTTATGCCTTGTCTGGTTGCCTGTTTTGCTTTTCTTGTTGTTGTTATGTATGTGTATACTGTTGCTTGTTGCTTGTGCCAGGTGATGTTGTTGCCCAGTGTAATCACTTGTATTGATTCGAGATTTACCAGACACTTACTTGACAGGGACCAAAATTGCAATTTAATGTTATTTGGGGTTGTTATGGAAAATTGTAGGTCCTTATGTGAATTTTAATATGATGGCCTACCATATATGTGATTTGAATAAAATGGGCCATGAGTGAATTGGTTTTGTATTTTCATAAGCCTTGGAAATAAATAAAGTGGGCTTTGGATTGAAGTAAAATTATGGTATTTGATTTTCCAATAAAAAAAAAAGCGTAATTTGTTGGATGAAACGTGGCTTTAAAAGTTTAGGTTTTATAAGGAATCGAATTAAAAATCGGATGCAAATCTCACATTGTTTTGAAAAAAAAATGGAGCGAGTCTATGGTACTATGCATATTATGATTTGGCACCGTGCTACGGCTCTATATTCGAGTTTTCAAATTCTAACGGTCGATCCGAACCGTTCATCTTGTTCTCCATATTAATATGTGTTTGGAGACCAAATTTTACATTTTTTGAAATTTTTTTACTATTTTTTTAGATATTTAGAAAATCACTTGATCTGAAAATTCTGGACCATCCAAAAACAGTGATTTTCAATAAATTTAAAAAAATAGTAAACAAATTTCAAAAAATGTAAAATTTGGTCTCCAAACACATATTAATATGGAGAACAAGATGAACTGTTCGGATCAACCGTTAGGATTTGAAAACTCGAATATAGAGCAGTAGCACGGTGCTAAATCGTAATATGCATAGTACCATAGACTCACTCAAAAAAAAAAAAATTGGAATTCTTTTACTCTTTTTTTAATTTTCAGAACAGTGTTTTAAAAAAAAAATTGTTATTTTTTATCATATTATAACACTGTTTTGAAAAATTCTAAAAAAATAGTAAAAGTTTCAAAAAATATAAAATTTTGTTTCCAAACACGTATTAATATGGAGAACATGTTGAGCGTTTCAAATTGACTATTTAGACATTAAAAATGCAAAAATATCTTATAAGTATATGGCCTCATATGCTTATGTAAGTAGAGTAGCCAACTTCTATATCTACATACATAAAAAAAAAAAAATTCTAGAAATTGTAAAATTTAATCTTTCAATATATTTTCATATGAAAAATCATATTCAACGATTTAAATTAATTATGTAGAATATTAATCATATACATAATACCATAGTCTCACTCCGACTAAATTATAACTGATAAATCGTAAAATACTTGCCTATTTTGCACAAATAACTTTATTTGGGTCCCAAGAAATAAAATAGTACATTCTTGCCATTAAAACAAAAAAGAAGGTACATCACGCTTATGTTTTTATAGTTTGGAATCCAAATTTCAATTTTGCTATTGGTATTTCCATTTAAAAGTTCTGAGAGTATTCTGAAAGGACCTCTCTGTATATAGAAATTGAAGTTGATCTTTATTTTATATACATGAAAATTGATATTCCATAAAAGTAATTGAGTTTCAATACTTATTTTCAATAATTGAATCAATCATTTATTATTGTCAAACTTAATAATATGACTGAAAATTATTTATAATTTGTAATAATAATTATCCACAATGTGTAGGGGCATACCAAATTTAATGCACTAACACTAGTACAAAAAACCCTTTTACTGACTGTTAAAAAATCTCTTTACTGACTGTTATTGAGGCGTCACTGATGGCGCCGCCAGTATAGGTACTCAACACTGACGGGTAAAAAACAGTCACTGTAAATAGCCTACACTGACGGTTTAAAAAACAGTCAGTGTAGGGTGCCTACAGTGACTGTTTTATTAAAAAACAGTCAGTGTAGGGTGCCTACACTGACTGTTTTCTTAAAAAAACAGTCACTGTAGGCACCCTACACTGACTGTTTTCTTAAAAAACAGTCACTGTAGGCACCCTACACTGACTGTTTTCTTAAAAAACAGTCACTGTATTCTTAAAAAACAGTCACTGTAGGCACCCTACACTGACTGTTTTCTTAAAAAACAGTCACTGTAGGCACCCTACACTGACTGTTTTCTTAAAAAACAGTCACTGTAGGCACCCTACACTTACTGTTTTCTTAAAAAAAACAGTCACTGTAGGTACCCCACACTGATGGTTAAAAAACAGTCAATGTAGATCCTAAAAACAGTCAGTGTTGGCATAAAAATTTTGGCATGGTTCTGCCTGTAACAGGGCTAGCCTCCATATTTTTGCTAGCCATATATATTACTATACTACATTCATTGACTGTTAAATAGAAAATCATACAAATAATATACACAACGTAAACACAAGACAACACAATTTAATAACATAACATATTCATTCACAAAAAAACCACACTATAGTAAATATATACATAGTAACAAAATATACATTTGAAATTAACAACATTACATTTGTTATGACTAATTTAGAAGTTGTCCAAGAAAAATGTACACCATTGTCGAGTTATTGAATGAAGTTGCATCGTTGTATATTTTTCTGTCGGTAAATCACACTACATGAATACAAATTAAGAAGTTAATTTTATCCAAGTTATATGAAAAATGAATCAATTTCAATCATAAAATACATTAGAAAAAATGTCAAATTGACTAAGAAATACTTTCACTCACAGTCTTGAAGATGCAGGTTATGCTGTTGGTGCCAGAGTTCTTGAACTTCTGTCACAGAGACAAAGTAAACAATTATTTAACATAGTAATACAGTATATTTTTTGTGGTTGCTTCCCACTGATTTGTTTTTAAAAAGAATAGTAAAGTACTGGAGGAATTTTATATGAAAAAACAATTGATATAAGAATATTCCTACTATAGAGAATGCTACAAGTGTTTGCCTTCTTTTTGCCATATGTCCCACATCTCATTCGTTGTTGGAACCTATGAAAAAAAAAACAGAAAGTGCCATAGAAATAAATTCCTCATTTGTAGAGGCAATCACATACTATACTTCACCATATGTGGTGCCTCGAGATATTCAGTAGTCAGAATATTATAGAGCATATTACAAGTTGTCTAAATAAATGTTGAAGTATCAAATCTTGGTTGAATCCAGCAACAATGGTACCTACTGAAAAGACAATAATTATGTCACTTTCAAATAATAGACTATGTTACTTTCAAAAATGAAAACCAATTTATTTAGAGATATATTGTAAATTTGACAATTTTGTTCTGGAAAGACAATAATTATCAACATTCGAAAATGCACTAGATTACAATTGCTTTAGTTATAAACCAAACTCAAATTGGCTTTTGAGGAAAATAAACAGGATCTATTTGTAGTGAATTAAGAGTGAAATAAAATAGAATACAAACCAGGTGCCACCTAGGGAGAGGGTGGTAACATCTTCATCAGGAAAACAGACATCAGCCTAGCAAATGCGAAAATCAAACAAATTAATTCTCTTAGTAAAAAAAAAAAAATAGATAGATTTGATTGAATCCGTGTATATAAAGATTATAACTTTTTCTTTCCCTTTCTTCCACTTCAAAATTGAATTAAGACCAAGCACAAATAACTTTTTCCATTTTTCCATATCCGATTTGAACAAAAAAATAACAGGGTCATTTTACTGCTTGCTATTCCATTGTTCTCGCCAATTAGAGAGAGCAGTGGGGAAAATGGAGACAACACCTTCGTCCCAGGTGAGAGGCTTGTAGAGCACAGCCGTCAGGCTGTCGTCTCCGGACTCCGGTGGCCACCTTCGCAAAACCCCACCACATCGCCGACGGGAGCCCACGCACCCCTGTCACCAACGCCAAAGCCATTTCCATTTCTGACAATCCTCTGAAAGTGTTTTATATTTGGATTTATCTGTTTGGTTAACTATAATCCATAGAGAGAGAGAAGCAGCTACGGATTTAGTGAATCAGATCTAGATCTGGGAGAAGAGAGGAAGTGAGGTAGTGCTGAAAGATAGAAGGTGGGGCTGACCACCGCTTAAGGAAAGGGGAATCGGAGAAAAGAGAGGAGGGTCGCAGTTTTTATTTTTAGCTGACAGAAAGAGAGAGTTTTCAAAAAAGAGAGATAGAGGAGGGCGGGGGAAATGAAAATTTTTGGACATAATGGAAGGGAAATGGCGCAAATTGACGGGGAAATGAAATTTTCAGAGCGGGAGGGATATGTTCTAAAAGAAGATGCAAATAGTCACGGGAAAATTTGCGCAGTTTGTATTTAATTCTGACCGTTCAATTTTTAAGCCGTCAGTATTGTATTCAACACCGACGGTTCGATTACTAAACAGTCAGTACAGGATATTAATACTGACGGTTCCAAAATAAAAACAGTCATTATATGACTTTAACACTGACGGTTCTGAAATAAAAATAGTCAGTTTAGTATATCAACACTGACGGGTCTAAAACAAAAACAGTCAGTAAAAGTATCAACACTGGCGGTTCCGAAATAAAACAGTCAGTGAATCAAAATTACAAAAAAAAATGAAAATAAAATCAACATAAAAGGAAGTTTGGAATCGGACCGTTCATTTTCACGCGGAAAATCAACGGTCGATCTGTAATGAAATCATTTCAAATTTATTTTAAAATGATCAAGGGAGAACATTGAACGTAACCAACATAAAAGTTCAGAAGTTTTATTATGTATGAGTTTCGATCCAACACAAAGTGTTTATGACCATACAATGCTTCAATTTTTGGTCAACTAAATGGATGGGTAAATAAAAACAAATTTTGATCAAACTTGGATGCAAAACAATATATGCAGTGCTCTTTAATTTAAACGGTTCTGATTGACCCACGAACAACATATTCTTGTGCATCTTCATTAATTCACGGAACGAGAGTTTATGTTCTATGTTCATGCATAGAAGATGTGAGTCATATATGCAACATGCATGTAATTTAATGTGTCAAAATCATTTGATTAAACAATAAATGTTATAACATTAATTATTGCATAAATATTACTAATTAATATAATTTCCATTACCAAATATTTTCAAATATTAAAGTCAAATTTTGATATTAATTGTCTAATCACGTATTATTACTAATCATATTTATTAAATCAACACTGACTGTTAATAAGATAAAACAGTCAATAAAAAGTTCAATAGTGACGGTTCTATTAAACCCGTCAGAGAGCTAGGTTTTTTTTATGAAACATAACGGAGAGAAACACTGACCCTTTTCTTAAAAAAACAGTCACTGTAGAGTATACTATCAACACCGACCCTTTTATTAAAAAAACAGTCACTATAGGGTGAGGCAACACTGACCCTTTTATTAAAAAAACAGTCACTGTAGACTATATTATCAACATTGACCCGTTTATTAAAAAAACAGTCACTGTAGGGCGAAGCAACACTGACCCTTCCTTTAACACAACAGTCAGTGTTGGTATACCGCTCAACACTGACGGTTTTCTAATAAAAGGGTCGGTGTAGGTGGTGATCAACACTGACGGTTAACAAAAAAAAACAGTCAGTGTTGATTCACTGACGGTTGTTTACAATTGAACAGTCAGTGTTGAAATTCTTCTTATTTACGATTTTGTCACGCAGTCTCTACACTGACTGTTACACGTTAAAACCGTCGGTGATTGACGGTCAGTGAAAGGCTTTTTTGTACTAGTGTAAGCAGAAAGTACTTTTTGCAACCGGCAATTTGGTCGCAAAAAGTTGTGTCACCGGTCTCAGATAGATAAACCGGTCGCTGATACAATATTATGGTCGCTGAAAGTGCGGTCGCTGTAAGCTTCGTCGCAGATAATCTTCTGCTGACGTAAATGGTCGCTGATACTCTTTCTGCGACCAATTTTTTTTCATCGCTGTTTTTTTTGCTGACGTCAGAAAAACGTTTCTGTGACAAAAAAACGGTCGCTGAAACTTAAAAAACGGTCTCTGAAAGTTTTTTGCTGATGTCAGAAAGAAGTTTCTGTGACGAAAAAAACGGTCAGAAAACGGTCGCTGATATAATATTCCGGTCGCAGATACCTTCTTTTAGGTTTTTGATATTTTTTTTGTTATTTATATTTGCACAATTTAATTAATTGGTACTACACGTACCAACATACAGCATACATCATAATAAACATAAAAATCGATACACAAACAACATAACGATCGCATACAACACACAACATACATCATAACATAAACATAAAAAATGATACACAAACAACATAACAATCGCATACAACATAAACATCGCATATAACATAAGCATACAAACAAATATAAACATAAAGATCAACAAACTGTATATCATCTCATCAAACATAAATATCCGAGTAACACAAGCAGTAAACAATACCATAAACAATAAACAATATCATCTAACAATATATAAATATATAAAAAAAACCCAAGCAGTACCATCGTCAGCGGCATCCGAGTAATGCCTCTCGTCATCATCGCCGTCATCATCCTCGTAATCCTGAGCGGGCATCGAGGCCGGCTGGGAGCCCGAACCTCCCTGTGAGGTTGTCAGAAAATATTTTAGATAATTATGATTTAGGGTTTAGAGTTCACAATTAAAACATACTGAAATATCAAATTTTGTACCGAAGAAGCTCTGAACCAAGCCTCCACCTGAGCCTCGATGCGAGCCTCCATCTTATCAAGTACCCGGGAAGATATCCTCTCAATATCTTCTTCTGTGAGATGCGTCGATGGCGGCATAGAAGAATATGACTGTGACGAGTGCGACCGAGCACTGCTAGACCCATCAGAGGGAAATATGTCTCTCGTCTTGCCTGAAATATTAAAAGTAAGACAATTAGTATTATCTGACAAAACTAAAAATAAATTTCAAATTTCAAAAAAATTTATTTTACCTAGAGCACCGAGACCATAGTTATCGCCGTGGGCATACTGATCATCAACGCTCATAGTGAACCAGAGATCGGCGTCGTATCTGGGCCATGTCTCTTTATCCTCTCCATACTTGTCCTTCATAGCTTTTTCATATTTCAGCTGCAAATTTTTTAAAATATAACAATAATGTTACGTACAACATGAACCATGATATTTTATACAACGATTCGAAAGTACTATTACCTGTGCATTTTTAGCCTTAGTACTAACGTATTCCCTTATCTTCTTGTTTGTATGGGTAGGCTGAAACAGCTCTTCGCTCCATCTGGGTTCGCGCCCTTGTGTTTGCTCCTGTTAATAATTTGAAAGACAATTTCATTTAAAAAAAAGATTATCAATGTTAGTTCGATTATATTCAATAAGAATGAAAATATATTAATTTAATGAAAAACAACTTACGAGGCGTTGTTTGTGAACAAGCATGTTCACAGAGTCCGTCGAAGCCCCTGCACCTTCAGCATTGGCCCTATTTTCTGCATTTCGTTGGCTCCGACTATCAAAAGCGTCACTGCACCAATGATCGACGAGTCCGGGCCAGTACGCTGGCTGGATCCAGGCGTCGTAGGGACGAGGAGCAGCCCCACGCTCCTTCCACTTGAGCATTGACTCTCTGTACGACTTTTTTTGTGCCGCCTTGCATTTATTCAGCATATCCTGAAGCCGTACATCAGCTATCTTTCAAAATACACTCCATGCATCTGTCAAAGGTATATCCAGATGAAACTGGTAGTTCTTCTGCAATGTATATTTAAGAATTAATATCGTTTGTTAGCTTCAAAAAAAAAGAAAACAAGTAATTATTAAAGGTTTTGTTTCAGAAAGATTTATTTACTAAAAACTCTTCCTGGAAAACATCCTTATTATCCTTGGGGAAATCTGTGCATCTGTAGTACGGGCCAGGATAATTCTGACGTACTGTCTGCGAAATAACTTTCGCGACTTGCTTCGTCTTCTCTGGATGCCCTGCATCAAAAGTCCTGTAGATAAGAATAATTATTACAAGCACTACAATTAATGCATAATTACAAAATATGTTGTTCGTACACTAATCTTTTACGTCTATTTGACTAATTTGCAAAAACATACAATAATTGAATTTTACGATTTCTTCTACTTTAAGATTATGTAGGTTCAAGAAGAATTGGAATTGCAATGTAAAATACTTGGACAGAAGAAATCATGAAGATATTCGTCAAAAATGTAAATTGTAATATTTAATAATTAGTAAAGCATGTTTAAGGCTATTTTTACAGAGCCAAACGTTATGTAACGTTTGTAAAACGTTATAACGTTTTATCCCTTTCGAAAACACAATGTAAGAACTTGATCAGACTCAGAGAAAACATAAAACGTTGTAACATTTTAAGGATGTTGAGGACTCTGGAATTCAGTTGTACAAGAGTCCTAAAACGTTATAACGTTTTCATTAAATTTACTCTTCAACATCTTGTTTTTGATCAAGATTTTACAGAGCAAAACGTTATGTAATGTTTTACAAACGTCGTAACGTTTTTGAACAATTAGCTGAGCTGTCAGGAAATTGAAAACCTAAAATCGCATTATAATATAAAACGTTGTAACGTTTTCAGAAAACGTTGTAACGTTTTAGCTCAGTTTGCTCTTTCTAGAGCTGTCTCTATAAATAGAGCTGTGGGGTCTCTTCCTCATTTTAACCTAGCCGTCCCTAAACTTCAAAAGAGGCGATTTTCGAAGAGCTTGGTTCCACCATTGTTGATTGAGCTTAAAATTTTAATATCTCTCAATCAATCTCAAACAACCTCAAACCCACTTCACTAATATCTAATTAGATTTTGTTAGAGTGATCTATTGAGTGTTTCTCTTGTTCTTGAGTAGCTTGTGTGACTTCCCTTGTTTATAAGGGCTCGCCGGCTCAAATCTCGAGTTGCTCGTGTGACTTCCCTTGGTTGTAAGGGCTCGCCGGCGCTTATCTCTCGTTGGTCGTGACTTCCCGTTTTGTAAGGGCTCACGGTTCACAATTGTAATCCTTTCATATTGGTTAATAGAAAGGCGCACCTAGAAAGAGGTTGCGACGCCCCGGAGACGTAGGCCTTTGTTTTGCCGAACTTCGTTAGCATCCCACGTGTCAATTTTCTCTAAACTCTTCTCTTTACTTTCAATTGCGATTTAAGTTCAGTTTTTGAGTAATTAGAGGTGCCCCTTTAAGTGTAACAAAGTGGTATCAGAGCAAGTTACTCAAATTAAGGCACACTTAATTAGAGTTAGATCAACTTGACAAATAGCACCCTATAGACCCGTGAAGGAACCCCTAATTTTTGGCAATTCGACCAAAAATTTTATGCATTGGAAGAAAATCATGATCAATTATTTAAACATTCTTGAGTTATGGGATGTAGTTCATAAGGGGTGTACACCAATATTCACTACCACTACTACCGACATTAAAATCGAGACTCCCGAATCCAAACAAACCAAGAAAAATAATGATCTTGCAATTAATGCCATAATTAACTTGGTTAGTGAATCAGTTGCCTTAATCTTTGGTAGCTCTTCAACCGCAAAAGAAATGTGGGATGCCCTTGTAAACCGGTATGAGAGAAATACCCAAATTAACCGGTTTAGAAGCCAAATTTGAAACCTTTAAGGTTGAAGATGGCGAAAGCATTGAGGATATGTATCTCTCATCCTTATTAAGGAGCTTAATGTCTAGATCCTGCAAGGGTTGTGATTAAAAGTTGAATTTTCGGATTGAATATTAGCCCTTCAATCACATAACTTATCTTTTTTTATTAATTTTTTTTTCTTATGTGTAGAAGTCTATATTTAGTTAAATATTTACCCGCTACACGTAATGCCATACTTACTGCGCACCATTTCAATTCTAAGATCTGTAAAAAAATTTCGCTGGGCGCACCTCCCTCCCCGATCCCACCCCTTCCTTCCCGATCCCTTCTTCCAAAAAAGAAAAAAAAAACCCTAGAAACTAACGGTCCAGATGTAATTATTGTTTGATCAGACGGTTCACATGTGGCTTGATTATGTTTTTGGTGCTTTCGGTAGTGCACGGTTGAGCGGTTCGCATTCGATCTTGTGGAATCAACACGACATATTGGCACTGTTAGATGGAACACGTGTCATGATAACAGTTCGGCTGAGGTTGAATGTCAACATTGTGACGCGATTTAATAAAACAAGTGGGCCCACTAGCTGATAAATAATGCTTTGTCGATCCTTCATGCGATGACAATTTTTTTCATAAATGCCCAAAGTACTAAAAAAATTAACATTTACCCATGCTATTAGGTGGAGCAATTACAGATCTAGCGCATCTATAAAAATAAAATCATTAGGTGGAGCAATTACAGATCTAGCGCATTTATAAAAATAAAATTACATATTTTAGTTTGCTTATTCAATAAATTTATTTTGCTCAATATCATCCTACATTGGTTCATGTCCCCTTTGAACATTTAACTTGGTGAAAGTGTTGCTTATTCAATAAATTTATTTTGCTTTACTTTCTCAATATCATTTTACGTTGGTTCATGTCCCCTTTGAACATTTAACTTGGTGAAAGTATTTATGTCTATACTGTTTCTTAATTATTCTATAAAGGAGTCTATCACGTATTGGTTTTTCAAACAACTTAGCAACATCTTGGGTTTCAGCAGCTTGCATTGTCAACAAGTTAATGATGTGTGTTTTCATCAATCTATTTTAATTTGTCAAAACTGAAAATAGTATTTTATTATATTTTTTCAATCTGGACAATTATAATATACTTTTTATATTTTATTTATTTATTTTCAAAAATGTTGGACTATATCGAAGAGGATCAATGGCAATAATACTTCAAAAAAATCCTGCGGACCGAGCCTGTGCACCGCGCATCCTTTTTCTTTTCTTTTTTCTGTTGAAGGCGGAATTCAAACCCAGTTGGTTTCTGTTGGTGCCAAAATTCTTACCACTACACTAGAGTTCACATGTGTTATCTTGTAGATAAATATAGTATTTAACTATTTTTCTCTACAAATTTGATTTAAATTATCTCTCCTCCTTATTAAGGAGTTTAATATTTTCTACTACATAATTTGCTCCCGTTGCTGTGCACGGGCACGATTACTAGTAATAGACTTATGCATATTCAAAATGAATTTACCGAATTGGGAGAACCGCTTTCTAACAATAAAATTGTAGGCAAGCTATTGAGGATCATGCTCATGAGAGACAAATGGTCCGGCTTGGTGAGTACGCTAGAAGCAATTCAAGGCACACATGACTCACTCACACTGGATGACCTCTATGCACACTTACGAAGCTTCGAAGAGAAACTTCAGCAATCCAGAAACCCAAAGCAAAGTTCAAAATTCAAAACCATGGTATTTCTGGTTCAAAACCGAAAACCTTCTAGCTCCTTGTTACGTTACGAAAATTTTACAATTAATTTCACTCACACTTGTATGGTGCCAAATCACACGACCGTCTCAGTGGGCATCTTGCATGAATATGAGGGAACATTATACACAGTTTCTGAACTGTCTATATAGTACTAACATATATACAAGATTAAAAAAAAAACGAACTGTGTCAGGTATAAAAAAAAAAAAGAGCTGAATAAGGTGATTTCTACACAATTGATGTCAAATTATACAATAACAAGGGTTATATACACAGCTTCTACAAAGCATCCGTGTTTGATTTGGCACCATACAAGTTTTGTTATTTAGAACCGTGTTTGTTTTTATTTTATTTTTTCAAGATTTATAATTTTTCAACACCCATATTTCCTAGTCATTAAACATACAATATTACACATAAATAATTCAATAAATATTCAACACAACATACAAAATCAATCATATATACTCATTCAACATTCACAAAACATATACAAGATGATGGATCCAATTACACCATTTTATGGTGAGACATCTTATATGTTATTTTTGAGGTGTCAAAGTCTAAACAGTCAATCAGAACCATTTAACGTGATCTTCATATTAAAATGTACTTGGAGACCAAATTTTACATATTTTGGAACTTTTTTTAGTATTTATTAAGAAGTGTACAAAATTGTTATTTTCAAACAATTATGGACAATTGAAAAATAATGATTTTCAAAATTTGTAAAAAAAAAAACAGGAAACAATTTCATAGCACATAAAGGATAGATCTTCTTCTGCACTGAAATCTATCTCTTTAGAGGAAATTCGAGTTGCTACATCTACTACATTGAAAATAAATAACCTATGACATGAATCCCTTAAAAGTTCCTACAACACAATAGCCAGATTGGAGAAGTCGCTTAGCAACAAATTAAGCCTGCGGCACCTGTAATAGATATATTTTGATTAATAATTTCGACTTTGTACTGGTTTCATATAAATATTATAATTTCTTAATCAATTTGGTGTTATTGCTCTATGAGAATTTAGATTATGTTGATAATTAGTAGGAATATAGATAATCATTTGAAAAATGCTATGTAGAATAAATTTTGTTATTCGCAATAGTTTGTCTTTTAATCTATTTGTGATGAAACGCGAATCGTTATTTAGTGGAAAAAATGGCTAATTATTAATTAAAAGATCTGGTGGAGAGGAAAATTAATTTTCCACTATGTACGAATTTGATTAATTAAGGTACGTCTTACATCGTAGGGCGTCTTTCTTCTTAATTATAATTTATAATTGATACTATGGTGTGAAAGCAAGAATTTTAATTTGATTTTTAGCGATTTAATTTAAAAATCCCTAACAGCCGCCGAACACTAAAGACGAGAAGTGGAATCCTCAAGATATTATTAACTATTTAAAGATTTGATCACATGATTATATCTTCTACCACTATAGACGAAACAATAGCAACTCCAAATAAATAGAAAAATAAAATTTAAAGGGGAGGACTTGACCCAATATCCAGTTGTCCTCCACGGCTCCACCTATGAATTCCGCTAACCACAATATTTTCATAATTCAAAATGCGGTATGATCCTTCTTGGCTGGAAAGTGACCCCCAATTTGCATAAACAAATAAACTTTATTTTCAATTATAATGGATGATAGGTGGTTCGCAATTGCACTTTGTTTTGCATTAATTGATGCAAGTTAGGTATGAGCTAAAAGCAGATTCCATACGAACTACCAACCAAAAAATATCTGGATTCTTCTTTCCACTTTATATAAAACAATATCAAAAGCTCAATATCATCACTCTACACTAATTGTGCAACCATATTTTAATTGGCAGCTTCTACGAAAGTTAGGCAGAGGAAAATTAACTAATATGAATATAAAATGACTAATTATTAATTAACAGATTGATGGAGAGGTAAATTAATTTTGCAACGTATATGAAATATTTTAAGGTACATCTTACATCGGAGGGTATCTTTCTTTTTATTTACAATTTATAATTGATATTGTGGTGTGAAAGCAAGACTTTAAATTTGGTTTTGAGAGATTTAGAAAAAACCCAAACTGCCGCCCAAGCACAAGAGACGAAAAGTGGAACCCTCCAGATATAGACCATTAACTATTGAAAAATTTTATCACCTAATTATATCTTCTACCACTATAGGCAAAGCAATAACATCCAAATTAAAATTAGAAGGGGACGACTTGACCCAACCCAGTTGTCCTCCACGGCTCCACCTATGAATTCCACAAACCGCAATATTTCCACCATTTGCTGATGCAGTTCATTAAAATTAAGAGAAGATTTATTTGTTAATAAGTACATAGTTACTAAATTATGTGAAAGATAAATATCCAAAAACAATAAATATCACCGTCCCTTTGGGTTCATTTCCTCCTACATGTAACAAATGAGCCAAAAGAAACAAAACAGTGGAGGATTTAGTGTAAAACACACCCAATCTCAATTCTTTAATTACATTTTATTCGAGGTAGATGTTGCTTGGCCTCCCTTTCTTTTAACATCATTATTGTTTTGATGAGAATTATCAAATTTAAGTGGCATAATTTGTGTGATGTATCTATTTCCTGGGAAATTCCTTTTATCTCTTGGAAGAGTCTTCAACTCAGGAAACCAATATGATCATACGTCTTTGCCTATATATAACAACCATTCATTAAATCCTTAATTAGTTACTATAATTGTACCATATCTCATAAGTTTTATCTGAAAAAAAAAGCTTATGACATATAAGAAGCCTCTTGTTGCTAGGGAAAAAAAGAAAAGAATCTTATGGGAAGGATTTATCATTAATTTATTTGTCATTCCGAGGGGAATATACGCAGCAAGCACACTTTAGCAACAAAAAAAAAGGTTAGTTTTAGAGTTACCATTTTGATTATAATAGAATTGTTTTTTAATATACCTGTAGCAGTGGTCATTCGTTCATGGGTAGACCAAGATGATCCGTTTAAAATTTCAGTTCTTTCTTGGGGATTTATATATTAAATGAGGAAGGCAACTTTCATCATGTAATATATTTTACCTGGTCAGGGATGCTGAAATAACGATCTTCTCTTGGGTCATAATTACCAACACCTATTAAGGGTAAACAATTAGAACATAAGTTAAATTGTCATTTCAAAGAGACCAAAGAACTTGTTGGATTAACATATTTGTTTGATAATTAGATGAGTAACTCACCAGCTCCATAAGTCCAGTTACCATAATATAATTGGAAGCAGGGTCATAATCAATGAGACACGCATGTTTCAAACCACTCCGCACCCATTCGCCAATCGATTCCCATATCTCGCACCAGAAATGAGCAGACAATCTTCATACCATATATCACACAGCTAATTAATTTGTAATAGTAAGTCATATAAAGTTGATTTCAATAATTAATTAGAGAATATTCACAATTCATATACTTCTATTATAAAATAACAATCGGAAAATTGTTAAAAAGCATTAACCTGGCGCCCCCTATTTTACATGAATCCGGTGACAGATAGCTCTTTCCTGTTTGCATCTATAGGAGGGTATCTAAAATTAATAAAGAGGAAAAAATGTTAAGTGGTTATTTTTATTATTGACAATTACTATTTAGCGAAAAAAAAAAGCTGTGTAATTTATTCTGGCTCCAGTTAAACTATACTTTGCGGGGCCCACCTAAAAGATGACCAATAAATATAAATTACTTTTAATCATTCCTTTCTTCCTTTAATTTATGCTTTTTAAGAATGCAAATCTTTGATTCTGAATAGATCTTACTGTTTCATTAAAATTTCAAACTGCCCCCACCCAAGTATTTGGCTTCAAACAATTTTTAAATGAGATCAGGACACAGAATTAACGAAATATATTACAATATTGAAGACATTTAAGATGACAATGAGGCTAATTCAAAATTGAAGGAACTGAATTACTTTTAATTGATACCTAAATGAAATATGGAGTTGCCGTACTTAGTTCACTCAAAGAAACCTGAAGTAATTCCACCATATCAATAACATATACTAAGTCAATAACATATACTAAGACAGAGTGAGCAGAAGACAAAATAATATTGGTAGGAATATCAGTGATGGATTACCAGTATATATTTTGAGTCATTTGCAACTCTCTGCTTCTCGTATCTACATACCTAAGCAAATAAAAAGCTCTGATTTATATAATGCAAAAATTACTATGTTCCTTTCACTTTTATGCTTCTATATTATTTGCTATTTTCATTTGCTATTCTCTCATAATTTTTTTATTTTCCAAATGATGGAAATAAAGATTTTATATTTTTCTTGGAAATCATTAGCTATTTGATTCGATTATAGTTTTCCATGCTTGTTATTGTCTATTAGGAAAATCAACAAATATATGTATGTTCATATCATTCTTTTATTTTAAATGTTTATTTTACTATTCTAAAATACTTATATGTGCATATTTGTTAGTAATTTATTAATTATCCATGTCATATTGGTATCCGAATATAGCTAATGATATCCAATTTTTGTTTACACCCCTTTTTATCAATTAAATACAATTTCTTTTTCTGGGTTTCTTCATTGAAGAAATGAGAATTTTGTTTCAAGGTTCATTTACTCGAATGACAACAATGCAACAGAAAAATGATTTGTTATATCTCTTATATAAATTATGGTCTCAATTGGCTGACAGTTTGATGCATTATTAATAAGATTAGGTAATTAGTAGAGATTGGTCATTGATGCACGCCATATATATTGTGGGGCATTATTGTGTGTTCATTTTATATTGTTTAAGAAAAAATGATTGAGGTGCATTTATTCATTTGTTAGTCAACAAAAAAACAAATCTCTAGGTGTATACATTCATTCATTTAATTGGCAGCTTCTACGAAAGTCAGGGGAAAGGGAAATTAACTAATATGAAAAGGAAATGACTAATTATTAATTAAAGATTTGGTGGAGAGGGAAATTAATTTTCTACCGTCTGCGAAATTGATTAAGGTACGTACGTCTTACATCATAGAGCCTTTTTCTTCGTAATTATAATTGATATTGCAGTTTGAATCCATTACCAACCTTTAAAAAACAAAGATATTGCGGTGTGAAAGTAAGAATCTTAATTTATCTTTCACATAATAATGTTGCTCATCAATACACCATATACAAATAATTCCAATCTACATCATGCCTACCATGTGAAAGGGATAATTAATTTTTAGCATGGATCAAAACATTCAAATCATCCGCTGTAGGTATATACCAATTCAAATCCTAGAGTAATAATCCTGGGTATGTAAGTTTAAAGTGGAATATTTTTCATGTATGATGTTTATGTTGAATGTTGAACTAATATTTCTTGAATCATATATGTATATTATGTATATATGTTGAATATCAATTGGATTTTGTCTAGGGTTTTAAAACTGTTTATGGTTCTTCTATTGGTTAATGTTTTCTTTCGATATAATAATTCCATATTCCGCGTAATTTTATTGCTCTGCCTTTAATTCTTATCTCCTCCCTATCTAATCAAATAAATATCTGTGCTTTTTCTCTCCTCCCTATTTTATTATCCTTATCCGAGAACTAGGAAGTAATCTATTTTTCTGTTGCCCACCAAGCAGCATTTTTATTTTGTTAGGAAAAGAAGAAGAGAGATTAGGCGTTGGGCCAGACAGGCCCATTATTAAAAATAAGGGAGCCGTGCTAATTGGGCCAACGCAGAAAGATCCATCGGAACCCTCTACTGCAGAACCTGTCACACTCGCCAAATTGAGGAAAATGTAGGTCCCATAACAAAATTAATTTCCGATGTCCTCCCTATCTAATCAAATAAATCTGAGTTTGATCGGCATCAGAGCCATCCAATGTGCTTTAAGATTCATGCACACATATTTTAAAGCGCCAAATTAATTTCCGATGGCCAGCGGACCTAAACTACACTCGGAGATTGGAAATATTCTCATTAAGGGACTTTCAGGGAATGGAGGGGAAGAAGAAGCTGAAGAGAAGATCGTTGAAGAGCAGCACTGAAGCTAATTTTTAAGAGAATTTACCCTAACTTAAAATTTGAATTAGCAACGTAATTGTATTTTTAAGAGAATTTACCCTAACTACAGAAATGGAAAGAATAAACAATAAGTGAAATATCAGTTGAAAGTATGATGGCATTTCAATGGTCAAGTATGCCAGAGAAATATGTGCAACTTCATATGCAAAAGTTGTATGTAGTGTGCGAGAGAAGTGTATATATCGATTTTTCTCTAATTTGTTATCCAAAAACATTCAAATAAAACAATAATTCTCTCTTTCAATTTAAGTAAAAACTGCTCTGACATGATCCTGCCTATCTTCTAATTTTACATCTTGAAAAAATAGAAATTTAAAATTTTCAGAAAACAAACAAAAAATCTTGTTTGTACCAGCATCTTGGCAGTGGCTGACAAATATAATTTTCATTAATTAAACATTCATCTCACATCTAGCAACCGTATTGCCAACGTTAGAAGAAAATTGGTAAATTTTAATGTTTGTTGAGCTGTTACAAGATATTTTGAAAAATACAGCTTGAAATTTGCTTCTTAGCTTGCGAAATTGCATATAAACATCTGGTAAATCCCTTGTGCTAAAAGGGAGGTCATCAATATGGTACATTGTGTTTCCCCACGTAAGTTGTAATATTGGGTTTCGGGTTTTATTCTTCTCAGGAAAACCCGTTTGAGGCACTCCCAATTCTTTCAACATCTTTTGTACCAGCTGTTCCACTAGAATCTCATCAGAGGATGTCTCTTTATGTGCATATACCTAATTAAAGGAGATAGATTATTTTTAATTTTAAAAATAAAAAAGTAAAATACAAACATGGTTCTAAGTTCTAATATATATATATATAGAGAGAGAGAGAGAGAGACATAACTGTATGTGCGCCACAAGCTTTAGCCAATGAAGGAATAATATCTTCAGGTTTGCCATGTCTCACTAGCAGTTCTAGACCTTTGCTTAATAGGTTATTTTTAAGGTCACTAAGACATTCTATCAAAAACTTGGCCCACAATGCTGCACAATTTTTCAACATGGAAATTAATTTAATCAAACAGATAAAAAAAAAATTATAAATTGCATGAATAACCACAGTTCAAAAAACCAATCTGACCTTTCAACATAATGTTCATATATATGGAAATTTACTTGCACACCAAATTTTATGTTTATTAGAATTGTTTTATTATTTTTTAGATAGGTAGAAAATAACTTGATTTGAAAATTCTGGACCATCCAAAATGACCAACTTTCTACCCTACCTATCTAAAAGAATAGTAAAAAAAAAAATTAATTATAAAATTAGGTCTACAAGTACATTTTGACCGATTTTTTTATATATATTCAAAAATTAAATCAAATTACAAAAAATAACCGAAGCACCGTTGAATTTCGATTATTACCCAATCCGGTTATCCAATAACCGGATTTGATAGAAATGTCCGGTTACCCACTCCCCGGACTCAAAATGCACAAATCTGGTTCATGGTTAACCGGATTTGTGCATTTTGCCTTATTATTTTTTTTTTTTAAAACAGAAATTTTTTTAATTTTTGTATTAAAATATTAGAAATATTGAATATATTTCTTTGAAAATAGATAGAATAATATATAATTTGATTTATTAGAAAGACTGCAACAAATATCCCGGATCAATATTTTTCAGATCAGATTTTTCGCGGCTGTAAGAAAAATTAATATATTTCTTTATGTGTTATTGGAAAAAAAAATAAAAATAATTAGATTCTGAGTTATTGATCCCGGTTCAAAAGTCACTTCTAGGTAATCCATAAAATATTGTGACCTTTCTAGTACATTTAATTTATAAAAAGTTGTATCTATTTTGAGAATTCTTTTTGAAAAACAATAATTAATTAAATTAAAGTTTTTGATTTTTTTTGAAAAATAGATACAACTTTTTATAAATTAAATGTACTAGAAGGATCACAGTATTTTCTGAATTACCTAGAAGTGACTTTTGAACCGGATCAATAACTCAGGATCTAATTATTTTTATTTTTTTCCAATAACACATAAAGAAATATATTAATTTTTCTTACAGCCGCGAAAAATCCGATCTGAAAAATATTGATCCGGGTTATTTGTTGCAGTCTTTCTAATAAATCAAATTATGTTATATTCTATCTATTTGCAAAGAAATATATTCAATATTTCTAATATTTTAATACAAAAAAAAATTTATGTTTTCAAAAAAAAAAAAAAGGCAAAATGCACAAATCCGGTTAACCATTAACCGGATTTGTGCATTTTGAATCCGGGGAGTGGATAACCGAACATTTCTATCAAATACGGTTATTGGATAACCGGATTGGGTAATAATCGAAATTCAACGGTGCTTCGGTTATTTTTTGTAATTTGATTTAATTTTTGGATATATATAAAAAATCGGACATTTTGATATGAAGATTATATTTAAATTTTCGGATTGACTGTTTGAACTTCGAAAAATAGAGATATGAATCCATAGTACATGTCAATATGTAATATATATATTATATTAGCCTCACTCTTTTCCAAATTAGCATACAACTAAGAGATTTAATGAAGGGCAACTTGCTGTGAAAATTGAGGGTAAATATGTTAACAGAGCAGATTTTTCTTCATGCAGTGCACGAACCATATGCACTTCTGTTTTGATTCTATAATCCGTGCGCTGCATGAAGGTAAAACTGATCTGTTAAAATCTGTACCCAAAATTGTGCATTACGTTGACCTCATATTATAACAACTAAAATCAACTAAATTATCATAATTAAATCAATAAACCGTAATTACAGGATACCTCCAGTTTTTGGCAATCCAAAATAGACCGTGGTACCGAACAAGTGCAGGTCCACACAATACACCAGCAGCACGAATTCCGATGCAGTCCAACCTCTGATGAGTGCCTCATTATCAAGTACACGCGCGTAGATCATTTCTAAATCATACTATCACCACCCCATTATCATTTCTAAATCATATTATCAAGTTTATCTTTATAAGTTTTTGAGGGAAGAGAGAAATTTGTCATTGTTGGAAAAAGGAGGGAAGAGCTGAGAGTAGTGCCACGTGGCACTTTCTAGACCAATAGCAATGGAGCATCAAGTCTGATGCGTTTTGACCTTTGACTATTTTAAATTTTGGACGATTGAACGAGTGAGTAATCTCTCCTCCTTATTAAGGAGCTTAATGTCTAGATTCTGCAAAGGTTGTGATTAAAAGTTGAATTTTCGGATTGAATATCAGCCCTTCAATCAGATAACTTATCTTTTTTTATTAATTTTTTTTCTTATGTGTAGAAGTCTATATTTAGTTAAATATTTATCCGCTACACGTAATACCATACTTACTACGCACCATTTCGATTCTAAGATATGTAAAAAACTTTCGCTGGGTGTGCCTCCCTCCCCGATCCCACCCCTCCCTTCCCGATCGCTTCTTCCAAAAAAGAAAAAAAAAAACCCTAGAAATAGAGAGAGAAAGGAAAGAAGGACTGCGACTACGACTCTGCCTTCCGTCACCGTCTGCACTGCGACTCTAGATATAGAGAGAGAGAGATGGAGAGAAAAGGGGAAGAAGGATCGTTGGTGCTCTGTCTCAGGGGCGGTACCATGATCAAGGTCAAAACTCTCATTTGTTAAAAAAATTTAGATCGACACTAGTGGAAAAACTGAAATCAGGATCGGCCTATTTGGATCGGATGTATGAAATAACCGATACTAATACCTATCTGAATCGGTTTTATCAATAAAACCGATACTAAAAGCTAATGAAAACACAGCACGTGAACTAATTGAATCGGTTCCTAGTTAAGAACCGATCCAGATAGTATCTGGATCGGTTCTAAGCTAAGAACCGATCCTAATACTTGATAATTAGGATCGGTTCTTAGCTTAGAACCGATCCAGATACTATCAGCATCGGTTCTTAACTAGGAACCGATCCTGATACTTTTTTTTTTTCAAAGATGGTTCTGCAAAAAAAAAAAAAATATTAATAATAGTATCAGGATCGGTTGTTTATAAACAACCGATCCTGATACTATTTTTTTTTTTTTTAAAGTTGGTTCTGCAAAAAAAAAAAAAAAAAAAAAAAAAAAAAAAAAAAGTATCAGCATCGGTTGTTTATAAACAACCGATGCTGATACTTTTTTTTTTTTTTTTTTTTTGCAGAACAAACTTTAAAAAAAAAAAATAGTATCAGCATCGGTTGTTTATAAACAACCGTTCCAGATAGTCCATTTTAGGTTTTTATTTTTCCGCGCTCATCCCTTCTCTCCTTGCGTTTCTCCATTATTCAAAATTACAACTCTCTCAACTCCTTGTCTCCTCTAGCCGCCAGTCTCCTCCTCTCCCTCCATCTTGCCGTCTCCTCTCAGTCCGATCGGCTCAATAAAAAGAGTGCTCGGTGCTCAACGCAAGTGTGCTCGGCGCAATAAATCCACTCACTCGCTCGGTGCTCGGTGCTCGGTGCTTGGTGCTCGGTGCTCGGTGCTCGGTGCTCGGTGCTCGGTGCTCGGTGCTCGGTGCTCGGTGCTCGGTGCTTGGTGCTTGGTGCTCGGCCCTCTCCTCTCAGTTTAGGTAAATTTGCTAGATTAGTTTTGCTAGTTTAAGTAATTTCAAATTATCAAATCAATTCAATTCGGTTTCATTTAAATCAATTCGGCTAGTTTAGTTTTGGATTGAAATTACATGAGATGGTATTATGTTTTATCAAATCAATCCGGTTTCAATTCTTTGGGTACCATAAATCCTAAAATAATAATATTGCAATTTTGCAGAACCAACAAAAAAAAATTAAAAATAGTATCAGCATCGGTTGTTTATAAACAACCGATGCTGATACTTGTTTTTTTTTTTTTTTTTTTTTTTTTTTTTTTTTTTTTTTTTTTTGCAGAACCAACTTTGAAAAAAAAAAAAAATAGTATCAGCATCGGTTGTTTATAAACAACCGATGCTGATAGTATCAGTGTCGCCTTCATCAGGATCGGTTGTTTAACCGATACTAATATGCGTATATAACCGATGCTGATTCCATATTTTCCACTAGTGCGACATTGAACCCATTGACACCATTGACCTCATCAAGGTGCGTGTTCAGGAGAAGGAAGACATCCCTCCTATGCAGCAAAGGTAAACTACAGCTTCATTTTTCAAATTTTGGAAAGAACCATGTGTCATTGTATAATATACTGATTAACAAATAACAACCAATTTATATACTCTTCTAAACTGTTTATTTCAAATCCCAGTCAAACTTGAAAGTAGAGTTGTAAAATCGTGGTTATTCTGGGTCAAACCAGTATTGTACTTAATATTTCAATGCTGGTACATGAATTAAGAATCAAATTGCTAAAATGTGCAGTTTGACGGATTAAATTAAAAACCGGACCTAAAAATTTGGGAACAGCAGTGAAGTCCCAATTAAAATAAAATTAAGAGGCTTAATCCAGGTTTTGCTCAATCCCAACATAGATAGAAATCTCTCCCATGATACGAGCTCTATAATTTCAGAGACAGAGAACAAAATTAAACAAACGATATCTAGCTTTTCAAAAACAAATAACAACCCTGCAACTGAAATATGATATCGAGCTTTTCTCAAAACAAATTAAAAGCATGTGTGCAGTTCAAAACATGAAATCGTGTAGATTGAGTTATTGCTATCGAAATACCTGATGTTGTCGATTCTGTTGCATCTGAATTTTTTTGGCCATTGTTAAGTGGTGGTTGATTTTCCTTTCCATGATGATGCCTCTCCATTGCATCTGGTGTGGAAGTGAGAGGAGGCAAGAGGAGGGCGTGCGTTTTTGAAAAAAACTAATAGACGGCGACGGCGGTTTGGTGAAGAGACGGAGCAGGGTGAAGAGACGGAGCGTGTTGAGGAGAAGGAAGACATCCCTCCTATGCAGCAAAGGCAAACTACAGCTTCATTTTATACTTTGCTCCTTTTTCAAATTTTGGAAAGAACCATGTGTCATGTATTTTTCGTTTTATTTTAATCAATTTATTTCTGGTATAGTGGTACCGAGTGCTCATGCACTTGATTTTTAAGAATAATTCAAGAACCCTTATGGTTTAGATTCTGTTATGGTTTGAAGACACTGGAACAATTCCAACCAAATACTGGCACATTTCTGATCTTAATTAAATTTCTTATTTGTTTTTCATGCAGGTGGAGCAACACATGTATGCATACATGTGAAAGAGGTTTGTGTGAATACATGTGCTCCAAGCCATGCTCTTTCTTCTCGAACACATACGGCGCCTTGTCTTCGATCGTCAAAAGGCCCTGATCGTCAATCTGTGCTGAAAAGGTTTGATTCCTTTTTTCATTCTTTGATTGTTCGGTTATTCTTTTAATCTGTCCCGGAGTCCCTCCAGTTTCATACAAAATTGTTGGTCAAATTGATTGAACTGACACTACCTGACAATGCTGGTATGGTTCTGAAATGTAAAGATTAAGGAAAACTTCCAAAAACTTAATTTGACCTCACTGAAAATTGCCTTTTGTTCTAGGAAGAAATTATATATTCTTTGAAGTTAATTTTTTTTTGTTTCTTATTCTACTGGGGCCCCTACGTTTAAGTTCAACTGCACCTTATAATTATTAGTTTCACAGTTTGCATAAAGCATGTCTGATATGATGTTTATCGGTATCAGTATCTTCAAGTTCCCCCGTGGTAGATGCTCGTAATTTCACAGTAATGGAGGGTGCAAATGAAATTAGATATAATTTGACAAATTAGAACTTAGGTGATTGACATAGAGGCGTTGTTGACTGTGGTTAGTTGTTCAAATTCCTGGCATAAGAGAATTGTTAGTAAATTGTTTTGTCCCTGAATTTTATTTTACGTGCTGTCCTAGACATTGTGGAAGTATGGATGATCCAAGGAGATTAATTCATTAGAATATGCTGCAATGAGTTATTTTACTGACATTAAATTTCAACCAACACCAAGACAAAGCTTATACCAACATCATCTGTAGTTTCCTAAGAGTTATTTTGGAAAGCTCTGACAATTAAAAATGGATGAAATTAAGCATTTGTATGAAGTGTCATAAGCTACATTTCTCAAAAATCAGTTTGTTAATGTTATTTGATTTCTTAGGGCAATTTTATCCCAGTTTTCTGAGCAACAGATGAACCGGTATGAGTCATTTCGAAGGTCTGGATTTCAGAAGTCTAATATGAAGAAGGTATTGTAATAATCTACCTTGGTTCTACCTAAGTAAATTAATCAAGCATCTAACTTCAACTAGAAGCTATTGATTTTGCCTCTAACTCACAAGGCTGGTGACCCTTCTTTCAAAAGCAGTAACATGAAAATGTTAAAAATATATGCAGCACACTTCATTGCGAAGGTCCAAGAGCTTTTAAATCAAAATTAACGAACATTTGGAATAACCCATGATCATTGATTATTGAGCACTTGAATGCATGTAACGCTCTATTGCAACTGCGGTGCCAGAACAACTCATGTTTTGTTTTCTGAATCCGTACAAGCTACAGGGCAATTTGTCCCAAAATTCAAAAGGAGGCCCTCTATGCACAGCAACAGACTTTTCTATTTTTGCCAGCATCATTGGGATTTTATTTTGTCTATGAATTTGCCATATGAAGTCTACTTAAGCCTAAAAAATTGTGAGCTAATAAAAGCATCTCACAAAAAGTTTGTGTTGTCGGATACGTACAAATTCTATAACATAGCATTATTTGACTCCTTTGTCGGTGTTTTTCTACTTCACTTAAAATCTGGCATTGTAAATGATCATCCTAACCCACTGCAAAATGACTTGAGCAATTTCAATATGCAGTGGTTGATTATGATTTATGTGTTTTACCAACTATGATGTAACTTGTGCATCTGTTAATTAAGATGTTTTTATAATCACTTTAAGGGACAGGCATGGAATTTGTTTTTCATATATTTTTTTTCAATCTTTTAGGCAAAACATTAATCTTTCCTTTTCTTTTATTATTGCCAAATTAATCTTTCTCCTATAAATGCTATAAATAATCAGCAGTATTGACCTAGAGTCGGTTTGGGCTTTTTATGAATCCAAATGTCTCTAAATGTAGAGCCAGAAATAAAGAATCATCAAAGCATAAAATTATTCTTAGAGATGGTACAAGATAATTAAAAATAAAAAACCATATAAATTCTCTACTAAAAGATTCCTCACTGTTTTCACTGTAATTGGGATTATCAAACGACATTGAATTATCAAATGATCTGAGATTTTCATTTCAATATGATATCTACTTTTCATATTTTATTTGTTCATTTATGAAAATGTTGGATTACATTGAAGAGGATCACACAGACAATAATACTTCAATTTTTTTTTTCATGTTATATTTGATATGTTGTTGTAGATCTCAAACGATTTTGTATTTGTTTTCTTGTTGTAAATGGTAAGGAAAATTATATTCCCAAGACATCATCAATTAAATAAATAAGAATATTTTTTTTTCCATCATGAATGAAGAAATTAAACAATTATAAGTTCCTATTCAACTTCGAATTTAGTATATAATTTTCATTTGTGTTGTAAGAAATTCTACATCCATCTAAATCAATTATAACACTTTTTTTATTAAAATGTTTTTTTAATACAAAATATGTTTTTTGTTTTTTTATAATATCCCGTTGCTGTGCACGGGCATGATTACTAGTAATTTTTTACATCTGAACCGTTAGATCAGAATCTGCACGAATATTATAGGAGATTTTGCATTTTAATTATAGTCGGATTAGTTCAGATTATGATTGAACGGTAAGGATTAAACAGATTTACACAACAAGAATGAGATACTTTTCGCGAGGATAAAAAAGTGATTTTTTGCGACGGACTATCATCATTGTTCAGTTTTTTCTTTTTGCGACGGACGACCGTCATAAATGCGCTTTTTCCCTCGCCAAAAATGTCTAATTTGTTGTAGTGTTATCTAGCTTTCGGTGCTATGCATAGAGCATATCGGTTATGAATTGATATTTTTGTTTTTAAAATTTAAATATTCTATCTGTGTAGCTATACATGTTAAAAAAACTACTTGAAGTCTATATTTTCTAGTTTTTCGATTTTTTTTTACTTTTTTCAGATTAGTAGATTTTTACTTTTGAATGGTCCATAATCTAGATCAAGTGATATTTCACTTATCTAAAAAATAGTAAAAAATTAAAAAAAAAATTAGTTTTAAATATATTTTCATATGGAAATCATGTTAAATGGTTTAGATCGATTGTTTGAACTTTAGAAATAATAAAAGAAAAATCTATAGTATGAACCGATTTGTGATATGCATAGTCAATTATAACAGATAAATCCATCTTGCAACATAATTTGCAAGTTTGCAATAATAATAATTTGGGTCCCAACAAATTTAAAGTTAACTTGTAATATTATCATATTCTCATGTTATACTGGTAAAGAAATAATTAAGATAGTACCTTCTTACCATTAAAAGTGGAAGGTACATGACACTCAAGCTTTTATTGTTTGGAATCCAAAATGTCAAAATTGCTATTGGTATTTACATGTCTAATAGGACCACCGTATATATGGCGAAATTAAGGTTTCATCTTTACTTTATATGCATTAAAATTGATACTCCATAAAAGTAATTGAGTTTCAATACTTATTTTCAATAATTGAATCAATCATTTATTATAGTCAAACACTCAAACTTAATAATATGACTGAAAATTATATATAATTTATTATAATTATTATTCACAATGTGTAGGGATATTTTTTTATTAAGGAACCACCTATACAATTTTCGATATATTTTTTATGCTGCTTTCTATTTGATGTATTTCATTCGATTTAAAAATAGCATTATTTCTCCAATACATAGCTATTTTGATTTTTAAGACGAAATTCCAAAAATAATCCTAGTTGAAAATATATAGTACGAAAGGCAAAATGAGAAGCGGATTTTATGTTTATTCTTGTTATTTCCTTGGTATTTTAACAATCTTAATTATTTATTTACTCAATTTCGTTCTAAAAATATATATATATATACTAACAAAAAGATAAAAAGTTTCACAATATAAATGGCGCAATTCCATGTATCTGTTAGCTCAGTTGGCAACTTTTAAAAGAAAATTAAGAAATACTAGTTTGACCACGACTACAATGATCTACAATTAGAAATCTTGGATGGTTCTCCAATATTATTTTAGTGGAATTTTGTTTGTCCTGTAAAAAAGCGAGATAGTACTGAGAAAAAAGGAATAAAAAATTGCAATCGAGATAGTAATGAGAAAAAAGAGAAGACAATGACAAATACTAAAACAATTGAAGAGTCAAATATTCACCGGAGGAGTCTGTGGCTCTAAAATATGGCTCTAATAAAATAATTATACAAAGCACACATACAATAAAAGAAAAAAAGAGAGAAGACAATGAGAAATACTAAATAGAAAGAGTAAAATATGCACTGGAGGAGTCCGTGGCTCTAATGTCCGCCTAAATTAATTGAAGGGACATGTTTGCATAAATTGCGGACCAAATTAGCCCCGGAATCACCCACATCTTGCCAATCCAATTCTTGAAGGTTGGTGAGGTATTGTAGCCCTTGAGGCACACCCAATTTATCACAACTCCAAATATTGAGTTTTTTAAGAATGGGCATTGCACCCTCCTCTATTTCCCATTCCTCCATTGATAAGGATTCAAGCTCCAAAACTTCTAACTGGCTAAAGCCTCCAGAGGAACAGGTCGTTTTTCGACTTTTGAATGCATTATGAAGTATTAGAACCTTAAGACAGCGTAGCTTCTCCAATACTGGCATTATATCCTGCTGGAACTTGTACTCCTTAATTTTGAGATAAATGAGGTGACAGGGGAGCATATCCTCATGAAGCAGCTGGGTCAATTTAGTGGGGCTAACGTAAGCAAGTTTGAGAGATTGTAAATGGTTATAAAATGGGAAACCTCTCATGTCAAGTATGTCCAGTACACTATCATCATGCCATATATCGAGATTGGTTAGGTGTTTTAATGTGGACAGAAAAGGGACATCTGCCTTTGATCGAGATGATCTGGCATCTAAGTGTAATGAACGTAAATTGGGTATATGGGGTAACCCTATCTCCCATGATTGTGCGAGCTTTACCCAACCAATAGTTTGCAAATTTGTTAATTTTACTGATGCTGGGATTTCAAAACTATCCGAGTCATAGACATGCCTCAGTGTCTTGATATTCCATGCACTTTTAGGAAACTCAAAGAAGTTACGATCAATTTTTGTTAGAGATTGGAGTACTTCAAGGGTCTGCAGAAATTTCATTCTGCCAATCACTTTCTCAAAGAATTCTTGATCACGGTTGTCACTTAGCCTCCCACTAAGACTCAGATATCTTAACTGAGTCAATTCCATAAACATCTCCAACTCTATTATGTTGTCCTCATGCTCTTCAGTGCTTACCACTTTGAGCAGTCTTTGCTTAGAACAATTCGGCATGCTACCCTCATAAAAGCACAAAAGAGTGCGGAGGTTTGAGCTCATTATAAGTTGATCCCAATCTGGATTGTGAATTGCCACACGGCGTGCCCCACTCAAGCTCATTTTATTATTTGGATTTGAATACACCAGGAGAAAGTTTTCCTCCTTGGCTTTTTGGATAGCAAGAGCTCGTAGTAGATCATGTATGCGTAGAGTTTCGATGGAACCAACATACGATCTGCTATCTACTTGAACCATGCTCCTAGATAAAATGAGAAAAAACAAACTAAGTACAATGATTAAAGATATCATCAAGAAAATAGTTAGTATTGAAACAATTTCGTTTAATGTTGTATACATAAGCTGGTTTTATTTAAATAAAGAAAGAGAAAAACAGAAAAAAAAAAAATACTTTGATTTTTTCATGCATAGTAGGATCTGTATAATTTTGACCACTAATTCTTCTATGAATGAAAAAAAATTAAGATACTATGTTTTTATCGGTTGGATCCTCATAAAAAAGAGAAAATAAAATTAAGTTTTTCTATCGGTTGAAGTATACTTGAACCATGCTCCTAGCATACTTAAATAAAGAAATAGAAAATAAAAT
Source organism: Carex rostrata (assembly GCF_964058835.1). Classification (NCBI taxonomy): domain Eukaryota; kingdom Viridiplantae; phylum Streptophyta; class Magnoliopsida; order Poales; family Cyperaceae; genus Carex; species Carex rostrata. Next base: position 1,553,410 of record NC_135924.1, read on the forward strand.
TACGTACAATGATTACAGATATTATAAAGAAAATAGTTAGTATTAAAACAATTTAGTTTAATGTTGTATACAGAGGCTATGTATATCATTAAATGTTGATGTAACGTGCTAGGTTAATGTTGTATACATAAGCTGGTTTTATTTAAATAAAGAAAGAGAAAAACAGAAAAAGTAGTTTGATTTTTTCATGCATAGTAGGATCTGTATAATTTTTACCACTAATTCTTCTATGCTTGAAAAAAATTAAGATACTATTTTATTTTCAATATTTTCTGCAGAAAAAATTCTCCAAACCCGCTACTACCTATTTACTTTTTCTTTGTTTTTTGACGAATGGTCAGCTCAAACAGAGTGTCATCATGGAATTCGTAGTCCCATGCTTCTAAAATATCAATGTTTGTTATTACTTATTATATTTCCCAAAATATAATTCTGAGACTTAACATTTAACATAATAAAAATGTCGGTGCTTGGGCCTACAATTTTCCTTTCTATTATTTTTTCAATTAAAAATTTATTTTTGAGAATATTCAATTAAAACCAGCACATTAAATCATTAAATGAAGATGTAATACCTTTGTACGAGATCCTCTAAAAAACTCTCTGCGGTTTCTTCTAATGATCTATTATCTTCTTGTGGTATGAAGTCCTCTGCAATCCACATTCGAAGTAATGATGGGGCATCAATGTAATAGTCTTCAGGGAATGCGGCAAAATACATAAAACAAGACTTTAGAGCAAATGGCAGGTCTTCATAACTGGTGCCTATGATCTCACTACAATTTTTTCCTTCAACATGCCAACTCATTGTCCTGAACACGCTACTCCAAACAGCATGGTTGCGGGGCTTCTTTGATAAGAAACCACCTAAAACCACCAATGCGAGAGGAAGCCCACCACACTTGTGGACAAACTGACCTATGATATCAGAAATATCATCAAAAGAACTTTGATTTGGATCAAGATTAGGAAAAACTTTTTTTAAAAAAAGCTCTCGGCTGAACTCCTCAGTTAAGAACTGGAGTTCGTGTGGATCACTTATGTGATCCATGCACTTCGGAACATCAGTGGACCTAGTGGTTACAAGTACTCTGCTCCTATTGTTTTCATCTAGGAATGCTGGACTAATTTGAGTCCATAGATCAATTGTCCAAATATCATCGAGGACTATGAGGTACTTTTTGCCACTAAGAGATTTGTGAATCTCAGTACAAATCACTTCTACTTCGTTTGGCAGATCCCTCAATTTGTCATTATCTAATTGTCGCATTATCTTTCTTGAAACATCAATTATTCCGAACTTTTTAGAAATAGCTACCCATATGCGAACATCAAATTGTCTTTTGACGTCATTACTGCAAAAATAAAAGATTATATTAGATATTAATATAACCAAAATGCGAAGAAGACTGACTCCATAAAAACTTATAATTCAATATTAAATTAAAAGTTAAGGTTGGGCCATCAATATATATAGAAGGGTTTCTAGTTTTCTCTTCTATTTGTTTTGTTCTTATCGCGACGTTATAAAAAGCTATTGACGGGACTACTGAAATACTTGACCTTCCCAAGTCTAACTGTTGATTGAGCGTAATGTGTAAACAATTAAAATCAATTTAACAAACTCAATATAATATACTGAAGTGTATTAGCATATATATAAATTAATTTTAAGCTTTTCATTACGCAAACCGAAAATTATATTAATTTCAAAAGGAATATTATGGTCATTGTATTATTCAAAAGTTTATGTGCCTCGTATGACATGCATTACTTCATTCTAGAATTAATAAAATTAGTTAATGTGATCACGGGCGGAACTAGAAAATTTTGATAGGGATGATTGCAAATTAAAATGCACAATTGTTATAAGTAAGATTTTAACTAAGTCCTCTTAATTATAAAATAGAACTTTAACCACAAAGCTACAACGTAACTAAACATTTAATATTTATTGAGGGTTGCTAAACTATATAAAAAGTTTTAAAAAGATAAAATTCAATTAAATTTCTATATGCATAATTAAAATTTTGAAATTATAGGAATGATTTAACCATCTTTGACTAGGCCTTAGATCTGCTCCTTCCTTGTTAATGTCCAAATCATTCACTGTTCTACCTATAAAGTATGATACCTATACTCTTCTTGTGGTGGACATGAAACATATATCTCTCATAAATATGTATCTTGAATTTGATATAGCACTTTATTAAAATTCATCACAAATTAAGAAATATTACGACCAAAGCTGATATTTTTCTTATAAAATACAAGATAATTATACATTAAGACAAATATATTAACCGTGTTTTCCATTTTAATTATCTAAACTAAAGTATGTAAGAGTAGTCTTTCCGAAATTAGTGATAAATTTTAAAATATGGAGAAATTAAAGGTTAATTTGAATAAATTGATAGTAAATTACAGAATTTTGAAAATAAAAAACTAGTACATACCAATTGTACACTTTTTGTGCAAGGGTAGTCTTTCCAAGTCCACCAATCCCGCAAATTGAGACCACAGAACGTCCCTTGGTGGTCTCATCAAGCAACTTCATGACAATGTAATCCTGATCTGCCTTGAAGCCAACAATATCGGGATCAATATCAGGTATTATCAGTGGCCTGACGGGTAGTTTGATATCTCCACTGCCCTCGCCTAAATTATTTATTCCATATCTGACTCTGCTCTCTTCGATATCTTTCATCCTTTTTTGGATTTGGTTTATCTCATTTACAAGGTTGTGTACAACTACTAGAGTTTCGGTTTTTCTTAGCTTGTTTGTTATGATCGCCATCATGCCTGATTTTTGTGGATTTTCTGAGATATCCATGAGAAAGGTGTCTATAACATCTTCTATAGAATGGGCAATATCTCTAATCTCGTTGACCCAATTTTTTTGTCTTTCGTCTTTTATCGTCTTCCTGTCAGCATCCTTGAGAAATGCCTGAATCCGTGTGAGTTCACAGCTGACTTTCTCAACTTGGTCATTGACACTGTACAAGTGTAAAACCTCCTTAACTGCAGCATCAGCCAGCTTGCCGAGCACCAAATTTACAATGGTCTCAGCCATCTAGTTGAATTCTCTGTTGTATATGTCAGCTGAAACGAGCGAGCGATTTATATAAGAAATTTGAGGGTGGATATATATTTTGGGTGGTAGCTGGACGAACTGTTTTGGGAATAATTTATAAATCATAAAACCAATAATTCTCAACAGAATTAGATGCAGTTGAGAACCCAAAAGCAATAATTTATAAATCTAAGAAACAAGATGAGATGAATTAGTTACCACAATGGTAGCAGATGATAGAAATTAAAAACCACAAATCAAATCAGCACAGAATGAAATCCAAGATGTTCATCCTTCGTTGATATTTTAGCATGCAGGATTCCACGACCTAAACATACTTTGTCCTAACTAAGACTCTCAAATCCAATCGATAGTGGTGCCTTACTCGGAGAGAAGACGAGCGCCGAGCCGAGACTGTCTGTAACGTCCAAGATGTAACAAAGCAACAGAGATCGCAAATTGAACACAAACAAGAAATAAATATAACTAGTTAGAGCTCTCAAATTTTCTCAATAATTTTCTAATCTAACTAGTTTCCCTTACTATCTATTTATAGGTGAAACCCAAGAGAGAAGAATCATTTTAATTCATTACTACACATCTCCAGTTAGTGCGGTGGTAGTTGTAAAGCTTGGTGTTGCGTGCGAGAATATGGAAAAGTATGTGAGAAAGTAGCGGTGTTCATTGGGTCCGGTTTAGTCAGTTTTGAACCGAACCAAATTAGTTTGAATCAAACGATTTGGTTTTTTCCGGTTTAATGCATGGTTCGGTTTGATTTGTTTTCTAAAACATAATTACAACTTTGGTTTGATTCGGTTTGGAAATTTTCAAAAGCAAAATAACCAAACCGGCAGAACATTTATATATTATGAATTTGGTCCGGACTGTCCTGAGTTATTCTTAATAGCCCGATTTATTTTTTAGTCAATTACTTTAAATATTTATGTTTATTTCTTGATATGCCCGTTTACTTTTTAATATACTTTGGTTTATTACAAAACAATTGCTTTAAATAAAAAATAATATATTTCAGTTTGAATTGAACAAATCAAAATAAAACTTTAGTTCAGTTCGGTTCTATTTTTGAAAAAAAATTGTAACCTTAATTTCCCTAATTCGGTTCGATTTCGACATAACGAAACCGATCAATACCCTATGAGAGAGGACAATAATACATGCAAGAATCTCGAAAAGGAGACACTAATAAGTGGGAAGGGAATAACTATCACTTTACATTTTACACTTTACAGCACATGCAGCGGATAACTATTATTTAAAATAATAGGCCTTAATGTTCTACGCACATACTAATGACATGCCATGCCAGGTCATGATACCATTAGGGGCAGAGGTGGATTCTCAGGTCCGAGATTTGGCACTAATTTCAGAAATACAGGATCCAGAAGATACAATCCCTATGCGTGGGATAGAGTTCCTCAATAGCTGATGCCTTTCTACTTGGTTTTTTTTTAGCTTAGTACCAGTATTGGTTCTGTGCTATCTTTAGTTTTAGTGTTGACTTGTATTTTCTTTTCTTGTTAGCTTTTGGAGTATGGTTGACTTGCCTTTGTTTTTGTTACTGGAATGATTCCAGTTTGTGTAAACTGTGCTAGTTCTAGATTTTTGGAGCTGGTTACAGTAAGACTATATGATTTCTAATGAAATCGGTGGGAAAACCCACTTTTTCAAAAAAAAAAATACAGCAATAACAAAATAAGTTCCCTTATTCTTGATAAGTTCCCTTAAATTAATATTTTTCAATTGACCAAATGTTTTTATAAGGATCAAATAGAAACTTTTTAGTGAAATACATTTTCTCCATTTTTTTATAAAGTGAGTTAAAACTTTATACTTTAGTTACAAGCGTGTTAATTATTTGTCTGAGAGAAGTTGCCCAATGAAATTGTTTAAAAATTGGAAATATCCGTGCCATAATCCAATTTAAAAATATTTTTCAAAATAATAAAAGTCGGCCCAAAAACCCAAAATATCCAACCCAATATAATACCTATTTTCCTCAGCAGGTAGCTAGCCTGTTCATTTTCTCCCTTTATCTAATCATTTTATATAGCAACAATGGACCACTGCTTGCTATAGTACCCTATGGAGTTCCTTAGCATCCTATGGAGTCTTAAACTTGTTAAACAAGTGCTTATTTATAAAGTTTAAAATCACTTTCTTAGTCTTTTTTTTCCTCACTTTTCTTAAACTTGTCCAAAATTTTAAGTCTTGATTCTAGAAGGCTTAAGCAATTTCCTTTGAAAAATGGAGAGGAAAGAGGTCGGAATATATAACTGAAGAGGAAATTAGAAGCAACCATTTAGAGTTAATTAGATTTCTGAAAACAAACTGACTATCACAGAAGTAGGGGTGCAAACAGATCGGATACGGAGCCATGGTCTAGGTTGGTCCCACATATGCATGGTTGGAGCGATTACCTTCCCCATTATTTTATTAATAGGAAAATATAAAGGAAAAGTTAACAAAATTAGAGAAACAAATCTATGAAAATCGTTATAGTTTATAACATCCAGTCAAATTCTACATTATCCTGAGCTCATTCCATAAAAAAATTGCTACAGTTTGTAATCATACTGTAGCAATTTGTTTTTTTTTGTTTTCATTTCCATATATGTTAAAATCAAACATTGATACTTTATGTTTAAGTTTTCATTTTCATTTGAATTCCGAAATAAAAATTGAAATTAAATTGAGATTGAAATTATAAAGTAAATTGATAGATTATTTTTTTGTTATATACATAGTCTATAAAACAAATATTAATTACAAATTGTTCAAATTTTATGCTATGATAAATATTTTTTATAAACACTATATATAAATCATACATATAATACTCATAATTTTTTATTTAATTTTTTTAACATATATGAAAATGAAACCCAAAAAAAAAAAAATTCTACAGTGTGGACATTATGGACTTATGGTGGATAACGTCCATACTGAAGCAATTTTTTTTTGTTTACGGAACTGGACTGAAGATAAGGTGGGAATTTGACTGGACGTTACGGTTTTCTTAGATTTGAAATTTTAAATCTAAAAAAACCGTTTCAGGCACCTCCTATTCTTTCAGTCTCCTTTTCTTTTAAAAGAAAAAAAGCTGAAAACCCAGTTCATTATTGAAATAGTTAATTACAGTCACCAAAAGACCACCAAAGAAGACATCGTCCTGTTAATTGTTTGTACCAAAAGACAAACTTTCAACCTCTTTTGTACTGCTGTTCCACTAGATTCTCCTCAGAGCATGTCTCTTTATGTGCATATACCTAATTATGGAAGACTGGATATTTTTAATTTAAAAAATAAATTGAAATACAAGAATGGTTCTAACTTAATAGAAAAAAAGTGGGAGAGAGAAATGATACACCAATAGAGAGAGAGAGAGACTTAGCTAGGTAGTCACTACCAATTAAGGATTTTTCAAAAAAGAGAGAGACTTAATTGTATGTGCGCCACAAGTTTTGGCAAGTGAAGAAATAATGTCTTCAGGTTTGCTATGTCTCACTAGCAGGTTTAGACCTTTACTCACTAGTAGAAAATGTACAAATAGAATCATTTCATCGGGATCGGATGTATCAAATATGATATACTAATAGCTTTTAGGATCGGACAAATTTAAAAATCATCCTTAAAAATCACTATCAAGATCGGTCAGCTATAAAGAACCGATATTTCTGATATGGTTTGGACTATCACGATCAGCCATTTACTATTGACCGATCTTAATGTTGCGTAATTTGGGTCAGCTCTTTATTTTGGACCGATCTTAATGGGAGAGACCCCTCCCTCAGTCCCTCTTGCGTCGCATTACCAGGCGTGCAAGGGGTTGATTTCTACATGAACCTCCTTGAAGATTAGGTACTGTTGTTGTTATCTAGTACTGGTACTGACATGACTGGTACAGTTTTTATAGGATGGACAGGAATTGTTACCAAAGTCTACTGTAAGACCTGGTATAGTTTTTGTACCTAATGCTCCTTAAAACTTGACATAATTTTTAAACAAATTTCAGATAACAATGGATGACAAATTTCTATTATTTCTGCCCCTGGCACACATTCTTGACCGAGTGATTGAAGAATACTTTTTCCACAAGGGTGTTTCTAGATCTGTTGGCTATCACCAAGGGGTACTTTGCAATTTTACATCTCTTTTTATATTCCTAATTACTATTCAATCTCATGCTTATGTAAAAGTGGTGCTTGATATGAACATTTTACTTATAGGGATTGAGTTGTAATTGTGTATCCGATAAGTTAATGAGTTTGAACCCGATTAACTATTTGAATCCAATTAGTGCCCTACTCTAACATAAATTCTAGATCCGCCCCTGCTCACTGGTACAGGAAATAAATTTAAAGATGCAAACTCAACCCAAATATCGCTCTCTGAATTTCACAAAGGTGGAATAAAATTTTAATTTCTTAAAACCGATCCATTTGCTCAAAAAGAGAATTATTTGATTCAGATTTTTGTACATCACAGACAAATAGAACTAAGAGAGTTCAGTTTCTTACTCGAAATTGCTCCAATTAGCTTGTGACGAGAGTCAATCGGTACCAAAGCAGTGGTTGAGCTTTACTCGCCTATCAATCGACTTTGAAAGAGGGGAAAGGCATGCGAGTCTGTGACCGGGTTTGAGCAACAGGAGGGGAAGAAGACGACTGGGAGTAAGGTTCACAACTCACAAGCACAGGGAGATGGAAGACAGTAATAAGAGAACGCAGAGAGGGCAATAAATTTCTCAAATTTTGTTATGTAAGTTGTTGTTTTCGTGTTGGTCCGGAATATATAAGTTATTAAGGTCTATGGCTGTATGCAGAGATGCAAGGTGGGGCAATAAATAAATGCTCTGTGGCCCCATGCAGATCGAGATGCAAGTGTATCGTTCTTTTAAGATTATGAATATTCTCGTATACTTATATTATATCATACATGATACTGATACCATACTTCTGTCGTATTTGTGCTAGCTACATGGTTAGAGTATATATGTCTTGTGGATTCTCTAAAAGCTAAGATTTCAATTTTGTTTGACTTGATTATTTTATATAAAGTTGTCTAAAATGGTTAGGAGACGAGTTCAACTCTGTTATCATTGCAAAATAATACAATAATTTTGTAACATATGAATTTATCTATTTGATTCAAATTAATCACATAAGAGCCACTCTGATCTTTAACAAAAAAAATAAATCAAAAAGAGTTAAATTCATATTAGATGACAAATTTGGCCAATAATTGTTGCAATTATTAATCAGTCAACTATAAAGTAATAGCTTCATTTTTGCAAGTATGGAACGTAATAATTAGAAAAGAATATAAATACTACATCAAATCAAAACCTTGAAACGCACATATACCAACTACTCATTGGCCAGTCGATTATAACTGCACCATTGAATAGTCAGTCAAAATATGACCCAGTTTGGTTTGAAGAGATTATTCATAGAAATTTTTAAAAATAAGAAAGAAAAATAAAAAGAGCACTTGTTACATTCATAGAAAGATCGGAGACATTGATTCCAATTCAAAGTTTTAATGGGAATCAATAATAACGATCCAAAAAATTTGATTTTTTACTTCTCCATTTCAAGACACACTGCTATATTATTGATTCTGATCCAAAGTCTCTGATCTATCTATGAATATGTAACAACTAGGATAATCTTTTTATTTATTATTTATAATCTTTTAATTAATTCATTAGTCTCTATGTTTTTTTTTTTTTTTTTTTTTAGAAAAATTCATCAGTCAAGTTCACGTCATATCTGTACCCCGATGCTCATGTGTACTAAACAACAATTAATATATAGTCACATAGTCACGTGAACACAGAACACACAAGGGACGCTAGGGACACCAGCCTTGTATTTAATTAATTGATTAGTCAAGTTCACATCACATATCTGTACCCAGATGCTCATGTGTACTAAACAACAATTAATTAATATATAGTCACATGAACACAGAACACAAATTATTGGATCTTCACGGATTCTAAAACATTGGTAGCAGCCCAGCATTACACAAAAGAATCATAGAGGAGGTGCCTTCCTGGCAAGCGATGCAAATAGTTGCGTGAAGTTTGAATTTGATCCAACAAGCATGGTCTGGAAACTCGGCCGAGTCTAAATTGACTCCATCAAGTCTGATCTGAGTTTTACTCGAGTCTTGCGTCCATGCGGTTTTATCATCAAAACTCGGTTGAATAGTGTCAAAGATAATAATAGAACTTTCAAAAAATAATAAAACAATTCAAGAACACAAGACTCCGATGAATCTCCCTTCCCTCCCTTATTTTTTATTTTTTTGCTTTCTTGATTGAATTACACGGCTCTTATATGCCTATTTATCAATTCAAAAATATTTTGTATATCATGCTAAATATGAAAACCAATCCTTAGAATTAATGACAAATAATCAAATACTATATATTGCCTATTTCACTAGATATGATTGATATTTTTCAATTTCTTATTTCCTTCTTTTGAGTAGATATAAATCTTCTAGAGGATTGGGCTTGATCCCCAAGTTATGTTGAAACCGAGTGTAATCTTAACAAATATTTTTTGACTTGGCCGAGTTATCCGATTTTCAAGCCGAGTTAGACCGAGTCAACCCCGAGTCAGGCCTAGTCCTTCGGTTATTTTACATTTTTCCTGACAATTCTTAATCTATGACGTCAAATCACAAAAAAAAAATCAAATTATGCAAATAGAATTTGAACTAGAGAAAAAACTTAACACATACATTGTCAAGATAATCCTGCACTAAATTTATATTGCCAATGAAATCTTATTTTTCTATGCATAAAGAGGAGGGATCGGACGACACCCTTTTTTGGTGACATCGGATAACATCGTGCATTTTCAAAGTTTTTAAAGTCCAAACGGTCGATCCAAACCGTTTAACTTGATGGATATGTTAAAATGTGCTTGCAGATCAAATTTTATATTTTTTGAAATTGTTTTACTATTTATTAAGTATTTAACAAAATCGCTATATTCAGACCGTTGAATTTTGTACCCATCTTAATAAATAGTAAAAAAAATTCAGAAAAATATAAAATTTGATCTGCAAGCACATTTTAACATATCCATCAAGTTGAACGGTTTGAATCGACCGTTTGAACTTTGAAAATGCATGGTGTCATCCGATGTCACCAAAAAAGAGTGTCATCCGATGCCTCCTCATTCAACATTCACTTAATAAACAATATAAAATTGTTTTACCCTAATTTAATAATATTTACAAAGTTTGTATACAGGACCAGCAAAAAGTTCCTATTTTTTTTTAAATGTAGAATAATCTACACAAAATAAAAATGAATCCTATAGTTAGATATATATCATTCAATTCTTCACAAAACAAAATATATTGAGTGAGTCTATGGTACTATGCATATCACGGGTTGGTCCGTGCTACGGCTCAATATTCGACTTTTCAAAATCCTTATGGTCGATCTGAACCGTTCATCTTGTTCTCCATATTAATATGTGTTTGGAGACCAAATTTTATTGTTTTTGAAATTTTTTTACTATTTTTTTAGATATTTAGAAAATCACTTGATCTGAAAATTCTGGACCACCCAAAAACAGTGATTTTCAATAAATCTAAAAAAATAGTAAAAAAATTTCAAAAACAATAAAATTTGGCCTCCAAACACATATTAATATGGAGAACAAGATGAACGGTTCAGATCGACCATAAGGATTTTGAAAAGTCGAATATTGAGCTGTAGCACGGACCAACCCGTGATATGCATAGTACCATAGACTCACTCAAATATATTAGTCAACCAAGCAAAGTTATGTGTATAGTTTTTGCTTGTGTACAAAATATATTAGGCAACATAAATTTAGTGTAGGATTATTTTGGCAACATATATATACACTGATTCTGAAATATAAACATGTCGTAATATTTGTCCTTGTCAGTCAATATATAGCATGTGTGCTTTTTTTTTTTATGAAGTTATAACATTTGTCCTTGTTAGCTAACATAATAGGAATATCAATTAGGGTCTGTTTGACCGTTTATTGTGTGCATGAAAAAAAAAAAATCACTCAGACTTCGCGAAAATCAGTCCACGCGCACAGTATTTCGGCCATTCAAAAATTTTCATTCCGTTTCCATTCCTATTTCCTTTAGACGGCTGAATAGGCCCTTTAATGTGTGTACTAGACTTGGTATCAAGAAGACCTAGAGTCAACACTCGATACAAGAGGGTTGTTCGACATTATTGCAAAGGGACAATTAATTATTGGTGTCGACAGCTTGCTCTTTGTACATGTTTATGGGAAGAAGTAGGAAACCGGATCTACTGTTTTTCTCAATACAAGTAGATGGGTGAAGAATTAATAATCACTCATACGGATTAGCACTACTTTGAACTACTATTTTCTTTTTGAGTGTATTTAATTAGATTAGCAAATATAGACTATTCTTTGTTTGTCTTTTGTGGATTTTTTCACTATTCTACTAACACAATAAAATGTTAGATTAGCTATTATTATCAATCTTTGGGTGAGCTCTATTCTTGCTATATTACTTGTTTCATCTAAACCTCCCCAGAGAAAAATGAGTTTGTATCCTTCGGTACCGCACCGAATTCCAAATAAATATGGCATGATCTCAGCCGAGCGATTGAAATTCAATGCCTCACTACTATAGAAAGCGCAACTATACACAGTTAAAATTGCTAATGACATACAGGTCTACAACCGTGTCCTCACGCATCATGTATAAAATGGTTGATACATTGTATGCAGTTGGGGAACTGTGTCAGATCTCTAAATAGAAGATGCTGAATTAGGTGATTTTTTATATACACGGTCATAATAGCTGTGTATAATAGCAAGGGTTATATACACGGTTTCTAGAAGGTATCCATATATGATTTGTGTAAACCATACACGGCAGGTAAATACAAACCGTGTATGTTACTCATTGTACACTGTTTGTTTTTAAGAACAGTGTATGATTTTTATTATTTTTAATTTCCATTTATAATTGGCTATCACTCATATTTGCTAACCATTAAACATACATTACACATCCATAATTCAAGAAATATTACAACATACAACAAACAATATTCAATATTCAGCATACAGAAAACAACATTCACTTAATAAGCAATATAAAATAGTTTGACCCTAATTTAATAATGTTTACAAAGTTTATATCACTAGTACAAGAAACACTACTAACTACGGTAAAAAAACACACTTTTATACAGTTTTCGAACCGTGTCTACAGGAGTCGTGTACAATATTTCGCTAAACTTTACATGGTTTTCGAAACGTGTACAAAAATATTAATCCTACACGATTTTTTAATAAAAACCATGTATAATCCAAATTTTTTTCGCCAAAAGTTATCATATGCGGTTTTTAAAGTAAAACCATCTATAAAAACACACATTCTACACATTTTTTAATAAAAAAAACCGTGTATAATTTGAGAATTTAAAAAAAATAAATATCACATGAAACTTTGTATCTGAATTAAAATGAAACTCTATATTTGAATTCAAATTAAACCCTACATCTAAATTAAAAAAACACTAAACTAAATTTCAAATATAAACACTACAACACTATATTTACCAACATATAAAACAACAATTAAATTACATCACATATTATTAGTTACATGAATAACATTTTACCTAAAAAAAATTGAGAATATAACAAAATTCCTAGATTTGACACTTCATACATTTACATGCAAAATCATTGGTGCAGTGAAAAGAGCGCAAAGCAATTTGAAATGGAATTAATAAACAACCGACACACTCAAGCACAGCAGCGAGTCGTTACAGTCGTAGCAGCCACAGGCCTACAGCTACAGAGATACAGATACAGAAATGAGACATATCAACTTTACTCCAATAAAATATGCACGAACCAAAGACAAATCAGTTTGTTTGGTCCAGCCAGTTTTAAATATTTCGCATATGAGCCCATGAGCCCATGAACAGCCATAATTCCACACATCAATTGGTTACGCCACTATTTCTTTTTTATTTATTAGCAAATAATGCGTCCTAAATGCTTTTAACTTTAACAGCTGTAATTGTTGATCATTGCATGCCTAACCTTCCATTTCTTAGATAGAGTTTGATCATAGATAAATTATGATGAAAGAGAACAATGTACATGCAGTTGGCGCCTCAAACCTTTCATTTTGCATGATGCAAAAGTTGGGTAAAGAAGTATTCTCTATGGCACATATATAAATCCATGCATACGGTAATATTAATTAATTGTCCTTAAAAGTTAAATGTGAAAAACAGAGAGATATTCCATCAGAGCATATATCTCCAAATATGCAAGAACCATATAATAGAGCATATATCTCCAAATATTATTTCTTCTTCCACTATTTATATCCTTCACCACAGACAAAGATCAACTTAAGAGAACAAAATTGAGAGAAAGATCAGTAGTGATATAAAGAACTGGCCATAGATAGTCATGCGTGATGAGGTAGCGAGTCGAATGCAGCCAAGGATGACTTGCCAGAAACCGAATAAACCCAATTGCAATGAGAGTTGGTGTTTTTGCAAAATTGCCGGCAGGTTGTCCATGGCTCCGTATGGCTCTCTTCTTCTCACGCTCGGCTTTTTCATGGATACTAAGGCATCTACACATTTTTTTTGTTTTAGAAAATGAGTAAAAACAGAGGTCAGATTTGCAATTTAATATTTATTAGAATTTTTCTAACCAAATTTCGAACATGCGGTGCATACTTAAACTTAGGTAAGGATCATTGCTAATGTCTTTCTAACTAGATATTATGAGCACTAATGAATTGAGAACATATAGCAACCGTGAATTACAAAAGAAGAAATATATATCTCCAAAATAAAGTTCCCTAAACAAATTTGAGGTTCTAAATAAGTTCATTTGCTCTGTATCATGCACACCAGCTCTACTACAATATATCTCGACTAAGTATATATATATATAGTTTTTTTACAAAATACTTTTAACATATGATTTGCTTTAACCCTCATTATAGAATATATATAAGTCTAAATATTTGTGTTACCCAAAGATATTTTTAAATTAATTTAATTGAAGTCAAATTTTATAATAATTTTCTAATTTAGAAATTTTCAAACATATATATAAGCTATATGCCTTTATTGTGATACTTAAAATGACTACAAATTTTCAAATAATTTTGTATTTTTGCAGCCCCAAGTTTCTGACTTTCAAACACAAACACAGTACTGAAGTGTTCATATTATATAAAATTAATTGAAGAAAGAGGAATTCAACTCTTGATTCATAGTATATGTTAAACCAAACTATTTTATTTTTTTTTAGGAAAAATAAGGGTCATGTTGATATTTCATTAATGATTGCAGTTACAAAGGTTCTAACCACGGTTACTAAAACTCAAGACAATTGAGCATAAAAAAAATACTTGATAAATAATATTTAAAAATAAAAAAGATGAGAAACAACCCCAAAATTTTGCATGTACATGAATCATGGAAATAAATTTTTGGGGTTGTTTCTCATCCATTTTATTTGAAAATTAGAAAATTATTTGAATATTTGACTTCAATCAAATTAATTTAAAAATATGTTTGACTGGCACAAATATTTAGACTTTTATGTATATATTCTATAATGACGGTTAAAGAAAATCATATGTACATGTTAAAAGTATTTTGTAAATTAGCTAATATTATGTTGTCAAATTTAGCTTACAAGATCTACATTAAAAAGAAAGTTATATTAGAAAATATATGCACTCCTAAATTCACAAAATTTACATATAGTATTAAATATATCCTCCATTTCAAATAAAAAGTTGTAGGAGTAAACAAAGAGAAGTGAGAGGGAGGAGAAAGGGAGAGAAAAATGGGGTCCACACGAGCATTTTCTTAATAATTTATGAGGTGTATTTTATTTGTTGGTTTGAAAAAAAATAACACACCGTACATTTTCTCAATTTTGCATGATGCAAAAGTTGGGTAAAGAAGTATATCTCTATGGTACATATACATATAAATCCATGCATAAGGTAATATTAATTAATTGTCCTTAAAAGTTAAATGTGAAAAACAGAGGGAAATTCCATCATACCTAACTAACACTACTAGAATCGTAACTTATAGCAAGGGGAGCACCTGTTTGTTGCAAGGTAGAGATGGTCCTTGCAATAGAAATGGCGTTTGATCAGGACTCGAACTTGTTGCAAGGGTAGTCCCATGCAACATGTATCGCATGCAAATGTTTGATGTGCAACCATGCAACTGTTTTATACCTCCCCTTGCAACTACGTTTTGAAAGTAAGATATTATAATTTATTGGAGGTCCATGCAATAACTCCAAATTATTGCCTTACAACTACTTAATCACATGGAAGATACTATATTTTATTAGAGGTACATGCAAGTACTTAACCCCATACCCATGCAACTAGTTAACCCATAGTTATATTATATTTTATAAAATTTCATCATAATTAGGCCCTTCAACATGTGTTAATTTTTGTGAAAATATTTAGTAAAATTTAGTCAATTAACATCAAAAATCGACTTCAATTTTAGAAAATATTTTGTAATGAAAATTATATTAATGAAATTCATTCATCTTGATATTATAACATGTTTATTGCTTAATTCAATGAATTTGACACATTAAATAATATAGCATTACATGGATAAAACAAATTTTACAGAGAGGGGAGCAAAAAAATTCGGAGCTGACAAATGGGTTTCACTAGTCAGTGACACGGTTTTGATAAATAATTCATGTATAACAAATACTATGAAAAAATAAAAATAAAAATTACAATTTTTTATATTTTTTATGGCCAAATAATAGTTATAAATGTCAATTTTAGTTTATTTAGATTTAAATTTATCTAAGAAGGAGTGAATATTATTCAAGTCAAAATCGAATTTTATAAAGTCAAAATAAAATTAGGAGTGAATATTATTCAAGTATTTTTGTAATGAAAATTATATTAATTAAATTTATGCAATAATTACTGTTATAACATATTTATTACTTAATTAAATGATTTTGACATATTAAATTAAATAGCATTATATGTATGTTGCTTACATGACTCACATCTTCTATACATGAACATGAAACATAAACTCTTGTTTAGTGAGTTAATGAAGAAGCACGAGAATATATCATTTGTTGGTCGATCGGAACCGTTTAAATTAAAAAGCACTACGTTTATTGTCTTGTATCCAAGTTTGATCAAATTTTGTTTTTATTTACCCATCCATCTAATTGATTGAAAATTAAAGTATCGTATGGTCATAAATATTCCGTGTTGGATCGAAGCCCATACATAATAAAACTTCCGAACTTTTATATTAGTTACGTTCAATGTTCTTCCTTGATCATTTTAAAACAGATTTGAAATTTTTTTATTGCAGATCGACCATTGATTTTCCGCATGAAAATGAACGGTCCGAAAATATTTTATAAATTTGAAGAGGCATATAATAATGAAAGTCTATAAAAATGATATGTATAAGTATTATTTGACTATATAAGATGTAAAAAAAAATAAAACTATTCTTTCTGAAAATTATTCATATGTGTTTCTGTACATCTATTAGGTGATTTGTAAATATCAAGTTTTTATGCCGTTTGATAAGAGAATAACGGTTCTGATTTATTCATTTTGAATAGATGTGGGTAGGAAGTCCTTATAATCTGATGTAACATAATATTTCTGTTTAAATCTGGCGGTATGTGATGCAGAAAATCCTTTGATAGTAGTGTGTAAAGGTGATCAAACGGTCCGATCTAAACACAAATATCATGTTACCTCAGAGTAAATGAATTCTTTAGTTGCATTTAACTTTTCATTTTGCTCCTCCCTGTGCGCAGCCTCCTTAGTAACTTAGGTTTTCCTTTTTTCTCCTAAATTTTTCCATTCCCTCCAATTTTATCCGCCATTTCCCTCTTCTTTTTCGGAAATTCCAAATGGCGCCGCGCCTCTTCTTTTTCACTTACGATATAACCACTAAAATGTTGCCCAATCCCACTACTAAACCCTTGTGCAAGGCAAGAGGCGGCTCAGGTGGGGCCGGTTCAGTCGATCGCTGGCCAGGTGCGGACGTGCAGCGGGGCTGGTCGTCAGGCGAGGCGAGGCGAGGCGGCTCATTTACGTCAGGCGAGGCTGCCCCTTTTGTGTGAGATCAATTTCCTTAGTTTTATTGAGTGCTATTAGTTGATTTTTGAGAGATACAGAGGGGATATAATTAAGTAGGTCATTTCTCCTATGCTGGAATGTCTCGCTTGCAACTCTCGTGCATCCCCTCTCCACTTCCTGCTCCTTCTGTCAGGTTAAAGGACCACTAATTTTATCCTGGGTTTTCTTTATGTTATAAATTCAGAATTAACACAAATTTGTCTCAAATATATGGGCTGCTTATTAAGGAAAGAGGCTCAATTCTTGCTCCTAGGCTCAATTCTCAAATATTCTTGCTCCTCAACTTGCTTAGAAATAATTTGTCCGTGTCCTTGCAAAATTGACTCAATTTGTGTTTGGTGGTTTAGGAGTTGATTATTGTAGATCTTATTCCTAGCTAGGTGAATTGTGTTGATTAGTGCAGTACCGGTTGGTCCGAGACCTGGTGAGGAACAAGCAAAGTGCATGAATGAAAATTTATGTAGTCACTTTTTTCATCCTTAGAGCAT
The DNA here is from genome assembly GCF_964058835.1 of Carex rostrata. Lineage (NCBI taxonomy): Eukaryota > Viridiplantae > Streptophyta > Magnoliopsida > Poales > Cyperaceae > Carex > Carex rostrata. The sequence goes on from NC_135924.1 coordinate 1,571,203, forward strand.
AATTTTAATGATTTCAGTGACCTTACCACAATATTGAAAACTAAGGAAGTGTGTTTTTTTTTAATTTCTTGATCATTAGCAATCTGGTTCTATATTTTCTATTAATAATATTGCTAATTCATTATCACTACTGCTGATGTTATTAACATGATATGTTTTTCCTTAAATTTGTTGTAGGCTACAAGTGTGTTGGATGTAATTGGATTGTGCATGATATAATTGGGTAATTGTGGAACAAGCTGGTTAATTGGGTAAATGAGTATTGGTATGGTTCAATACAAGTTTTCCAGAGCTTCTAATTCTCTTCTTATTTTCATATGTTAAGTTTTTGTTCTTACTTGTATAATTGAATTTATTTGTTCAAATTTCATGTAGGAGGCGGCACAGTTGATAACATTGAAGAATGTTGTACTTTGTGGATCTTAGATGTTGTGTCTTATAATAAAAAAGGCACAGTTGATAATATCAGGTGTGTTTTTTTTTGTCTCTTAGATGTTGTGTCTTATAATAAAAAAGGACAAAAAGTTAGGCATATTATATATAGAAGGACAATCTAAAGTTCTAATTAGTGATTTGACTCGTTTCTTTTAATTGTTCAGATTTTTGAATTAGCCAGATATTACCATAAAGAGTAGCAGTATGTATATTAAGCCCATCATATATTTCAATTTTGTATCAATACATGGTACTCACATCAAACAACAGCATCGATAGATGACAGTAAGTGTCACGCCTTGTGGCAGCAGGTGCTTGGACCTTGTGGCGTGAGTGAATTTATTATTTTCAGTTTAGGAGCTACTTTTAACTTGTCAAACCTTTGTACTGACTATCACTTGCATTGAATTTATTATTTTAGGATATTTCTTCGAGCATCACTGGCCTCTTCTCAGTATGTAGTATGCCAATTTCCGAAAATGTTGCCTGCTTTGGTTGCTTAATAAAGTTTAAACTAGTACTTCATTATACCCATCCTTGCTTGTGTGACCATGATTATATGCAAAGCATTTTTTATTTTTTCAAATTGCACCTCATATCAATAAAATAGAGCTTGATAGTGCACCTTGCAGATGTTCATTACTAGTATGAATTTATGTTCATGACTTGAAAATGTTTAATGTTTTCAGTTTGCTGGCAAGTTTAGAAACAGTGGCCAAACATGTGTATGTGCAAACATAATTTTGGTACAAGAAGGTAATCTTCCCTTTTTTTTGTCTTTCCAGTAAGTTTTACTTTGCATTTGTTTTTCTTTGTTCATTTGATAATTGAATAAATCAAAGGGTGCATGGAGGGTTGTTGTGGCTTACTTTAAGGCCGATTGAAGCTTAATTGCACAATTATGGTGTATCAGTTCCAGACTCAAACTGTCCTTTTCGGACAATATGTTGTACAATCCCTATTACTTGTTCATTATCCTTTAAATAAAATTTTCAACTATTTTTTAGGTACTTATGAATAATTTGCAAATGTTTTTCTAAAGGTTGTTCATAGTATGCAAGTTGGTAATGATGTAGCTTCTTGAAGGTGCATTTCAGGTATTTCTCCCTCCCATGCCTCTCTCTGTAGATTTGTATTATTCAATTATTTGCAACTTTTAATGAAGTATGCTATATTACTTTGCAGGTTATATTGTGAGAATATTTTGTTAACTCATAGGGGGTGAGTTTATTTTGTTAATGCTTGATAGGTGGGCACATTTTGGATATATTTAGAAGCCACCTCTTTTATTATCAATGATGTTGTTTTACTTCTTTTTAAATTTTGGTTCAATGTAAGATAACTATACTATGTTAGTAAATGATTATTAGTTGCTTTATACTTATGTTTCAATGTGTTTTATGTGAATGTTATTGAATGGGAAACTGGGAATTGTAAAAAATTAATGGGTTGGTACCAGATTGGTACAAAGAGGGGGGATTGTAGAATTGGAGCATGCTAATTTTTAGCTATTTCCTATTATTATATACGTTGGTATGTCCATGCAAATAGTATGAACTGCATTCAAAACATGTCAATAATCACCCATGCAATAAGTTAATAATTTTCTCATGCTAATAGTTAGGTGGGATCCATATTCCCTTGCCTTGCATATAGTCAGGTGGGACCCACGGGTGTTAGCCTTGCATATAGTCCAGTAGGACCCCCGATTGTTAGCCTTGCATATAGTCAGGTGGGACCTATGCTGCCTCCCCTTGCAAGTACTAAAAATGGGGTCAACTCTGAAAGTAGTTGCATGCGCCCTTGTTGCAAGGGTATAGGCTTGCAACAAGTCTATTGCAAGGGAGTCCTTGCAACTACTTAGCAGTTGTGAGGGAAGTTGTTACAAGGGTATAGTTGCAAGGGTAAACGCATGCAACAAGTGTTTTCGGACTTGTTGCAAGGGTATCGCCTTGCAACAAGCTAGTTTTCAGGGCATGCAATAAGTTAGAATTCTAGTAGTGTAACCTATAAAGAAATTAATGAGCAAGTACGATGTAATAGAACATATATCTCCAATTATTATTCCTTCCACTATTTATATCCTTCACCACAGACAAAGCTCAAATTAACAGAACAAAATTGAGAGAAACAGCAGTAGTGATATAAAGATTTGGTCATAGATAGGCATGCATGAAGAGATAGCGAGTCGAATGCAGCCAAGATGACTTACCGAAAACCAAACAAAACCCTATTAATACAAAGAGAGTTGGTTGTCCCATATGGCTCTCTTCTTATCACGCTCGGCCTTTTCATGGATACTAAGGCAATTTTTTTTTTTAGGAAATGAGTAAAAACAGAGGTCAGATTTGCACCTGAATATTTATTAGAAATTTTTCTAACCAATTTTGGAACATGCGGTGCATAAAACTTAAATTTAAGTAAGGATCATTGGTAATGTCTTTCTAACTAGATATTATGAGCACTAATGAATTGAGAACATAGAGCAACCGTGAATTACAAAAGAAGAAATATATATCTCCAATAAACAAGTTTTTAAGAGGTTCTAAACAAGTTCATTTGCTCTGTATCATGCACACCAGCTCTAGTACAATATATCTCGACTAAGTATATATACGAAAAACAAGTTCATTTGCTCTGTATCACGCACTGAGAAAGTACTCCATCGTCAGTTGACGGAAGATAGTTGGTTCTTCCTCCATCACTGCGACAATACTAGGCGCTGCATGTGTGTAGACAACCCAATCCCCGGTCGGCTGTGGAATCGGCATCAGGTATCCAGCCTTTCCTCCCGAAGGAAAATGGTACGAGCCAAATGTTGCCTTACCCCAACCGAAATCGATATCAGGAAACCCTCTCCCTGATGACACTACACAAGAAACAGACTTATCCTCTTCGTTGCTGTCTCCGAGGTATATTCTTGCTGCTGTTGGCTCTGGACGGTGGGCCTCCACCCAATCCAGTAGCCCAAGGAAGTGTTTTTCTGTTGCAGCTGGTGATAGCCATTCATGCACTTCCTCTGCCACCTCAGTGAGTTTCATATCGAGCAAGGTTTTCACGTGTAAATTCCCAAATGGTATAGATAGCACATTGCCAAAGTAACTCTCCATAAACTTTTCACCATGAACACTTTTCATGCGCGAGTGGCCATCCACGACCATTCCTATTGAGCACGACTTTTCACCCTGATTGGCTGATCTGGCCAAAATTTGCCAGAGATAGGCAGTGAAACAAACCAATTTGCTACGTCTATTGCCGGCTATTTGTTGGAGCCTGGCAATGTCAGTGGCCGAGACGTAATAAATGCGATTGACAGATGCAGAGAAGGTTATTAGTGGGTTTGGTGGGGGGCAAAGTGAAAGAGGGGTAAAAAGTCGGTCAATAAAGGGATCAAGAGGGTTTGAAGGGAAGAGGGGCCGAGAAGAGAGGAGAGACCGACAAAAGGAAGGCATGCGGCTAATAGGTTGGCCAAGTGCAGTATCAGCCCAGGCTGACATGAACATGTTAAATGAGTAGGCATCTGCAACACGGTGATCAAACATGCATCCGACCACCACGCCACCACACCTCAACTCAGTGACCTGCATTAATAATGGTAAAATTGAAAAATAAAAAAATAATGATTACAGTGTTGATGATGATGATCAAGTGACTAAGAAATATGGATAATGAAAATTTAATACCATGAATTCCATTATTGTCTTATGGTTGGATTTATTCTTATTTGCACTTATCATTCAAAGATATTCTAATTTTTCTGATTTTCTCTGTACGTTGAAGTTGAGGTTATTTGGATAAATCAAACTCAGTCTCTGCATGAAAGGCAGATGCCATTGTACAGGGGGGGTCCAAATGAGCTACCAAATTTTCATGTTTCTTCAAGTTCAGGATTTGGTAGCACTTTTTATTTTTTAATGTTTCTTTCATGTCGAAACAAATTAATCGAGGGACTCAGGTGGCCCTGATTAAGTTCGTTCTTGATTTGGTTGACAGGGTTATTGACTTCTAAGTTGTCACCAACTCAAACATCAACTCAAACATTTTTCATGTTATTTGCTTGGTTGAGGGGGTTATTTTGACATTTTTCACTGAATTACTCACTTAATTGTTACTACAAAACTGTGCATTCAGCCATGTACCTGTAATTTTCACATTTTATTCTTAGATAACACATTTTTAGTTCAAATGCAAGTCAAAATGCTACATGCAATTTTGCTAGTAATTACTATCAATTAGCACTGACGTGGCGATTAACATAAAAAGCCTTAACAAAATATTTGATTGCATGCATAAAGTACACATAATATAAGATAACTTTTAATAAATTTTGCTTTTGCTATGATGTAATTTGTTTTTATCAGTTCAGATATTTAATTATTGTGTTCTCGGTTCACACTCCAAATGCTGATGGTTCACTGCCAACACAACAATATTTGTATATATAGGCAAGGTCAGCTATGGACTTTGTAAGTTGCAAATTACCTGTAACAAAAGTTTAGCCTTAGAACTAGCGGCAAAGACACATGATCTCCATATGAGAAGTCATGGGTTCAAAACCGGAACATCATTTATTGTAATAACAAGAGTATTAAATAGTTGAATGGCTTGACCTCCAAGTTTATTCACAAAAAAAAGGATAGCCTTGACTCAGTAGTAATGAACTTCCACCTCATAACCGAAGTTGAAGTTGCTCAACTAAATGACATAATTAAGATTATTACTAATTAATCTCTCTTTCTTAAGTTAAGTGCTCACCTATGTCAAGTTCCTATATTCGTGGATATAGGTAAGAAAAAGAGAATTTTTAATTTGTTAGCTTCATGTCCAAATTTATTGAACAAAATAATTCTTTAACATATGAGATTTGTGATGGCCTGATAGGTGATTTATAATAAGTTAAACATATATTGTAGAATTTTGATTCCTTCACAACTCAATATGTGTACATGCATGCTGCTAGGTTATGTTGATATTCTCAATTGTTTTTTTTTCTCCAATATCCATTGCACACCTGGGTTGATCATGAATGTGAAACACAAATAGGAATAGCAAATAGAGTTGAAAAGGTATTATATAGTTTAGTGCTAGGGATATAATTTATAGGGGTTTATCTCTTTTCATTCAAAAACAAAGGTCAATTTCCTTAGTAACTCACTCGAAGCAGTCCATCGGTTGTTTTATTTATGGGAAAAACTGTAATGTACTAAAATTCAATTATTATTCAAAGAAACTATAAAATCTGATGAATATCTTCCCAATATAGGAAGCTGAACTGAATAACCATGTACAAAAAAAAATATTCTACTTAAAGAAGTTTTTTTGAGAAGAAGTTAATTTTGGTTTCTCTGGAAAGTCGTCATCTTCAATGTCTGTAAATTTAGGCCAAAATTTAGCATTTTTTTTTATTTCCATACAGATTTTTTTTTCATTATTCAATAAATTTTTTGCGGGCCATTTAATATATAATATAATTTTACACATTTCCTACTAGTGTGCATAACACTGTTCATGTGCTAGCAAGAGTGGTAAATGAAATACTGTTAGGAGTTGAAGACTTTAAGTCTCAGTACTAGAAGATTATAATTTTTTTATATTAATCTGACTGTGATATGATTACCGGAAAAATTAATCGGAGCGGAGTGCATGTCCAACTGACAAAAGAAATCTATATTTTTTCAAAATTATATGAATATAGCTGCAAATTATCGGGTAATATGTGATAATTTATGTAGCATCTTCATAAAAATAACAAACCTGAATGGAGACGATGCCATTCTTTTTCTTAGGCACAAGTTTAGTCTCCACGCTATCATCTGGGTTGTACAAATTGAGCTCCCTCAACTCCACATCAGCATACGCCACTGTCAGATCGACACCTCTGTTGTTGCACACTATTTCTGGCTCACCAGCAGAGTTAGTCGCCACCTCACCAGCTAGAGGGTAATATGTTACCAAGACCTACAGTGTATATATATATATATTACCATCAATAGATATATAGCTGCATATACGTTTAATTATCTATTACGCGTTTGAAGTCTTGATGCTTCACCATAGTTCAAAAAATCGGCCGATTCCGAGTCAACTCGGCCGATTCAACTCGGAATCAGACGGGACCGATCCGATTTTTACCCGATTCTCAGGTTTATGCGAGTTTTTCAGAAAAAAATCGGATGAACAGTGACGGAATCGGCCGATTTTCCGATTTTTCCGGCTGATTTTCACCGAGTTGAGCCGATTCAAAGCAAAAATTTCCGATTCTAACTAACCTGGACTGTGCGGTGAGGAGATCGGCTGAGGAGACCGCTGAGGAGAAGACCCATTCGAATTTCGATCGGCTGAGGAGAAACCATTCGCGGAGGAGAACTTGAGAATCCATTCGTTGAGGAGAAACCATTCGATTTTAATTGGAGAAGGAAATGAGTACGGTGGAGGAGAAGAAATGAGAAAGGGTGCCGGACCCGAATATTTCATTAAATAGAGTTAATTCCCTTCCCTCCTTATTCAATCGAATGGATCAAATGGTTTCAATTTTCGTGCTAGAAGTATATCCAACGGATAAAAAAATTCCAGAATATTATAGAGGTTCTAATTGATTTGAATTGAGTGAGTTAATTAGATTTCAATTGAAATTGATTTGAAAATTCGTACTACTCGAAATTTACCGTTCTAATTTATAATCCGATTAATTCAATATTAAATTATATGTATTCAATTAATTATTTATTAATCAACCTAACCGACTATATTTGAAATTAATTCTTTTATAATACAAATTTTTGTGAATGACCTACGTGAATTTTCTAAATTATAGTACTCTTATAACTCGTAAAATTATAATTATAATCACATCATAATAATTCATCATTTAATTTATAGATTTAATATTTGTTTCAAACAGATGTTTCGATCCTATTTAGAAAAAAAATCATATAAAAAAATTATTTGTGATGTATACTTAGTTAGTACATTGATCAATTATTATCTAATTAATAAAATTTTAATTTATTGTAATTTACAAATCGTTCGTTAACATAGTTTTTTTTATTGTAATTTTAAATTTTAAATTAATAATATAAGTTCTAAACAAGATTAATTAGTAAAAATTTTATTTGAGTGAAAAATTTTAAATTTATCATGATTAATATTTATTTAAAATTTTGGGATATAACAATTTGAGTGTAATATTGTCTTAATTAACATAGTTTTTTTAGAAATTATTTTTATCAATTTTGTCCTGCTTTTTGGCTACAAAACAAGGCTTCTGCCAAAAATACCCGAGTTACCGATCCGATTCTTCCGATTCCGGCCGATTCATCCGATTCTAGCTCGGCGGTCAAAAATCTGATTCCGATTCCGATTCCGATTTTTTGAACCATGTGCTTCACTGCTTCCTACTATTGTATGCCGTATGCCAAATCTAAGTTTACATGTACTTTAAATTATATTTGTACGTGTTCTCTTGGTATATCTCGTTTGAAAATTAATAACCTAGTCTACGTCATTCAACTCCTCCAAATTTTAAAAACCTTAAGAAACACGATCAGTTGTCTTTCTCTAATCCAAATACAACCAAGTCTCAGAAAAACGAACTATTGTACATGCATGAACTTCTATCACCTAAATTTCTAAAACCTACAGTACAATTTCACCTTAGCTTTTTGTCAATTAAATTAAATGTAATGGGCATAACTGTAGGCATGTTAATCCCTAATTTTTGAAGTACATAAATTGCACACTCATGTTGAGATATGACCTTTGCAAGAGCCACTTTGAGGGTTGCAACCATGGCCGGAAAGGTAGTGGGCCCCACAGAAGCAGCATTACTGTCAGAGATTGGTGAAGGTTTTTGGAAGCAGAAGAAAACACCGACGTCAATGGGCGGGAGGAGAAGATCAAAGTTCGACTGAGGTAGCCTGTGCTCCTGCACTGGCACCGTGGCTGCCACAGTCTCAGTCGATTTTATCATGACATCATATCCCTTTGCCTCTGCCCCCATCTTAGAATTTTGCTTTGTGTATGTTTTGTATTGTGTGTACGGGTGATGGTGGTGTTACCTTTGAGCAAGGTTGAGATGTGTTTGATATAATGTAGAGGTTTTATAGGAGGGAGAAGAGGTCAGGTGAGTAGAAAAATTATCTTAGAAATTACTTCATCTATACACTATTACAGATACAGTGTATACATTGACTATTACAGATACAGTGCATACACTATTACAGATACACTATCTTAGAAATTACTTTCATCTATACACTATTACAGATACAGTGTATCCATTGACTATCTTAGAAATTACTTTCATCTATACACTATTACAGATACACTATTACAGGTTGTTTAAGAACTTTGCATATTTTGCCCTGTAAGTCTCTCACTTTACATCTCAAACCATAGATTGTCACAATCAAACTCTTAACTAGAAGCTGAAATGCTAAGCTTAAATTTTTGAGAAAAAAAAAAATAAGAGGATGGGCTAGGAACTTCTATGGGGAAAAGAAAATGGCTAAACAGAAATTGATTAAGGAATTACATAAGTTATAACTTTTACAAGACAGTAGGGAACTTTCAGACGAGGAATACATACATTGGGCTTCTCTTAAATCTCAATTAGATTTGGTGTATTTAGAAGAGGAAATCTATTGGAAAAATAGATCAAAACAATAGTGGTTAGAAGCTGGAGATCATATTACGAATTTTTTTCATGCTATTGCATCACATAGAAATAAGAAAAATAGATTCAATTCTTTAGATATAGAAGGTCAAAACACTACTCATGTAGGTGACATGAAGAAAACAGGCAGTAGAATACTATCAACAATTAATAGGTGTATCAGGTACTAAATTTGCACATTTATATGATACTTTTCGGGATGAAACAAATAAGGTTGTAGAGATAGATAAAGTATTGAACAACCTAGCTATATCGGTCCAGGAACTAAAGGAGGCAGTGGGTTCTCATTTCTCTTTTATCATACCTTTTGGGATGTAGTCCAACAAGATATATTTTCTTCTTGTACCCACTTTTATGAGCATAAACTAGATTTACATATTTTAAACAAATCGATTATATGTTTTATGAGCATAAACGCGAATGTTAATTTGAATACATAAATATAAATTAAGTTATATTTTAATCTAAATTTCATCATGACGTTTTTTTTTTCTATTAATATATTATAAAAGTTATATTTTAATATAAAACTTATTAGATTTATTAATTATTTTTTAGATGTTTTAATTGTTTTTAGATATTTTAATTGTTTGGTTAGTTATGTGAAGTTTTATTTGATAATTGTTTGAATATATGAATATGTGGTCAAATGAGAATTAACTAAATAACTAATAGTTGATGTCATAAATTAAAATTGAAAAACAACATAAAAGCAAAAATAAAAACCAAAATTGTCACTACAAATTAAAATTACAACAACATAAAATAAAAAAACATCAACGTTGGCGTTGACGTTGGCGTCTATTTTAAGAAGATCCTCTTGAGGAAGATGGTCAAAGATGGTCATGTTTCTACTTGTCTTCCTGCTTCATCTACATTATAAGTGTATAAATAAATGAGAATTTGTTTAAGAGAGAATAAATAAAATTAGTATATGTAAATAATTAAATCATGCATTACCTACTGTATTCCTATCAATGATTTCTAGATGAGCCTGATGTCCGAGTCTCCGACCTTACATTCATATCCGCCTCGCATGCTTGAAGAGATTCTGGAATACATGTTGAGAACACAACCGATGCACACATTGATCGGTAGACTCATCACATCCGAGACGTGGATCATGGAAGATAGATTTATGTTCGCTTACAAAAGTATGCTACAAAGTTTCAGGTACAGCTAGCTGTACCAGTTTAAACCTTGAATCAACTCTCGTCTAAGACTGCAAGTGCACAATCCTATCCGTATAGTATAATAAGGTATCGATCCTCAGGGACGGTATAATTCGACTCTAAATTCTTACTAATCTGAGTTAGGTACTAGAAGTGTAGAAAGTTGGGTTTGGTTTGTTTATATTCCCTAATTTCAAGTGACAATTCAATTAACAGTAAATGAAAGCAATTAAAGGTTTTGGTTTTGAACAATGATAAAAGGCGTTCCCAGGGTTTCAGGTTTCATCCCAAACTTTTCCCTCTCTGGACCTATCATCCGACTCGCATCATTTCTGATGCGACCCGTTTGATGCGACTTGCATCATTTCTGATGAGTCCCAAACTTTGACATGTGTTCGTATCTAAGTTGATTTCTTGTGCGAGGCTTCAACCTGTAACTCTCACCTACTGGTATCTGACCTAAATTGATTGCTTGGTTTGCTAGAAGTATCCACAACCTTTCGATAATGGAAAGTTCACCTCTCGGCTACTATTGATCTTAAATCTACTTCAAATACTCAATCACAATTGCAAGAAACATCAAGGTCAAATTACTAGAAGAGATGCTATAGACATCTAACAGTAGACAATCAAGAATCAATCAAGCAATCAAAATCAAGCAATCAATGAATACTCAAACAAAGAATCACACAAGTTCAAACTTAGATCAAAACAACATGCAACTCAAAGACAAAGTTTAGAGACTACATCCTAACCCTAGGAACTAAAGTTCTACTCAAACATGGTAAAAGAAAGCATAAAAGAGAGAGAGAATAGGCAGATCATGATGAAGCTCGAAGATCCAAGGTGGATTGGAGAGGATCTTGCAATCTTCTCTTCTCTTCTTCTTCAAGCAATCTCAAATCTCTCTCTTCTCTCTTGATCTCTGCTCTCTAAGTGATCTGGAATGTAAAGGGGAAAAAAGCTCCCGAAATTCTGGCATAGGACCTGCTTATATAGGAAACAGATCTGACTTGGGGCTTATCAGGTTGAATTTGAATTGGGCGGCAACCCGTGATGCGACTCGCATCAACTGGTCTTCAAGACTGGAATGAGGGTCGCATCATCTGGGTCGCAAGGCATGAGTGAGGGTCGCATCATATCTTCCCGGAGTCTGCCATTTGCCTGATTTCGCCTGATTCCTGCAAAGTAAGAACCAAAACATAGCAGTACCACATTCTATGGATATTCAATGTAAAAGGCACTATTTGTTGGTTCAAGACATAGATTTTTGTATGGAAACAAGTCGAAATAATAGGTCTAATAAGGTGGTATCAATTTAATCCTCAAATATCTACAAAAGATTTGGTTATTTCTAATGACTTCCAACCGCAACTATCTCATAAAAAGACTCCCATTTTTTTTGCACTTTCTTTCTCCACAATTTTGAAGCTAATGAAAGCAATTATTTTTCGGCATCGTATGCACATGCCATCAGCAACCGATCCTGGTATCGTTCCGACATAAAACATACTTCGATACTAATCACTGGTCTGAGGAAACGTTATTGCCGCATTAATACACGGCCCATATGCCCATGCCGCTGCCGTGAAATACCTATCTGATGAATCATCAATTGAACTCGAGGGCACACAATATTGGGTTTTAATTGGTCTGAATAACAAACTACAATTTTAAAAATAATAACCCAACAAGTCTTTACAACATAAATTGAAAAAATAAATAATTTAAATTTAAAGAAATAAAAAAACTTATAAAAATCATAAATTGCTAATTTTCTCTCTTCTTCTGTTTTTCTCTTCTTCTCTTCAGAATGGGCTGTGAGAGAGAAACAACGACACCTATTTATTAAACTCTGGCTCGAATCTGCAAAATATATAATTTACTAGATTTGTCTTTTCACAAAATAATTTTTCGAAAAGAGAAACCTGGATCCGCAAAATTATTTTTCGGATCCAAGGGTTGATCCGGGAAATTATTTTGCGGGTTGGACACTTTCAAAATTTTGACAATCAGACCGTAGATTTGGAAATTTTGAATTTTTTATTAATATTAATAAAAATTTCAACTTATCATTGATGAACGATGAACTCATCGTAACCTGGAAGTCCCATGTGTTAAGTGTTACTATTACTTCCATAATAATATAATATGAGAAATTTAGATATATACCCATCATAACTTTGTCAATTAGATATATCCATCATAACTTTGTCAATTAGTTATTTCCCCATCTAAACTTACATAATTTGTAAATATCCCCATTACTTACTTTAATCAATAAAAACACAAATTAATATTAATACAAAAAATAAAATGCCAGTTTTACCCTTACCTTTAAAATACAGCATCGGCAAGGACCTCAGCTTCATTAGCGACACTCATCTCTCCTCTTCCTTTTCTTTTTTTACCTTAGTTCTTCTAAACACCGATCAATCCTAATTTTTCGATTAGAAGATTTGCAACTGGTTTGGTTGCAGTTGTTATTTCTATGACCCAAAAGAGGGTCAAGTTCTCCACAGCAGAAAACATTCGATCGTATCGCTTCACTTTATTTTTTACCTTATATCATGTTTTCCCATGCTCTCTTGAATTAGGAGATCACTATTCTGAAATATATATTTTCATGCAAAACTTAGGACCAATGTAATGCATTGAACATTAAGATTTGGAAATTTATTGTTTGTATTTGTTTTTGTAATTAAATTAATGAAATGCATGCGCTGCAACAACAATAATAGTGATGCAATAATAACTAAGGTATTATGTATTATATGATATAAAAATAGAGATGTACAAAGGTGCAACTGGGTGCGACGGGATGTGAAGAAGAGGAGAAAGGAAGGGGAGCGCGTGCACATGGGTAAAATTGGCATTATATATTTTTTTTATTAATATTAATATGTGTTTTTAGTTAATTAAAGCAAGTAATGGGGATATTTACAAATTATGTAAGTTTATATGGGGAAATAACTAATTTTTAACTTTTGATGGGGAAATATCTAATTAACAAAGTTATGATAGGTATATATCTAAATTTCTCTAATAAACTTAGCCATGGGGGTCGATGTGATTACAAAAAGCAAAGGAGGCAATAATTGACCAATTACCAGATGTTAAATGTTTAGGCCGCCTACCCCTTTGTTATATTTTTTAGGGGCCCATTAGGTACCAACTACCCTTAATTACTTGTGTAATTGAAGGAAAGAGAAGAGCCCTATAATAATTTAACTACAAAACTATAACCTTAGTGGCCCTTACAAGTAAGAAAGCTGATCCAATGTCTCAAAAAACTTTTTTTTAAAAGGTTATCTCAAAATCTTTTATGTTCTACATATATCTTTAGATACATCAAAATATGAGAATATTTTATTTATTTTTATATGTTAGAGGTCAAGTAATATATCCAACTATAAAAAGTAGATGCTGACGTTATGTTAAAAAAACTGTCGTCCCATTATTAATGGAGAGCTGGAAGATAGAGATTGGAAAGCGAAAGGACATTCACCGTAACATGCTATAACTTATAAGAATGCCTTTTGTTTAGATGTTTTTAGTACTACGAGGTTACCAAGGAAGGAAAACACTATAAAAATATATATTTCGGAAATTGTGTCAAAAATATTTTATTCAGCAAAAGGTAAAGTATTTTAAAAACCGTGAACTTAGTGTAAAGCTCCGACTTTCTAAAATGGTGGAATTGCAACTTAAAATAAAATAAAATAGTAAAAAATCACTGATCCGGTGGTCCAGAAATTTTTACTGTTTTTTATTATTCATAGTAAAACAACAATTTTCAATGTGGCTTAATAAATAGTAAAAAAATTTCAAAAAATGTAAAATTTAGTCTCCAAGCACATTTCAATATAGAGATCACATCTAACAGTTCGGATCGGTTGTTTGGACTTTCAAAATGAAAATATGGCATGGAGTACAAATGCATTTTACTCCATGGCTCACCGTAGTCAATCTCATATATATATATATATATATATAGAGGTGGGCTACGGTGAGTTGCGAAGTAAAGCGACTATTTTACTTCACGCTCATATTTTGCGATTTTTAAGTTCAAAACGTCGATCCGAACCGTTCATCTTGTTCTCCATATTGAAATGTGCTTGGAGACCAAATTTTACATTTTGTGGAATTTTTTTACTATTTATTAAGCAATTTTGAAAGTCGCTGATCTGATGGTCCAGAAAATTTTACTGTTTTTTACTGTTCACAACAAAACAGCAATTTTCAAAAATGCTTAATAAATAGTAAAAAAATTCCAAAAAATGTAAAATTTGGTCTCCAAACACATTTCAATATGGATTAAACATCTAACGGTTCGGATCGATCGTTTGGACTTTCAAAATAAAAATACGGCGTGAAGTAGAAACGTGTTTTACTTCGCAACTCACCGTAGCCCACCTCTATATATATATATATATATATATATATATATATATATATATATATATGAATATGGAGGTTGGCTACTCTACTTCCATAAGCATATGCTTATAATTAAGTCATTTTTTTGTTTTCAATGTCCAAATGGTTGATCTGAAGCACTTAATATGTTCTCCATATTAATATGTGTTTGGAGACCAAATTATATATTTTTTGAAAATTTTTTTACTATTTTTTTCAAGAATTGTCAAAACAGTAAAAAAAATTCTGAAAAAATAGTAAAAAATTTCAAAAAATATATAATTTGATCTCTAAACACATATTAATATGGGGAACATATTGAGAACTTTAGATCAACCATATGTATATGATCTTATCTTCTACTAATATGTAATTAATATTTGTCCTTGTCAGCCAATACATAGCATGTTCGCTTTTATTATGAAGTTATAACATTAAAGGGACGGTTGACAAGACATGTTTGTACTAGACTTAGTATTAAGAAGGAGATAGGAGTAGATTCGATGGACATCTGACTTATTTTTAGGTTCAATTAGTTCCAAAACCGTATGGTTAGCATTAAGATTTTTGTGCAGGGAAATTGAAACAGACACACACGGATTTTAATGCGATGTGCACAAATCTTGATTCAGATCGAATGGTTATTACACCCATTGAACCAAAGTACGTAGGTCTGAGGGGTATCCAACCGGCTCTAAATTCAGCAAGAAGACCTAGAGTCAACGCTCGATATGACAGGAGGGTATGCGAACAACTTTTCGATCACTTAATAAGCAATATAAAATAGTTTGATCTAATTTAATAATGTTTATGAAGTTTATATGCCGGATCAAGTTAAAGTTAACAATTTTTTTAAATGTTAGAATTATCTAGACATATTAAAAATGAATCCTATAGTTAGATATATATCATTCAATTCTTCACAGAACAAAATATATTAGTCTGCCAACCAAAGTTATGCATACAGTTTTTGCTTGTGTTAAATAGTTTGTTTTTCTTAATTATGAAATGAAAGCAATTGTGCATACATATAATATTTTAGAATTCCTATATCTAACATTTATTTGCTATTTTCAGAAATCCCACATCTGCAATAATTTTTTAAATACAATTATTTCTTTTGCAAAATTATTCTCTAATGTCTGGTGTAAAAATAAAATCATTAGGGACTTGTACTAATATGTATATGATCTATCTTCTACTAATATATATGTTATTGCTATCAATAAATAATAGATGGGTCTATATGCAATTAATTTTTGTCCTTGTCAGCCAACACATGGCAAGTGCGCTTTTATTATGAAAGTTATAACATTTGTCCTTGTTAGCCACCATTATAGAGACGGCTCGCCAATTAATGATAATAGGGACTGGTTGACAAGACATGTCTGCATTAGACTTAGTATCAAGAAGGAGATAGGAGTAGACCCGATGGGCATCGGACCTATAGGAGTAGATTCAATGAGAATTGGACCTACTTTTCGGTTCAACGAGCTCCAATACCGTACAATTAGCATTAAGATTTATGCGCACAAGTAACAAACATGCACGGATTTTCGTGCAACGGGCACATATTTTTGCAAATCGGATAGTTATTACACCCATCGAACCAAAGTACGTAGGTCCAATAGGCATCAAACCTGCTCTGAATTCATCAAGAAGACCTAGAGTCAACACTCCATACGACAGCTTGCTCTCCATACATTTTTATGGGTAGAAGAAGGAAACTGGATCCGCTGCTTTTTTTAGAGTCAAACAAGTTTGCATCCTTCGGTATTGCATCGAATTTCAAATAAATATGACATGATCGCAACCGAGCGATTGAAATTCAGTGTCTCACTACTACAGAAAATGCAACTATACACAGTTAAAGAAGTTAATGACACACAGTTCTACACTTGTGTCTGCGTGCGTCGTGTATGAAAAGGTCAATACATTGTACACAGATCCGCATATCTCATAAAATGTGTGCATATATGTTATATATTTTGTTAAATTATGCAAGTAAAATTAATGTTGAATATACTAATTGTTTTTGTATGTTGAATGTTAAACGAGTTATTGTTTTGTGTATATTATACATGTTCAATTCTTGAATAATGAATGTATAATATTGTATGTTTAATGACTATCAAATATCACTACTACAAAAAGATTGATTACTAACAGGTTATTAGCCACGGTTCCGAAATTTATTTAATGAGCCGTGGGTAAAAAAGGAAGTGAGATGGTCGGAGGACATGTATACACGGTTAAACCGTGGTTGTTGTGCTTCAAACAATTTAAACGTGGGTAAAGAAATGATAACTGAGTGACGGTGCTATTTACCCACGACTGGGATTGGAGGAGCCGTGGTTAATGTGGTGTGAGTAGAAAAAGTTTAGCATTTAACCACGGCTCAAAGTCGTGAATAAAAGAGTGTGAGTAAAAAGATGTGGAAAAAAAGTTTGAGCCGTGGGTAAAAGGGTGCCAAAATCCTCTTACTACAGTTTTCATTTGCCTCTATCTATCACACGACAGTATTTTCATTTGCCTCCCTCTCTCCCTCTCAAAACTCAATACGAGGGTTTGTAATTTCAAAACTTCACCCTCTCTCTTCGCCGCTCAGTACAAATTCGCCCCTCACTCTCCGCCGCTCAACAACATCGCCGCCCTCCCCCTCTCCTTCCGCCGCTCAACGCAATGCTGGACCCCGTCTCTCTCTTGGCATGGTGAGTGCAGATTTTTCTGTGTTTTCGTTCAATAACTGCCCAAAGGTTTTAATTAGATGAAATTCTTGTCTTGTCCATTGATTATGTGGAAGTCGATGCCTATCTATTTGGTGTTTGGTAATTCATATTTACTGTGTCTGTAAGGTGTTCGACAAAATTCCACAAAGATTAGTTTTGTTATTTTCACGGGGACTTGACACGAATTTCATCCAGTATGTTAGAAATTGAATTTACAACACAATTTTTACATGTGGTAGAAATTTTTAAGATTCAATTTTTTTTCTTATATTATACTGCAAGTGAGTCAGTGCAAGTAAAACTTATCTCCAGTTCTCCACCACTGCACTTGTACATTTGTTGCATGTACTTCGTAATCTCCATTATGTATGATTAAAGAATCAAAACCTTGCAAATTAAATAGAGTAACAACAGGTTCAAGAGAAATTCAACCTTGAACAAGCCTCCTCTTATACAGAACCAGTTTTACTTATTAACTTAAGCTTGCTCGCTTTCGTTCAGTAATCATGTGAGTCATGACATAATATTCATTATTGGTTGAAAATATATTTTATATTATTTTTGGATCATGAGTAATGTTTGTTTATTTTTTATATTACTTGTGCAATCACCAATACATAAATTAAAAATAATACAAGTTACAGCATTAGTTGCTAACAACATAATTATTGGCTTAGTTATTCACACTTCAGTAATTTATTTTGATAAAAAGCACCTAGAAGGTTAATTTATTGACCAACTTAGATCAGTGTTGGGGTCAAGTTTTAGCTGGATCAATTTTGTGTCTTGTATGGTTATGATCATATTGTATCTTGTTTTCCGGTGATTGTCATCTTTCAGGGTCAATGAAGGTCAGGTTGGGCTTAGGCTGTATGTTATTTCTATAACAGCAGCGTGGCAGAAAACGAGCTCTCTTTGTAATATCAGATTTCATGATTTTTCAGTTACTGTTACTTTATGTCTTAGGGGCATGTCAGAGATTTGTTCTGAATTGGTTGCGTGATATGTGCCATGTCAGGTTATGCCATCTCCACTTTATACTAAAGTCAATATTTAGTTAGTTTTGATCAGAATTGGTTTGTTTATTTCCTTTGTACAATTACCAAAGAAATTCACACTAATAACCTTTTCACTTCTGCAATTCAATGCCAGTGACAGTACTTGGGTTGAGAGTACGGATATTATGTGATGAAATTCACGCACTCATTCGTCACAAGGCATCAAAAAACCATTCCAAAGAATGTATGTTAGTTCTGTTTACATTATTATTATTTTTTGACAGAATTGCCATGTGTTCTATGTTATTATATTTGTGCTATAAAACGCTGGTAGAGGAACCCACCTGGTACCGAACTTGTTCTCATTGTCTTGCTTCTCTGGATTTGGTATCTTGCTGTAGTAACCCATGTGTTCTATTTCTTTTTCTGAATACTGATATTTTGAATTGAATTTAACCAATGTACCCAAACTTGTTTTGGAAGTATATATTTGGGTATAATTATACAAAAACTGCACTGTGTATATGTCACCTCTTAGGCTTATTAATCAGTTTTTGTTGTGCTTGAATTGAAACTTATTTAACTGAATTTGTTCAGTAAATAGATAATTTTTGGTACAAGCTTACTGAACATATGCACTGTGCACAATATCCCTCTTTAGTTCATACCTAGGTTTTCCAATAAAATCATAGGGTTTATCTAAATTTACTTGAGTTCATTTAACATTTTATAATCTTGCATGCAGTTTCTTGTGCTAGGAGTTGCATCTCTCCCGATGGATCAGTTCCATGAAATCAGGTGTATGTGAGCTAGAGTGTTCATGGATGAGCACTTAAATTGATATGTTCTAAATACTTGATTCTAGTTCTAGTTCTAATAGTTCTAAATACTTTGTAATTCTTACCGTCTACTTTTGAATGCGTATGTGGGTTATATTTAGGACAATGTTTATGGAAGTGCAAATATGATGTGTTGTACTGGGAATTGTCTAACTCTAAATAGTCTATTTATGTAGTGATTTTAGTATATATGTGATGTAGTGAGAATTCGAAGTTGTGTGATTTTTGGTATTTGAAATGGCTGTAAATATTGATATTGTTAATCAATTAAAAACACTATTATAAATATACTGAAATGGACAAATTAAATACTATTATAAATACTGCATGTCAAAAGGTGAAATGAAACGCTAATTAGGTTGGAGAAAGGGTGTGGCTAAAAGGTGAAATGAGTTAACCGTGGATAAAGGGTGTGGCTAAAAAGGTGAAATGAAATGCTAATCCGTGGGTAATCAGATTGGAGCGCTAATCTTGTCACGGTTCGGCAACCGTGATTATAAACCTTCACTTTTACAAACGTCCACATTACTCACGGTAGAGAATCCGTGAGTAATTTTAATTTTTGACCGTGGTTAATTTGTTATTTTGTACTAGTGTATGATTGCTAACTAATTATAAATCGAAAAAAAAATATCATACACGATTCTTAAAAAAATATGTGTACAAAGAGTAACAAACACGGATTTGTATTAAACAGTGATGTATGGTTTCCAAAAATCATACACGGATCACTTATAGAAATTGTCTATATAACCCTAGACATTATACACGATTGCTATGACGTTGTAGAAATCACAAGTTTCAGCGCATATTTTTTAGATCTGACACGGTTTGATTGCAGGTACCATATATGTTAGAACTATATAGACACGGTTCCGTAACCGTAAAGATTGTATGGACATTTTCATACACGATGCGTATGAACACAGTCACAAAACCATGAGTACGTCATTAGTTTTTCGGATTGTGTATAGTCGTGTTTTATGTAGCAATTAAAATACAAAAAATGATTTTACAACTCTAATGATTTTCGTGAATCTTCATATCAAATTATTATTAAATAATATAATGAAATAGAAAAAGTACCTCTGATTTTCGACGGGATACACAGATACGAAAAAAAAATTCCGATCCAAACTTTTTTTAAAAAAAGACCCTTTTAAAAATATTTTTGGAGGGAATGAAACGAGTGCATCACATTTTGAATAATATTAGCTAATATGTCAAAATCGGGTCTTTAAGATAAGAAAAGAAATTTGTTCTAAATTAGTGTTTTGTAATTAAGACTATGTAATTATGATTGAACGTTCCACCAAAACTAGTCCTTGTTAAATGAAAAGTAGATGCTGATGTTATATATGTTGAAAAAACTGTCGTCCCATTATTAATGGTGAGCTGGAAGATAGAGATTGGAAAGCAATAGGACATTGACCTGTTTTAATTAATCTTATAATATGATATAATTATTCACCGTAATTAACTTGCTAATTAAGAAGGCCTTTTATTTAGATGTTTTAGTACTACGAGGTTATCAAGGAAGGAAAACACTATAAAAAATATATTTCGGAAATTGTGTCCAAAATATTTTATCCAGAAAAAGGTGAAGTATTTTAAAAACCGTGAATTTAGTGTAAAGCTCCGACTTTCTAAAATGGTGGATTTGCAACTTAAAATAAAATAAAATAATATATATATATGAGACACAGAGAAAAATGAAAATTGAAATAATAAGAGATAAAAGAGAGGGAAGGGTAACAGAGGACCCACAAATATTATAGGCACAATTAATCCACGACTTTGACCACGACTTTAAAAAAATAAAATAAAACTATCTGTTAGCTCAGTAAGATTAAGGTTAGTATATTTTAATAACAAATCAACTGCTGTGATTGTGATGGAATATATAATTGAGCCACTGTTAGATCTGGGCCATCTAATTAAAATCAAAAGGGATAAAAAGGCCTTGGATTGGGCTAATTCGTCAGGGATAAAAAAGGCCCAGTTGGAACAATTAAAAGGTGACCTAGCTGCATCATATAGTTCTTTGAGCAAGAATTAGAGGTGGCTTGAGAGTTGAGACTACAGATATTATTTGCAGTAACACAGATTTGGAGCTTGATATTACAGCGTCGGATGAGAATGAGGGTTGGAATCGGTGCAAGCATTGCTAACGAAAATACTTGATCCACATTCAAACTTTGAGTTACTTTAGAGAATATGACTAAAATTTTGTACCATACAATAAATTGCAACAAAACTTCCTTCCATCAAAATATTTCCACCATAAAATAAATTTCGGGTATATTTAACCAGATACAAATTATTATTATTATTATTATTATTAGAAGAAATACATCTACAGTTTCATGTCAAGTATTTGGCAAAATGGACACATATTTTTGTTACACTTTTCCCAGTCTCTAAATATTTTTTGAAATTACATTATCAATGGCACATCAATAACCAAAAACTAATTAGTAGGCTGAGTGAGTGATCAATAAAAAACTTAATTTCTTCGCATTGGTTGAAGAGATGAAATGAGATAATCTGATATTAAACATTGAGAAAATAATTAACCAAATGTTCCTCTACAATTCCACCATTTAAGATCTACTCGAACAAGTTGTGCTGATTTCAAAAGCAAAGTTGTTTCATATTAAACATAAAATGTCACAAAGAATTATCATTTTGTTGTAAGTGACCACCATCATCGGCGTCACTAACAACGAACGGTGTGATACTCGGCGCCGATTTCAGAACCAGCACTGGTACGCATCTCATCTTCCCATTTCTGAAATCTCTTCTTCTTTCAAGGTTATAACCTCTAATTACACTTGTTTGTTCTCATATTTCACTTGATTTGATGATTATCTAGGTATGTATGTGGCTAATCGGGCTTCTTAAAACATCACACAGCTTACTGATAATGTCTACATGTGCAGATCTGGATCGGTAAAAGGCTTTCTTTTACAAATCTGTATCATGTTTTCTATGCTTTAGAGTCAGCATTTTGTAGCTTACAGGGACTAAAGTGTAAATGTTGCTTAAATTTCTATGTGCATGAAGGAAATTTTGCCCTTCTGAAAATTACAAGCAAGCCCTCAGTACCGGGAAAATTACCAATAAGTCCATGAAATGTTACCAAAATCATGTTTGAAGCCCAAAACTTGCTTAAAAGCCCTTACAAATTTACAAACAAGTCCCAAGACCCTAAAATCTTCACAAACAAGTCCTTTTAACCCATGACTTATTTGTGGATAATTACTAAAATGTCCTAATTCTTGGCTGGCCGTTTAAGGTTGCGTGCTTACTGTAAATATGGACAGATATAAATTACATGGTATTTAGGTGGGTTTGATAGAAGTTATGTGAGCCCACAAAGGACCATTGCACATCTCTTCTTTGTTTTCCATATTTTAGGTTTTTTTATTGTACACAAAATTCAAATTTTTTATGAAGAATTTAATGTTAATATTTCGTCTTTTTTTCTCATTTGCTTTTAAATAAAAGCAACTGGTTATCAAGGCGGCATCTTTGGCCATGGCTCGTGATGGTGCAAGTGGAGGTGTTGTTCGTACTGTTACTGTAAGTCTTTTCTTTTTTGTGCTTCTATGCACCCCCATCATGTCAGTAATCATGCAATTAGGGTTTTAGACATGAAAACGAATCGATAGCTGCAATGTAAAATTTTGTTTATTGCAGATTAATGCTGAAGGTGTCATGAGAAAATTCTACAGAGGGGATACATTGCCTCTATGGCATGATGGAGCCCACTAACTCCTTGCTTGACATCCTCTCTTCTTCGGTACCCGAGCCCATGAGTACTTGATGGAAATTTCTCTCATGTCTAAGGATAATTAGCGTCCATCTTTCTTTTTTTTCTCAGTTAAATGCTTTGATTTTCTCATGTGTAGTAAATTAGATGGATTGAACTTTCTAAACAAAGGTTTTACGACAGTAATGTAGAATTTATTCTGATTATCTTTTCAGGCCTATTGTATTTTTACTATTGTACATTTGTGCTTGGTAGTTTTGGTATGGGTTAACAGTTCTGGTAATCTAGATTGTCAGGGATTTATGCTGATTGGTACCTGGGAATCGAAATTCTAATATTTTACTCAACAATTCTAAACAAATTAATAAATGAACTTTTGTGAGCATATATTTTGGGCTTTACATACAACAATAGGTTGGAAAGATGTCTAATAATAAACATTCTGAGGTTTATGATGTTGTAAACAACACCGGCTATGCATTTAGTGTTTAAAGCAGATAAATATAAATATTACTTGGACGATTGGATATGAATTGTGACCTTCTTCCCCTTTCCAAAGCAGAATGGCTTTAACTTTCTCACTGAGGAATGCACTCATGGGATCCATACTAATGGCCTCCACTTCAATCGTTCTTTCAACTGGCCTCGCCGCATTGCTCAATAGCACATACTGTTGGGAATCATAAAGGCCAAACAATTACGCCTTATCTAGAGATCAAACAATTACATCTCATCTAGGGGTCAAACACTTACACCCCGGGGAAGAAGAAACAATCCCCACCTTAACCTAAGACCGTCCTATGCCAAAGAGACCCAAAACATAATCTTTAGTGCGGAATACAATACCTGATTCCATGTCGTTTGCCATGGAATACCAAACCCTAGGTTGGAGAAGCAACCGTCTCTGTGAGCGCGAGACAAGACTCTTGCAAGCTTTTCCTTTCACGCCCTTTTGGTTGGATCTTAGATTAGGTCTTCCAAAGCAACAAGATCGCCCTTGAGAAATCCTTTCCAAATTTCTAATGGATTTCTCCTCTCAATTCTTTGATGGTGGAAGAAGGGAGAAGGCTCTCAAAATTCTGTCTAAGAATAACCTCTTTTAAGAATTCTGAGTTGAGTTAGTTATCTTGTGCCTTGGGGACCCATCTATATATAGTTTTACACTTCTGGCGACACGAGTGCGTCCGCACTCAGGTCCAGTGCGGGTGACCCACCCGCACTGGGTCGAAAGGAGCGTCCTGATAACCGCCTTACTTAGCCCCTAAAATAGCAGTGCGTCCGCACTCTGGTTCAGTGCGGGTGAGCCACCCGCACTGGACTCAAACAGAACTTTCAGAAAATTGACTAAGTCCTCAGTGCGGGTGAACCCCACCCGCACTGGAGCTTAGTGCGTCCGCACTGCGCTCGGACTTTTTATTGCGTTGTTCTGAAGTTCCCAAAAAATTGGCTAAGTACTGAGTGCGTCCGCACTCAGATCCAGTGCGGGTGAACCACCCGCACTGGGCTCCCAAAAGCCTTCCAGAATTTGGCTAACTCCTGAGTGCGTCCGCACTCAGATCCAGTGCGGGTGAACCACCCGCACTGGGCTCCCAAAAGCCTTCCAGAATTTGGCTAACTCCTGAGTGCGTCCGCACTCAGATCCAGTGCGGGTGGACCACCCGCACTGGGCTCAAAAAAGGCAGTTTTCTTAATTGCAAATATCAGAATCAGTCCATCAATGATTTGATCTTTGCCCAAATTGTTCTACACACTTATGGACCACATCCTATTGAATACATAGATTGTCTAATATCTTAATTCCATATTAGATCACTTTAATTGTGACAATCATATATGACAGTAAACAATTCATAATTATATTACATATATGCTCAACGTTGGATTATGATCCAACAATCTCCCACTTGAGCAATATGTTATACTCTTTTAATTATGTATTGTCAACCTTATGTGCGCACATACTTTTCTATCATCCTTATGTTTTCCCAAACCAATTCCGTCCATCAATTACATTAGCAAGGGACTAAAGCAGCTTTCGTCACATTTATTTTAGTCGTGACTAGACCATCAATAATCTCAGTACTAACATAACCAAATGACATGAATCATGATGTGGATGTGTAGCATATAAATTACACGCAATTGTGATCTTACGTGCCAATTTCTAACTAGGTCTCCCACTAAAATCTTGAAACCGAATTTCATAAACTTGTTGTAAAATGCAAAATTCAAATAAACAATTCGCAAATCACATACTCAAATGTAAGGTCCAAAAAACTAAATTAGAGACAAAATGTATACAACAATTCCTTTTGCAATGCCATGCATATAACAAAAATAACTTGTTTCATTATCCAAAATTACAAAATAGAACATCAAAATAAACAAAAAAAAGAGGACTCCCACTAAAACTGAATTTCCTCAATAGCAATTACTCCCATATGAGCAACATGCTCTTCAAACTTATTGGGTGGTAATCCTTTTGTAAGTGGATCCGCTAACATGGAGTCTGTCCCTATATGTTCTATTGTCAACTGACCATTCTGTACTCTTTCTTTTACAACCAAGAACTTAATGTCAATGTACTTAGACTTTGACGAACTTCGGTTGTTGTTTGCGTATAGCACAGCCGAATTATTGTCACAATACAATTTTAGTGGTCTCTCAATAGACTCCACTATACGCAGCCTAGTGACAAAATTGCGTAGCCATACACCATGATTCGATGCCTCATGACATGCTACAAATTCTGCAGCCATTGTGGAAGATGCTATGAGTGACTGTTTAGCACTCTTCCATGAAACAGCCCCTTCAGCTAACATATAAATGTAGCCGGATGTAGATTTCATGCTATCTTGACATCCTCCAAAATCAGAATCGGTATACCCAATGACCTCTAACCTGTCCGATCTCCGATACGTGAGCATGTGGTCTTTTGTTCGCTTCAGGTATCTCAAGACCCGTTTGGCTGCTTTCCAATGATCCAGACCTGGATTTGATAAGTATCTGCCCAACATGCCAGTGATGAACGCAATATCCGGACGCGTACACACTTGTGCATACATGATGCTCCCAATAACTGAGGCATATGGATACTTTTGCATTACTTCCTTTTCCAAATTATTCTTTGGGCACTGGCTGAGACTAAATTTGTCTCCTCTTGCCACAGGGGTATGTCCTGGTTTACATTCTTGCATGCCATATCTTTTCAGAACCTTTTCGATATAATTCCTTTGGGATAAACCTAATATACCTTGGGTTCTATTCCTCAGTATTTCAATCCCTAGGACAAATGATGCATCACCAAGATCTTTCATCTCAAAATTCTTCATCAGAAATTTCTTGGTCTCATGCAACATATTTATATCATTGCTGGCAAGCAATATGTCATCCACATATAAAACCAGAAACACAAACTTACTCCCACAGAACTTGAGGTATATACACTCATCCACAAGATTTGCCTCAAAACCAAATGAGATAATCACATTGTGGAATTTGTAGTACCATTGCCTAGACGCTTGCTTTAGCCCATAGATAGATTTCTTGAGTTTGCATACCATAGACTTTGCGTCTCCCGACACATAGTTTTCTGGTTGCACCATATAGATTGTTTCCTCAATGTCACCATTAAGAAACGCTGTCTTAACATCCATCTGATGAAGCTCTAAATCGAAATGCGCAACTAATGCCAATATAATCCTTAAAGAGTCTTTCAATGAAACTGGAGAGAAAGTCTCTTTATAATCGATGCCTTCCTTTTGTGTAAAACCCTTAGCGACAAGACGTGCCTTATATTTCTCCACATTACCTTTCGAATCCCTTTTGGTTTTAAATATCCATTTACAACCAATGGGTCTCGTTCCTTTAAGTAATGGGACAATTTTCCAGACGTCATTGTCAGCCATAGATTTTATTTCCTCATTCATGGCATCGATCCACTTTTGAGAGTTAGAGTCTTTCATGTCTTGTTGAAAATTTATGGGGTCATTTTCTAACATACCAACATCAAACTCATGCTCTTGAAGGTAAACTACATAATCCGAAGATATTGCAGACCTTTTCTCTCTAGTGGACCTTCTTATTGGCACTTCTAAATTTTCTTGAGGGTTTCCAGCATTGTCTTGAACAATCTGGCCAACAACAACATCATCCAGAATTTCTGGAATTTCACTTTGTGCTGTTTGATCTTGTTGAGTTTGGTCTTCAATGATGGTTTCATTTTCGATAATTGTATTTTGAGTTAAAATGGGTTCAATATCCACAAAACTCTCAACACCCGTGGGAATATTTTCACATTCCTCTTCGAATTCGAAATCCATTATTGTATCTCCCCCCACAAACTCAACATTCTCAAAAAATTTTGCATTTCCCGTCTCAAAAACTGAATATTCTGTGGGATTGTAAAACTTATAGCCCCTTGACCGCTCGGGATACCCAATAAAATAACAACTAACAGTCCTTTCATCCAGTTTCTTTTCTTGAGGCCTATAAGGCTTCGCTTCAGCTGGACATCCCCACACACGCAAATGTTTCAAATTAGGCTTTCGCCCATTCCACATCTCGTATGGGGTTTTGTTAGTTGCTTTAGTGGGCACTCTATTTAGGATATATGCTGCTGTTTTTAAGGCTTCACCCCATAGATTCTTTGGTAAAGTAGTACGACTAATCATACTTCTTACCATGTCCTTAAGCGTTCGATTGCGCCTCTCAGAAACACCATTCATTGCCGGCGAACCGGGCAATGTATACTGAGGCACAATCCCGCATTCATCTATGAAATGTGCAAAAGGCCCTTTACACTGTTCACCTGATCCATCATATCTGCCGTAATATTCACCACCACGGTCAGATCTAATGGCCTTAATGCGTTTGTTAAGTTGTAACTCAACTTCCGCTTTGAAACTTTTGAACATGTCAAGGGCTTCCGCCTTTTCTTTAATTAAATATATGTAGCCATATCTTGAATAGTCATCTATGAAACTAATAAAATACCGGTGACCATTTCTTGTAGCCGTTGGAAACGGACCACAGATATCGGTATGAATTAATTCCAAGACTTCCGAACACCTATTGGCTTCATATTTTCTGAAATTGGTTTGTTTCCCTTTTATGCAATTAATACAATCGCCAAAATCTGAAAAATTTAAGGGTTGGAGAATGTCATTTGACACAAGTCTTTCAATTCTATGTCTAGAAATGTGACCTAATCGTTTGTGCCATAATGTAGCCGAATTCTCATTAGTTAATTTTCTTTTCTTACTATTTGTATCCACATGCAAGGTTTCAATATATGAGCTATTGACATCCAAAGAATATAGATTATCATAAACAGAAAGAAAACCAGAACCAACTTGATTTGAATCATGAAACAAACTAAAGTTTCCATTTCCAAAAGTACAAGTAAATCCATACTTATCCAATGCAGAAATAGAAATTAAGTTACGTCTAAAAGACGGTACAACAAAAGTCTCATACAAATTCAAATAAAATCCCGATTTTAACAATAATCTATAAGTCCCAATAGCCTCCACCTCAACTTTATTGCCATCGCCCACAAAAATGAATCTCTCATCATCACTTGGCTTCCGGCAATTTAGGCAGCCCTACAAAGATATACTTATGTGAGTAGTTGCACCTGAATCTATCCACCAAGTATATCTAGATACAGAAGATAAATTAACTTCCGTACAAACCATAACAAGAGATTTACCTTTCTTAGCACGCCAAGCGTGATAATTCTGGCAATGAATCTTCTTGTGTCCAACCGCACCACAGAAGTAACAGGCATTTTCCGAAGTGGCAACTTTCTTGCCCTTATCCTGTTTCTTATTGGTGGTCACCGCAGCATCCTTATTATCCTTAGTCTGATCAGATCTTTTACGCTTAGCTAAGGCCTTAGATTTGGAAGTAGTAGCAACATGTGCACTTTCTGTCTTGTGTTGTTTCAGTCTTTCCTCTTCTTCCACACAATGGGAGATGAGTTCATTGAGTGGCCATTTGTCCTTTTGACAATTGTAGCTCACCCTAAACTGTCCAAAGTGTGGAGGAAGGGATATCAATACTAAGTGCACCAAGAGATCATCAGAGATCTCCAACTTAAGTGCCCTTAGCTTTGAAACAACGTTAGACATCTCCATGATGTACTCCCTAATACTTCCCTTATCTTTATACTTCATTGAGACAAGTTTGGTCAAGAGTGTACCAATTTCAGACTTTTCATTCTTGACAAACCTTGTCTCAACTTCAGCCAAAAATTCCTTAGCATTAGTAATCGTATCAGAAATCGAGCCTCTGAATGCCTCTGGAATGGACCTTTTCATAATCATTAGACTCACTCTATTAGATCTATCCCACTTTTCCTCAACCCTTATCTCTTTTTCGGTTGAGGTATCAGTAATTTTGGGACGATCTATTCTGAGTGCTAAGTCTAAATCCATGACACCGAGAGTTATCATGACACTCTCTTGCCAAAACTTGAAATTGGTACCATTTAACATCGGAATGTCTTTTAGGCTAGTAGTAATGCTAGCTGAAAATTTCGAACAAAAAACACACAAAACAACCACGATTTAGCAAAATAAATTCTGAATTTTATAAATTATGTTCAAACAAAGGCTAAATTTAACCATCTTAACAAAGTATCGATTTCCATTAATTGATTACCGGAGGGCAAAAGAATTAACTTCTTATGATACTTTGGCGCAATAATAAAGTATTGATGATTCAATAACATATTGACAACATGCCTTCCGGAGGGCCGACATTATTGACATATGTTTTAATCATAATAATCATCACTATACTTTAATATTACTAAATTGTACATAAAATTTCAACAATCATTATCTTCCGGAGGGCCGATACATGATTGCTTCCATTAAATGTACACTTAATTTCCTTTTATATAATGAATTCAATTAATGTTACCAAAAGAGGAACCGGAGGGTACAATAATAACTCAATTAATCAATTCAAGATATATATACAACTACAATGCCTTTGTAAGAATCATAATCTATACCAAATAACATAAAATAAAAATAAAAAAAAACTGAAATTAATACATGGTCTAGAGAGAGTTTTGAAATTGGAAGCACCTTAAAATGACCTTTCAAAATTAGAAGGATTTCTAATTTTGTAATTTTCGTTTCAAAAAATTTATCCAAAGAATAAATTTTCCAAAACCCTAATTTTCATGACTACTTAAAACGCCAAATTAATAGCAGCGGAATCTTGTGTGGCCAAGATAAACCCCACAAAGAACTCCAAGACCGAATCTTGATTAGGATTTTGCGATTTCAAATGGAAATCTTCGAGCAAATCCTAACCAATTTAATAACTTAAATTTTAAGTGGTTATGATCTTAATTTAAAACTTCTTTTGTGCTTCCAAACTTTAATTTTTCAGAAAAAATCAAGAAAAATCATGAAAAATCTGAAAAAAAAAAAAAAAAAAACGATGAAAAAATCAATTCCTAATTCTCTCTAGACCTTAAAGACCTAATCCTTCGGCATAGGAAGGCTCTGATACCACTTATTGGGAATCATAAAGGCCAAACAATTACGCCTTATCTAGAGATCAAACAATTACATCTCATCTAGGGGTCAAACACTTACACCCCGGGGAAGAAGAAACAATCCCCACCTTAACCTAAGACCGTCCTATGCCAAAGAGACCCAAAACATAATCTTTAGTGCGGAATACAATACCTGATTCCATGTCGTTTGCCATGGAATACCAAACCCTAGGTTGGAGAAGCAACCGTCTCCGTGAGCGCGAGACAAGACTCTTGCAAGCTTTTCCTTTCACGCCCTTTTGGTTGGATCTTAGATTAGGTCTTCCAAAGCAACAAGATCGCCCTTGAGAAATCCTTTCCAAATTTCTAATGGATTTCTCCTCTCAATTCTTTGATGGTGGAAGAAGGGAGAAGGCTCTCAAAATTCTGTCTAAGAATAACCTCTTTTAAGAATTCTGAGTTGAGTTAGTTATCTTGTGCCTTGGGGACCCATCTATATATAGTTTTACACTTCTGGCGACACGAGTGCGTCCGCACTCAGGTCCAGTGCGGGTGACCCACCCGCACTGGGTCGAAAGGAGCGTCCTGATAACCGCCTTACTTAGCCCCTAAAATAGCAGTGCGTCCGCACTCTGGTTCAGTGCGGGTGAGCCACCCGCACTGGACTCAAACAGAACTTTCAGAAAATTGACTAAGTCCTCAGTGCGGGTGAACCCCACCCGCACTGGAGCTCAGTGCGTCCGCACTGCGCTCGGACTTTTTATTGCGTTGTTCTGAAGTTCCCAAAAAATTGGCTAAGTACTGAGTGCGTCCGCACTCAGATCCAGTGCGGGTGAACCACCCGCACTGGGCTCCCAAAAGCCTTCCAGAATTTGGCTAACTCCTGAGTGCGTCCGCACTCAGATCCAGTGCGGGTGAACCACCCGCACTGGGCTCCCAAAAGCCTTCCAGAATTTGGCTAACTCCTGAGTGCGTCCGCACTCAGATCCAGTGCGGGTGGACCACCCGCACTGGGCTCAAAAAAGGCAGTTTTCTTAATTGCAAATATCAGAATCAGTCCATCAATGATTTGATCTTTGCCCAAATTGTTCTACACACTTATGGACCACATCCTATTGAATACATAGACTGTCTAATATCTTAATTCCATATTAGATCACTTTAATTGTGACAATCATATATGACAGTAAACAATTCATAATTATATTACATATATGCTCAACGTTGGATTATGATCCAACACATACACTATAAAGAAGGCTCTTAACACCACAATTTACAGATCACATGACGAGCGTGATGGCCATAAAATACGCGTCTATTCTCACCATCTTTCTCTTTTCTTTCTTGTGCTATTCACTCTCCATAAGGTTCTTTGGACAGTTTGGTTTCCTCGTCAATGTTCCTCGAGGAAATGACAATAATAACCCCGTGACAGTTGAGTATGTTTTTGGGCATTTGGGAAAAGTTTTTGGGCTGAATACTAAAGGAAATAGACTGTTTTTTGTTGCCATGCCTCTTTTGTTCTAGATTGTGGGTCCCGTTTTGGTATTCTTGTGCTATGTTTGCATGATGGTCATATTGTATAATGTTGATGTGGTCACAGATAATAATGGAAAAACTAAGGCTAGAGGAGAGTTCATGGAGAAAAATTGCTTGACAGGTGCTGTGTGATTATTATATGCTTGCAATATTTCTAATTTTACAATTTCTTGCAATTGGAGCAAATTAATTTAAGACGGGTTTCAATTTTTTTTTTCTGTGGTGTGAATAAACATTTCGGCAGAATTTTCATTAGGTGTCTACTGTGTGGGGCCTACATTGTAAATTTCATACACTATTCTATTATAAACTTACACATAATTAAACAAGAAAATACTCGAGTTCTTCTCGTTCATAATAAAAGAAATTATAGAAACATAATTAATTGTATATATTTATGTCATAAAATGTATTCAATAATTCAATTACATTATCATAATTGAATTATTTTAACAAAGTAGTTTTTTGCTTCCTGCAGCGCACAAACCATATGCACCTCTGTTTTGATTCTATAATGTGTACGCTGCATGAAGCCAAAATTGCTCTGTTAAAATCTTTAGCCAAATATGAGCATTACCTTGACCTCATATTATAGCAACTAAAAGCAACTAAATTATCATAATTAAATCCATAAGCCGTAAATACAGGATACCTCCAGTTTTTGTGAATCCGAAATAATGCGTGGTATAGAACAAGCGCTGGTCCACAGAATACACCGGCATCACGAATTGCGATGCAGCCCAACCTCTGATCAAGTAGACGTAGATCATTTCTGAAATTGGGATTTAAATACCTATTAAACGCCACCTCTGAGGCTCTGACGCAATTGAGACCTCTTATATAGAAACAAACCCTCTAAAAAAACAAAAAAATATATTGTTACAGTGTTAGGAAATTGGATTATCCCTCTATAAAAATAAAAACATAGAATATCCTGTCCAGGAATTTTTGTTCCTCTTAGCAGGGTTTAGAATTTGAATTAGCGAACCATTAATAATGACGGAAAATTTTGTACCGTCCGGTGAATGGAATAATCAATCTCATTTTCTATATATTTCAACTTTTCAATGAAACGATATCCATTAACAATATTTTTGAATTTTATTTTCGACTAATAAAAAAATTGGCTTTGTAGACCAATGGCAATGAAGCATCAAGTCTGAAGCGCTTTGTCCTTTGACTCTTTTAAATTTTCGACGACGAGTGAGGGAGGCGATTTTTTTTTTTTAATTCTTTTTTATGAGAAGCCCTAGGCGGAGGCGATTTTTTTGGATCAGAACCTGCACAAATTATTAAAGGAGTTTTTGTATTTTAATTATGGTCAGATTAATCTGTATTATGATCGGACAGTAAGAATATAAATAGATATATTTTGTTACCTCATACGATATGGATTCCGAGTGAGACTGTGGTGCTATATATATTGATCAGATTGGTCCGTATTATGAATTGTGGTGCTATATATATTTTATTTTAAATTTAAATATTTAATATGAATTGTTAAACAGGTTAAAAAAATTACTTGAAGACTATATTTTAATTATTCTTTTTAGAATTTTATTATTATTTTAGATAAGTAAAATAGTTTATTACTTTTGAATGTTTCAGAATCTTTAGATCAAGTTAATTTGTTTTACCTATCTAAAGAAAATAGTAAAAAAGTTCAAATTTTTTTTTTAGTTTATTCTTTAAATATATTTTCAGATGAAAAACATGATAAACAGTTTAAATCAGTTATATGGACTTTGAAAATAAAAAAATATTAATATACAGAGTCAATTATAACAAATAATACCTCTTGCAAAATACTTTGCATGTTTGCTAGACTGTAGAATAGTGTGATACGTGGCACTATGACAATGGAGCATCAAGTCTTATGCACTTAATTTGACCTTTTATATTTTACCTACCTAAAAACAAAACTAGTAATAAAATTTTACAAAATATAAAATTTTATATTTAAATATATTTTCATATGAAGATCATGTTAAATAGTTTTGATTATTTTTATGGACTTTAAAAATGAAAAATATTATTATTATCAAATTTCACAATGTGTAGGGGTATACCAAATTTAATGTCCATAATGATATTATTATTTTATTAAGTAATCATCTATAACATTCTCGACATATTTTTAAAGTTGCATTTTTAGCTTATGTATTTCATTCGATTTAATTTTTTTTTTGTCCAATACATAGTTTGATTTTTATGACAAAATTCTAAAAATAATCCTAGTTCAAAATATAGTACGAAATGCAAAATGAGAAGTGGACTTTATGTTTATTCTTGTTATTTTCTTGAGATTTTAAAAATCCTTTTTGTTTTCTCAATATTTCATTCTGAAAATGATATAATTAATAACAAAAAGATAAAAAGTTTCATAATATAATAGGCACAATTCCATGTAAATCTTATCTCAGTTAGAAACTTTTCAAAGATAATTAAGAAATTCAAGGTATCTCTACAATTAGATACCTTGAATGGTTCGCCAATAATATTTTAGTGGAATATTGTTGGTTCGGTAAAAGAACGAGAAAGTACTATAAAAAGAAAGGAACAAAAAATTGCAATCGAGATTACAGATTCAATTTCAACAGATAAATGACAGTAAAATTAATGATACAAAACACGCATACAAGAAAAAAAGGAAAAGAAAAGAAGACAATGACAAATACTAAAAC
Source organism: Carex rostrata (assembly GCF_964058835.1). Classification (NCBI taxonomy): domain Eukaryota; kingdom Viridiplantae; phylum Streptophyta; class Magnoliopsida; order Poales; family Cyperaceae; genus Carex; species Carex rostrata. Next base: position 1,605,989 of record NC_135924.1, read on the forward strand.
AATTGAAGAGTAAAATATTCACCGGAGGAGTCCGTGGCTCTAATATATGGCTAAATAAATTGAAGGGACATGTTGGCATAAATTGCGGACCAAATTAGCCCTGGAATCACCCACATCTTTCCAATCCAATTCTTGAAGGTTGGTAAGGTATTGTAGCCCTCGAGGCACACCCAATTTATCACAATCCCAAATATCGAGTTTTTTAAGAATGGGCATTGCACCCTCCTCTATCTCCCATTCCTTCATTGATAAGCTACTAAGCTTCAAAACTTCTAACTGGCTAAAGCCTCCAGAGAAACAGGTTGTTTTTCGACTTTCGAATGCTTTATCAAGTATGAGAACCTTAAGGCAGCGCAGCTTCTCCAATACTGGCATTATATCATGCTTGAACTTGTAACCCCAAATTTTGAGATAAATGAGGTGACAGGGGAGCATATCCTCATGAAGCAGCTGGGTCAATTTTGTGGGGCTATCGTAAAAAAGTATGAGAGATTGTAAATGGTTATAAAATGGGAAACCTCTTATGTCAAGTATGTCCAGTACACTATCATCATGCCATATCTGGAGATTGGTTAGGTGTTCTAATGTGGACAGAAAAGGGACAACTGCCTTCGATGGAGATGATATGGCCTCTAATTGTAATGAACGTAAATTGGGTAAATGAGGTAACTCTATCTCCCATGATTGTGTGGGCCGCACCATACCAATAGTTTGCAAATTTGTTAATTTTGCTGATGCTGGGATTTCAAAACTACTCGATTGATAGACATGCCTCAATGTCTTGATATTCCATGCACTCTTAGGAAACTCAAAGTAGTCGCCATCAATTGTTCTTAGAAATTGGACTTTAAGGGTCTGCAGAAATTTCATTCTGCCTATCACTTTCAAAAAGAATTCTTGATCACGGTTGTCACTTAGCCTCCCTCTAAGACTTAGATATCTTAACCGAGTCAATCCCACAAAGATCCCCAACTCTATTGTGTTCTCCTCTTTCACTCCAATGCTTACCACTTTAAGCAGTCTTTGCTTAGAGCAATTCGGCATGCTCCCCTCATGAAAGCACAAAAGAGTGTGGAGGTTTGGGCTCATTATAAGTTGATCACAATCTGGATTGTGAATTGCCACACGGCGAGCCCCGCTCAAGCTCAATTTATCATCTGGATTTGAATATACCAGGAGAAAGTTTTCCTCCTTGGCTTTTTGGAGAGCAAGATCTCGTAGTAGATCATGTATGCGTAGAGTTTCGATGACACCAACATTCGATCTACTATTTACTTGAATCATGCTCCTAGCATAAAATGAGAAAAAAAAATTAAGTATAATGATTACAGATATCATAAAGAAAATAGTTAGTATTAAAACAATTTAGTTTAATGTTGTATTCATAAGCTATGTATATCATTAAATGTTGATGTAACGTGCTAGGTTAATGTTGTATACAGAAGCTGGTTTGATTTAAATAAAGAAAGAGAAAAATAGAAAAAGTACTTTGATTTTTTCATGCATAGTAGGATCTGTATAATTTTTACCACTGATTCTTCTATGCATGAAAAAATTAGGATACTATTTTTTTCCAATACTTTCTACGGAAAAAATTCTCCAAATCCCCTGCTACCTATTTACTTTTTCTTTAATTTTGATGAATGGTCAGCTCAAACAGAGTCTCATCACAGAATTCGTAGCCCCATGCTTCTAAAATATCAATATTTGTTATTACTTATTATATTTCCCAAAATATAATTCTGAGACTTCACATTTAACATACGAAAATGTTGGTGCTTGGGCCCCATGTAATACCTTTGTACGAGATCTTCTAAGAAACTCTCTGCAGTTTCTTCCAATGTTCTGTTATCTTCTTGTGGTATGAATCCCTCTGCAATCCACATTTGAAGTAAGAATTCAGCATCAATTGAATAGTCCTCGGGAAATGCAGCAAAGTACATAAAACACGACTTCAGAGCAAATGGCAGGTCCTCATAGCTGGTGCCTATGATCTCGCTACAATTTTTTCCTTCGACATTCCAACTCATTGTCCGGAACACACTACTCCAAACAGCATGGTTGCGAGGCTTCTTTGATAAGAAACCACCTAATACTACCAATGCGAGAGGCAGCCCACCACACTTGTGGACAAATTGACCTAAGATATTGGAAAGTTCATGAAAAGAACTTTTATTTGGATCATGATTAGGAAAAACTGTTTTTAACAATAGCTCTCGGCTTAACTCATCAGTTAAGCCCTGGAGCATGTATGGTTCACTTGATGGATCCATTCCCTTAGGGACATTAGCAAGCCTAGTAGTTACAAGTACTCTACTTCCATTGCTTTCATCTGGGAATGCTTCACCAATTTGAGTCCATAGATCGATTTTCCAGACATCGTCTAGGACTATGAGGTACTTTTTGCCTCTAAGAGATTTGTGAATCTTTGTGAGAATCACTTCTGTTTCATTTGGTTGCTCAAGGTTAAGTTGTCGCGCAATCTTCTTTGCAACATCAATCACTTCGAAAGTTTCAGAAATAACTACCCACATGCGAACTTCAAACTGTCTTTTGACATCATTACTGCGAAAATAAAATATTATTTTAGACATTAATATAACCAAAATGCGAAGACGGACTCCATAAAAACTTATAAGTGAATATGGAAAAGTGGGTACATTGAAAATTATGATCTGGTTAGGATTAGTCCATTAGACTGGAGACATCTATCTATCTATCTCTCTCTATATATATATAGATATAGATAGATGTGTACAACAGGTGTCAGATTTTCTAGTTTACTCTTCTATTTTTTTTTGTTCTTATCGCGACGTTGCAAAAATACTTGACCTTCCCAAATCTAGCTGTTGATCTTGTTGAGTCTTGCGCAATGTCAATAAAACCCATGTAAAAGTGCGAATTCAGATCAAATGCACTTATAAATCAATTTACCAAACTCGATATAATATATAAATGTGGATTGACAAATATATTAATGTTAGACTTTTTTTACGCAAACCTCAAAATTACATTAACTTGCATACACTTAAGAAACACTACAACAATGTAGATACTTTTTGCGAGAGAAAAAACAAATTTATGACGGTACTCCCTCGCGAAAAGTATCGTCGCAAAAAGAAAAAGCTGAAGAATGAGAGTAGTCCATCGCAAAAAGTCACTTTTTTATCCTCGCGAAAGGTGTTTCATTCTTGTTGTGAAACAATAATACAATGAACAACACTTGCAATATTTCCAAATAAGCCAAGGCAGGGGCCTAGCCGACGATGAAACAAATAATTTTTGCATGATCAATGCCTTAAGTAATGCCCAGTAACACTACAAATTAATGAAGTTCATAAAAGAAATTACAAGCTTGAGAACAATTTCAAGTATGAAATGACCTTACCCGATAATACGTACTCTTTGTTGTTTGGATATTATGATATTTATATATTTAATATCTATGGATTTTTAATTTGTAGAAAGATATCTAACTTATTTCATAATACGTTAGATTTTGACTATTTCATTTTTTATTTTCGATTTTTTGTATGTTTAATTTTATTTTGACCGAAAAATATAGTTTCATAAATTATATAAAATTGACAAAAAAAATTGTTGTACATGTAATGTAGCAAACATTATAAAATAAGAAATTATTATTATTTTAGTATTAATTATTTAAAATAGTGTACTACAACTGACAAAATGTCTTTCAAAAAGGATAAATTTATCAATGATATTATGGTCATTTTATTATTTAAAATAAAGAATTAAGAACCAAATTGAAAATATATATGGCAAGCTGTTACAAGTCAAAAGTATATATGACATTATCTCATTCTAGAATTTTAAAATTAGTTATTGTGTAAGACATATTCATTGTTCTACCTATAAATACGACACTAATATACTCTTCTTGTGGTGAAACTTATGTGTCACCTAAATATATAACTTAAATTTTATAGTGCACTTTATTTAAATTCATCATACATTAAGGGCTCGAGAAATATTATGACCAAATCTGACCTTTTTCTCATAAAATACAAGTTTTACATTAAGACAAATATATTAACCATGCATGTTTTCTAATTTAATTATCTTAACTAATGTGTGCAGTTCTTATAAAGGAAATTAGTGAAAAAAATTTAAAACTGGGAGAAACGTGAATTTGAACCAAATTGATAGTAAATGACACAATTTAGAAAATAAAAAAATCATACCGATTGTACACTTTTCGTGCAAGAGTAGTCTTTCCGAGTCCACCGATCCCGCAAATTGAGACCACCGAATGTCTCTTAGTGGTCTCATCAAGCAACTCCTTGACAATGCGGTCCTGGTCTGCCTTAAAGCCAACAATATCTGGATCAATATCAGGTAGTACTGTTGGCCTGATGGGTAGTTTGATATCTCCAGTACTGCCCTCACCCAAATTATATATGCCATATCTGACTCGGCTCTCTTCGATCTCTCTCATCTTTTCTAGAATTTGGTTTATTTCATCTACAAGGTTGTGTACAGCCGGGAGCTTTTTTATTTTTCTTAGGAAGTTTTTTATGGCCGCCCTCTTGCCCGACTTTTGTGGATTTTGAGGGATATCCATGAGAAAGGTGTCTATGACATCTTCTATAGAATGGGCAATATCTCTGACCTCTTTCATCCAATTTTTCTGCCTTTCATCTTTTATCTGCTTCCTATCAGCATCTTTTAGAAAAGCCTGAATCCGTGTGAGTTCACAGCCGACTTTCTCAACTTTCTTATTGACACTGTGTAAGTGTAGAACCTCCTTAACTGCAACATCAGCCAACTTGCTGAGCACCAAATTTACAATGGTCTCAGCCATCTAGCTTCTCTGTTGTATTAAAGAAATTTGAGAGTGGATATATCTTTTGGGTGGTATCTGAACGAACTGGAAATTGTACCAATAAGATGCTGCGGTGGAGCTTATATAAAGGTCTCATGAATTCGCCGACTGTTTCATGCATTAATTCATAAGATTAATTAATTAGTAATCTAAAGTGATGTACGCCATATTAATTGTGTGTTGACATTATCTTAATTGTTTAAGAAAAGTTGATTGATCTACCTCTACTCCATTGACTTAAGAATTCAGATCGGATCTCGAATGTGAGCCATATTAAAAATGTTTTTTTTCAGCGCATCTCAAGGAATGAATCTGATTCAAATTCAAATCATGCCTACTATGGCTTCGTTGTTAGCTATAGATAATAAATAGTGTGAAGGGAATAATTAATTTTTGGCATGGATCAAAATATTCAAATCATCCGGTGTAGCTATATATGAATTCAGATCATAAAGTAACCCATTTTTTTTATCTAGACTGTTCGTTCTGCTCTAACATGAATATTAAAGAGGCCTCGAGCGTTCCACCTCGCGCCGAATTGGCCAGAATTTCGGATCGGACGGTCCAGATCAAAACTCAATAATTGAGTTACTTTAGGAGATGCCGACTCGTTATATATTGGATCATACACACACCTGTGATATATTGATAGTTTGTTTTCACGTGAAAATTGGAGAATGCACATGAAAATTTGAGAATCCCCATGTCAAGCACGCTAAATGATGTACGCCTTGTTAATTGTGTGTTGACTTAATTAAACTTAATTGTTTAATAAAAATTGATTGATCTACTCCATTGACTTACTTTATATCAGATGATCACCAATGAGCGCAATATTATAATGTATTTCGCACCAAATTTGGATTCAAATCATCATGGCAGAGTCAGAATTTTCATCAAGAGGACAAAAAATTATCGAATCCGAAAATTATCGAATCGGATTTAAATAGTTTATTAGATTTAAATCTATTAACTAATTGGATACCCGATAAAAAATAATGCTTTCACTTATATTTTTCAATGTTCTGACTTGTAATTTCTAATGTTTAACTTATAATCCTAATTACCAATCATAATTCAAGAAATTTATTTTGATTTTAACACTAAATTTAGCTCGAATTGCAAATCAAACATTCAGAGGGGCCAAAAATTTTTCTAGGGGGGGGGCAATGTCTATCGGTATCGATAAATCACCACTAAAACTCGAAATCCAGAGGGGGCGGCTGCCCCCCGGTCTATGCTGGATCCGCCCCTGCAAATCATGCCATGTCTTTATGGTTAGAAAATAAATAATGGGAAGGGATAATTAACTTTTAGCATGGATCAAAACATTCAAATCATCAATTGTAGGTATAAAGGAATTCGGATCCTCCAATAACCCAATTATTTAGTTTTGATCCAGACCGTTCGTTCTGCTCTATCACGAATATTAGAGGGACCCTTTTGTTCTACCACGGGCCGAATTGATCCGAATTTCTGATCGGACGGTCTGGATCAAAATTGGACGTGATCTAATAATAAAATTGGACGTGATCTGTTAGAGGGGCACTTGAGGAGATACGAACTCGGTATATCTAGGATTATTTTGAATTTTGAAAATTTCAAAATTGGTCGTGATCTAATAATAAAATACACAGAAGATATTTATTGAATATATACAAAAGTATAGTTAATATGTACAGCTAGTAATTAAACAAAAATTAAACGGAAATTGTAAGGGTTGAAAACAATGCAAGCACTAACTAATTAAAACCCTTTCTGATTAATTAGTTAGAAATTCTAAAAAATAAAAAATGTTGAGCATTAAATTTTTTTTGTTTTTCATCTTTCATAGGTTTCAAAAGATAGGATTTTAAATTATTACTTCTCATTAATATTTTAACGTACTGCATAAGTAGAAAAAATGAGTTTTCTCCTCATAAGATAATATCTTAAAAATAATAGATTGCTAATCTTTGGCTCTGAAAGAAGAGAAAATTAAGCCTTTGCTATTATTTTCTTATGTTTTGTTTTTTTATCGAAAAAAATGTTTAGATCCATTTGTATAGGAAGAGATTAGTCATTATTGTGTGTTGAGTTTATATTGTTTAAGAAAAAATGATTGATGTTCATTTATTAAATTATTGGTTAAACAAAAAAGCGGATCTCGAGGTGCATGCATTCATTCATTTATTTAATTTTGGTCAGTCTTTGTTGAGTTCAGATCTGCACCTATATTTTAATTGGCAGCTTCTTCGAAAGTTGAGGGAGATGGAAATTAAGTAATTAATATGAAAAGAAAATGACTAATTATTAATTAACAGAATTGGTAGAGAGGAAAATTAATTTTCCACCGTCTATGAAATTAATATGCACTCATTCTTCTTAATTATAATTGATATTTAATATATAGTTAATATGTACAGCTAGTAAGTTTTTAGCCAATTCAACTATAACTAAACAACAATTAAAGGACTGAAAACAATGTAAGCACCAACTGGACCCCTTTATGTTTGTTTAATTAGTTAGAAATTCAAAAACATGAAAATGTTAAACATAGAATTGTTAATCACTCTTCAGACATTTCGAAAGACGGATTTTCAATTTATCACCGGCCTTCAGAGGTTGCAAAAGACAAGATTAAAATTTATCACGGCCTTCAGAGGTTGCATAAGTAGAATTATTATTTTCTTATGTTTTCTGTTTTATCGGAAAAAATATTCAGTCCATGTATAACGAAAATGATTGGCCATTGATGCATACCATATTGTGTGTTGATTTTATATTGTTTAAGAAAAAATGATTGAGTTGCATTTATTCATTTATTAGTCAACAAGAAAAAACAAATCTCGAGGTGCATGCATTCATTCATTTATTTAATTTTGTCAATCTTGTCTATCTTATCTGCACATATATATTAATTGGCAGCTTCTACAAAAGTGGAGGAGAGGGAAATTAACTAATATAAAAGAAAAATACTAATTATGAATTAAAATATTTTGATGGAGAGGGAAATTAATTTTCCACCGTCTACTAATTGCCGAGCACCCAATTTACAATGGTCTCAGCAATCTAGATTCTCTGTTGTATTAAAGAAAATTGTGAATCGACGAACTGTTTTGTGAAATTAATATAGCACAGTATTAGAATTTGTTGTGCAGCACAATAAGATGCTGCGGTGGAGCTTAATTATATAAAGGTCTCAATTGGCCAACTGTTTGATGCATTCATAAGATTAATTAATTAATACAAATGATCTACATTATTGTGTATTAACTTTATTTAATTGTTTGAGAAGAATTGATTGATCTACATCGATCTACTCCATTGACTTTAGATCAGATCGTGACTGTACTGTACACCATATTAAAAATGTATTTCTCAGCGCATCTCAAGGAAGGAATCTTATTCAAATCATGCCTAATATGCCTTCGTTGTACACCATATGAATTCGGATTCTAAAGAATGTTCCTGGAACAAAATCATCTATGTCGATGATCTGGCAGGTCAATGCACCTCCGAGGTTCAGAATTTTCGGATGGTTGTTGTTGTTAAACAGGGTTCTGACAACAGAAAATTTAAACAAGAGGGGGTTCAGTTTTGTGAGCATTTGTTATTTTATGTCGTGCCAGTGAAGAAACATCAGTACATCTGTTTAACGAATGTCTTGTATCAAAACAAGTTTATCAAAGGGTAGAATGCATGTTATCTTCAAATCAACATAGTTATCTCACCTTTGGACGAGATCAAATAGCAAAATTGGTAAATACCAGTATACCAAAAGAATGCAGAGGCCTACTTATTGCACAGTTTATACTTTGGAGAGAGAGATGTGCACGACTGTTTCGAGACCAACACAAAACAATTAATGAGATGTTTGAAGAAATAAGAACACAATGGTACCTCTTACATGGAAGAAGCACAACAGCAACATAGGAGAAACTTTCATTTTGCCTTTCTTTTTCTTTTTTCTTTTTTTAAACATTGTTTCTTCATTCTGTTATTTCTCTCTTCTTCTTTTTTCTGTTTTTACTTTTTAGAAAAGTTTTTCTTATTGTAAATACATTGAAGGGTTACTTCTCAAAACCCTTCAACTTTTATAAACCAATCGCGGTTAAATAAAATAGGAGCTTGACTCCTGTTTCTTACTCAAAAAAAAAAAGTAATCCATTTTTTTAGTTTTGATCCATACCGTTCGTTCTGCTCTAACACGAATATGAAAGGGGCCCTGTTTGTTCCACACGGGCTGGATTCGCCCGAATTTTTTACCAGACAATCCGGATCAGAACTCAAAAATTGAGTTACTATAGGGGATGCGGACTCGGTATATATTGGATTATTTTGAATTTTGAAACTTTCAAGATTAGACGTGATCCTATATATAATTGAATTACACGAAGATATTTATTGTATATCACTAAGGTGATTAAATTAAGGGAAACAAATTAAATTTAGTCATTAAGCACAGCTAGTTATATTTCAGCCAATTCAACTATAACTACAGAAAAATCAAACTAAAATTATAAGGATATTAAAAGCAATGTAAACCAACCGGGCGACTTTCTTCTTAGTTAGAAATTCTCAAAAAATAAAAAGACATGTTCAACATTGAATTTTTAATTTGTCCTTTAGACATTGCAAAAGATGAGTATCTAATTTATTACTTTCCAATCAATATTCAATAAAGAAGATGTAACGTGCAGAAGTTGAATTATTTTTTTATTAATAGGAATGCATTGGAGCTCTCCATTCCAGAGGTTACTGGACAACCGAGTCAACAAATAGAAGCAGCAGCTGTGATCTAACTGATTCTGTTATGATTAATTACAACAATTAGGTGATGCTGTTTGAGACTAATGATGATTAGTAGTTAGCCTTGCTTATTCAGTTACAGAAGTAATTTCCAGTTCAGAGGACAAGTTTTCAGTCTGCCTTCCTGATTTCTTTTCTTCCAAATTTTGAGTGTGAGTTACTAATACAAGTTCACAAAATTGTTCTAAATGGTGTTAGTTACTTCCCTGAATTTTGTCATATTTTTGGGAGCTTTGTTTAAATTGTTTCTGCTCAGTTCTGTGCCAGAAGGTCCGCTGTACAGGTTTTTAAGACTGATGCACCTTTGAGAATTTATTCTGTCTAATTGGATCCACCATTTTTCTAGTTCTTTTCATTAAATTGTTTGTCATAACCTAATCTACGTGCATGATTTATTTTGGGATTTCTAAAGTGCAGATAATTAATGGTACTAGCACAATACTGATGCAGAAATGAGAGAAAAGGGAAATTCAAAAACTGAGATTCAAAAATTCTTTAAAAATAAAAAAAATAATAAAAATGTAAAATTTAGTATTAAAATTAATGGCATGTGTGATGTGTCAGACTGCGGTACCGTGGAGGTTATATAAAGATGTCAATTGACAGACTGTTTGATGCATTCATAAGATTAATTAATTAGTAGAGAAAAATGATGTACGCTATATTAATTGTGTGTTGACTTTATCTTAAAATTGTTTAAGAAAAAATAATTGATCTACTCCATTCACTTTATATGATTCAAATCATGCCTACCATGTCTTCACTGTTAGATAATAACTAAATAGTGGGAAGGGCTAATTAATTTTTAGCTTGGATCATCCGGTGCAGCTATATATGAATTCAGATTAATTTTATAGTAACCCAACTTTTTTAGTTTTGATCCGAACCGTTCATTATGATCTAACACAAATATTAGAGGGACAGTCCGGATCAGAACTAAAAAAATGAGTTACTTTAGGGGATACGATCCATACGGACTCGGTACATATTAGGGTTGACAGAAAAGGGGAATTTGTGTTTGAATTATACAAAAAATATTTATTGAATATAACTAATTAAGGTGATTAAATTAGTGGAACCAACTCATAGTTGATATATATCCACAGCTAGTAATTTTTGGGCCAATTCAATTATAACTAAACAAAAATCAAACCAAAATTATAAGGATTGAAAACAATGTAATTAGTTAACTGGACGACTTTCTGCTAAGTTGGAAATTCTCAAAAATAATAAAACATGTTCGATATTGAATTTTTAATCTTGACCTTTGGACATTGCAAAAGATCATGTGCTTCTAATTTATTACTTTCCGAGTGAGTCTATGGTAATACGCGTATTACACTTCCAACTGTAATTCAAAATCTGAGCTCTTCAATGTTCGTCAAAATTCGTGCTGTGAAGTTCGCTAACGGAGCGACTCTGTTGAACTTTTGAAAACCGCCATCTATTATTTCTCTCCATCACGATAAAACCCTCTACCTTTCTCCCCCGGAATGGAATCGCGTCGGAGACGATCTCTCGCACACGCTCGACTTGAATCTCTCTGACGCTCCCTCGTCGAATTTGTTCCGACAGCCGAGGCCCCTCTCTATCGACCAAGTTCCGCAACGGCTCCCTTCCCCTCTCCCTCTGTCGAAAGGCTGCTCAACCCGCCACAGCCTCCTCATCTTCTACGTTTCGATCTGGTAATTGTCATCCCTCTTCACCTCTCTCTCTCACTCTATCGCTGAAAACTATTAATTTTAGGAGATAACTTGATTTTGCCACAAAATCTTAACTTTGTAGAGGTATAACCCTAGATTCTATCCTTGTTTCGTTTCAGTTTTGAACCATCCGTTTTTTATTTAAATTTTATCCCATTAGCGGCACTATCTAGGTTCATAACCAGTGGATTTATGACCGTACCGGTATAAAAAAGGAGGTGAAATAACATTTTTTTATGAGCAAAATTGAAGATACCAAGATAATTATGTAATTAAGCATTTTATATCTTTTCACTAATTGTCTTGACTGGTTATAACTTTTAGCATCTTTTGAAAGCACGATCAGAGTAAATATGACAGCGCAGCTTGCTTGTTGGAGTTTAGTGTTAATGTAGATACTGTCGTGGTTATTTTTTTGTTTTAAACCAAGCATTTGTGAGGGTTCTTGTTTGTAAAGCTAAATTGTGCATATCTGATAACACATTTCTGTGTTTTATTGATGGTTCTTGGTCAGTAATGGGTAAAGCGCGTATAGGATTGTACCTAGTTAAAGAAGGGAGATAATTGAATGGGTCTCTAAGAATGTCAGTGCTAGTCAAGCTAAAGCAAGAGTTTTTGTTGAAGGGTGTGCTCTGATGCGTAAACATGCAAATGGAATAGAGAGTCGTGATATCAAATTCAAAAGAAATTGTGGATTATGTCATGACAGACCATCCAAATATTTAAGACTGGAGAGCATACAATGAAATTTGTCAAGCTTGAAAAATGCTAAAGAGAGATGAATGGTCTAAAAGGCGTCTACTGCAACAGAGAGGATGAGGGGATCGAGATTGCGTATGCACTTATAAGGGTAGATTACAATGTTAGAATAGGAACGGTTTTATACAACATGTGTTAACTGGTGGATGATTTGTATAAGGGCTTATGGTCTAATGTAAGAACCAATTTTTTTTTGTAGAGTTATAAAGTCTGATATGTAGGTGTGTGATTTTGTAAAAATATATGTGTGGAGCAATATTCATGAATTGTGTGAATGTTTTGAACTCTTATGATGATTCATGTAGTAAAGGTACCAAATGTGATGCATAATCCACATGTCGTGTATGGTTCAAATAAATGGACTCCAAAACAATTTCAAGATACAATATGTTGTACTACATAATGAACTATTATAATGTTTTGATTGCTCCTAATTTTCTTTTTTCCTCAAAGGTCCAAAATGACACCAATGTTCAAAATTACATTCATTTAAAAAGTTGTACGCCTCATACAAAAATGAAAATCAATTTTACAGGTTTACTTTTGTTATTTGAAAACGCTCTAAAATAAACCACAACCTACAAAAACAAATACACCGACAGCGTTTCAAAATTACAACACCTATTTGACAATTTTCTTTTTAAAAAAAATGCAATTTTCTTTTTAAAAAAAATGCAAGAGCCCGTTTCATATATTTGAAACTGGTAAACCTATTTGACAAATCAGAGACCATAGGAAGAAATTGGCAATAAGCCAAATAAACTAGCTAAAATCCTAATTTCAAAGAGCAGGATGTTAAAAAATTAGGTGAGAGATTTCTGACCGACTAATTGTTCTTCTTTTTGTCCCTCTAAAAAAACATCTAAATAGGATTGGAAAAAGTGAGAGCAGAGAGAGAGAGAGAGGCCTGTCAGCGAGAGTAAGCACAAAAGTGAGGGAACGTCGATGAGAGTCGGCGCGAGCCTCCGACATGATTTCATTCCGAGAGAGGTAGAGGAAGGGTTTACTGTGATGGAGAGAGGAACAATAGACGGAGGTTCTCAAAATTTTAACAGAGTCACTCCGTTAGTGCTTGATCCAACGAAATTCACAGCACGAATTTTGACGAAAATTGAAGAGCTCAGATTTTGAATTACAGTTGGAAGGGTAATACGCGTATTACCACAGACTCACTCTTACTTTCCAATTAATATTCAATACAGCAAATGTGATGTCATGACATGTAATGTGCACAAATTGAATTATATATTTTCTTATTTTTTATTTTCTGTCGAAAGGAATGTTCAAATCTAAATAATTAAATCGTCCATGTCTAATAGAAGGGGGGCATAAACTGTAATATTATAAAATTTTATAAATATTTTCAGCGCGCTTTGACATGTAAATTCCTAATTTTTAATTCATGGGAAAACAAATTGGCTATATATCATAGGTGTCGGTTATATATATGTTGGCTGGAATCCATTTTTCAAAGGACTTCTCCAAATAAAAGAAATTAATGGTAAGGTGCGCATTATGATAAATAACACCATTAAACACCATTAAATCGTCCATGTCTAATAGAAGGGGGGCAAGAACTCCGGTTTTTAATTTTAATGAATATTGGGCCATGGAAAAAGCCCATTAGGCCCAAGAAATTTTATTATTGAAATTAACCTGTGTGATGATTAAGCAGCACTAACTAAATTGGTCGTAAAAACTTACTTTTTAATTTCCTAGTACGATCCATTAAACACCATTTGGCCCAAGCAAATTGCCAACAGCTAATTTCATTTGTCCCAAATTAGCTGCGAAAAATGCCAACTTCATGTGGCAGGATTCAATGTTTTGTCTATATTCATTTCCAAGTATTTCTAATTTTCTAATATAAAAACAAAAAAAGTTTTTAATTATGTTAATAATCTAGTATAATTTTTTTTAATCCAAATGTTCCTCTATAAATCCCCCCTTTAAGATGTACTCGATTATATTGTGCTGTTTTCAAAAGCACAAGTTGTTCCTTACAGTAATTGCAGTTCATATTAAGCATAAAATGTCCCAAATTAGGAATTATCGTTTTGTCGGCAGCTCGTTGAGTGCATTAAGAATATTATTGTTATTATGCTAAAGTTATGCATTAGAGAATATATAGCCACAATTTACAATAATCCCAAATTAGGGAATTAGATTCTGTCAACCCTTTTGCGGCTCTTTTACAATCAAATGTGGGTTAAGTGCACATTTTCAATTTTTTTTGAAAAAAATAATTAATTAATTAATCACGTTTCGGAGGCTCATTTTAATTAATGCGTAGATTATTAAACAAAATGTAGTGAAGTTAGTAGCGCACAGACGCTATTTCCTTTTGAAATATTAGCAAATAATTAATTAATTAATGCGGCTTAAATGCATATAACAGCTGCAATTGTGGACTAACCAGCTTCCATTAATATTTCATATATATCCTCACCTCACTGATCAGTCACTGTATGTTTAATCTATATATATATATATATATATATATATATATATAAATCTGTTGTCTATCATATGTTGGCCAGGGATAAAATGATCATCATATATGTAGTACTTGTCTATCATATGTTCCAAAAAATAATTAATTAAGTTACCCCAGAGCTCTAGCTAAGCAATTAATGACCTGCATGGAAGTAAAGCTTAAAATAAATTAAAAAAAAGCAAGAGAAATTCCATCTGACCTAACAAACCTATATATAAGGAAATTTTTATATAAGAAAGATTATATATATTAGAGTATAGCCTACAGTAGTTCCTACCAATGTTATCAGAACTGGACCGGACATCGAATTGCTAAAGTTTCGGCTCAATGGTTTATTGGTCGGACCGGTGGTTCAACCGGTTTAATTACTGGTTTTTTAAAATATACATAACTTATTATCTGAGTGCCAAACTAATATTAATATCGAGAACAAATTTTATATTTTTGGAAAAGAATTTATTATTTTTTTAGATTTATTGAAAATCGTTGTTTTTTATGGTCCATATTTGTTTGAAAAAAAAAGATTTTCAATAAATCTAAAAAAGTAGAATTTTTTTCCAAAAAATGTAAAATTTGATCTCCAAACACATATTAATATCGAGAACAAGATTAACGGTTTGGATCTGTTATTAATTTGGACTTTGAATCCGGTGATTTATGTCCAATGTACAAAAATATCTATACATTGCAATCTATGGTAGCCTTACTATATATATATTAATTAGTGGTAGTCATATACTTATCTGCTAAGTAGGGGTGGTCACGAGTTGAGTCCAGTTCGTAATCGGTTTGTTTAGCAACTATGTGAGTTGGAACTGAGTTGAGTTTAAGGATCTGAGTTAAAATCTCATATCGTAATCGTCATGAGTCAATTGGTGATTCACTAGGTCTGACTAGATCTTATTTTAGAAAAATAAATAAATTCTTTAAACTTTTTAGACCGAGCTAGGCAAAGATAAATAACATAAAATACACAAAAATTCATATCTAACTAAGCTAGCGAGCAAACAAAACCTCAGATCGAACTCGTTTAATATGGATCGGGCTACTAACGAGCTGACTCATTATCATCTCGATCAAATATTTAACGAACTAGTTGTTAGGAAACGAGTGACGATCGATTCACGAACTTTTTTGACACCCCTACTTCTAAGTAAGATTTTTTAGTTCGTACTTTCGTCAAGTTAAAATAACCCTTATCAAATATAATACGGATCGAATAACAGAAAATAATTTTAGTGACCCCACTATTATTGGTCCAAGGCATAATACCCACTATTATTTTTTTGTCAACAAATATGCATCGAATTTCCTCTTTCCTTTATCTTGTTGGAAGTCCTGAGCCGGATGCGACATATATAGAATATTCTGGAAAAGTGTTGCCGTGCTGGACTATTGGTATCAAATTTGTAATGATAATTATTTATTTGTTTGTAAGCCTACCACCCTATCCGATTCTATTTATAAGCCTTCCCAAGATGAATTAATATGGCATCATAATAAAAGACATCACTAGATTCACTACTCAATTTAATAATGCCTTCTTTGAATTTAGTTTTACAGAGCATCCTCCTCTCCACTATTGTCTTTGTCTTTCTAAAATTTGTTCTCTCTTATATCAACAAAAAAAATCTGCCTCCTAGTCCTCCGGCACTGCCCTTTATCGGCCACCTCTATCTTTTCAAAAAGCCCCTCCACCATACTCTGGCCCGCGCGCATATCACAAAACTATGGCCCCATTACTTTTCTTCGCTTCGGCCCTAAGCCGGTCCTCGTCATTTCTTCTCGGTTATTGGCTGAAGAGTGTTTCACAACCCACGACTTGGCATTAGCGAACCGACCCCAATTGATATCCTCTACTAAACACAAGGGATTCAAAATCACCGGAATAGGTGCGGCCAACTACGGTCCCTATTGGCGTAGTGTCAGGAAGATTGCAACAGTGGATCTCCTCTCTTCTCAGCAGTTACATGCCTCGTCAGATGTTCGTGCAAAAGAGGTCGAAGACATGGCTCACCGACTCTTCAAGTCATGGAATAAGACTTGTTCTGTTGGGTCAAACAGCTCAGATGGGATGAACAAGTTGGAGCTCAAAACAAGTTTATTTCAATTGTCGCTAAATGTGTTAATGACAATGATAGCAGGAAGGAGGTTCTACGGAGATAACATTGGGGACATGGAGGAGACGAAGCGATTTAGGAAATCAGTGGAGGAGCAATTTGCCTTGAGCGGCGGTGCATCTAATTTAGAAGACTTTCTACCAGTTCTTAGGTGGTTCGATCTAAATGGTGTGATAAAGAAAAAGGCACAGTTGATAAAGCAGCAGTTAGAGATGGTTCAAAAGCTAATTGAAGAGCACAGAACAACTTGTGGTGAAATAAAGAAAACAATGATAGGTCATTTGCTTGAATTACAGAGGACGGATCCAGAGGGCTACAGTGACCAAATAATTCAACGCATCTGCATGGTATATAGATATACTTGGTGGATAGATTCAGGTGCAACTCCTCACATAAGTATATCTTTGCAGGGCTGCCTAAATTGTTGGAAGCCAAGTGATGATAAGAGATTCATCTTTGTGGGCGATGGCAATAAAGTTGAGATGGAAGCTATTGGGACTTATAGATTATTATTAAAATCAGGATTTTATTTGAATTTGTATGAGACTTTTGTTGTACCATTTTTTAGTTGTAACTTAATTTCAATTTCTGCATTAGATAAGTATGGATTTACTTGTGCTTTTGGAAATGGAAACTTTAGTTTGTTTCATGATTCAAAACAGGTTGGTTCTGGTTTTCTTTTGGTTTATGATAATCTATATTCTTTGTATGTCAATAGTTTATATATTGAAACTTGGCATGTGGATACAAATAGTAAGAAAAGAAAATTAACTAATGATAATTCAGCTACATTATGGCATAAATGATTATGTCACATTTCTAAACGCAGAATTGAAAGACTTGTGTCAAATGAAATTCTTCAACCCTTAAATTTTTCAGATCTTAGTGATTGTATTAATTGCATAAAAGGGAAACAAATCAATTTCAAAAAATATGAAGCCAATAGGTATTCGGAAGTCTTAGAATTAATTCATACCGATATCTGTGATCCGTTTTCAATGGCTACAAGAAATGGTCAACAATATTTTTATTAGTTTCATAGATAACTATTCTAGATATGGCTACATATATTTAATTAAGGAAAAGGATCAAGCCCTTGACATGTTCAAAAGTTTCAAAGCAGAAGTTGAGTTACAACGTAACAAATGCATTAAGGCCATTAGATCTGACCGTGGTGGTGAAATTACGGCAGATATAATGGATCAGGTGAACAATGTAAATGGCCTTTTGCACAATTCATAGATGAATGCAGCATTGTGCCTCAGTATACATTGCCCGGTTCGCCGGCAATGAATGATGTTTCTGAGAGCCCCAATAGAATGCTAAAGATATGGTAAGAAGTATGATAAGTCGCACTACTTTACCAAAGAATCTATGGGGTGAAGCCTTAAAAACAACAGTATATATCCTAAATAGAGTGCTCACTAAAGCAACTAACAAATCCCCATACAAGATGTGGAATGGACGAAAGTCAAATTTGAAACATTTGCGTGTGGGGATGTCCAGCTGAAGCAAAGCCTTATAGGCCACACGAAAAGAAACTGGACGAAAGGACTGTTAGTTGTTATTTTATTAGGTATCCCTAGCGATCAAGGGGCTATAAATTTTATAATCCTACAGAATTTTCAGTTTTTGAGACGGGAAATGCAAAATTTTTTGAGGATGTTGAGTTTGCTAGGGGAGATACAATAATGGATGTGAGTTTACTGACCCTTAGTGCGGACGCACTCACGGTGCCAAATGTATAACCCTATATAAGGATGGGTCTCCAAGGCACAGGATAACTAACTCAACTCAGAATTCTGAAGAGAAGATATTTTTATACAGAATTTGAGTGCCTTTTCCCTTCTTCCACCATTAAATAATTGAGAGGAGAAACCCATCAAGAAATTGGAGAGGAATTTTCAAGGCCGAATCTTGTTGCTTTGGAAGACTTAATCCACGATTCAACCAAAAGGGCGAGAGGGAATTCTTGTCAACTAGAGTCTTGTCTTGCGCTCACGGAGACGGCTATTGCTCCACCATATGATTTGGATATTCAATGGCAAACGACATAGAATCAGGTATTGTATTCCATACTAAAGATTATGTTTTGAGTCTCTTTGGCATATGACGGTCCTTAGGTTAAGGTGGGGATTGTTTCTTCTTCCTCGAGGTGTAAGTGTTTGACCCCTAGATGAGATGTAAGTGTTTGATCTCTAGATAAGACGTAATTGTTTGGCCTTTATGATTCCTCCAACATATCTCCCATGACTGTGTGGTCTCCGCCATACCAATAGTTTGCAAATTTGTTAATTTTGTTGATGCTAGGAGTTCCAAATTAACGGCACATACATGCCTCAGTGTCTTCATATTCCATGCACTCATAGAAAACTCAAAATAGTTGCCACCTAGAAAGAATTGAAGGGTTTGCAGAAATTGCATTCTGCCTATCACTTTCTTAAAGAATTCTTAATCATGGTTGTCACATACCCTCCCTCTAAGACTCAATATCTTAACTGAGTCAATCCCACAAACATCTCCAACTCTATTTTGGTCCCCTCTTTGTCTTCATTGCTTACCACTTTTAGTAGTATTTGCTTAGAACAATTCAGCATTCTCCCTTTATAAAAGCACAAAAGAGTGCGGAGGTTTGGGCTCATTATAAGTTGATCACAATCTGAATTGTGAATTGAAGACCAAAGAACCCAGTGGGCTCCCTTGGCAGGATATAGATTAGATCTCATCTCGAATTATAATTAGGAATTTATTTATTTCTTGTAATAAGTATTTTATTTATTACTTGTAATAAGTAGGGTTTAGGGTCATTACTTAGCGAGTAATAGAGGAATGTGATTAATTAGATTAGTGTGAGTGGTTTAATTATATTACATCCTGTGATAATTTGAATTGTCCCCCACAAGCCGACCTTAGAGTCGGAGAACCTTTCAAATATACATAGAACCGAACCAAGGCATCCATAGGGAATAATAGTACCGGTATACGGTTCTGTCTGCGGGGTGGTCTATACCGCATACGGTAGTGATAGAAGGTCGTATGCGGTAGTGACAGAAGGCCGTATGTGGATAGACATGAGTACCATAAATATGTATTAAGATAATTAGAAGGATTTCATCTAAAATCCAAGAGGCTCCCTATTATTGGCTTACAACAGTTAGCATCTCCACCTAAACCCTCACAAGAGTAAACTGTAATATCACCCTGTACTTATTTTATTTTTATAATTTATTAATTATACACGCTACCCAAACAACCCGAAGAACCTAGACTAGTGTTAAGTTGTTAAATATTTAGAGATCTATCCCTGTGGATCGACACCCGACACTACTACATGATAGGATTATGCGCTTGTAATCCGACATAATAGAATTAGAGTAACTAAGTATATATTTATATACTAAAAGTTAGTAGTACTCATTTAGAGTCATCAATTCTCCAATATTATTTTAGTGGAATTTTATTGGTCCAGTAAAATAAGGAAAAACTACTAAGAAAAAAGGAATAAAAATATGCAATTGAGATTTCATGCATATTCAATTTCAACATATACATGACAGTAAATTAATGATTCAATGCACACATACAAGAAAAATAAGAGAAGCTAGACAATGACAAGTACTAAATAGGAAGAGTAAAATGTACAATGGAGGAGTTTGTGGCTCTATTGTCTGCCTAAATCAATTGAAGGGACATGTTGGCATAAATTGCGGACCAAATTAGCCTTGGAATCACCCACATCTTCCCACTCCAATTCTTGAAGTTTGGTAAGGTATTGTAGCCCTTGAGGCACACGCAATTCACCACAATTATCAATCGTGAGTTTTTTAAGAAGCGGCATTGCACCCTCCTCTATCTCCCATTCCTCTGTTGATAAGGAAAAAAGCTTCAAAACTTGTAACTGACTAAAGCCTCCAGAGGAACAGGTCGCTTTTAGACTTTTGAATGCTTCATGAAGTAAGAGAATCTTAAGGCAGCGTAGCTTCTCCAATACTGGCATTATATCCTGCTTGAAGCCGTAATTCTTAATATTGAGATCAATGAGGTGACAGGGGAGCATATCCTCATGAAGAGTCCATTTAGTGGTGCCTAAGCAATGAAGTTCGAGAGATTGTAGATGGTTATAAAATGGGAAACCTCTCATGTCAAGTATGTCCCGTACACTATGATCATGCATTATTTGGAGATGTGTTAGGTGTTCTAATGTGTACAGAAAAGGGACAACTGCCTTCGATGGATACAATATGGTTATCAAAACAAATGAACGTAAATTGGGTATATGAGGTAACTCTTTCTCCCATGATTGTGTGGGCTTCACCAAACTTAAAGTTTGCAAATTTGTTAATTTGGCTGATGCTGGGAGTTTTGTAGTACCTATGTAGTGACCAACATGCCTCAGTGTTTTGATATTCCATGCACTATTAGGAAACTCAAAGGAGTGGCCATTAATTGTTTTAAGCCATGTGACTTGAAGGGTCTGTAGAAATTTCATTTTTCCTATCACTTTATCAAAGAATTCTTGATCACGGTTGTCACTTAGCCTCCCGGAAAGACTCAGATATCTTAACTGAGTCAATTCCACAAACATCCCCAACTCTATTATGTTCTCTCTTCCAATGCTTACCACTTTGAGCAGTCTGTGCTTAGAACAATTCGGCATGCTCCCATTATGAAAGCACAAAAGAGTGTAGAGGTTTGGGCTCATTATAAGTTGATCACAATCTGGATTGTGAATTGCCACACGGCGGGCCTTGCTCAAGCTCATTTCATCTGGATTTGAATATACCAGGAGAAAGTTTTCCTCCTTGGCTTTTTGGATAGCAAGATCTCGTAGTATATCGTGTATGCGTAGAGTTTTGATGGAACCAACATCTGATCTGTTATTCACTTGAATCATGCTCCTAGCATAAAATGAGAAAATAAAATTAAGTTCAATGATTAAAGATATCATAAAGAAAATAGTCAGTATTAGAACAATTTAGTTTAATGTTGTATACATAAGTTGTTTTTATTGAAAGAAAGAAAGAGAAAAACAGAAAAAGTACTTTGACTTTTCATGCATAGCAGGATCTGTATAATTTTTACCACTGATTCTTCTATGCATGAAAAAAAATTAAGATACTATTTTTTCCCAATATTTTCTACAGAAAAAATTCTCCAAACCCGTTGCTACCTATTTACTTTTTCTTTATATTTTGGTGAATGGACAGCTCAAACAGAGTGACATCACGTAATTTGCAGCCCCATGCTTCTAAAATATCAATGTTTGTTATTACTTATTATATTTCCCAAAATATAATTTTGAGACTTAACATTTAAAAATAATAAATATGTCGTTGCTTGGAAAATTATTTTCCTTTCTTTTTCAATTAAAAAATTTAGTTTAAAGACTATTCAATTAAAACCTTCACGTTACATCAACATGTGTATATTATTAAATAAAGATGATGTAATACCTTTGTACGAGATCCTCTAAGAAACTCTCCGCAGTTTCTTCTAATGTTCTGTTATCTTCTTGTGGTATGAATCCCTCTGCAATCCACATTCGAAGTAATGATTCAGCATCCATTGAATAGTCTTCGGGAAATGCGGCAAAATACATAAAACACGACTTCAGAGCAAATGGCAGGTCCTCATAGCTAGTGCCTATGATCTCACTACAATTTTTTCCTTCGACATGCCAACTCATTGTTCGGAACACGCTACTCCAAACAGCATGGTTGCGGGGCTTCTTTGATAAGAAACCACCTAAAACCACCAATGCGAGAGGAAGCCCACCACACTTGTGGACAAATTGACCTATGATATCAGAAAGATCATCAAAAGAACTTTTTTTTGAATCATGATTAGGAAAAACTGTCTTTAACAAAAGCTCTCTGCTTAACTCCTCAGTTAAGTACTGGAGCATGTATGGTTCACTTTCGGGATCCATGCCCTTAGGAACATCAGCAAACCTAGTAGTTACAAGTATTCTACTTCCCTTTTTTTCATCTGGAAATACTTCACTAATTTGAGTCCATAGATCGATTGTCCAGACATCATCTAGGACTATGAGGTACTTTTTTCCTCTAAGAGAATTGTGAATCTCAGTATAAATCACTAGTTCTTCATTTGGCAGATCACTCAAGTTCATAGAATAAGAAGGATTTAATTGTCGCATTATCTTTCTGGAGACATCAATTATTCCGAACTTTTCGGAAATAGATACCCATATGCGAACATCAAATTGTCTTTTGACGTCATTACTGCAAAAACAAAAGATTATATTAGATATTAATATAACCAAAATATGATGACGAAGGACTCGATAAATTTATATACGCTAATATGGCAAAGTGGGTAAACTGAAAATTATGATTTGCATTGGCGCCAATCTATTGGGTTAGGGTTAATTGGGCCATTAGACTGGGGACATCTATATATATATATAGATGCATATGCTACAGCGTCAGAAGGGTTTTCTACTTTTCTCTTCTTCTTTTTTTCTTTTGTTTTTATCAGGACGTTGCAAAAAGCTATTGACGGGGCTACTGAAATTCTTGAATACAGGTGCTCCTTCTACCCGATTACCCAGTTCTGATTCGATACTGAATTAATCTTATTTAAATTGGAACCGACGCTGATCCGATTAACTTGGATAGGATATAGTTTAAGAAATATAATCAGTTAAATTATGGGTACATTAAAAAATTAATAATTAAATAGCTAATTAGGATCCGAACCGGAACCAATATATATTTTTTTTTTTGATTTAAGGTTGGAGGTCAAGCCACCCAACTATTTAATACCCTTGTTATTATAACAAGGGATTCCCCCCATCCGGATTTCGAACTCATGACTTCTCACATAGAGACCATGTGTCTTTGCCACTAGACCAAAGATAAGTTCTCGGAACCAATATTGTAACCTGTTTGATTTAATTATCTGACCCACCACAGAACCCGACTCGAAACCCATATAAATATCCGATACAATACTAATACAATTATTTATAATTACTCAATATAAAAATATATATTAATAACTACAGAAAAGCAATCACCTATAGCAATTTTTGGGAAACAAATATTTATTTAAGTAGCTAGTAGTTAAGCTATATATACGAGAAAGACACGGAAGTTTCTTTATTTTACTTATATTAACCATGTTTTCTAATTTAATTATATTAAGTAAAGTGTGTAATTTTTATAAACGAAATTTGTGAAAAAATTTAAAACTGGGAGAAAGGTGAATTTAAATAAAATTGATAGTAAATCACACAATTTAGAACATAAAAAAGCCTATACCAATTGTACACTTTTCGTGCAAGTGTAGTCTTTCCGAGTCCACCGGTCCCGAAAATTGAGACCACCGAACGTCTCGTAGTGGTCTTATCAAGCAACTCCTTAACAATGTGGTCCTGGTCTGCCTTGAAGCCAACAATATCGGGATCAATATCAGGTAGTATCAGAGGTCTGACGGGTAGTTTGATATCTCCAGTACTGCCCTCACCCAAATTATTTATTCCATATCTAACTCTGCTATCCTCAATCTCTCTCATCTTTGTTTGAATCTGGGTTATCTCATCTATAAGTTTGTGTACAGCTGGGAGTTTTTTGGTTTTTCTAAACATATTTTTTATGGTCCCCCTCATGCCCGATTTTTGTGGATTTTGAGAGATCTCCATGAGAAAGGTGTCTATGACATCTTCTATAGAGTGAGCCACATCTCGGACCTCCTTTACCCAATGCTTTTGTCTCTCATCTTTTATTTGCTTTCTGTCAGCATCCTTGAGAAAAGCCTGTATCCGGCTGAGTTCACGGTTCACTGTCTTCACTTTCTCATCGACGCCGTATAGGAGTAAAACCTCGTTAACTACAACATCACCCAGCTTGCCGAGCACCCAACTTACAATGGTCTCAGCCATCTAGCTTCTCAGTTGTATTAAAGAAATTTGAGAGTGGATATATATTTTGGGTGGTATCTGGATGAACTGTTTTGTGAATAAAGCACAGTATTAGTTTTGCTGTGCAGTACACCAATAAGATGCTGCGGTGGAGCTTATATAAAGCTCTCAATTGGCCGACTGTTTGATGCATTATTAAGATTAATTAATTAGTAGAAAATGATAATGATCATGCATGACGTACATACGCCATATTGTGGGTCATTATTGTGTATTAACTTCAACTTATTTGGTTAAGAAGAATTGATTGATCTACATCTACTCCATTGACTTCAGATCAGATCGTGAATGTGCACCATATTAAAAACGAATTTCTCAGCGCATCTCAACCGACGAGTCTGATCAAATCATGCCTACCATATCTTCATTATTAGATAATAAATAATGGGAAGGGATAATTAGATTTGGGAAAATTATCCGGAGTAGGCATATATGAATTCAGATCGTAAAGTAACCCAATTTTTTTAGTTTTGATCCGGACCGTTGTTCTACTAACACAAATATTAAAGGGGCCCTGTGTGTTCCACACGGGCTGGATCGGCTTGAATTTCTGACTAGACTGTCCGGATCAGAACTCAAAAATAAAGTTACTTTAGGGGATACGGACTCAGTATAGATATATTGGATTATTTTGAATTTTGAAACTTTCAAGATTGGACGTGATCCTATAGTTGAATTACACAGAAGATATTTATTGTATATAACTAAGGTCATTAAATGAAGGGAACCAAATTAAATTTATTAATTAAGCACAACTAGTTATATTTAAGCCATTTCAGCTACAATTACAGAAAAATCAAACCAAAATTATAAGGATTGAAAGCAATGTAAACCAACCGGGCAACTTTCTGCTTAGTTAGAAATTATAAAAAAATAAAGACATGTTCAACATTAAATTTTTTAATCTTGCCCTTTAGACGTTGCAAAAGTTGAATTATTTTCTTATTAATAGGAATGCATTGCAGCTCTCCATTCCACAGCCAACTGGAGAGCAACAGCTATGAGCTATGAGCTATGAGCTAACTGATTCTGTTAGGATTATTAATTACAACAATTATGTGATGCTGCTAGAGACTAATGATAACAGTGAGATGATGATTAGTAGTTAGCCATGGCCATTCAGTTACAGAAGTAATTTCATGTTAAGAGGACAAGGATATATATAGCACCCTATTTATATGCACAGCACATTGCTTTGCTGATTTCTTTTCTTCCAAATTTTGAATGCGAGTCAATAATATATCATCACAGAATTGTTCTAAATTTTGTTAGGTACTGCAATGAATTTTTTCATATTTGTTGGAATTTTACTTAAATAGTTTCTACTCACTTTTGTGCCAGCAGGTCTGCTGTACACGTTTTTCAGACTGATGAAATTTTGAGAATTGATTCTGACTAATTGGATACACTATTTTTCTAGTTCTTTTAATGAAAATGTTTGTCACAACCTAATCTACATGCATGATTTATTTTGGGATTTTTTGGATCTGTAGCTCTGACTGGTATAGGGTTTTCTAAAGGGCAGATTATGTTACTAGCACAATACTTATGCATAAATGACAGAATAGGGAAATTCAAAAATTGAGATTCAAAGTATTCAAAAACTGAGATTCAAAAATACATTAAAAATAGTAGAAAAATCCTAAAAATGCATGGCATGATGTGTTCTACAAGACTGAAAAATATTGTCAGACTGTGGTGGAGCTTATATAAAGGTCTCAATTGGCCGACTGTTTGATGCATTCATAAGATTAATTAATTAATTGAAAATGATAATTATTTTTTTGTGTGTGGAGTTTATCTTAATTGTTTAAGAGAAATGATTGATCTACTCCATTGACTTTAGATGAGATCGATAATGTGCACCACATTAAATATGTATTTCTCAGCGCTTGAACGACGGAATCTGATTCAAATCATGCTTACCATGTCTTCATTGTTATAATAAATAGTGGGAAGGGATAATTCATTTTTAGCATGGATCAAACAGTCAAATCATCCGATGTAGGTATATATGAATTTGGATTCTAAAGTAATCCAATTTTTTAGTTTTCATCAGGACCATTCATTATGCTCTAACACAAATATTAAAGGGGTCCCATGTGTTTCACCACGGACCAGATTGGCCCGAATTTCTGATCAGGCGGTCTGGATCAAAACTCAAAAGTTGAGTTACTTTAAGGGATACGGACTCGGTATATATTGGATTATTCTGAATTTAAAAAATTTCAAAATTGGACTTGATCCTATAATAAAATTATACTATTTATTGTATATAACCAAGTTGATTAAATTAAGTGAACCAATTAAATTTATTAAGCACGGATAGTTATATTTCAGCCAATTCAATTATATATAACTAAAGAAAAATCAAACCAATATTATAAGGATTGAAAGCAACAAACCAACCGGTCGATTCTTAGCTTTGATAGAAATTCTCAAAAAATGAAAAAGACATGTTCAATATTGAATTTATTATACTTGCCCTTTAGACGTTACAAAAGATGGGTTTCTAATTTATTAATTCCCAATAAATATTCAATACAACGGATATGATGACATGTAACGTGAAGAAGTTGAATTGTTTTCTTATGTTTTATTTCTTTCAAAAGAAATATTCAAATCTAGATAACTAAGTCTTCCATATATATGTAATAAAAGGGGCGTAAACTTTAATATTTTAAAATTTTAAAAATATTTTTAGCGTGCGCTTGACACGTGAATTCCCAATTTTCATGTGAAAACAAACCGGCTATAAATCATACGTGTCGGTTGTGTTAGCTCGAATCCATTTTTCATAGGGCTTCTCCTAATAAAAAAAATTAATGGCAATGTGTCCATTATGATTAAATAACACCATATGCAAGAACCTTGGTTTTTACTTTTAATAAATATTGGTCTCTGGAAAAAGCCCCATTAGGCCCAATAAAATTTATTATTGAAACCATGCGACGATTAAGCAGTACTAACTAAATTGGTCGTAAAAACTTACCTTCTAATTTCCTAGTACGATCCATATATTAATCACCATTATTAGGCCCAAGCAAAATGCCAACAGCTAATTTCGTTAGTCCCAAATAAATTCATTCGTTGTAATTTAGTACAATAAGAAACACACGCTCGTCAAAATTTCACCCAAGAAAATTTGGTCTAAGCATCGTTTGCTTTTTTTATTGTAAAAACATAACGATACTTATATTGTGTTTTGGACCCAAAAGTTGAGAAAAATGCGAACTTCATGCGGCAGCATTCAATGTTTGTCTATATATATGCATTTCCAAGTATTTCTAATTTTCTAATAGAAAGACAAAAGAGAATATTTTATAATTATGTTCATAATCTAGTATAAATTTTTTTAAACCAAATGTTCCTCTATAATCCTCCCTTTAAGGTATACTCGATTATAGTGTGTTTTTTTCAAAAGCACAAGTTGTTCCATATTAAACATAAAATGTCACAAAGAATTATCGTTTTGTTGTAAGTGACCACCATCATTGGCGTCACTTACAACGACGGTGTAATACTCGGTGCCGATTCCAGAACCAGCACTGGTACGTATCTCATCTTCCCATTTCTGAAAGGATCTCTTCTTCTTTCTATGTTATAACCTCTAATTCCTCCTGTTTGTTCTGATATTTCACTTGATTTGATGATTATCAAGGTATGTATGTGGCTAATCGGGCTTCTGACAAGATCACACAGCTTACTGATAATGTCTACGTGTGCAGATCTGGATCAGTAAAAAGGCTTTCTTTTACAAATCTGTATCATGTTTTCTATGCTTTAGAGTCAGCATTTTGTAGCTTACAGGGACTAAAGTGTAAATGTTGATTAAATTTTTATGTGCATGAAGGAAATTTTTGACAAAATTACTTGTATGAAATTAAATAACACAGAACTCCCATGAATCACCCTTCCCTCCCATATTTTATTGATCAGAGAATATTTGTTGTCGTTTTACATGGCACCAGCCAAGGGTATTTAACATCAAGATTGAATCCTATTACATCTTCTAATTTTAGAATATAAAGCTAGATAATACAACAAATCAAATCCTAAACCATCTAAGGAAGGTGGGCTAGGAAGAGGAGCTGCTGAATTGATTGTTTCCATCTTTGCTTAATTGATTATTTCCTTCTTTGCTTGATATCAATTTATTTCCCCTGCTGAATATTTTGTTTCCCTTGCTGATTATTACGATCCCATGTGATTATTTCACACTCCCCCTCAAGTTGGCATGAAAAGATCAAACATGCCTAACTTGTCCAATACATAGTGAAACAACTTGCTTGGTACTGCTTTGGTTAAGATGTCCGCGAGCTGTTGACTAGATTTCACAAATGGGAAGTTGATTGTTTTTGTTTCCAAGTTTTCCTTGATGAAATGTCGATCCACTTCAATGTGTTTCGTCCTATCATGTTGGACGGGATTTTGAGCTATAGCTATGGCAGCTCTGTTGTCACAAAATAGACTTATCTCCTTGCATGTGGGATATCCCAGTTCTTTTAATAGTTTTCGTAACCACAGTAGTTCACAGATACCTTTTGACATGCCACGAAATTCGGCTTCAGCACTTGATAAAGCCACCACGTTTTGTTTCTTGCTTCTCCATGTCACTAGGTTGCCTCCCACAAAGGTAAAGTAGCCAGATGTAGATCTTCTATCTGTGTTACTTCCAGCCCAGTCCGCATCCGAATAACCCATAATGTCTAGATGTCCATGAGCTTTAAATAAAATACCTCTTCCAGGAGACCCCTTTAGATATCTCACAATCCTAATAACTAGATCCATGTGTTCTTTACTAGGAGAATGCATAAATTGACTAGCTACTCCTACAGCATATGCAATATCGGGTCTTGTATGTGACAAGTAGATCAATTTTCCAACTAATCTTTGGTATCTCTCCCTATTCTCAGGTATTTGATCAGGGTTGATCTCAACCTTAGTGTTAGGTACCATTGGACTATCTGCGGGTTTGCACTCAAGCATTCCTAATTCCTTCAAAAGGTCAAGTACATATTTTCTTTGAGAGAGAAATATACCTTCCTTAGATCTCATTACCTCTATTCCCAAAAAATATTTGAGCCTTCCAAGGTTCTTCATTTCAAATTCTTGTGATAATTTCTCCTCTAGTCTGTGCATCTCTTCCTCATCATTTCCTGTGATAATCATATCATCAACATAGATAATCAGCACTGTTAGCTTATCTCCTTTTCGTTTAATAAATAGAGTATGATCTGAATCACACTGATCAAACCCATATTTCTTCATTGCTCCAGAGAATCTTCCAAACCATGCTCGAGGAGATTGCTTGAGACCATACAATGCCTTTTTTAGTTTACACACTGCATTTGTTGGTCCTGAATATTTAAACCCGGGTGGCAAATCCATATAGA
Source organism: Carex rostrata (assembly GCF_964058835.1). Lineage (NCBI taxonomy): Eukaryota > Viridiplantae > Streptophyta > Magnoliopsida > Poales > Cyperaceae > Carex > Carex rostrata. The sequence continues at coordinate 1,636,043 of NC_135924.1, forward strand.
TTTTCTCTTCAATTTCTCCATGCAGAAATGCATTCTTCACGTCAAATTGATGCAAAGGCCAATCCATGTTTGCTGCTAAGGATAATAAGACCCTTACAGTGTTCAATTTTGCAACTGGAGAGAAGGTCTCTTGAAAGTCTACTCCATACATCTGTGTGTACCCCTTCGCAACAAGTCTTGCCTTGTATCTCTCAATGGTCCCATTGGCATTGTACTTGATGGAGTATATCCACCTACATCCAACTGATCTTTTCCCTTGAGGTAATTCTGTCACAGACCATGTCTCGTTCTTTTGAAGTGCCTCCATCTCGGTCTCCATTGCCTTTCTCCAGTTTGGATCACCAAGTGCCTCTTCTACTTTATTTGGAACCTGTATTAAAGACAAGTTCAAAGCAAAAGCTTCGGCTTCTTTTGTTAGTTTATTTAATGTCACAAAATTGGACATCGAAAATTTTGCAGGGTTTTTCGGATCATAATGTGGATCATACCGCTCTGGAGCCTTTCCACGATTGATTCTAGGCGGTAACTTTCTCGAAGATTCAGGAGCACTTACCTCAGGAGATGGGCCATGTGGTTGAGAGGGGGAAAATTGTACATCTTCATCACCTAATTCTATCCATATATCGAGGCCAGCTGGACTCCCCCTTTCTTCTATTCTACTTTCTGACTCAGTCCGATTTTGCTGTGAATTTTCTACTGGATATGTTTCTGAATTTTCTGCTAAAAATGGGGATTCTATTTCTGAATTTGCTGCTGGGAATGGGGATTTGGTTTCTGAATTTTCTGCTGGGGATTCAGTTTCTAAATATGGAGATTCAGATTCTGAATTTGCTGCTGGAATTGGGGATTCGGTTTGTGGCTTAGAACCAAAAATAGAAATTTTCGGCTCAGAATTTTGTGGCTCAAGAAATAAGATTTCCTGCTCAATATTACAATATTACTCTCCCCCTGAGAAGGAAACTCATTATTTTGGAAGTATGGTTCATCTTCTAAAAAATCAACATCCATTGTGATATACGTTTTGTTTGTAATGGGGTTGTGGCATCTATATCCCTTTTGATTTGTTCCATATCCAAGAAATACACATTTTTCTGCACAAGGATCTAGTTTCGTTCTTTTATTCTTGTGGATGTGTGTATAAATTGTACAACCAAAAATTTTAGGAGGCAAAGTAAGAATGGAAGGAAGATGGACAAATGATGCTAAGATCTGTAGAGGGGTTTTGAAATTCAAGGTTTTTGAAGGCATTCTATTAATCAGGTAAACTGCGGTGGTAATGGCCTCTTCCCAAAATTTGGTTGGAACATTATTATCAATAAGTAACGCTCTGGTTGTTTCCAAAATATGCCTATTTTTTCGCTCTGCCACCCCATTCTGTTGTGGTGTGTTAACACAAGATGTTTGGTGGATTATCCCTTTTTCCAGAAAAAAATCTTTTAATTCCCTATTTATAAATTCTCCCCCATTATCACTCCTTAAAACTCGTATTTCTTTCCCATACTGATTCTTTATTAGATTATAGAAAGATTGGATTACACTTGCAACTTTCCCTTTTGTTTTTAACAAGTATAACCACGTCATACGAGTACAATCATCGACAAAGAGAACAAAAAATCTATTGCCATGCAAAGTTTTAACCGGGGATGGTCCCCAAACATCAGAATGAACAAGAGCAAAAGGTTCAATACTTATATTATCATTTCTTTGAAAAAAGACACGGTGATTTTTGGCTTTAATGCACGTTGTACAATCAAAAGATTCTTTATCACATTTTTCAAAAATACCAGGAATAAGTTTTTTCATATACCCAAAAGATGGGTGCCCTAATCGTTTATGCCACTTGATAATTTGGTAAGAGGTGATTTCTCGAGACTTAACATGATGTACTCTTCCTTCACTGATATCTTCCATAACGTACAATTTTCCCCTTCTAGTACCACGCCCTAAAATCTCCTTCGTATGTGCATCCTGAAAGAGACAAAAACGTGAGTACATGAGTACAATACAATTCAAATCATCCGAAATCTGTCCAACAGAGAGTAGTTTTGATGACAGTGAAGGAACAAGTAACGTATTAGATAATGATATTGAAGGGGTAAGAGATACTCTTCCTGCACCCGTGACCGGGTGTTTTTCTCCATTTGCATTTACAATCTCGAGTCTTCGTGGAGTAACCAATCCGCAAAAATCATTTTGGTCATACGTCATTTGATCTGACGCTCCCGAATCTATTATCCATTCAGAATTTTTATTAGTACCAATATTTAAATTACCTTCACCTAGATGAGTATGGTTGGAAACCGCTGGTATTAGGGAAAAACCATGCTGCTGTTGACTTGCGCTAGCCGTTGCCTCATACTGCTTCTCTTCAATGGTTCGGCCAGCAGCTGTTGATTGGATCATGTTCACATTTGGTTTTGCACGGTTGTACCCTCCAATCTTCTTCTTCCCTTCTCGCCACCATTCAGGGTATCCATGGATTTCGAAGCATGTTTCTCTAGTGTGTCGTGTGCCCCCACAATGAGTGCATTTTAGGTATTTTTTGTGATTTGATTTTTGGTTACTAGGTAGCATTTCAGAGGGAGATTTCAGAGTGGGTTTAGTTCCGGTATACATGACTGCAGCCGACATCTCATCTCTTCCTACCATTAGATTATGGTGCACTTCTTCTCTCCTAACCCAGGCGAAGGCCTATTCTGTGGTGGGAAGTGGAGAAGTTTGGAGTATATGTGCCCTCATTTGGTCCAGCCGATCACTAAGACCATTCAGAAAATTAAACAACCTTTCTTCTTGTATTATTTTGTTATACCTTTCGATATTCTCGATGCCAGTAAAGGTGTTGGGTCTGCGATAGTCCATCTCTCTCCACAAACCTTGAAGTTCCTTGTAATAGGCTTCAACAGAGTTGTCTCCTTGTCTCAAGTTATAGGTTTTACGCCGTAGATCATAGTACTGGGCAGAATCACTACCATCGAAAAAAGTCATGGCGAGTGCTTCCCAAACTTCTCTCGCAGTGGAACAATTGATGAAGCTTCCAACTAATGAGGTGTCGAGGGATTTGATCAGCCAACTCTTCACCATGTTGTCTTCGATCTCCCATCGTTTGTGTGCCTCATCGGTTGGTAACGGAATTTTCTGGTCCCCTTTCACATACCCGAGTTTATCTCGAGTTTTTAGTTCCATCTCAACCATTTGTGCCCAAATTCGATAATTGTGGCCATCCAACTTTATGGTGATGCCTGAATTCGGGTTTTCGCTTGAATGAGATTGCGCCACGCCTTCAGAGGGCTTATTCTGACTTTGTGCCATGATTTGGGAGAGCTTCTTTGAGAATTCTTCAATGAAAATTTTCGCTGTATCTCGCATGTCAACGCTTGATTCTGGAGGTGTGCTCGTCATTTCTTATCTAGCAGCGGAACAACCAGAGATATAGGATTGAATGAGGTATCTAGATCACCTTCGGTATGACCATCAGCAATCTGTACCTCAAAACAATTCCTGCTCTGATACCATGACAAAATTACTTGTATGAAATTAAATAACACAGAACTCCCATGAATCACCCTTCCCTCCCATATTTTATTGATCAAAGAATATTTGTTGTCGTTTTACATGGCACCAGCCAAGGGTATTTAACATCAAGATTGAATCCTATTACATCTTCTAATTTTAGAATATAAAGCTAGATAATACAACAAATCAAATCCTAAACCATCTAAGGAAGGTGGGCTAGGAAGAGGAGCTGCTGAATTGATTGTTTCCATCTTTGCTTAATTGATTATTTCCTTCTTTGCTTGATATCAATTTATTTCCCCTGCTGAATATTTTGTTTCCCTTGCTGATTATTACGATCCCATGTGATTATTTCACAATTTTGCCCTTCTGAAAATTACAAACAAGCCCTTAGTGCGGGAAAATTGCGAATAAGTCCCTGAAATGTTACCAAAATCATGTTCAAAACCCAAAACTTGTTTAAAAGCCCTTACAAATTTACAAACAAGTCCTTTTAACCCATGACTTATTTGTGGATAATTACTAAAATGTCCTAATTCTTGGCTGGCCGTTTAAAGTTGCGTGCTTGCTGTAAATTTGGACAGAGATAAATTACATGGTATTTAGGTGGGATTGATATAAGTTATGTGAGCCCACAAAGGACCATTGCACATCTCTTCTTTGTTTTCCATATTTTAGGTTTTTTTATTGTATACAAAATTCATATTTTAGAATTTTCAGTTATACACTATATAATTATGTTGACAGTACAAAGTACTGAGTTTTGATGGTATATATCGTTAATGAATTCATTTGATATATTTGGCTTTTTGGTGGTACATTTTTTAAATAATTGCTGAACTGGGTGGTAATTTAGATTTAAGAGTCCATTTCATATAAATACAATTGAAGGTTGACTGAATTGAACTAATTAGGAGTTAGTCTAACAGCTGAGGAATTTTTATAACTATACCTTTTTCTAATTATTTTGGTCTATCGATCACCACCTAGTTAGTTTTATTTTATTTTTACTTCTTTTAATATATTGTAATTATTTATCTTTCAGGCAGCTGATACCCAAGTTATTTCTGATTATGTTCGCTACTTTCTTCATCAATACACGTAAGTTCTATATATATATATATATATATATATATCTTCATTATCCTTAATGGCATGGAAAATTCTTTTGACCTTTTAGTATCTTCTGATTATATAACCATTTTGGTAATTATCAAATCAAATATGTTTTTTTATCAGTTCCTGTGAAACCATATTCAAACACCAAAAGATGATATTGGTTTGATTTGGCTGTTTTAGGTTAATATAATTTCATTGACCAACATTTTGATTTGATAATTACCAAAATGTCCTAATTCTTAGCTGGCCGTGTAAGTTTGCGAGCTTGCTGTAAATATGGACAGATATAAATCATATGGTATTTAGATGGGCTTGTTATAAGTTATGTGAGCCCATAAAGGACCATAGCACATCTGTTCATTGTTTTCCATAATTTGGGTTTTCTTTCTTTTATACAAAATTTTAATTTTAGAATTTGGCCTTTAATGTTAAGAATTTAGAAATTTAACTGTTTCTAGAAGCTCCTACTTCACGTCCCTTGAGGAAAACACTTTTTAGGAGAGGGCCATGTTTGTTTTTTTTTAATTATTTCTAAATCAATTTCTCAGTCTAACTAGCTCTGAGTGTCATCGTTTGCTATAGGATCCAGCTTGGGCAACAAGCAACGGTGAAAGTAGCGGCCAACCTTGTTAGATTGCTTTCATACCAGAACAAGGTAGTTTTACATTTCCACTTTTATTGACTTACACAAATATATATTTTTCTCCTAGGACTATATTGGCATGTTCTATTACCTATTTTTATTTCCACTTAAATTTTAGTTTGTACGAGATGATCACAGTTAAGTAACTTCTGTTATGTGCGATTTTCCATATATTACTGTTATTATTGTTCTTATCTACTGTTCTGTTCCCAAAGTGGTGATTGGTTGCAGTTTAATTGGATTATGTGGACTTGTAGTTTCAGAGTCGAGATTGTTTGAGGCAAAATATTGGTAAAATTGGGTTACTTTGCTTAAAGTGGAATACTTGGAAAGATGTTTTGCTTCTAATCATTTTTTTTTTTTTTGTAAGATACTGAAAAAATAAGTTATTTAACGGAAATACGTTTGACTTGCCAGAACATGCTTCAAGCTGGTGTGATTGTAGGAGGATGGCACAAGTATGAAGGAGGCCAGATTTATTCGGTACCACTTGGTGGTACCATTTTAAGGCAACCCTTTTCCATTGGAGGTTTAGTGGCACCATTTATGGAGTCATATTTGACTTTCTGTCAATTCTTTTATATTTTCTCAGAGTGTTTAATTCATGTGAATGTACCACACATCTTAGATGTGAATATGTGATACAATGACAGGTTCGGGTTCAAGCTATTTGTATGGCTTTTTTGATCAAGCGTGGAAGGAAGGGATGACTCATGAAGAAGCAGAGGTATGAAATGAAATACACTCATTACATTTTGCTTCAGTTTTTGTTTTTTCAGCCTTTTTATTCCAATTTTATGAAGAAATTTATGTTGATTTGGCTTGTTGTTTTTTCTCATTTGCTTTTAAAACAAAAGCATCTGGTGATAAAAGCGCATCTTTGGCCATGGCTCGTGATGGTGCAAGAAAAGGTATTGTTCGTACTGTTACTGTAAGCCCTCCAATGTTATTTTTGCTTTTATGCACCCTCATGTCAGTAATCATGGGGCCTTGTTCTGTAAGAGTGGAATAGAGTGGAAAAAAGGTGCTATTTCCATTGAATTGAGGAGTTGAGAAAAGTGGAATTGGGTTTGAACTTTTGGAAGTCTACCCCCTTTTATACATTTTGGTCCCTCTATTCCTGTATGACTCAATTCCATATTCCATTGGAAAGATGGTATAAGAGGAATTAGCTTTTTTTCCAAGATATGGATTTAGCCCGTTTACCAATACTCTTTCACTATTCCACTATTCCACAATTAACTGAACATTCCACAATTAACTGAACACAACTAGAATAGTGAGGAAATAAAGGTTATTCCAAATTCCACCTTTTGTCACTTTTCCTCTGTTCCAATGGTTTGCCGCCCCATGCAATTAGGGTTTTAGACATGAAAAAGAATCAATAGCTGCAATGTAAAATTTTGTTTGTTGCAGATTAATGCTGAAGGTGTGACGAGAAAATTCTACGGAGGGGATACATTGCCTCTATGGCATTAGGGATGTCAATGGTACCTTTTTAGCCGTTTACCTGATCCGTACCGTATTCGATAAGGTGGGTATGGATAAGGTTTTATTTTTCGTTAGTTTATTGGGTATGGATATGGTAAGGATTTTTTTTCGTTAGCAAAACGGGTAAAGGCTATTTCGTACCCGTTATCCTATAGGGTAATTATATAAAATATAATAATATGATAATGTTTCAGCAATAATTAGTGTATTAGTTTTGTTGTAAAAAAATATTAAACATGTTATTTTAATTTGTATCTCTTGTTCTTTAGTTAAATAATTAAATTTGTCATAAAATATATTTTTGGTTTTGAATTCTTTTGTTCTATAAAAAATACAATTTAGTTGAAATTGGTTGCAAATTTATTTCGGTTTTTATTTTTTATTAGTAATATCATTGCATATGTGCGAAATAAATGAGTTTTAATGTTCTATTTGTAAAATCTAATAAAACTAATTATTATAGTAGTATTATTCGTTATTTACCCGCTACCGTTTCATTACCTGGTAATTTTAATGAGTAAGAGTAGAGTAAGGTAAGGTCAAATCTTAATGGGTAAAGGTAGGGTATGGGTAAAGTCATTATTAATGGGTATGGGTATGAAAATGCTTCCACCCTACCCGTATCGTACCCATTGACACCCCTATATGGTATGATGAACTGGAGCCCACAAACTCCTTGCTTGATATCCTCTCTTCTTCGGTACCCGAGCCCATGAATACTTGATCGAAATTTCCCTCATGTGTCAGGATAATCATGTGCATCTTTTTTTCTTCTCAGTTAAATGCTTGGATTTTCTCATGTGTAGTAAATTACATGGATTGAATTATGACAGTGATGTAGAATTTATTCTTATTATCTTTTTAAACCTCATGTATTTTTACTATTGTGCATTTGTGCTTGGTACTTTTGTTATGGGTTAACAGATCTGGTAATCTAGTTTGTCAGGGATTTGTGCTGATGGTACCGGGGCATCGAAATTCTAATCTTTTACTCAACAATTCTAAACAAATTAATAAATGAACTTTTGTGAGCATATATATCTGTACTATAGAATCTGTAATTTAAAATATGGACGTTATTTTTCTATTAAAATTTGCAAAAAAAAAAAACCTGAAACAGATCTTAGTCCATGTATCCAGTCAAGTTTATACAAGTCAAATTATGCTACATAGCCATTTTTTTTTTTGAGGAAAAAAATAAGGATCCAAGTCCTTTTATATAATTTATACAAAACTGAGATGAAGAGAGATGGATGGCATCTATTTCCAGGCCCAAAAACTGGAGATTATAGGAGAATTAGGCTCACAGTAAACTAGGTTTTGCTGTAAGTTAACATTTCTTATTTTTGCAATTGCAATTTTTGTAAAAAAAAATGAACCTAGTTGTGAAAATCGTAATGATTGTTTCAATCCTTGTTAGTGATGTTTTGTCCATATAATAATAGGAAAGAGGCAGAAAGAAAAAAAACATTTATTCAAATTCAATACATTATATTGCAGGGGTATTATGGTCAATGTTGCTATTCAATTCATTCTCTCGCTCTAATAAGCCTAGCTGTTGCATTTGTTTACTATTTAGATGTTCCGGAGCGAAACATTTCTATTCTATCAGTTCAAAGAATCAAAAAGAAAGAGGAAAAACACAAGTTTTCTAGTTCTGTTCCTGAAATTGAAAGTACTCAAGTTGAATCTCTGACAACAGTATAAGTAGATAAAAATAAAATAATGTCTATTCTAAGAACACAAGTTTAATTTCTCTGTTCAAAGTGTAAAATACATGACTAAATCTATCTCTCACAAACACAACACTAGATAAAAATAAAATTAAGGAAAATAATATATAGTACTCACTTCTACTAGCTGAGCTGACCAAACAATTTAAATGCATTTATGAGGCCTCCTTTAGTGGTGCGAAATGAAAGACCTGAATCAAGCAGAGATTTCTTAAGAGGTTTGAGCAAAACTAATGATCTTGCAATTACCACTTAATTAACCCACTTCCATTATACAAGCAAACCGGTGAAAATTATAACTAATTATTGTTTCACAGGTAATTCTAAAATTCCCTTCTGATATTTTAACAGTTAGCTTTTCAAAAAAAGAGCATTATGAACCGTGTCAATTTCACAGAGAGAAGATGGTACTGGTACAGTACCACTGATGTAAAGTTTCGTGGGGTCAATTGGTTCACTTTCTCCCTTGTGCTAGACCTTAATTATAGCCGAGTCGATAGAGCTTGGCCTTGGAGGCTTGGAAGAACTCGGCACTTGAGCCGAAAGGAGACAAGTATCCAAATTAGTGCATCCCGTAGAGATGACTGATTATCCCATGGTAGATTTTGTACAGTTTTAAATGCTTCGTCTGGTCTCCCGGTACCAAAAAGATCGACCAAACACCAGTAGTTAGCTAAGGTTGGTTTCATTCCATACACCGAGTTCATCATTTCAAAGTATTCAAGACCTTCTTCGACCAATCCTGCATGACTGCATGTTAGCAGTAATCATATAAATGTTTGCTCATTTGGCTGCATGCTCGCAAGCTGTTCGATAAAATTCAGGAGGGGTGAAGGAGAGGAGAAGCCAGGTATTGCACTCGATCATGGTCGTGGGTCTGGGTCTCTGTGGCAAAATCATCAAATTAAAGTCTCATTAGAATTATCATGTATACTACCTAGTTAGCTCTCTCCAATCATCAGTAAACCTAACTCAAACCATCATTGGACCCAATTTCTTTTTTGTTTAGCTCAAAACGGCTGACTATCATTTAGGGAAGATGTAAAAGGAAAATGTATGTTGTGATGACTTGGGTTGCCAAATTGATAATATTTGTTCTTTTAAAATAAAAAAGGATGATACTGGTTTTGTTCTTTTGTAGCATATAAATTTGTCTACTTGTTAAGTCTCATTCTAAAATGTCAAACTAGACCTGAACCGTACCGGAAAACCTGCCAGTAAACAAGCAAATTTAGCCTGTTCCAGTCCGGTACAAGTACAATATCAGTTCATGGCCTGGCTTGGTTGCAAGTGAACTAAAAAGAGCAGCAGGTGCAGGTTATATTACATGCACTTGCAATTGAACTGAATTATAGTATTTACACATGCAATTAGTTCTTTTTGTCACACCGGAAATTTTCATAGATTATGTAGTCATACAAAGAGATACTATTATCAGAATCCACAATTCCATCAAACTATTTGAAAGTCTAATAATTAATCATTTCTTCAAGTATATGAATTTAGTTTGGATTTGCTTTCACATCTACAGTTGTTGCATAGATATTTATATTTATTATTTTTCTTTCAAAGTGAATTGAAGGTTTTCTCTCTTTGGATGGTGCACTACTATTAGGTGGATCAATTACCAGTCTGGTTCCAGTTCATAATGCCACACTCTATGTACTGGTACTGCACTGGTACAATAGTGAGATTCGACAAAGATTAACTATTAGAATCTACATTGCAGGAGGCTAAAACAACTAATGTATAAAATTACGATCTACTAAATTTTTTGTAATTTCTCACAAAAATATAAGCATGCAACAGAATAATTTAAGGTATATAGCTTTGATTGCACATTCCAGTACTAAGTATGAACAACACGTCCCAAATTTCAACAAATTAATTAAACCACAAGAGAAGTATTTATAAAAAAGAATAAAAAATACAACCATTTTATTCATCTCTGAATGACAAAAAAAAGTGACAAACATAAGAGAAGGTTCATTTATATGTAGAATTGCAGAATGTATAGTTTTGAAACAAAAAAGTTACATTGGGCGGGAATAGGCAGTTTATCAGACAAGACAAGGAACAGCACTTGAATGGGTGTCAAAATTTGTTGAAACAATCAACCCAGCTCAGACCGAGGCTACGGAACGGAGCCGATGGAAGACATATCAGATCTTCTATCGTGTTGGTCACTAGCGGTAGGAAAGACAGTTAAATATTGAATAAAGCTAATGCATATCCCTAAGAAATCAGGTATCTGTTAGGATAGCAATTTTTTACCAAGGCTGAAGTTCAACAATTAAGGCAGCAAACTGTTTTTTTTTTAGAATTGAGATGGCCTTTGCATATATAAAGTGCTAATTGATTTAAACTCTTTCATATATAATTTCTTCTAAACACAGGAGACCACATAAAAAATTGCCCACCCTTTCCTAAGCCAGCAAACCAGCCATGCTGAAAAAACTTGGGAAAGCATTAACACACTACTGCTCATGGAGAAGGAATCATTATTTATTGTGGTCTGTATGAAATAAGAAAATACTACTCTACCACTATTACAACAACTACTACTATAACAACAATAACAACAACATATATAAAAATGATAGAAGTTAAATGATCTCGAAAGCAGGGCAAATTGCATCATCTTCCCTTGAAAATGCGCCATGACTGATTGTTTGTCTCATTCTCTGCATCACTATCATTGTCGCTTTGAAAATTCTCATCCTTCTCCTTAATCCAACGACAACTATCCTTTGGAAAGTTCATGAGCTTTGGGCATTCCACATATTCTACGTACCGTAAATACTTAAATGAGCGCTTGATCTCATCCCAATCAGTTTCCAAATTTTCCAAGAACCTGAGACGCAATATCTCCACTTCCCAGTTATCACTGTATGGAATTTCAGTAAGCTTCCCACCTCTAATATATAATCTCTTCAAATTTTTCAGCTTTACAGCATTCACCAGCTTTGATGCCTCAGCTTCTGGATAACATCTGATATCCAACTTTTCTAGATTCTTTGGGAAAGAGAAGGTTGGCATCACACAATTGGACTTATTTTCTCCCCATATAATGGTCAACATCAAAAGTTTGTTTAGAGGTTTTAGGCCACTTAAATTTTCGGAAGCCAAACGCTTGCTGCCAATTCTAATGCTGAGCTTCCTAAGTTTAGTCAGATTTGAGAGATCATCTAGCTGGCATGACTGATTTCCCACACTGCCAACTACAAAACCCTTTAACACCTCTAGATTATGTAGCTTACATATCCATTTTGGCATAATATCTAACAGATAGCACTCTGAAATATCTAAAACCATTAGTTTCTCAAACATGTTTTCTAGGGGTAACACTCGTTTTCTAAATTTTGGTTTCATTGTGGACCTTTGTCTTTGTGATAAAGTGTCCAAATTATGACAAGACCTGAGGTCTAGTATTATCAAGTTTTCTAGCTTCCCAATTGATTCATGAAGCTCTTCTATCCTCGAAATGCCTTGCAAGCTAAGATAGGTCACCTTTCGTCCCAACTTCTTTAAGAAATCGGTTTCGTCGACCTCAATGTGCTCTTCCTCCACCCCATTGTGAACATCTGTTTTTGTGTAATGCCAACTACCAAGTTGAACTGCCGACAAGCGATTCTTGCTGCTAATATCCATTATGTCCTTGGAGTTGAGATACCTTTGGTCTAGATTTAGTAGTCCACTTTTCAACTGTTGACTTCCATACAAGTGCCAAGTGCCTTCTTCCCTTTTTTGAGAGAGAACCTCATAATCCCTCCCCTCAAAGATCAACCGCTTATGAATTTCAAGTTTGATGGTGTAGCGGTCGACTACTTGATTATGCTTTCTGATATGTACTGGTATGAGAAGACCCTTATTCACCAGCTCAGAAAAGACGTATTCACAATACTCTTCTATACTTTTATACCCCTTATATCGCCTAGGAGGTAAAAGCCTCAGACCAGTCCACCAGTAAATCAGGAATCTCTTCTTCAGCTCTGTGTTTTCTGGAAAAATGGCAAGGCTATCCAAAAACCTCATGTAGGAGCTCATGGGGAATTCATTATCCATGGAGAATTCATGCTCTTGATTACTTTTATTTGACGATTCTCCAACTTCAGTTATTGTGGCTTTCTGAGGCAAATCAGATGCCTTTTCACGAGGTTTGGTACCAACCTTCGGAGGATTCACTATTATATTCCGTGATAGCCGATTATGAACATTTATTAGATTAGCCCTTACAGTTTCATCCCATTCAGTCATTTTATTATGATCAACCCAGTAATCGATTTGCCTTTCTATCTCTCCAAAATAACCAATTAGTTCTTTGCCCCAATTTCCTATATCATCAATAATAACTTTTGTATTTACAATATCTGTGCTAATTTGGTCAATGACTTTCTCTGTCTCCGAGTTCTTAGGAACTTGCTGCTTGGCTAGTTCAAGGCGTTTCAATAGTGGCCCAACAAAATCTGTAGTACTGGCCTTTAACTTGGCTTCCTTTTGATCGTTGCTCATTGCAATGGTTTTTCAGACCTACCAAAAAAACAACAATTATAACATTCATATAAAAAAGTTGTTGAAATTAATATGTTTTGTCAAAACCTATACTTGTATATATGCCAGTATTTGTGTTGCAATGCTTTAATAGAATGACATTTTAGATAGTATACATATAATTAATGTAACATCTGTCAAATTTAACATTTTTCACAATTTAGCTGAATTTTTTTGTCTAATATTAAAATGATAATTATTTAGAGGAGGGTTCCAATACCTCATGTCTTTCATACCTCATATTTTATATCGTCGTTTTCAAAGTCCAAACTGTTGATCTGAACTGTTCAACATGAAAATAGCTTACTAAAATATGGTAAGGGATGAAATTTTATAATTTTTGAAAATTTTTAACTATTTTTTAAGATGAGTAGAAAATCACTTTTTTTTTAACGGTTCAAAACAATGATTTTATACCTATCTTAAAAAATGGGTAAGACTAAGGTGCTATGGGTTGCATAGAGGGCTACGGTGCTACGGATATTCGAGTTTTCAAAATCCAAACGGTCAATCCGAACGTTCATCTTGTTCTCCATATTAATATGTATTTGGAGACCAAATTTTATATTTTTTGGAAATTTTTTACTATTTTTTTAGATAGGTACAAAATCAGTTGATCTAAAAAATTCTGCACCATTCAGAAGCATTGTAACCCTCCTCAATTATTTATTTATTTATAAAATAATACAGTTTTAAGAATTAAAGTTTTATGATGAATTTTGAATCTCAATTTAGTGGAAAATGTGATGCATAATTTTTAAATAAAATCAATCTGCTTTAATTTGATATCTAAGTTTGATAAGTTGGGTTACTGTATTTCTATTAATCAGTTCTGATATTTAGATTGTCTGACAAAATTCCTTGACTGGGAACTTACGATTGATTTGGACAGTTCGGTTTAAAATAATTTAATATGAAAATATTGAATTTTAACTATCAACAACTTGCAAGTTCCTGTAGGAAATTAATTAAGCTGTGAGATTGTAGAAGATACGCTCATACACACCTCACGCATTTCAATTTCTAGCTGTGAGATAGAGCTCAATCAGAGAGAACACATGGGATGTTTGAAGGGAAAAGAGCTTCTTGTTGTTGATTAAATGATTATCGAAATAATTATGTGAAACTTGTTTTAATTATTATGTCGGTTTCTAAAGATGTTTCCTGGACCAGCATGCAGTAAATGTACATGTCTCAAGAAAAAGAGGAGAAGCTTAAAATTAAAGAATTAATACTACAGATACAGGTTGCTACGCTATCTCATATTCATATAAATATAACATATTGTTTTAATTTCATCATCATTTGTGCCCTTTTTCTTTTATGAATTTTTTTTGTAATTTTACGAAGTAATCATCTCTCTGTGCAGGATAGAACTGCTTTCTCGTTTCTTCTCTTCCCATCGAGTTAGCTTGTTTAGAGGTCTTAGATCTGGAATGAATGCTTCCAGGCTTTACCAGTTCAATTGTACCAAGTAAAAGTACAATAAAGCAAATTCTAGCAGCATATGTTATCTTTCCAGTTCTTATATTCACAATAAATGGTTATTTACTATTGTAAGAGAACATTTTGAGAACTAATGGAAGTGACATTCGTCCCTGGTATGGGTAGTTTCGCCTTGATCTTCTAATTGTAATATTAAGTTGTGTTTTGAGTATCTTTCTCAAAAAAAAAAAAAAGTGGTGTTATGAGTATACAAAAAGATACACTTGTATTTTTATTAGGTGGATATATCATCACTACTGAAGCATGTTGATGGCTCTTGTCAGACTTACATGGGAAATGAAGGGAGAACTTGATTGTGCAAATAAGCAGGTATATTTGCTTCCCAATTTCCCATTTTTACCATTTGTCTATAGTTAATATACGAAATTAGAATTTTATATTTCAATTTTATTGTAATATTTCTGCGGAATTATATATTAAAATCAATTGCATGTGTTTCTTGCTTTTAAAATGACTCTAATAGTATGAAATTATCAAAGCATCTCTAATGTGAAGACCTACATCATTGTTCTAGATGTTCTGTGCAAGTATGGTGATATTGGGAACTCAATGGATTTTCTTGTTTGCATGCTTTCTAAAAGGTGTCATCCTAAGACACAAAATTGATGTTCTAATCTATAAAATGGATGATCTAATCAATAGCATTTCTTATTGATGGGATGTTAACAAATTAAAACTGATGTTCTAATCCATAGCATTTCTTATTGTTGGGCTGTTCAAAGAGTAATAGTCTTGGTAAGGTAAAGTATACAAAAAAGTGTAACACACAAACCTGAAATAGTGCGCAGATGAAGTAGGGATAGCACGAGCAATTCAAAAAAGAAACAGCTGAATCCAGTGTAGCAACTACAGCTGCAAATTAGAAAAAGAAAATGAAAACAAATAAAGAAGGAAATCAAAAGCCAGATTTCACAATCACAACAATAGTAGAAAACAAAATTATGTTGAAATTGTACATTCTTTAGTAACTCCAGCTATTTATCAATTGAAGCTTTTTGGTCTTCAATTACCAAAGAAGAAAAGAAAACTTAAAACTTGGTGTATTTTACAACATCACTTAGTTGTAATAAACTTAGCTCCTCTATAATTGAAAAAGCAATTGCAAAATTGATGTTCTAATCTATAAAATGGATGTTCTAATCAATAACATTTCTTATTGATGGGTTGTTATGAAATTAAAACTGATGTTCTAATCCATAGGATTTCTTATTTTTGGGCTGTTCAAAAAGTAATAGTCTTGGTAAGGTAAAGTATACAAAAAAGTGTAACCCACAAACCTGAAATAGTGTGCAGATGAAGTAGGGATATATAACACGAGCAATTCAAAAAAGAAACAGCTGAATCCAGTGTAGCAACTACAGCTTCAAATTAGAAAAAGACAATGAAAACAAATAAAGAAGGAAATCAAAAGCCAGATTTCACAATCACAACAATAGTATAAAACAAAATTATGTTGAAATTGTACATTCTTTGGTAAGATGTAGTAACTCCAGCTATTTATCAATTCAAGCCTTTTGGTCTTCAATTATCAAAGAAGAAAAGAAAACTGAAAACTTGGTGTATTTTACGACAGCACCTGAGTTGTAATAAACTTAGCTTATCTATATTGAAAAAGCAATTGCAAGGGTTTGGTGAAAGAACTGTGCAATCAAAATTATCAGCACTTCTTATATCTTGGACATTGAAGCATGGTGAAAGTGAGTAGACATTGTATATTCTACGTGAAATGTGATTTGTAAAAGGCGTGAAGCTAATATCACAACCTATAGCACTTGATTGTGGAAGAAAGTTGAAATTGAGTAAGCAATTGCAAGGGTCTGGTGATAGAACTATATTGATTTCTGAAATATGTGAAATTTGGCTGCACCTCACTGTTATTGACTAAAGTCGGTGAAGAAGTAAGATTGTTAATGTCATAAAGGAAGTTGAAATTGAGAAAACAAAGGTCATATATAAAAATGTCTCAAAAAGCAAAAGGATTTCAAAGAAAACCATGTTGTGAACGCTCTCAATTAACAGTCAATTGTTGTACAAAACTTCAATCCAACCAAATTAGTTTTAATTGCATATAGAATTACCATAAAAGCCAATTCCATATAATACAACAAGGCTTAAAGACAGCCAAAAAAACCCTAGGCTTTACACAATGTACAAACTTAATCTGTGCATGGACTTATGTATCCAGTACCAACCTAAGCATGAGCAAAGCATTCTCAGAGCAAAAAGCCGCTTAAAATTTAGGTCTTAAATAAATAAATCTAACAACATTTATCTGTAAAAAAATATCAATGTGGAATTCAAAGATGTGAACCGGCTCACTGATGGCCAGGTTAAACATTCTCCTGAGGCTATATGCTGGTACTTTAAAAACTAAAAGGGCATATATACATTGCAATTGTTATAAAAGCTGTGTCTATTGAGTCTATGTTTATCAACACTTGTTTTATTTAATCAGGGGCGGATCATAGTGGATGCTGGAGGGTGCTAAGCCACCCCAAGTTTTTAAAATTTTATTATCAACTATATTGAAATTTTACTTAATTGTTTCTTTTACATGTATTAGCCACCCCCCCCCCCCCCCCCCCCCCCTAATATAACAAAGTTAAAGGGGCTTGAACGTAAGTTTTAGAATCCAAAATCATGAACTGGGCTTGTTATTTCTGTTTAGACGCATTGATTTCCATGTGTGTGTGCAGTAAAAAAAGGAAAAAATCTTCTCCAATTTGGAATGGTCATATAGTATGACTCGTACTGTTGTTGTTTTTTTTTGTTTAATTAAAAAAAAGAAAAAGAATTCTGGGGCTTTTTGTTTTTTTTTAATTTTTTATGGTAAACAGTAGGCTGCTTGCTGACATTCTGTTGCTTGCTGCAAATCTATGCAGGAAGATTTAGGGTAGATTATAGGATGCTTTCAAAGCACTTTAATTTTCATCATGTAATGTAATATGTTGTTTAATAAATATGGAATTCTAGGGGCTTGTATGCCAAAATGACTCGTACTCAAAAAGAGAAAATAATGTCTGATTCAATAAAAAAAATTTAAGATATTATTTAGCCCCCCTATACTCAAATTCTGGTTCCGTCCCTGTATTTAATCATATCAAATGCAATGCATATATGCTGCTTAATGTGAGATGTTCTATGCTGGTTCCTTTAAAAACCAAAGGGCCTATATACATTTCAAAGAAAAATATTATACCTCTTGGTAGCCAGAGACAGACAGACAGACAGTAAGAGACGCAACAAAAAAATGAAGATTTGTTGTTAACCAACGTCACATTAAAAAACCAAAAAAAGTGAAAAAAAAATAGTTTTAAGGTTCCAACTTTTCTGACAAAAAACCCTAAACCTTAAAGGTTCCAATTTTCCATCCAATTTCTTTTGAATTGTAATAACCGGTCCACCGTCAGATCTTTCATTGCAGATCTACAAAAAAGTGAAATACCCAGAATTGGCCAAACCTCGGAAGAAATCAGCTTAGAACTGAAGAATCAGACTAACTCGAACCAAAAAACAATTAACTCGGTTGAGACAACCCGGTTCAACCGATTTTTGACGGAAAATACGCTCGGGTGGGAAACACGGATAAATATCGGCTCGGACCTGATACCGGTTTGAATCGACCGATTTTCCAAGTCGTACTTCTCTCCGACTATTAAATTACCACTCAAATCATACTAAATTCGTCCTGAATATTAATTATTAAACAAATTTAAATAGGAGAAGGGATCCAATTACACCATTTTTTGGTGATACCGATCGAATTACACTCTCTATTTTCAAAGTTTTCAAATTTCAAACAGTTGATCCAAACCGTTCAACATAATGGATATGTTAAAATGTGCTTGCAGATCAAATTTTACATTTTTTTTTAAATTGTTTTACTATTTATTAAGTATTTAACAAAATCGTTATATTCAGACCGTTGAATTTTTGTACCCATCTTAGTAAATAGTAAAAAAAATTCAGAAAAATATAAAATTTGATCTGCAAGCACATTTTAACATATCCATTATGTTGAATGATTTGGATCAACTGTTTGAAATTTGTAAACATAGGGTGTAATCCGGTGTCACCAAAAAAGGGTGTAATTGGATCCCTCCTCTTTAAATAGAAGTACTCATAATATATTAAATAGAAGTAATTATACAATGATACGATTCAGAATAGAGAATGTTATTATCAAACACGGAAAGATTCAAGATTAAAAAAAAATAAAAAATTATTACCTTGCGTTGGATTAGCTAGTTCGCCTCTAATATTCAAGAATCTCCAAGTTGCTCCTCTAGCATTTCTTAATATTCTTCTCGTTTTTCTGATTCTGTATTTCTGAAATTCATTAGGGTAAAAATTAAAAAGAAAATTATTTCTATCAAATTCAAAGAAAATAAAAGGAATGAGAGTGAGAAGGGGGCGAGAAAAAGAGATCGATCTTGCTCCAATTCAAAGAAAATAAAAGATAAAAAGAGAGAGAGAGACCTTGATCAAGACTCGAGAGAGAAAAGCATCAACGGCGAAGAAGCAATCAGCCTCTGCCAAAGTTTCAAAAAGAGAGAAAAATAAAAAACAATCCAATGAAGCCAGGTAGACTGGAGTCCAAGAGATGGACCGAGAGGCAAAGGCTGGCTTGAATATAACCTTACCTTGAGCTTTTTTTTTTTTTTTTTGGTGGTAGTTCCGTAACTTTTCTTTCTTTTTGGAGGACTTAATAGTGGTCCTTTTTTTCTTTGTTGCTGTTGTTGTAAGAGCTAGTGGCAGTCTGTATTATTTTTTTCTTTTGAGGAACTTAGTAGTGACAGGTAGGGGTGGCAACGAATCGAACCGAATCAAACTTACTCTAGGTTTGAGTTTGGTTTGAATTAGATTCGAACCGAACCTAGTTTGATTTGTTTCGAATCGAATTAATTGCGAACTACACATTTTTCGAATCGAACTCGAATCAAATCACGAACTAAATTATTTTTTAGCAGCCCTCGGTAGTTTATACATTATTTTTTTCTCGCGAGACAAAATTCACATGGCTTCCTTTTACTGATATGAAATGAGTGTTTTTAAGTTGAAAAATTATTCATGAAAAAATACATCACAACAAATAATCGTAAAAAGAGGATTAAGTATAAGATTTGATAATCGTAAATAATAGATGGGCTATATGTAATATTTGTCCCGCCAATACTACAAAATTTGATATTATATATTTATATATGATCTATCTTCCACTAATATGTTATTGCAATCAATAAATAATAGATGGGCCTATATGTAATATTTGTCCATGTCATCCAATACAAAGCATGTTGCTTTTATTATGAAGTTTATTTTAATTAGACTTAGTATCACGAAGACCTTGAGTCAACACTCGATACAAGAGGAGGGTAGTTCTACATTATTGTAAAGGAACAATTATTTGTGTCGACAGCTTGCTCTCCGTATATGTTTATGGGTAGAAGTAGGAAACCGGATCCGCTGCTTTTCTGAGAGCAAAACGAGTTCGTATCCTCCAGTATCGCAATGAATTTCAAATAAATATGACACGATCTCACCCGCGCGATTGAAATGTAGTGCCTCACTACTAATGCCTCACTACGCATAATAACTGTGTTCAATAACAAGAGTTATATACACTAGTACAAAATAACAAATTAACCACGGTCAAAAATTAAAATTACTCACGGATTCTCTACCGTGAGTAATGTGGACGTTTGTAAAAGTGAAGGTTTATAACCACGGTTGCCGAACCGTGACAAGATTAGCGCTCCAATCTGATTACCCACGGATTAGCATTTCATTTCACCTTTTTAGCCACACCCTTTATCCACGGTTAACTCATTTCACCTTTTAGCCACACCCTTTCTCCAACCTAATTAGCGTTTCATTTCACCTTTTGACATGCAGTATTTATAATAGTATTTAATTTGTCCATTTCAGTATATTTATAATAGTGTTTTTAATTGATTAACAATATCAATATTTACAGCCATTTCAAATACCAAAAATCACACAACTTCGAATTCTCACTACATCACATATATACTAAAATCACTACATAAATAGACTATTTAGAGTTAGACAATTCCCAGTACAACACATCATATTTGCACTTCCATAAACATTGTCCTAAATATAACCCACATACGCATTCAAAAGTAGACGGTAAGAATTACAAAGTATTTAGAACTATTAGAACTAGAACTAGAATCAAGTATTTAGAACATATCAATTTAAGTGCTCATCCATGAACACTCTAGCTCACATACACCTGATTTCATGGAACTGATCCATCGGGAGAGACGCAACTCCTAGCACAGGAAACTGCATGCAAAATTATAAAATGTTAAATGAACTCAAGTAAATTTAGATAAACCCTATGATTTTATTGGAAAACCTAGGTATGAACTAAAGAGGGATATTGTGCACAGTGCATATGTTCAGTAAGCTTGTACCAAAAATTATCTATTTACTGAACAAATTCAGTTAAATAAGTTTCAATTCAAGCACAACAAAAACTGATTAATAAGCCTAAGAGGTGACATATACACAGTGCAGTTTTTGTATAATTATACCCAAATATATACTTCCAAAACAAGTTTGGGTACATTGGTTAAATTCAATTCAAAATATCAGTATTCAGAAAAAGAAATAGAACACATGGGTTACTACAGCAAGATACCAAATCCAGAGAAGCAAGACAATGAGAACAAGTTCGGTACCAGGTTGGTTCCTCTACCAGCGTTTTATAGCACAAATAACATAGAACACATGGCAATTCTGTCAAAAAAAATAATAATGTAAACAGAACTAACATACATTCTTTGGAATGGTTTTTTGATGCCTTGTGACGAATGAGTGCGTGAATTTCATCACATAATATCCGCACTCTCAACCCAAGTACTGTCACTGGCACTGAATTGCAGAAGTGAAAAGGTTATTAGTGTGAATTTCTTTGGTAATTGTACAAAGGAAATAAACAAACCAATTCTGATTAAAACTAACTAAATATGACTTTAGTATAAAGTGGAGATGGCATAACCTGACATGGCACATATCATGCAACCAATTCAGAACAAATCTCTGACATGCCCCTAAGACATAAAGTAACAGTAACTGAAAAATCATGAAATCTGATATTACAAAGAGAGATCGTTTTCTGCCACGCTGCTGTTATAGAAATAACATACAGCCTAAGCCCAACCTGACCTTCATTGACCCTGAAAGATGACAATCACCGGAAAACAAGATACAATATGATCATAACCATACAAGACACAAAATTGATCCAGCCAAAACTTGACCCCAACACTGATCTAAGTTGGTCAATAAATTAACCTTCTAGGTGCTTTTTATCAAAATAAATTACTGAAGTGTGAATAACTAAGCCAATAATTATGTTGTTAGCAACTAATGCTGTAACTTGTATTATTTTTAATTTATGTATTGGTGATTGCACAAGTAATATAAAAAATAAACAAACATTACTCATGATCCAAAAATAATATAAAATATATTTTCAACCAATAATGAATATTATGTCATGACTCACATGATTACTGAACGAAAGCAAGCAAGCTTAAGTTAATAAGTAAAACTGGTTCTGTATAAGAGGAGGCTTGTTCAAGGTTGAATTTCTCTTGAACCTGTTGTTACTCTATTTAATTTGCAAGGTTTTGATTCTTTAATCATACATAATGGAGATTACGAAGTACATGCAACAAATGTACAAGTGCAGTGGTGGAGAACTGGAGATAAGTTTTACTTGCACTGACTCACTTGCAGTATAATATAAGAAAAAAAATTGAATCTTGAAAATTTCTACCACATGTAAAAATTGTGTTGTAAATTCAATTTCTAACATACTGGATGAAATTCGTGTCAAGTCCCCGTGAAAATAACAAAACTAATCTTTGTGGAATTTTGTCGAACACCTTACGGACACAGTAAATATGAATTACCAAACACCAAATAGATAGGCATCGACTTCCACATAATCAATGGACAAGACAAGAATTTCATCTAATTAAAACCTTTGGGCAGTTATTGAACGAAAACACAGAAAAATCTGCACTCACCATGCCAAGAGAGAGACGGGGTCCAGCATTGCGTTGAGCGGCGGAAGGAGAGGGGGAGGGCGGCGATGTTGTTGAGCGGCGGAGAGTGAGGGGCGAATTTGTACTGAGCGGCGAAGAGAGAGGGTGAAGTTTTGAAATTACAAACCCTCGTATTGAGTTTTGAGAGGGAGTGAGGGAGGCAAATGAAAATACTGTCGTGTGATAGATAGAGGCAAATGAAAACTGTAGTAAGAGGATTTTGGCACCCTTTTACCCACGGCTCAAACTTTTTTTTCACATCTTTTTACTCACACTCTTTTATTCACGACTTTGAGCCGTGGTTAAATGCTAAACTTTTTCTACTCACACCACATTAACCACGGCTCCTCCAATCCCAGTCGTGGGTAAATAGCACCGTCACTCAGTTATCATTTCTTTACTCACGTTTAAATTGTTTGAAGCACAACAACCACGGTTCAACCGTGTATACATGTCCTCCGACCATCTCACTTCCTTTTTTACCCACGGCTCATTAAATAAATTTCGGAACCGTGGCTAATAACCTGTTAGTAATCAATCTTTTTGTAGTAGTGATACATGGTTTCTACAAAGTATCCATATATGATTTGTGTAAACAATACATGGCCAGCAAATATACGTGTATGTACACGGTTTGTTTTTAAGAATATTCCTATTATTTTGAATTTTCATTTATAACTGGCTATCACCCATAGCCTTTTAACCTAGCTTTCACAAATCAAAATATTGTAGCAAAACCATTGGTGCATTGAAAAGAGGAGCGCAAAGCAATTTGAAATGGATTAATAAACAGCAGACACACTGAAGCACAGCAGCGAGTTGCAGCAGCCACGTGCATGCTACAGCTACAGAATGCATTCCGCAAAAGACAAAGGTCACAAGGATAGAGTCCGAATCGTCTGCCTCCCGGGGGCAGGAAATTCGTGCCCCCAGAGTCTCTGCGAGTGGGGCCTTATTTAAAAACAGTAACAATAGTTAAATCCTAAACAGTAACCGGTCTCACCCCGGTCCCACCCCGCAGTGACTCTGGAAGCAAGAATTTCCTGCACCCCGAGGGGCAGACGATTCGGTTTCCACAAGGATAAGCGGGGAGAGTAATTCGTTTTTTTTTTCTTTTAATAAAAAGCCCTTGAACGAGTAATTTGTTGTTACTGTAAGTGTATTGTATGTAATAAATCAAACACTCGTTAGGACTGGTTGACAGGATATGTCTGTACTAGACATAGTGTCAAGAAGACCTAGAGTCAACACTCGATACTAGACATATATAGTGTCAAGAAGACCTAGAGTCAACACTCGATACAAGAGGAGGGTAGTTCCACATTATCTGCCTAAGGGCTTTAAACTGCCAAAAAAAAAAAAAAAAAAGTTCCACATTATCGCAACGGTACAATTATTGGTGCCACCTTGCTCTCCGTACAGATTCCATGTTTATAGCTAGAAGTAGGAAACCGGATCAGCTAAGTTTCTAGATACAAGAGGATAGTGCGTTTGGATGGTTGAAGAATAATCATTAATCTATTTATATCACATGCTCCAAGTAATACCTATTTCCCTTACATCAGTAGTTTTATACTTGAAATAGCAGTTTAGCACTTTTCAGATTGGTACGTACTAGTTTAAAGAATATATTTTTTTAGACAAAGTTGGAATTGAACATATTCAACTTTAAATATTCATAAGTAAATTTTGATCAGATTTCAAACATACGATCTTACACACTACAGGCCAGTATGTCCCTTGATTTCTTCGACAATTTTTTATTCATAAAAATATTAAAAAATAATTATAGAAAAATATTCAGTTGTTTGACCTCATGAAAAGATCGAATGTATTTTTTTCTGGTCCAAAGGTTGGACCGTAAAAATGGTACCCACCCAAACTTTTATTTATTATTAGATTGGATGGGTATCATGTTTTTCAATTCGAACTTTGTATAGATCTAACAACTGGGATATTTTTTCTATTCATTTTTAATAATTTCTACGAATAATAAATTCTCGATTTCTTTATTTTTCATCATTTTGTACTGAAAATAATAAAAAGACTTGTGCAAATCAATTCCCTAGTCAACTCCCTCGCTATCTGTTTCTGCTTTCCAATTAAGTCTGAATTGTTTACTCAGTACAGAATAATAGCTTCAACCTGGGTTACTTTTTTCTACAATAAATGCACAATAACAAAATTGCAGTCAAGATACAACGGAAAATATCTTCAGTGCTGTTTTTTCACAGTAGAAATGCAGCACCCGTAAACAAAGAATTTTCTTGGACCATGTACTATTCAACATGTTCATCTCGATCTTAGACATGAATTTGTTAACTTTTTGTTTGGTTTAATTGTTTCAACATTGAATAAAATAAATATGGTCAATTTCATGTATACCCATCAAAAACTTAAAAATTACTTATTTCCCCTCTAACATTCATAATGTCAAATTTACCCATTTTTTTTTATTAAAACACATTTTAAATTTAAAAAAGTACGAATTTTACCCTATATTAAGAAGAAAATGTAGCATGTTATGAAAAATGCAATTTTCTAATTGGTCAAAATGTTTTGAGGGTAAATTGATTATTTCTCTACTTCTGACGCCTCTATCAAACCTCTACATTTTATTTAATAAAATGTAGCATGTTTAGAAAAATGTCAATTTAGTAAATCATTTTAAATAAACTCGCCGCAACGGATAAAACTAATCAAATTTATAACAAGTACCTTCTTTTTTCTATATAGAAAATCAATGCTTTGAATTTCTTCTTTAAAAAATATACCCAACTTTTAAAAAAATAATTATGCATCCAGACTAATTAACTAGTACAGAAAAGTACTTCTTTTCTCTATAGAATAAATTAATTTCTTTGTTCTTACAGCAGAGAATTCAAAAACCAGAATAAAAAAAAATCCGAAAAGTCGGTTATCATGCTTCTCAGTCAAAAAATTTAATCATCACACCTCCAATCTCACCCATGTGTGAGGGTAAAATTAAAAATATTATCCCCGAGGGTACACCAACAGAAATGTGTTATTTCTGAGCATATCGGTATTACCAACAGGAGTATCCATAATGATAACGTCGGCAAAAATCACTTTTATCCTCGCAGATACTATCCCATTTACCAAACTGCATCGATTTTTTTAAAAATACCCAAAAAAATGATTATTTTATTAAAAATAACCAGGTTTTCGGTGGAATTTTAAAAATATCCAGGCCGTAGATTTTTTCTGCGCTCCAGAATTTTTATTCCAGGCTGCAGAAAAAATTTGCGCCCCGAAATTTTTTTTTTTTTTTTTTTTAGAATTTTTTATTCCGAGCGCAGATTTTTTTTTTTTTTTTTTTTTTTTTTTTTTTTTTAGAGTTTGGAGAAAAAAAAAATCCATTATGTATATGTATATATATGTATATGTATGTAGATGTAGATGTAGATGTAGATGTAGATGTAGATGTAGATGTATATGTATATGTATATGTATGTATATGTATATGTATATGTATGTATATATGTATATATATGTATATATAAATATACAAATATATGTATATATAAATATACATATATATACACACATATATATAAATATACATGTATATAATATTTATGTATATGTATATGTATATAATATTTATGTTTATGTATATGTATATGTATATAATAGTTATGTTTATGTATATGTATACACATATATACATATACATATATTATATACACATATATACATATACATATACATATATTATACATATACATATACATATATTATACATATACATATATTATACATATACATATACATATACATATACATATACATATACATATACATATATTATACAAATACATATACATATACATATACATATACATATACATATACATATACATATACATATACATATACATATACATATACATATACATATACATATACATATACATATACATATACATATCAGACCATGGATATTTTCTTTCTCCAAACTCTAAAAAAAAAATTAAAAAAAAATATACATATACATCTACATATACATATAAATAAACATAAATATTATATACATATACATAAAAATAAATATTATATACATATACATATATTATACATATATTATAAAAAAAAATGAGTCATACATATATTATATACACATATATACATATACATATATATACATATACATATACATATATATACATATACATATACATACATATACATATACATATACATACATATACATATACGAGTAAAGCTAGGGTGTGACATGCTCACCAAGAAAGTTTGGTGAACATAACTCCAAAAGTATATCGGATCGACGTCAAATGCCGAATCCAAACCGTTGAAATCCATGTACTTCATGAGTGATGCATATACATGCAAAATTTTGAAAGTTTCCAGTTTATTTGCTACACAGTCAAGTGGTCAAAGAAATAATAAAAATTGAATATATAAAATAACTTATAATAAAATGTTCATTTCTTTGACCACTTGACCGTGTAGCAAATAAACTGGAAACTTTCAAAATTTTGCATGTATATGCATCACTCATGAAGTACATGGATTTCAACGGTTTGGATTCGGCATTTGACATCGATCCGATATACTTTTCGAGTTATGCTCACCAAACTTTATTGGTGAGCATGTCACACCCTAGCTTTACTCTACATATACATATACATACATATACATACATATACACATATACATACATATACATACATATACATACATATACATATACATATACATATACATAGATATACATATACATATATAGAGTTAGGCTGGGGTGCTATGGATAGCATAGTGGCCTCCCGTGCTACGGCTCAATATTCAAGTTTTCAAAATCCAAACGGTCGATCCGAACCGTTCATCTTATTCTTCATATTAATATCTGCTTGGAGACCAAATTTTACATTTTTCTGAATTTTTTTACTATTTATTAAGTATTTTACAAAATTGTTGATCCAACGGTGGCTGCACAAAACAGTAAAACCGTTGGATTAGCGATTTTCAAAGTGGCTTAATAAATAGTAAAAAAATTCAGAAAATTATAAAATTTGGTCTCCAAGCAGATATCAATATGGAGAATAAGATGAACGGTTCGGATCAACCGTTTGGATTTTGAAAACTCAAATATTGAGCCGTAGCATAGAGGCCACTATGCTATCCATAGCACCCCAGCCTAACTCTACATATATATACATATACATGATGAATTTTTTTCTCCAAACTCTAAAAAAAAAAAAAAAAAAAAAAAAAAAAAAAAAAAAAAAAAAAAAAAAAAAAATCCGGAGCGCAGAAAAAATCTGCGCTCGGAATAAAAAATTTCGAGGCGCAAATTTTTTCTGGGGCCCGGAATAAAAATTCCGGAGCGCAGAAAAAATCTGCGGCCTGGGTATTTTTAAAATTCCATCCAAAACTTGGTTATTTTTAATAAAATAATTATTTTTTTGGGTATTTTTAAAAAATCGGAAACTGCATGAGCACCACAATATTAATCCACCTGAACAATAATTTCTCTCGCTGGCTCTTTCTTTTGAAATAAGCACCAGTATCAGAGGATATTATTAGCTAGTGCAGATTACTATCCTAGACATATATAGATCGTCACATTATATAGGCACTATGGGCAACTATTACTTTGTTAGCTAATTTAATTAATTTGTGGTCTCAGGCAATTAGGAATATATAGTAAGATTTTATTTTAAATTACAATTATATCTTCCACATAATGTTGATGACTTTTGGAATAAAGCTTGGCAGCGATGGTCTTCTAAAAACGACAACTTGATTTTAGAAAAAATTAACTCCGGGACCAGAAGACTAGAGGAGGGTATGCTACGATAATAGAATTGATTGATTCACTTTTGTACTATACGGACACTACTTAAAAAACGGAATCTTCTATCACCCATTTTATTTACGGTTTAGATCGATTCTAGAATGAAGCCGATAAATTAAAGAAATTGTGGCAAGTTAGTAATGAAATTGAAAGATTACTCTATCGATTGTGCACTCAGGACCCAATAGGAGATGTACACCAATTTTTTCTATCGATCACTGGTAGAGTGGTATTATTATCCTAACTGATATAATTATTTGATGTTTTTCTAATATCGGTTAATATATTAGTACTGATTTATGCAAAACAAATTTGTTCTGTTGGTTGTGTTTTGAATCGTTAGAATGTAGATACTTTAATTTCTTGCCTATTCATTGGATCGACGTCATTAGTTTTCACACTGCTCACTTTCTAATCAAATTAATTTCTCTCATGTCCCTTTTCTTCCTCTATATTTCTTGATCCTGTCTAATCATATTGTCTTTAATCTTGTAGGTTGTTTATATTGAATTAATACTAAATATATTACTTGAATTATGGATAGGCAAGTTTAATGTGGAATATTTTTTATGAATGTTGTTTATGTTGAATGTTGAATGAATATTTCTTGAATCATATATGCATATTATGTATATGTTGAATAACAAATTCATCCAAGAACCTAATCTACTTCTATTGGTTATGAAGATCCAATCGATAGAAATATCAATTGGATTTTTTCTCGGGTTTTAAATCTGTTTATAGTTCTTCTATCGGTTAATGTTTTAAACCTTGATTCTATATTTCGCGTAATTTTATTGCTCTGCCTTTAATTCTTATCTCCTCCCTATCTAATCAAATAAATATCTGTGCTTTTTCTCTCCTCCCTATTTTATTATCCTTATCCGAGAACTAGTAAGTAATCTATTTTTCTGTTGCGCCCCAAGCAGCATTTTTATTTTGTTAGGAAATGAAGAAGAGAGATTAGGCGTTGGGCCAGACAGGCCCAGTATTAAAAATAAGGGAGCTGGGCTAATTGGGCCGAAGCAGAAAGAGCCATCGGAACCCTCTACTGAATATGCCACACTCGCCAAATTGAGGAAAATGTAGGTCCCATAACCATAGGAAGTAAATCTGAGTTTGATGGGTATCAGAGTCATCGAATGTGCTTTAAGATTCGTGCACATGCACCCCGCTCTGAGATTCATGCACACATATAGCTAGTAAAGTGAAAAATTTATTTCTGATTGATGACCAGCAGACCTAAACTGCACTCGGAGAGTGGAAATATTCTCACGAAGGGACTTGCAGGGAATGGATCGGAGGGGAGGAAGAAGCTGAAGAGAAGTTTGTTGGAGAGAAGCACTGAATTAGCTAATTTTGAAGAGAATTTTGAAGAGAATTTACCCTAACTTAAAATTTGAATTAGCAACGTAATTGTTGTACGTTCATGTACTACGGAATGTATGGAAAGAATAAGCAACAAGTGAAATATCACTAGAGAGTTTGATAGCATTTCAATTTTCAATGGTCGAGTATGCAAAAGTTGTATATAGTGTGCCAGAGAAGTATGTATATCGATCGATTTTCTCTAATTTGTTATCCAAAGACATTCAAATAAAACAATAATTCTCTCTTTCAATTTAATTAAAAAAAATGTCAGATTCCATATCCAAATTCATTACAAAACAAACACAAAATTTCCTTAAAGAAAAATAAATATATGATTCAATGCTCTGACATTATCCTATCTATCTTCTAATTTGACATGATGAAAAAAGTAGAAATTTAAAATTTTCAGAAAACAAATGAAAACTCTTGTTTGTACCAGCACCTTCATCTCTTTCTTTTTTTTAAACCTTGGCAGTAACTACCAAGTATAATTTTCATTAATTAAACATTCATCTCACATCTAGGAACCGTATTGCCAACGTTCAAACAAAATTGGTAAATTTGAATGTTTGTTGAGCTGTTACAAGATATTTTAAAAAATACAGCTTGAAACTTGCTTCTTAGCTTGCGAAATTGCATATAAACATCTGGTAAATCCCTTGTGCTAAAAGGGAGGTCATCAATATGGTACATTGTGTTTCCCCACGTAAGTTGTAATATTGGGTTTCGGGTTTTATTCTTCTCAGGAAAACCCGTTTGAGGCATTCCCAATTCTTTCAACATCTTTTGTACCAGCTACTCCACTAGAATCTCATCAGAGGATGTCTCTTTATGTGCAAATACCTAATTAAAGAAGACAAATTATTTTTAATTTTAAAAATAAGAAAGTAAAATGCAAACATGGATCTAAGTTCTAAAAAATATATATATATATAGAGAGAGAGAGATAACTGTATGTGCGCCACAAGCTTTAGCCAATGAAGGAATAATATCTTCAGGTTTGCCATGTCTCACTAGCAGTTCTAGACCTTTGCTTAATAGGTTATTTTTAAGGTCACTAAGATATTCTATCAAAAACTTGGCCCACAATGCTGCACAATTTTTCAACATGGAAATTAATTTAATCAAACAGATAAAAAACAAAAATTATAAATTGCATGAATTAATAACCACAGTTCAAACAACCAATCTGACCTTTCAACATGATGTTCATATATATGGAAATTTACTTGCACGCCAAATTTTATGTTTATTAGAATTGTTTTATTATTTTTTAGATAGGTAGAAAATAACTTGATTTGAAAATTCTGGACCATCCAAAATGACCAACTTTCTACCCTACCTATCTAAAAGAATAGTAAAAAAAAAGTTAAATTATAAAATTAGGTCTACAAGTACATTTTGATATGAAGATTACATTTAAATTTTCGGATTGACCGTTTGAACTTCGAAAAATAGAGATATGAATCCATAGTACATGTCAATATGTAATATATATATTATATTAGCCTCACTCTTTTCCAAATTAGCATACAACTAAGAGATTTAATGAAGGGCAACTTGCTGTGAAAATTGAGGGTAAATATTTTAACAGAGTAGATTTTACTTCATGCAGCGCACGAACCGTATGCACCTCTGTTTTGATTCTATAATTCATGCTCTGCATGACGGTAAAACTGATCTGTTAAAATCTGTACCCAAAATTGTGCATTACGTTGACCTCATATTATAACAACTAAAATCAACTAAATTATCATAATTAAATCAATAAACCGTAATTACAGGATACCTCCAGTTTTTGGCAATCCAAAACAGTGCGTGGTACCGCACAAGTGCAGGTCACACAATACACCGGCAGCACGAATTCCGATGCAGTCCAATCTCTGATGAGTGCCTCATTATCAAGTAGACGCGCGTAGATCATTTCTAAATCATACTATCACCACCCCATTACCATTTCTCTTCAAATTGGGATTTTCATAACTCTTAAACGCCTCCTCTGATGCAATTGAGACCTCTTTGGGGGTAATTCTGGGTACCATGTAGTATTTCCAGGAAGAAGAATTCATGGTTAGACTGAGACAGTGATTAAAGCAATTGAATTGGCATTGCTGTTTATCTTTATAAGTTTTTGAGGGAAGAGAGAAATTTGTCATTGTTGGGAAAAGGAAGGAAGATCTGAGAGTACGTGGTGCCACGTGGCACTTTCTAGACCAATAGCAATGGAGCATCAAGTCTGATGCGTTTTGACCTTTGACTATTTTAAATTTTGGACGATTGAACGAGTGAGTAATAATTTTTTACATCTGAACCGTTAGATCAGAATCTGCACGAATATTATAGGAGCTTTTGCATTTTAATTATAGTCGGATTAGTTCAGATTATGATCGAACGGTAAGGGTCTAAACAGATTTATCTGGCTTTCGGTGCTATGCATAGGGCATATCGGTTATGAATTGATATTTTTGTTTTTAAAATTTAAATATTCTATCTGAGTAGCTATACATGTTAAAAAAATTACTTGAAGTCTATATTTTCTAGTTTTTCGATTTTTTTTTTTTTTTACTTTTCTCAGATTAGTAGATTTTTACTTTTGAATTGTCCATAATAATAGATCAAGTGATATTCCACTTATTTAAAAAATAGTAAAAAATTAAAAAAAAATAGTTTTTAAATATATTTTCATATGGAAATCATGTTAAATGGTTTAGATCGATTGTTTGAACTTTAGAAATAATAATAAATAAAAAAATCTATAGTAAGAACCGATTTGTGATATGCATAGTCAATTATAACAGATAAATCCATCTTGCAACATACTTAATTTGCAAGTTTGCAATAATAATAATTTGGGTCCCAACAAATTGAGAGTTAACTTGTAATATTATCATATTCTCATGTTATACTGGTAAAGAAATAATTAAAATAGTTACTTCTTACCATTAAAAGTGGAACGGACATGACACTCAAGCTTTTATTGTTTGGAATCGAAAATGTCAAAATAGCTATTGGTATTTACATGTCTAATAGGACCACCGTATATATGGCGAAATTAAGGTTTCATCTTTACTTTATATGCATTAAAATTGATACTCCATAAAAGTAATTGCGTTTCAATACTTATTTTCAATAATTGAATCAATCATTTATTATAGTCAAACACTCAAACTTAATAATATGACTGAAAATTATATATAATTTATAATAATAATTATTCACAATGTGTAGGGATGGATATACCAAATTTAATGTCCAAAATATTATTTTATTAAGGAACCACCTATACAATTTTCGATATATATTTTATGCTGCTTTCTATTTGATGTATTTCATTCGATTTAAAAATAGCATTATTTCTCCAATACATAGCTATTTTGATTTTTAAGATGAAATTCCAAAAATAATCCTAGTTCAAAATATAGTACGAAAGGCAAAATGAGAAGCGGATTTTATGTCTATTCTTGTTATTTCCTTGGTGTTTTAACAATCTTATTTATTTACTCAATTTCGTTCCCAAAAATATATATATATATATATTAACAAAAAGATAAAAAGTTTCAGAATATAAATGGCGCAGTTCCATGTATCTCTTAGCTCAGTTGGCAACTTTTAAAAGAAAATTAAGAAATACTAGTTTGACCACGACTACACTACAATGATCTACAATTAGAAATCTTGGATGGTTCTCCAATATTATTTTAGTGGAATTTTGTTGGTCCTGTAAAAAAATGAGATAGTACTGAGAAAAAAGGAATAAAAAATTGCAATTTCAACAGATACATGACAGTAAAATTAATGATACAAAACACACATACAAGAAAACAAAACAAAAAAGAGAAGACAATGACAAATACTAAAACAATTGAAGAGTAAAATATTCACCGGAGGAGTCCGTGGCTCTAATGTCCGCCTAAATCAATTGAAGGGACATGTTGGCATAAATTGCGGACCAAATTAGCCTTGGAATCACCCACATCTGTCCAAACCAATTGTTGAAGGTTGGTAAGGTATTGTAGGCCTCGAGGCACACCCAATTTATCACATCTCCAAATACCGAGTTTTTTAAGAATGGGCATTGCACCCTCCTCTATCTCCCATTCCTCCATTGATAAGAAACCAAGCTCCAAAACTTCTAACTGGCTAAAGCCTCCAGAGGAACAGGTTGTTTTTTGACTTTCGAATGCATGATTAAGTATGAGAACCTTAAGACAGCGTAGCTTTTCCAATACAGGCATTATATCCTGCTGGAACTTGTAACCCCAAATATGGAGATAAATGAGGTGACAGGGGAGCATATCCTCATGAAGTAGTTGGGTCAATTTAGTGGGGCTCTCGTAAAAAAGTTGGAGAGATTGTAAATGGTTATAAAATGGGAAACCTCTCATGTCAAGTAGGTCTAGTACACTATCATCATGCACTATATTGAGATTGGTTAGGTGTTCTAACGTGGCCAGAAAAGGGACAACTGACTTCGATGGAGATG
This sequence comes from Carex rostrata, assembly GCF_964058835.1. NCBI lineage: Eukaryota > Viridiplantae > Streptophyta > Magnoliopsida > Poales > Cyperaceae > Carex > Carex rostrata. The sequence goes on from NC_135924.1 coordinate 1,670,376, forward strand.
GTATGCCATCTAATCTTAATGAACGTAAATTGGGTAAATGAGGTAACTCTATCTCCCATGATTGTGCGGGCTTTACCCAATAACCAATAGTTTGCAAATTTGTTAATTTTAATGATGCTGGGATTTCAGAACTATCCAAGTAATGGACATGCCTCAGTGTCTTCATATTCCATGCACTCTTAGGAAACTCAAAGCAGTCGTCATTAATTGTTTCTATAATTGAGACTTCAAGGGTCTGTAGAAATTTCATTCTGCCAATCACTTTCTCAAAGAATTCTTGATCACGGTTGTCACTTAGCCTCCCATTAAGACTCAGATATCTTAACTGAGTCAATCCCATAAACATCTCCAACTCTATTATGTTCTCCTCATGCTCTTCAATGCTTACCACTTTGAGCAGTCTTTGCTTAGAACAATTCGGCATGCTCCCCTCATGAAAGCACAAAAGAGTGTGGAGGTTTGGGCTCATTATAAGTTGATCACAATCTGGATTGTGAATTGCCACACGGCGTGCCTTGCTCAAGTTCATTTTATCATTTGGATTTGAATACACCATGAGAAAGTTTTCGTCCTTGGCTTTTTGAATAGCAAGATCTCGTAGTAGATCGTGTATCCGTAGAGTTTCGATGGAACCAACATACGATCTACTATTTACTTGAACCATGCTCCTAACATAAAATGAGAAAAAAAAATTAAGTACAATAATTAAAGAAAATAGTTAGTATTAAAACAATTTAGTTTAATGTTGGGCACATAATTAAGCTGTGTATATTAGGCATGACTTGATGTAACGTGCTAGTTTAATTGAAAGAGCAAAACAGAAAAAGTCCTTTGATTTTTCACGCATAGCAGGATCTGTATAATTCATTTTTACCACAGATTCTTCTATGCATGAAAAAATTAGGATACTATTTTTGTTTCCAATATTTTCTACAAAAAAAATTCTCCAAACCCGCTGCTACCTATTTACTTTTTCTTTATTTTTTGGCGAATGGTCAGCTCAAACAGAGTGTCATCACGGAATTCGCAGCCCCATGCTTCTAAAATATCAATGTTTGTTATTACTTATTATATTTTCCAAAATATAATTTTGAGACTTCACATTTTAAAATAATAAATATGTCGGTGCATCAACATGTTATATCATTAAATAAAGATGTAATACCTTTGTACGAGATCCTCTAAGAAACTCTCCGCAGTTTCTTCTAATGTTCTATTCTCTTCTTGTGGTATGAATCCCTCTGCAATCCACATTCGAAGTAAGGATTCAACATCAATATCATAGTCTTCGGAAAAGTACATAAAACAAGACTTCAGAGCAAATGGCAAGTCCTCATAGCTGGTGCCTATGATCTCGCTACAATTTTTTCCTTCAACATGCCAACTCATTGTCAAGAACACGCTACTCCAAACAGCATAGTTGCGGGGCTTCTTTGATAAGAAACCACCTAAAACCACCAATGCGAGAGGAAGCCCACCACACTTGTGGACAAATTGACCTATGATATCAAAAAGATCATCAAAAGAACTTGTTTTTGGATCATGATTAGGAAAAACTGTTTTTAACAAAAGCTCTCTGCTTAACTCCTCAGTTAAGCACTCGAGCATGTATGGTTCACTTGATGGATCCATGCCCTTGGGAACATGAGCAAGCCTAGTAGTTACAAGTACTCTACTTCCATTGCTTTCATCTGGGAATGCTTCACCAATTTGAGTCCATAGATTGATTTTCCAGATATCGTCTAGGACTATGAGGTACTTTTTGCCTTTAAGAGATTTGTGAATCTTTGTGAGAATCACTTCTGTTTCATTTGGTTGCTCAAGGTTAAGTTGTTGCGCAATAAACCCCGGCTATGCATTTATGTGTTTAGAGCGGATAAATGTTACTTGGACGATTGATATCAACAAAAATGTAACTTTTGGTTATCCACTTTTGGTAATTTTTATTAAGATATTGCAACACCTACTCTATTTAATATAAAAAAAAATAAAGCACATTTTAATATAATTCTATTAATACCACTTTGATGATAGCCAATGTCATATACAAAACAAGGTCTTGGTACTTCGTTTTTGCGATTTTCAAATTTCAAATAGTCAATTTGAAGTAGTCAATGTGTTCTTCATATTAAAATTTGATTTTTAAAATTACTGTTTTTCAAATTGTATATTTTGCAACATTTTTTACTATTTGAATTTTAAAATTGCAAAAACAAATTGGTAGACTGGTACTATGAAAAAAGGCTTTGGTTGTACATCCACTATGACCTCAACAAATTTCAAATCTCTCTCTGTCTATATATATATAGAGAGATATATATATATATATAGAGAGAGAGAGAGGGATTGACTACTCTACTTACATAATCATCTGAGGGCATGTGTTTATAAGTTTTTTTTGTATTTTCTATTGCCAATGTGAAGCGTTCAACATGTTCTTCATATTACTACATGTTCGGAAATGAAATATTTTACATTTTTTATTTTTTTTTCAGAATTTTTCAAAACAGTGTTTTTAAAAAGAAATTTGTTATTTTTTTAAATTTTATTTACCATATTAAAACACTGTTTTGAAAATTCTTAAAAAATAGTGGAAGTTAAAAAAATATGTAAAATTTTGTTTCCAAATACGTATTGATATGGAGAACATGTTGAGCGCTTCAAATTGACAATTTAAAAAATAAAAACGCAAAAATAACTTATACGCATATGCCCTCATATACTTATGTAAGTAGAGTAGCTAACCTCTATTTCTATATACATAATAAAAGATATTCTAGAAATTCTAAATTTAATCTTTAAATATATTTTCATATGAAAATCATATTCAATGATTTAAATTAATTGTTTAGAATATAAATCATATACATAATACCATAGTCTCACTCCGACTAAATTATAACAGATAAATCCTCTGGTAAAATACTTTGCTATTTTGCAAAAAAAAATTTATTTGGGTCCCAACAAATAAAATAGTACCTTCTTGCCATTAAACCAAAAAAAGAAGGTACACAACGCTCATGTTTTTATAGTTTGGAATCCAAAATTTCAATTTTGCTATTGGTATTTACATTTAAATATTCTGATAGTATTCTAAAAGGACCTCACTGTATATAGAAAAATTGAAGTTCATCTTTATTTTATATGCATGAAAATTGAAGTAATTGAGTTTCAATACTTATTTTCAATAATTGAATCAATCATTTATTATTGTCAAACTTAATAATATGAATGAAAATTATTTATAATTTATAATAATAATTATTCACAATGTGTAGGGATGTACCAAATTTAATGTCCAAAATATAAAATTATTATTTTATTAAGGAACCGCCTATAAAATTTTCAATATATTTTTTATGTCGCATTCTATCTAATGTATTTCATTCGATTTAAATGAAATTATTTCTCCAAAATAGTTTGATTTTTATTTTGAAATTAAAAAAATAATTCTAGTTCAAAATATAGTACACGAAAGGCAAAATGAGAAGTGGATTTTAGGTTTATTCTTGTTATTTCCTTGGGATTTTAAAAATCTTATTTGTTTTCTCAATTTCATTCCCAAAAAATATATTAACAAAAAAGTTAAAAAAGTTTCATAATATAAGTGACGCAATTCCATGTATCTCTTAGCTAAGTTAGCAACTTTTTAAAGAAAATTAATTAAGAAATACTTGTTTGACCACGACTACAATGATCTACAATTAGATACCTTGAATGGTTCTCCAATATTATTTTTGTGGAATTTTGTTGCCAGTAAAAGAACGACAAAGTACTGACGAAAAAGGAATAAAAAGAGAAGAAAATGACAAATACTAAATAGCAAGACTAAAATATACACTAGTAAATTGAAGGAATATGTTGGCATAAATTGCGGACCAAATTAGCCTTGGAGGAATCACCCACAGATGGCCACTTCAATTCTTGAAGTTTGGTAAGGTATTGTAGCCCTTGAGGCACACCCAATTTATCACATCTCCAAATCACGAGTTTTTTAAGAAGCGGCATTGCACCCTCCTCTATCTCCCATTCCTCCATTGATAAGCTATTAAGCTTCAAAAATTCTAACTGGCTAAAGCCTCCAGAGGAACAGGTTATTTTTTTACTTTCGAATGCTTTAAAAAGTATGAGAACCTTCAGGCAGCGTAGCTTCTCCAATACTGGCATTATATCCTGCTGGAACATATCCTCATGAAGCAGCTGGCTCTTGGAGAGCTCAGAAGTTTCTCCAAGTACATTAATTAGGAGATAAATGAGGTGACGGGGGAGCATATCCTCATGAAGCAGCTGGCTCAATTTAGTGGTGCTATAGTATTCAAGTGTGAGAGATTGTAAATGGTTATAAAATGGGAAACCTCTCATGTCAATTATGTCCAGTACACTATCATCATGCCATATATCGAGATTGGTTAGGTGTTTTAATGTGGACAGAAAAGGGACAACTGACTTCGATGGAGATGATCTGGCTTCTAATTGTAATGAACGTAAATTGGGTAAATGAGGTAACTCTATCTCCCATGATTGTGTGGCCCTCACCCTACCAATAGTTTGCAAATTTGTTAATTTTGCTGATGCTGGGATTTCAAAACTAATCGAGTCATAGACATGCCTCAGTGTCTTGATATTCCAGGCACTCTTAGGAAACTCAAAGTAGTCGCCATTAATTGTTTCTAGCATTGAGACTTCAAGACTTCAAGGGTCTGCAGAAATTTCATTCTGCCAATCACTTTCTCAAAGAATTTTTTATCACAGTTGTCACTTAGCCTCCCTCTAAGACTCAGATATCTTAACCGAGTCAATCCCACAAACATTCCCAACTCTATTGTGTTCTCCTCTTCGACCCCATTGCTTACCACTTTGAGCAGTCTTTGCTTAGAACAATTCGGCATGCTCCCCTCATCATAAAAGCACAAAAGAGTGTGGAGGTTTGGGCTCATTATAAGTTGATCACAATCTGGATTGTGAATTGCCACACGGCGGGCCCTGCTCAAGCTCATTTTATCATCTGGATTTGAATACACCAAGAGAAAGTTTTCTTCCTTGGCTTTTTCGAGAGCAAGATCTCGTAGCAGATCATGTATGCGTAGTGTTTTGATGGATCCATCAATTTCCGATCTACTCTCTACTTGAACCATGCTCCTAGCACAAAATGAGAAAAAAAATTGAAGTACAATGATTACATATATCATAAAGAAAATAGTTAGTATTAAAACAATTTAGTTTAATGTTGTATACATAAGCTGGTTTTATTGAAATAAAGAAAGAGAAAAACAGAAAAGTATTTTGATTTTTTCATGCATAGCAGGATCTGTATAACTTTTACCACTGATTCTTCTGTGCAGGAAGAAATTATGTTACTTTTTTTTTCCAATATTTTCTACAGAAAAAATTCTCCAAACCCGCTGCTACCCATTTAATTTTTGTTTATCATTTGGCAAATGGTCAACTCAAATAGAGTCTCATCACAGAATTCGCAGCCCCATCCTTCTAAAATATCAATATTTATTATTACTTATTATATTTCCCAAAATATAATTTTGAGACTTAACATTTAACATACAAAAATGTTGGTGCTTCGGCCTAACATTTTCCTATCTATTTTTTTTTTCAATTAGAAATTTAGTTTACAGACTATTCAATTAAAACCAACATGTTATATCAGAGAAATTTAGTTTCGATGGAACCAACATACGATCTGCTATCTACTTGAACCATGCTCCTAGATAAAATGAGAAAAAACAAATTAAGTACAATGATTAAAGATATCATCAAGAAAATAGTTAGTATTAAAACAATTTCGTTTAATGTTGTATACATAAGCTGGTTTTATTTAAATAAAGAAAGAGAAAAACAGAAAAAAATACTTTGATTTTTTCATGCATAGTAGGATCTGTATAATTTTGACCACTAATTCTTCTATGAATGAAAAAATTAAGATACTATGTTTGTATCGGTTGGATCCTCATAAAAAAGAGAAAATAAAATTAAGTTTTTCTATCGGTTGAAGTATACTTGAACCATGCTCCTAGCATACTTAAATAAAGAAATAGAAAATAAAATTACGTACAATGATTACAGATATTATAAAGATAATAGTTAGTATTAAAACAATTTAGTTTAATGTTGTATACAGAGGCTGTGTATATCATTAAATGTTGATGTAACATGCTAGGTTAATGCTGTATACATAAGCTGGTTTTATTTAAATAAAGAAAGAGAAAAACAGAAAAAGTACTTTGATTTTTTCATGCATAGTAGGATCTGTATAATTTTTACCACTAATTCTTCTATGCTTGAAAAAAAATTAAGATACTATTTTTTCAATATTTTCTGCAGAAAAAATTCTCCAAACCCGCTACTACCTATTTATTTTTTCTTTGTTTTTTGACGAATGGTCAGCTCAAACAGAGTGTCATCATGGAATTCGTAGTCCCATGCTTCTAAAATATCAATGTTTGTTATTACTTATTATATTACCCAAAATATAATTCTGAGACTTAACATTTAACATAATAAAAATGTTCGTGCTTGGGCCTACAATTTTCCTTTCTATTATTTTTTTCAATTAAGAATTTATTTTAGAGAATATTCAATTAAAACCAGCACATTAAATCATTAAATGAAGATGTAATACCTTTGTACGAAATCCTCTAAAAAACTCTCTGCAGTTTCTTCTAATGTTCTATTATCTTCTTGTGGTATGAAGTCCTCTGCAATCCACATTCGAAGTAATGATGGGGCATCAATGAAATGGTCTTCGGGGAATGCGGCAAAGTACATAAAACAGGACTTCAGAGCAAATGGCAGGTCCTCGTAGCTGGTGCCTATGATCTCGCTACAATTTTTTCCTTCGATATGCCAACTCATTGTCAGGAACACTCTACTCCAAACAGCATGGTTGCGGGGCTTCTTTGATAAGAAACCACCTAAAACCACCAATGCGAGAGGAAGCCCACCACACTTGTCGACAAATTGACCTATGATATCAGAAAGATCATCAAAAGAACTTTTTTTTGGATCATGATTTGGAAAAACTGTTTTTAACAAAAGCTCTTGGCTTAACTTCTTAGTTAAGCACTCAAGCATGTATGGTTCACTGTTGGGATCCATGCCCTTAGGAACATCAGCGATCCTAGTGGTCACCAGGACTCTACTCCCATTGTTTTTATCTGAGAATACAGCACCAATTTGAGTCCATAGATCAGATGTCCAGACATCATCTAGGATTATGAGGTACTTTTTGCCTCCAAGAGATTTGTGAATCTCTGCAAGAATCATCACTTCTGTTTCATTTGGTTGCTCATCAAGTTTAAGTTGTCGCGCTATCTTCTTCGAAACATCAATTACTTCAAACTTTTCAGAAATAGCTACCCAGATGCGAACTTCAAATTGTTTTCCGACATTACCACTGTGAAAATAAAATATTACATTGGAGATTAGTATAACCAAAATACAAATACGAAGACTAGATAAAAATATATAAGTGAATATGGAAAAGTGGATAAATAGAAAATTATGATTTTCGTGCCAATCTATTGGGTTTGGGTTGGGCCATTAGACTGGGGATGCGTATGCAACAGGGGGAGCAGAACTCTGAAGGGTTTTCTACTTTTTCTATTTTTCTATTTTCTTTCGTTCTTATCACAACGCTGAAAGAAAGCTATTGACGGGGTTTATACTGAAATACTTGAGCCTTGCGCAATGTATAAAAAAAAAAAACCATGTAAAAGTGCGAATTAATTCAGTTATGCACGTAAGCATATATGTACATAATTAACATGAATTTAACAAACTCAATATAATATATATAAACTGGATTATGAAATATATTAATTTTAGATGTTTTTTACGCAAACCTCAAAATTATATTAATTAATTTTACATCCACTTTTTTTTACGCAAACCTCACAAGTATGTTAACCAGGATAAATTTATCAACGATATTATGCATTTTATTATTTAAAATTAAGCATTAAGTACCAAATTAACTGACCGGAGTGTTTGACACTGGTTCCATAGTTTGGAAGGTGATTATCAAATTTAAAGTTCAGGAGCCAATGCAACAAGTCAAAAGTTTATGTGCCTCGTATGACATGCATTACTTCATTCTAGAATTAATAAAATTAGTTAATGTGATCACGGGCGGAACTAGAAAATTTTGATATGGATGACTGCAAATTAAAATGTACAATTGTCGCAAGTAAGATTTTAACTAAGTCCTCTTAATTATAAAATAGAACTTTAACCACAAAGCTACAACTAAACATTTAATATTTATTGAGGGTTGCTAAACTATATAAAAAGTTTTAAAAAGATAAAATTCAATTAAATTTCTATATGCATAATTAAAATTTTAAAATTATAGAAATGATTTAACCATCTTTGACTAGGCCTTAGATCCGCTCCTTTCTTGTTAATGTCCAAATCATTCACTGTTCTACCTATAAAGTATGATACCTATACTCTTCTTGTGGTGAACATGAAACATATATCTCTCGTAAATATGTATCTTGAATTTGATATAGCACTTTATTAAAATTCATCACAAATTAAGAAATATTACGACCAAAGCTGATATTTTTCTTATAAAATACAAGATAATTATACATTAAGACAAATATATTAACCGTGTTTTCCATTTTAATTATCTAAACTAAAGTATGTAAGAGTAGTCTTTCCGAAATTAGTGATAAATTTTAAAATATGGAGAAATTAAAGGTTAATTTGAATCAATTGATAGTAAATTACAGAATTTTGAAAATAAAAAACTAGTACATACCAATTGTACACTTTTTGTGCAAGGGTAGTCTTTCCAAGTCCACCGATCCCGCAAATTGAGACCACAGAACGTCTCTTGATGGTCTCATCAAGCAACTCCTTGACAATGTAATCCTGGTCTGCCTTGAAGCCAACAATATCGGGATCAATATCAGGTATTATCAGTGGCCTGACGGGTAGTTTGATATCTCCACTGCCCTCGCCTAAATTATTTATTCCATATCTGACTCTGCTCTCTTCGATATCTTTCATCCTTTTTTGGATTTGGTTTATCTCATTTACAAGGTTGTGTACAACTACTAGAGTTTCGGTTTTTCTTAGCTTGTTTGTTATGATCGCCGTCATGCCTGATTTTTGTGGATTTTCTGGGATATCCATGAGAAAGGTGTCTATGACATCTTCTATAGAATGGGCAATATCTCTGACCTCCTTCACCCAATGTTTCTTCCTTTCGTCTGTGATCTGCTTCCTGTCAGCATCTTTGAGAAAAGCCTGAATCCATTGGAGTTCATGGCTTACTTTCTCAACTTGCTCATTCACACTGTATAAGTGTAAAACCTCCTTAACTGCAGCATCAGCCAGCTTGCGGAGCACCAAATTTACAATGGTCTCAGCCATCTAGTTGAATTCTCTGTTGTATATGTCAGCTGAAACGAGCGAGCGATTTATATAAGAAATTTGAGGGTGGATATATATTTTGGGTGGTAGCTGGACGAACTGTTTTGGGAATAATTTATAAATCACAAAACCAATAATTCTCAACAGAATTAGATGCAGTTGAGAACCCAAAAGCAATAATTTATAAATCTAAGAAACAAGATGAGATGAATTAGTTACCACAATGGTAGCAGATGATAGAAATTAAAAACCACTAATCAAATCAGCACAGAATGAAATCCAAGATGTTCATCCTTCGTTGATATTTTAGCATGCAGGATTCCACGACCTAAACATACTTTGTCCTAACTAAGACTCTCAAATCCAATCGATAGTGGTGCCTTACCCGGAGAGAAGACGAGCGCCGAGCCGAGACTGTCTGTAACGTCCAAGATGTAACAAAGCAACAGAGATCGCAAATTGAACACAAATGATCTTATCTTCTATTCTACTAATATGTTATTGCTATCAATAAATAATAGGTGGGTCTATATGCAATTAATTTTTGTCCTTGTCAGCCAACACATGGCATGTGCGCTTTTACTATGAAAGTTATAACATTTGTCCTTGTTAGCCACCATTATAGGGACGGTTCGCCAATTAATGATAATAGGGACTGGTTGACAAGACATGTCTGTCAGTATCAAGAAGGAGATAAGAGTAGACCCGATGGGCATCGGACCTATAGAAGTAGATTCAATGGGAACTGGACCTATTTTTAGATTCAACGAGCTCTAATACCGTATAATTAGCATTAAGATCTATGCGCACGAGTAACAAATATACACGGATTTTCGTGCAACGGGCACAAATATTTTTGCAGATCGGATAGTCATTACACCCATCGAACCAAAGTACGTAGGTCCATTGGGCATCAAACCTGCTCTGAATTCATCAAGAAGACTTAGAGTCAACACTCGATACGACAGGAGGCCAGTTGGACATAATTGTAAAGGGACAATTATTGGTGTTAGCTTGCTCTCCATACATTTTTATGGGCAGAAGAAGGAAACTGGATCCGCTGCTTTTTTCAGAGTAAAAAAAGTTTGCATCCTCCGGTATTGCACCGAATTTCAAATAAATATGACACGATTGCAACCGAGCGATTGAAATTCAGTGTCTCACTACTACAGAAAATGCAACTATACACAGTTAAAGAAGTTAATGACACACAGTTCTACAATTGTGTCTGCGTGCGTCCTGTATGACAAGGTTGATACATTGTACACAGATCCGCATATGTCATAAAATGTGTACATATATGTTATATATTTTGTTAAATTATGTAAGTAAAATTAATGTTGAATATACTAATTGCTTTCGTATGTTGAATGTTAAACGAGTTATTGTTTTGTGTATATTATACATGTTCAATTCTTGAATAATGAATGTATAATATTGTATGTTTTAATGACTATCAAATATGATTGCTAGCTAATTATAAATCGAAAAAAAAATATCATACACGATTCTTAAAAAAATCCGTGTACAAAGAGTAACAAACATGGATTTGTATTAAATATGGTTTCCAAAAATCATACACGGATCACTTATAGAAATTGTCTATATAACCCTAGACATTATACACGATTACTATGACGTTGTAGAAATCACAAGTTTCAGCGCATATTTTTTAGATCTGACACGGTTTGATTGCAGGTACCATATATGTTAGTACTATATAGACACAGTTCCGTAACCGTAAAGATTGTATGGACATTTTCATACACGATGCGTATGACCACAGTCACAATTAAAATCATGAGTCATTAGCTTTTTGGATTGTGTATAGTCGTGTTTTATGTAGCAATTAAAACACAAAAAATGATTTTACAACTCTAATGATTTTCGTGAATCTTCATATCAAATTATTATTAAATAATATAATAAAATAGAAAAAGTACCTCTAATTTTCGACGGTATACACAGATATGAAAAAAAAAATTCCGATCCAAACTTTTTTTAAAAAGACCCTTTTAAAAATATTTTTGGAGGGAATGAAACGAGTGCATCACATTTTGAATATTAGGTAAAGTATTTTAAAAACCGTGAATTTAGTGTAAAGCTCCGACTTTCTAAAATGGTGGATTTGCAACTTAAAATAAAATAAAATAATATATATGAGACACAGAAAAATGAAAATTGAAATAATAAGAGATAAAAGAGAGGGAAGGGTAACAGAGGACCCACAAATATTATAGGCACAATTAATCCACGACTTTGACCACGACTTTAAAAAAATAAAATAAAACTATCTGTTAGCTCAGTAAGATTAAGGTTAGTATATTTTAATAACAAATCAACTGCTGTGATTGTGATGGCATAATTGAGCCACTGTTAGATCTGGGCCATCTAATTAAAATCAAAAGGGATAAAAAAGGCCTTGGATTGGGCTGCTATCGTTAGGGATAAAAAAAGGCCCAGTTGGAACAATTAAAAAGGTGACCTAGCTGCATACAGCCATAGTTCTTTGAGCAAGAACTAGTAACCTTGTTGCGGCTCCGCCGCAACTGAACTTTTTTTTTTTATTAGTTTATTAGAAATAAGACTAGAGTGCTAATAACATAGAAGAGCTCCCATTACCATATTCATTGCTCAAACAGGACATTTCATTACCAATTAGTCACTTAAAATGTTCAAATTTTATCTTATACTGCCACACAGCAGAAATAGTAATCCAAAACAGTAATCAGTTGCATATTTTTGAATAGAACAAAACCATAACCAAATAGTGCAACCAATTTGAACATACGAGTAAGACGATAATTGAAAGCAGTACAACTCATATTTGTGGTATCCCCTTTTCTTTTAGTGGGTGAACTCTGATGTTCTCTTTTCTCAACCTTTAGTATGGATTACAACGGGGAGAAATATTTTGTCTTGGCAACAGAGCAATATTTTGAGCTTACGTCCGCTTGCGTCATGGAAAAAAATTAAGCTTCCGCCTATCTGTTTACATAACATCAAAACATTCAAACAACTGAGTTTGCAAATATAAATATAAATATTTAAAATGGAGAAGAATTTACCTTGGCAACACTGAGCAGCAGTAATAACAGAAATTCATGGCTCAACTAACCTGTGGCATCGTATTGGTGGGTTGCTTCTTGATCTATCTGTTTGTTTCTCAAAGAAAATGTTCCCTTCAGAAGTGGTACGTACTTTAATCGATTCAAGCATTCGCGCCTTAACATATACACAAAGAAGTTTGCGAGGCCGGTTAAATCCCAGCAGTACAACACTAATTTATTTCAATAAAATCAAAGGTGGTGCACCAATCAACAAAAAGACAAAAAAATTCAGATTTTTCCCAATTTCCATCAGTCAAGGGCTTCACATGAGCACAGCAAAAATCATAACCAAGCACGATTAAATTAACATGCAATTCTGTGGTTTAAACACGAAGGCTCAATTTGACCATTGAAAGAGCCAACCCAACTTCATTTCACAGATGAAAGCAGAAAGGGAATAATATAAAGGAATAAAATTGTTTATCGGATGACACTTTCTATTTGTGCTTTGGGTGAGGCTTATCAGCAGCAAGGTGGTGTAGAACGGCTTCCCACCTTGCATCAACCTGTGGTCACATTAAGAAGAAAATTCTAATTTTGAAGTAATGTTCCGACAATTTAACAGAGATATTATAAAGGTTGGTCGGTCAAGCTTAATTATTCTTTTGTTACACAATGTGAGGAGTGGAACAGTGGCATGGTTTGGAAGTTGTAAATCCCTGATAAATATGACCAAATTTCAAGTTTTCTCTGAGTTAAGATCTTATATTTGATCAGTACTTCCACCAGCCCAAATTACTCAGAAGACAACAATAGATCCAAGTTGATTATCAAATAGTTTAGAGTGCTTACTTCGGCAGGGTTTCTATGAAAAACTTGTGGTCGAAATTGTTTGACAATGAAGCTGGTGAGTTGAAGCAGCAGCTAAGCAAATAGGCAAGAGTACCCCCCCCCAATTAACAAAATGTCAAAACTCATACTAATTAGAACAGGATTAAGTAAAGATCAATGATCGCACCAAAAAAAAAAAAAGCAATTGTCGATTTTAGAGGAGAAATAGGAAGAAAAATAAGGGAAGGAGAATGAATAATTACACTGAAGTAGAATAAAATATCTTTGAACTGGTGTTTTTTTTTTTGTTGGATAAATTCTACAACGATTGGAAAAAAATTTAGTAATGAATTTGAAGAAAATCTCACCAGCGGAGGGAATAAGAGGCAGCAAGAATAGACAGCGTGGAGCTCTTGAGGCTAGAAGGAGGTTGGCGAAGGTGAGCGGAGGGAGGGGAAAAACTCAACGGGGAAGAAGGGGAAAGTAAGCTCAACAGGGAGGAGGTTGACTCTTAACGATTGCGGAGAGAGCAGTGACAGAGGAGGAGCAAAGGGCGGGACGATGAGCAGCAGGAGGAGCAAGCGGGGCCGCTCAAGAGGAGGCAGTGATTTGGGGCCGCTATGGTCGGCGACGGAGCAATATAGGCAAGGCTACACTGGAGACACGTGGCATGGAACAAAAGAGGACCGCGTGTTGGAGCTCTGAGAAGGCGGTGAAGCAATTTGAATGGTTGGATTAACGCTGAGATACGGTTTGGAGAAAAGTATTTTGTTGTTTACGTAAGATGACATCAGCCTGGATGATCTGAGCCGTCTAATAATGATCATAGGGTAGGGAGTGGGGGTGCTACTGTTCCTCGCTACAGTAACACCCCATTCTCCTTTTATGATTTATAATTAGAGGTGGCTTGAGAGTTGAGACTACAGATATTATTTGCAGTAACACAGATTTGGAGCTTGAAATTACAGCGTCGGATGAGAATGAGGGTTGGAATCAGTGAACGGACTTGATCCACATTCAAACTTTGAGTTACTAATTAAGAGAATATTACTAAAGTTTTGCACCATAAAATAAATTGCAACAAAACTTCCTACCATCAATATATTCCACCATAAAATAAATTTCGGGCATATTGAACCAGATACATATTATTATTATTATTATTATTATTAGAAATACATCTACAGTTTCATGTCTTGTATTTGGCAAAATGGACACATATTTTTGTTACACTTTTCCCAGTCTCTAAATATTTTTTGAAATTACATTATCAATGGCACATCAATAACCAAAAACTAATTAGTAGGCTGATTGAGTGATCAATAAAAAACTTAATTTCTTCGCATTGGTTGAAGAGATGAAATGAGATAATCTGATATTAAACATTGAGAAAATAATTAATCAAATGTTCCTCTACAATTCCACCATTTAAGATCTACTCGAACAAGTTGTGCTGATTTCAAAAGCAAAGTTGTTTCATATTAAACATAAAATGTCACAAAGAATTATCATTTTGTTGTAAGTGACCACCATCATCGGCGTCGCTAACAACGAACGGTGTGATACTCAGTGCCCATTTCAGAACCAGCACTGGTACGCATCTCATCTTCCCATTTCTGAAATCTCTTCTTCTTTCAAGGCTATAACCTCTAATTACACCTGTTTGTTCTCATATTTCACTTGATTTGATGATTATCTAGGTATGTATGTGGCTAATCGGGCTTCTTAAAACATCACACAGCTTACTGATAATGTCTACATGTGCAGATCTGGATCGGTAAATTCAAATTAAGTACTGAGTTTGATGGTATATATCATTAATGAATTCATTTGATTTATTTGGCTTTTTGGTGGAACATTTTTTAAATAATTACTGAACTGGGTGGTAAACTGGTAATCAAGCAAAGTTATGCTAAACTGAGAGTCCATTTCATAAATACAATTGAGGGTTGACCGAATTGAACTAATTAGGAGTTAGTCCAACAGCTGAGGAACTTTTATAACTATACCTTTTTCTAATTATTCTGGTCTATGGATCACCACCTACTTAGTTTTATTTTATTTTTACTTCTTTTAAATATATTGTAATTATTTATCTTTCAGGCAGCTGATACTCAAGTTATTTCTGATTATGTTCGCTACTTTCTTCATCAACACACGTAACTTCTATATATATATATATATCTTCATTATCTTTAATGGCATGGAAAATTCTTTTGACCTTTTAGTATCTTCTGATTATATAACCCATCAAATATGTTTTTTTATCAGTTCCTGTGAAACCATATTCAAACACCAAAAGATGATATTGGTTTGATTTGGCTGTTTTAGGTTAATATAATTTCATTGACCAACATTTTGATTTGATAATTACCAAAATTTCTCTCATGTGTAACAGTGTAAGGATAATTAATGTGCATCTTTCTTTTTTTCTTAGTCAAATGCTAGGATTTTCTCATGTGTAGTTAATTATATGGATTGCACTTTCTAAACAAAGATGTTATGACAGTGATGTAGAATTTATTATGATAATCTTTTCAAGCCTCTTGTATTTTTACTATTGTGCATTTGTGCTGATTGGTACCTGGGATTGGAAATCGTAATATTTTTCTCAACAATTGTAAAATACAAGATTTTCAAAGAAGAGAGAGAACATGTTGAGCGCTTCAAATTGATCATTGTGTGAGGGCATGTGTTCCCATATTAAAACATTGTTTTGAAAAATTCTTAAAAAATAGTGAAAGTTCCAAAAAATGTAAAATTTTGTTTCCAAACACGTATTAATATGGAGAACATGTTGAGTGCTTCAGATTTATCATTTGAAAATTAAAAACGCAAAAATAACTTATAAGCATATGCCCTTATATACTTATGTAAGTAGAGTAACCAACCTCTATATCTATATACATAATAAAAGATATTCTAGAAATTGTAAAAATTTAATCTTTAAATATATTTTCATATGAAAAATCATATTCAACGATTTAAATTAATTGTTTAGAATACTAATCATATACATAATACTGTAGTCTCACTCCGACTAAATTATAACATATAAATCCACTTGTAAAATACTTTGCTATTTTGCAAAAATAACTTTATTTGGGTCCCAACAAATAAAATAGTACCTTCGCCATTAAAACAAAAGGGAAGGTACATGACGCTCATCTTTTTATAGTTTGGAATCCAAAATTTCGCTATTGGTATTTACATTTAAATATACGGATAATATTATGAAAGGACCTCTCTGTATATAGAAAAATTGAAGTTCGTCTTTATTTTATATGCATGAAAATTGATATTCCATAAAAGTAATTGAGTTTCAATACTTATTTTCAATAATTGAATCAATCATTTATATTGTCAAACTTAATAATATGACTGAAAATTATTTATAATTTGTAATAATAATTATTCAAAATGTTAGGGGTATACCAAATTTGATGTCCAAAATATAAAATTATTATTTTATTTAGGAACCGCCGATAAAATTTTTGATATATTTTTTATGTCGCATTCTATCTGATGTATTTCATTCGATTTAAAAATGAAATTATTTCTCCAATAAATAGTTTGATTTTTAAGACGAAATTCAAAAAAAATTCTAGTTCAAAATATAGTATAAAAAAGGCACAATGAGAAGAGGATTTTAGGTTTATTCTTGTATTTTCTTGGGATTTTAAAAATCTTATTTGTTTTCTAATTTGTAATAATAATTATTCACAATGTTAGGGGTATACCAAATTTGATGTCCAAAATATAAAATTATTATTTTATTTAGGAACCGCCTATAAAATTTTTGATATATTTTTTATGTCGCATTCTATCTGATGTATTTCATTCGATTTAAAAATGAAATTATTTCTCCAATAAATAGTTTGATTTTTAAGACGAAATTCAAAAAAAAATTCTAGTTCAAAATATAGTATAAAAAAGGCACAATGAGAAGAGGATTTTAGGTTTATTCTTGTATTTTCTTGGGATTTTAAAAATCTTATTTGTTTTCTAATTTGTAATAATAATTATTCACAATGTTAGGGGTATACCAAATTTGATGTCCAAAATATAAAATTATTATTTTATTTAGGAACCGCCTATAAAATTTTTGATATATTTTTTATGTCGCATTCTATCTGATGTATTTCATTCGATTTAAAAATGAAATTATTTCTCCAATAAATAGTTTGATTTTTAAGACGAAATTCAAAAAAAAATTCTAGTTCAAAATATAGTATAAAAAAGGCACAATGAGAAGAGGATTTTAGGTTTATTCTTGTATTTTCTTGGGATTTTAAAAATCTTATTTGTTTTCTCAATTTCATTCCCCAAAAAAGATATATATTAACAAAAAGATAAAAAGTTTCATAATATAAATGGCGCAATTCCATGTATCTCTTAGCTCAGTTAGCAACTTTTAAAAGAAAATTAAGTATACTTGTTTGACGACGATTACAATGATCTACAATTAGATACCTTGAATGTTCTCCAATATTATTTTAGTGAAGTTTTATTGGTCCAGTAAAAGAAGGAGAAATTAATTACTGAGAAAAAAGGAATAAAAATATGCCATCGAGATTTCAGATTCAATTTCAACAGATACATGACAGTAAATTAATTATAGAAAGAACACATACAACAAAAGAAAAAAAGAGAGAAGACAATGACAAATACTAAATAGGAAGAGTAAAATATGAACTGGAGGACTCCGTGGCTCTACCAATACTTTAAATCAAATGAAGGGACATGTGGGCATAAATTGCAGACAAAATCAGCCTTGGAATCATCCACATATCCCCACTCCAAGTTTTGAAGGTTGGTAAGGTATTGTAGCCCTTGAGGAACACCCAATTTATCACATCGATAAATATGGAGTTTTTTAAGAATGGGCATTGCACCCTCCTCTATCTCCCATTCCTCCATTGATAAGGAATAAAGCTCCAAAACTTCTAACTGGCTAAAGCCTCTAGAGGAACAGGTTGTTTTTCGACTTTCGAATGCTTTATGAAGTATGAGAACCTTAAGGCAGCGCAGCTTCTCCAATACTGGCATTATATCCTGCTGGAATTTGTAATCCTCAATTTTGAGATCAATGAGGTGACAGGGGAGCATATCCTCATGTAGCATCTGGGTCAATTTAGTGGTGCTAGGGTAAGAAAGTTCGAGAGATAGAGATTGTAAATGGTTATAAAATAGGAAACCTCTCATGTCAAGTATGTCCAGTACACTATCATCATGGATTATATCGAGATTAGTTAGGTGTTCTAATGTGGACAGAAAAGGGACAACTAAGTTCGATGTAGATGACCTGGCATATAATTGTAATGAACGTAAATTGGGTATATGGGGTAACTCTATCTCCCATGATTGTGTGGGCATCACCTCACCAATAATTTTCAAATTTGTTAATTTTGTAGATGCTGGGAGTTCCAAGTAAGTGTCATAGACATGCCTCAGTGTCTTGATATTCCATGCACTTCTAGGAAACTCAAAATAGTTGCCACCAATTGTTTTTAACCATCTGACTTCAAAGGTCTGCAGAAATTTCATTCTGCCTATCACTTTCTCAAAGAATTCTTGATCATAGTTGTCACTTACCCTCCCTGCAAGACTCAGATATCTTAACTGAGTCAATCCCATAAACATCCCCAACTCTATTATGTTCTCCTCTTTCTCTCTAATGCTTACCACTTTGAGCAGTCTTTGCTTAGAACAATTCGGTATGCTCCCCTTATAAAAGCACAAAAGAGTGCGGAGGTTTGGGCTCATTAAAAGTTGATCACAATCTAGATTGTGAATTGCCACACGGCGTGCCCTGCTCAAACTCATTTTATCATCTGGATTTGTATACACCAGGAGAAAGTTTTCTTCCTTGGCTTTTTGGAGAGCAAGATCTCGTAGCAGATCATGTATGCGTAGAGTTTTGATGGAACCAACATACGATCTGCTATCTACTTGAACCATGCTCCTAGCATAAAATGAGACAAAACAAATTAAGTAAAATGATTAAAGATATCATAAAGAAAATAGTTAGTATTAAAACAATTTAGTTTAATGTTGTATACATAAGTTGTGTATATCATTAAATGTTGATGTAACGTGCTAGGTTGATGTTGTATACATAAGCTGGTTTTATTTAAATAAAGAAAGAGACAAAAAGAAAAGTACTTTGATTTTTTCATGCATAGGAGGATCTGTATAATTTTTACCACTAATTCTTCTATGAATGAAAAAAATTAAGATGCTATATTTTTCCAATATTTTCTACAGAAAAGTTTCTCCAATATTTTTCCTATATTTTTACTTTTTCTTTATTTTTTTTGCGATTGGTCAGCTCCAATAGAGTGTCATCACGGAATTCCCAGCCCCATGATAAAATATCAATGTTTGTTATTACTTATTATATTTCTCAAAATATAATTATGAGACTTAACATTTAACATAATAAAATTGTCGGTGCTTGGGCCTACAATTTTTCTTTCTATTATTTTTTTTTCAATTAAAAATTTAATTTAAAGAATATTGAATTAAAACCAGCACGTTAAATCCTTAAATGAAGATGTAATACCTTTGTATAAGATCCTCTAAGAAACTCTCTGCAGTTTCTTCCAATGTTCTGTTATCTTCTTGTGGTATGAAGCCCTCTGCAATCCACATTCGAAGTAAGGATGTGGCATCGATTGTATAGTCTTCCGGAAATGCAGCAAAGTACATGAAGCATGACTTTTGAGCAAATGACAAGTGCTCATAGCTAGTGCCTATGATCTCGTGCAGGTTTATTCCTTCGACGTCATGCCAACGCATTGTCCGGGACATGCTACTCCAAGCAGCATAGGTGCGAGGCTTCTTTGATAAGAGACCACCTAAAACCACCAATGCAAGAGGCAGCCCACCACACATGTGAACAAATTGATCTAGGACATCAGAAAGATCATCAATAGAAATTTTATTTGGATCATGATTAGAAAAAATTATTTTTAACAAAAGCTCTCGGCTTAACTCCTTAGTTAAGCACTTGAGCATGTATGGTTCACTGTTGGGATCCATGCCCTTAGGAACATCAGCGATCCTAGTGGTCATAAGGACTCTACTCCCATTGTTTTTATCTGGAAATGCTGCACTAATTTGAGTCCATAGATCGGTTGTCCAGACATCATCTAGGACTATGAGGTATTTTTTGCCTCCAAGAGATTTGTAAATCTCTGCTAGAATCACTTCTGTTTCATTTGGTTGATCACCAAGCTTTTTGTAAATCTCTGCTAGAATCACTTCTATTTCATTTGGTTGATCACCAAGCTTAAGTTGTTGCGCTATCTTTCTCGAAACATCAATTACTTTGAACTTGTCAGAAATAGCTACCCATATGCGAACTTTAAATTGTTTTACGACATCATCACTGTGAAAATAAAATATTATTGGATATTAGTATATGCAACCGAAATACAAAGACGAAAGACTAGATAAAAATATATAAGTGAATATGGAAAGCGGGTAAATAATAATATATAAGGGTTGGACCATTAGATTGGGGACATCTATATATGTAGATGTGTATGCAACAGGTCAGAAGTTCTCTACTTCTCTCTTCCTATTTTATTTTGTTCTATTGACGGGGCTACTGAAATAATTAATACCTGACCTTCCCAAGTCCAGCTGTTGATCTTGTTGAGCTTTTGCACAATGTCAAGAAAACCCATGTAAAAGTGCGATTTAAAATCAATTTAACAAAATATAATATACTAAAGTTGATTAGAATATATATTAATTTTAGACCTTTTACGCAAACCTCAAAATTATATTAATTTTACATCCACTTTTTTTTTTCTTTTTTAATGCAAACCTCATAAGTATTTCAACAGGGCTAAATTTATCAAGGATATATATTATTCTCATTTTATTATTTAAAATTAAGAAGTCCGATCCCAAATTAATGACCGGAGTTTTGGAAGGTAATTGTCAAATTAAAGTTTTTTTTTATAAGCATGATTGGAGCTATCAGCTTAAATGAAAGAAAAAGAAAAAGATTGTTAAATTAATTAAAAGTTAAAGGAGCCAAGTTCTTACAAGTCAAAAGTATACGAGCCTCGTATCATGACATTATACCTTACCTCATTCTAGATTATAAAATTAGTTAATATTTCTTGGTGTCATTGTGAAACATATATCTCATCTAAATATAAAATTTGAATTTAATAGAGCAATATATTTAAATTCATCATACATTAAGGACTCGAGAAACTATAATTTCAAAAATTGGCCTTTTTCTAATAAAAGACGAGTTTTACATAAAGACAAACATATCAACCATGTTTTCCATTTTAATTATCTGAACTAAAGTGTGTAATTTTATATAAACGAAATAATTGAAAAATATTAATATAGGGACAAAGGTGAATTTGGATCAAATTAATAGTAAATGATACAATTTAATAAATAAAAAAGCGCATACCAATTATACACTTTTTGTGCAAGAGTTGTCTTTCCGAGTCCACCGGTCCCGCAAATTGAGACCACAGAACGTCTCTTGGTGGTCTCATCAAGCAACTTCTTGACAATGCGGTCCTGGTCTGCCTTGAAACCAACAATATCGGGATCAATATCGGGTAGTATCAGTGGCCTGACGGGTAGTTTGATGTCTCCACTGCCGTCGCCCAAATTATTTATTCCATATCTGACTCTGCTGTCTTCGATCTCTTTCATCTTTTCTAGGATTTGGTTTATCTCATTTACAAGGTTGTGTACAGCCGGGAGTTTTTTGGTTATTCTTAGGAAGTTTTTTATGGCCGCCCTCTTGCCGGACTTTGGTGGATTTTGAGGGATCTCCATGAGAAAGGTGTCTATTGCATCTTCTATAGAATAGGCAATATCTCTGACCTCCTTGACCCAATGTTTCTGCCTTTCATCTTTTATTTGCTTCTTGTCAGCATCCTTAAGAAAAGCCTGAATCCGCTCGAGTTCACGGCCGACTTTCTCAACTTTCTTATTGACACTGTATAAGTGTAAAACCTCCTTAACTACAGCATCAGCCAGCTTGCCGAGCACCAAATTTACAATGGTTTCAGCCATCCAGCTTAATTCTCTGTTTTATATGTGAGCTGAAACGAGAGAGTAATTTATATAAGAAATCTGAGAGTGGATATATATTTTGGGTGGTAGATGGACGAACTGTTTTGGGAATATAGCACAGTATTAGATGCAGTTGAGAACCCAAAAGCAATAATTTATAAATCCAAGAAACAGCATGTGATGAAGTTACCACAATGGTAGCAGATGATAGAGAAAACTACTTATCAGATAAGCACAGAATGAAATCCAAGATGCTCATCCTTGATTGATATTTTAGCATGCAGGGTTCCACGACCTAAACTGAGTTTGTTCTAACGAAGACTCTCAAATCCAATTGAAAGTGGTGCCTTACCCGGAGAGAAGACAAGCGCCGAGCAGAGACTGTCTATAACGTCCAAGACGTAACAAAGCAACAGAGATCACGAATTGAACACAAACAAGAAAGAAATCTAACTAGTTAGAGCTCTCAAATTTTCTCATCAATAATTTTCTAATCTAACTTGTTACCCTTACTGTCTATTTATAGGTGAAACCCAAGAGAGAAGAATCATTTTAATCTATTACTACACATCTCCAGTTAGTGCGGCTGTAGTTTTCAAGCTTGGTGTTGCGTGCGAAAATATGGAAAAGTATGTGAGCGGACAATATTAAGTGCAAGAATAATATGGAAAAGTATATATGTGAGAGAGTAGGTGTGTTCATTGGGTTCAGTTTAGTCGGTTTTTGAAACAAACCAAATTAGTTTGGATCGAACGGTTTGATTTTTTTGGTTTAATGGTTCGGTTCGATTTCCTTTTTTAAAACCGAATTATAATTTCGGTTTGGTTTGGAAATTTTAAAAACCAAAATAATCAAACTGACAGAAACTTTTATATATTTTGAATTTGATCCAAGTTATTTCTTAATCAATTGCTTTAAATACTTCATTTTATTTCTTAATATTCCAGTTTATTTCTTAGTACCTCGGTTTATTTTTTAATATACTCTGGTTATTACAAAACAATTGCTTTAAATAAAAAATAATAATACATTTCAGTTTGAACAGAACAAACTAAAATAAAACTTTAGTTCGATTCGGTTCTATTTTTGAAACCAAATTATAACCTTAGAGCATCTACATCCCTGAAACTATTAGAGTTTCTAATATGACGTGGCAATTTCTAATCTAGATTCAGGGATGTGGGAGAGTTTTTTATTTAGAAACTATGTAGGAAAGTTTCTTATTAAGAAACTGTTTATAAACTCTATGTTGGCCAAATGATTGGCTCAAATTATTTCTCATTTTTAATTTGTTGCTGACGTGGCTTAATAGAAACTCTAAAATGAGTTTCAGGGATGTGAAAGTTAGAAACTTTAAAGACCATAATTTCTAAAAAGTAGTTAACAGTTATTTAGAAATCCTTTCGAGTTTTAAAGATGTAGATGCTCTTAGTTTGCCTAATTAGATTATCACTACTACAAAATAAGTGATTGTACACAGACATAAATAGGAGAGCAACACGGATTTCCTACCGTGTGGAATGTGAGAGTTTAGAAATCCCTGAATATTTACACACGAATATTTACCCGTGTGCGATTATCGAGAGCTACACGAATTATTACATAAATAACCGTGTACAAACGCTTGCCAGCGTCGCTCTCAAAAATTTTACATAATAACCGAGCTACACGGATATTTACATAAACAGCCGTGTATGATTACTCTTTCTACGCGGACATTTAGCTAAATGTCCATGTACGATTACTCTTTCTACACGGATATTTAGCTAAATGTCCGTGTAGCTCTCTTATTTTTTTTTACATGTTTAAATATTTTTCTACACGGACATTTAGCTAAATGTCCGTGTACAATTACTCTTTCTACACGGATATTTAGCTAAATGTCCGTGTAGCTCTCTTATTTTTTTTTATATGTTTAAATACCTTTCTACACGGACATTTAGCTAAATGTCCGTGTACAATTACTTTTTCTACACGGATATTTAGCTAAATGTCCGTGTAGCTCTCTTTTTTTTTATATGTTTAAATACCTTTCTACACGGACTTTAGTTAAATGTCCGTGTAGAATTGTTTTTTTTTTTCAATTTTTTTTAATGTTTAAATACCTTTCTACACGGACTTTAGTTAAATGTCCATGTAGAATTGTTCTTTTTTTCCCATTTTTTTTGTGGCTAGCTTCCAATTTTGTTAGCCATTTAAAATTAGAATTCCAAAATAGAGAAACATTAAACATAGGTTTTTTAAACTCATAATTCCAAAACTATACAACAGTATAAATAATTTATGTACACTAAATTATACAAAATTGTACAAATCCATATTGAGCATTACAAAATTTAAATTGAAACTGCCTTGTCCACATACATCTGACATCGTCAATTTGCTCATTGATGTAACACTTTTGCTTTGATCCATACTACAATTATAATTTGGTATTAGTTAGTAACAAGAAAAGGTAGAAGATTACAATTCATGCAACATATATATATACAAAGCCTTTTGTACATGCAATCTCATGTGATAAAACATAACATATATACTCCTCAGGATCCAATACAATGTTTGTATAAAAGTTATATCCTTACCACTTAGTAATCACATGATCAAGCATTGACCCAAAATTCGTTAAGTTTGGCTCAAATTGCCAAAACTCTTGGTTATGATCTAGTTTGGACCGAAATTTCATACAAACTAAGGCGTATTAGATCCAACATATCAAAAAAGGAGCTCCCATGTGATCCATGACATGATGCCTCTTGGTTAAAGGTCTCCAACATATTGCATCTCCAATAAGAATCCATTGATCAACATATATGTGCATACATAATAGGGAATAAAAATTCTCCTTTAAAATTTTCATCCAAAATTATAAGAAAATATTTATATATAAAATTAGTTGAATCTGTCTAGCTTTTATACGAACCATTGAAATCAATTTCGTAAAAAAAAATTATTGCATCTTATATGAATTTACAATGGCTCTGATACCAAATGATAGTCTTAATAATTCATGACGTGTTTTGCAATTAAAAAAACATAAGCAATCCAGAATCTGTAAATTCAAAATAAAATAGCAAAGTAATTTAAATCTTACAGTTCTGAAGTGCAGACATCTTTAGGCGGAAGCGTTAGTACTGATCTTCAACGGTTTTTCTCAGATCTGATGATGGAGACCTTAGGCGTTTTCTTTACTTCTCACTTTCAAAAAATGGTCCACATTACACTAATTATTTACATTATCTTAACAAATCAAGCATGCATGCATTAATTAATAATTGACCTAAATAAGCAATAATAAGCTAGTAACAGAAAAGAGAAATATATATATATATACATGACTAAGCTTACCAAGATAGAGAGGAGAAATACAAATTAACTTCAAAGATCTCAGATCCTAGCTCTTTGTGCACAGAAATCAAAATGACACTTCTGGAAGGAGAGAGAGAGAGTATTAATTGATCAAAACGGCGCTGCTAGAAGGAGGTCTTTTATATAACCAAAACCCTAGAATAACCTTTCTACACGAATTTTTTACTTAAAAATCCGTGTAGCTCTCTCAAGGCTTTCTATACAGTTATTTAAACAAAAAACCGTGTACAATTTTCACATTTCTACACGGCTCTTTATTAAACGTCCGTGTTGCTCTCTCAAGTTTTCTACACTGCTATTTAAACAAACATCCGTGTACAATTCTTACCTTTCTACACGGTTCTTTAATAAATATCCGTGTAGCTCTCTTAAAGCTTTATACACTGTTATTTAAATAATAATCCGTGTACAGTTCCTAATAAACGTCCGTGTAGCTCTCTCAAGGCTTTCTACACTGATTCTTTAATAAACATCCGTGTAGAGATCCCACAGATATTTCGGGCTTCCAAAAAATTACAATTTCTCCACAGTTTTTAGGTAAAATTATAAAATCCGTGTACAATGTGCAGTGTACAATGACCATTTTTGTAGTAGTGTATGTTTCAATCTAACTGAACCGATAAACACGCCCATGAGAGAGGAGAATAATAAGTGCAAGAATCTGGAAAAGGAAACACTAAGAAGTTGGAAGAGCATAACTATCATTTTACACTTTACAGCACATGCAGCGGATAACTATTATTTAAAATTTTAAATAGATGCATGTGGGCCTTAATGTTCTACGCACCAAATCTTTTTAAGAGAATCTAAAATATTGCTTGCTTTGCTTTACAAAGAGTGATTTTAAATTACTTTATAGGAACGTTTTTATTGTGGCTCTTGTTTTAAAGTAAAATATACAGCAATTTAGTTAATTCCCTTATTCTTAATAATTGCATAGTTAAACTAAACATGTCAACTACTTGAACAAATTAATCTTTTTCAATTGACCAAATGTTTTTATAAGGATCAAATATAAACTTTTTAGTAAAAATACTTTTCCTCCATTTTTTATAAAGTGAGTTAAAACTTTCTACTTTAGTTAAAAACGTGTTAATTATTTGTCTAAAAGAAGTTGCCTAATGAAATTGTATTAAAATTGGAAATATCCGTGTCATAATCCAATTAAAAAATATTTTTAAAATTAATAATAGTTGGCCCACAATACCCAAAATATCCGACCCAATATAATACCTATTTTCATTTTCTCCCTTTATTTAATCATTTTATATAGGAACAATGGACCACTGCTTGCTATTGTACCCTATGGATTTCCTTAGCACTCTTAGAGTTCCTTAGCATCCTATAGAGTCTTAAACTTGTCGAAGAAGTGCTCATTTATAAAGTTTAAAACCATTTTCTTAGTCCTCTTTTTGTTCAATTTTTTTATAAACTTGCCGAATATTTTAAGCCTTGATTTTACATGGCTTAACCAATTTTCTTTGAGAAATGGAGAGGAAAGAGGCCGGAATAACTGAAGAGGAAAGAAACAACCATTTAGAGTTAGATTACTGAGAACAAACTGGCAATCACAGAGGTAGGGATGCAAACGGATCGGATACAGATCCGATAGTGATAAAATTATATTTGTATCCATTTTTATTTTATAGATACCGATACAAATCGCCAATAATTCTTCACAATCGATCCAATATATAGGCCATGCATGCCAGTTGAGGTTGAGCAAAGACTATAGTCAACTATCAAGACGCCATGGTTTGAGTTGGTCGCACATATGCATGGCTCCGTGAAAATTCCAGTATTAATTGTAGAACTGAAAAGTGAGTCCGCATCGTCTGCATTAACTCAAAAGAGCATCTTTTGAGTTAACACATGTCGGCCGTATGATTGTAAACGAAGTCCCTCCGGCTTCCGCCTGTAACTTAGGTGCTTTCAATATTAATGCAGATGTAACTCGCACAAATTTTTAAGTTGATCAGACGGTCCAGATACATTAACTCAAAAGATTTATTTTTCAGTTAATTTAGAGGATACAAATTCCTAGAAAGCAGAGCCACCTGCCTCAATAGCAGAAGCTACAGGCTGCTTGGCCACAGCATATCTTTTCACGTATTGTGGCAGCAGATAGTCCACAAGCCAGCCATCATTTTTCTGGTGGAGCGATTACATACCTTCCCCATTTTTTTATTAATAGAAAAATAAAATCGGAAAAAGTTAACAAAATTGGAGAAATTCCAAATCTTAAAAAATCGTTATAGTTTATAACATCCAGTCAAATTCCTACCTTACCCTCAGCTCGACCCCTAAAAAGATTGCTACAGTTTGAATGTTATGGACTATAACGTCCACACACATACTGTAGCATTTTTTTTTTTTTTGGTTTTTCATTTTCATATGTGTTAAAATCCAACATTGATACTTTATGTTTAAGTTTTTTATTTTCATTTAAATTCTGAAATTAAAAATGAAATTAAAATGAGATTGAAATTGTTCAACTTTTGATGTTTGGCTTTCAAATATATTCAAATGAGATTGAAATTAAAAAAGTAAATTTATAGATTAGTTATTCATCATATACATAGTCTAATAATGAAATCTCGTATATGTTGGAATATTGTTTCATTATGCAAAAAAATATTATTAATTACAAATTGTTCAAATTTTATGCTATGGTAAATATTTTTTATAAACACTATATATAAATCATATATGCAATAGTTGTAATTTTTTTAAATTTTTGTTAACCATATATGAAAATGAAACTAAAAAAAATGCTACAGTGGGATGTTATGGTTCATAACATCCATATACTAGCAAAAAAAATTTTGTTTGTTTGTGGTACTGCACTGAAAACCGTTTGAGGCACCCCTAATTCTTCAACCTCATTTGTACCAGCTTTATGTGCATATACCTAATTAAGGAAGACTGGATATTTTTAAATTAAAAAGTAAAGTAAAATACAAGAATGGTTCTAACTAATAGAAAAAAAGTGGGAGAGAGAAATGATACACCAATAGAGAGAGGGACTTAGCTTGGTAGTCACCACACGGGTATAGTGGATGAAAATCATAACCAGCTATGAAAACTGCGAATTCCAATGAAGGTTAAGATTTTCATATGGTTAATGTTACAGGAAAAGATCCTTACACAAGAAATCCTTCTTGTCAGAGGATGCACCATCCAACCAGGATGTCATCTTTGCGGAAATACGTTGGTGGAAACTAGAAATCACATGTTATGGGAATGTGTTTATGGGGTGAATTTTTGGAGAGGGCTATGTGCGTACTTCAACTTACCACATAGAGGAGGTCAGGACATAGCAGATGCCTGGAAAAAAGGACAAATTAACCAACCCCTGAGAGAGAGGCGAATGTGGAGTGTGGCCTGGGTGGCGGGTGCCTGGGCCTTGTGGAGAGAAAGGAATAGGCAGTACTTCACAAACAAGAGGCACCACGTGAGACAATTGATAAATGATACAACTCTGGATTTCAT
This sequence comes from Carex rostrata, assembly GCF_964058835.1. NCBI lineage: Eukaryota > Viridiplantae > Streptophyta > Magnoliopsida > Poales > Cyperaceae > Carex > Carex rostrata. The sequence continues at coordinate 1,699,577 of NC_135924.1, forward strand.
TTCTTGGTTGCGCTTTGCTTAGTTCATTTGCGGTCATGGAGCCAGCAGGAGCATACTGCATCCTTCTGGCAACCATATTTTCAAACTAATTTTACATCTTTCTTTTCTATCGGGCTAGGTAGCTTTAACTTAGCCCGAAATTGTGTAAATAAAACTTTTTCTTAATTAATATATCGTTGGCGACAATTTGTCGCTAACCATAAAAAAAGAACAATGATTTTTCACAAAAAAAAAGAGAGACTTAATAGTAGAAATGTACAAGCTTTGATAAGTGAAGGAATAATTAATGTCTTCAGGCAACAAACCGTTTTTTTTAATACACATTGTTGGGTGGATCAATTACTGGTATGGTACCAGTTCGTAATGCTGCACTGAATGTACTGGTACTGCACTGGTACAATAATGAGATTCGAGAAAGGTTGACTATTAGAATCCACATTGCAGAAGGCTAAAACAACTAATGTATAGAATTGCAATCTACTAAAAATATTTTTGTAATTTATCACAAAAATAGAAGCATGCAACAGAAAGAAATCAGATCTCTGTTAAGGCAACAAACCGTTTTTTTTAGAATTGAGATGGGCTTTGCATAAAGCGCCTGATTTAAACTCTTTCATATATAATTTCTTCTAAACACAGGAGATCACATAAAAAATTGCCCACCCTTACATAAAAAAACTTGTGAAATCATTAACACGCTACTACTGCTCATGAAGAAGGAATCATTGTTTATTGTGGTCTTTATGAAAAAAGAAAATACTACTAATACCACTATTACAACAACTACAACTGGTACTAAGAACAATAACAACAACATATATAATAGTGATAGAAGTTAAATGATCTAGAAAGCAGGGAAAATTGCATCATCTCCCTGTGAAAAAGCCTCATGACTGATTGATTGTCTCATTCTCGCTTTGAAAATGCTCATCCTTATGCTTAATCCAACGATAGGTATTGGCCGTCTCACTATCATTGTAGCTATGAAAACGCTCATCTGTCTCCTTAATCCAACGACAACTATCATTTGGAAAGTTCAAGAGCTTTGGACATTCCACATATTCTACGTACCGTAAATTCTTAAATGAGTGCTTGATCTCATCCCATTTGGTTACCAAATTTGTCAAGAACTTGAGACGCAATATCTCTACTTCCCAGTTATCACTGTGTGGAATTTCAGCAAGCTTCCCACCTCTAATATAGAATCTCTTCAAATTTTTCAGCTTTGCCACGTTCAGCAGCTTTGATGCGTCAGCTTCTGGATAACATCTGATATCCAACTTTTCTAGATATTTTGGGAAAGATAAGGTTGGCATTGCATAATTGGACTTATTTTCTCCCCATATAATGGTCAACACCAAAAGTTCATTTAGAGGTTTTAAGCCACTTAAATCTTCGGAAGCCAAATGCTTGCTACCAATTCTAATGCTGAGCTTCCTAAGATAAGTCAAATTTGAGAGATCCCTTAGCTGGCATGACAGATTTTTGTCTCCCACACCGCCAACGACAAAACCCTTTAACACCTCTAGATTATGTAGCTTACATATCCATTTTGGCATACTATCTAACAGGTAGCACTCTGAAATATCTAAAACCATTAGTTTCTCAAACATGTTTTCTTCAGATAACACCCGTCTTATTAATTTTTGTTTCATTGTGGACCTTGGTTTCTGTGATAAATTTCCCAAATTATGACAAGACCTGAGATCTAGTATTATCAAATTTTCTAGCTTCACAATTGATTCATGAAGCTCTTCTATCCTCGAAATGCCTTGCAAGCTAAGGTAGGTCACTGTTTCTCCCAACTTCTGTAAGAAATCGGTTTCCTCGACCTCAATGTGCTCTTCCTTGACCCCATTGTGAACCTCTGTTTTTGTGTAACGCCAACTACCAAGTTGAACCGCCAACAAGTGATTCTTGCTGCTAATATCCATTATGTCCTTGGAATTGGGATACCTTTGGTCTAGATTTAGTAGTCCACTTTTCCCCTCTTGACTTCTATATATGTGCCAAGTGCCTTCTTCCCCTTTTTGAGAGAAAAGCTCGTAATCCCTCTCCGAGCCAGAGATCAACTGCTTATGAATTGCAGGTTCAATGGTGTAGCAGTCGACAACTTGATTATGCTCTCTGATATGTTCTGGTATGAGAACGCCCCCGTGCACCAGCTCAAAAAGGACGTATTCACAATACTCTTCTATACTTGTATATCCCTTATATCGCCTAGAAGGTAAAAGCCTCAGACCAATCCACCAGTAAATCAGGAACCTCTTCTTCAGTTTTGTGTTTTCTGGAAAAATGGCAAGGCTATCCAAGAACCTCCTCACGTAGGAGGTCACGGGGAATTTTTGATCCATGGAGAATTCATGCCCCTGATTACTTATATTTGATGATTCCCCGACTTCAGCTATTGTGGCTTTCTGAGGCAAATCAGATGCCTTATCATGAGGTTTGGTGCCAACGTTTGGAGGATTCACTATTATATTCCGTGATAGCTGATTATGAACATTTATTAGATTGTCCCTTACAGTTTCATCCCATTCAGTCATTTTATTATGATCAACCCAGTAATCAATTTGTCTTTCTATCTCTCCAAAGTAACCAATTAGCTCTGTGTCCCACTTTCTTCTACCATCAATAATATCTTTTGTATTTACAATATCAGTGCTAATTTGGTCAATGACTTTCTCTGTCTCCGAGTTCTTAGGAACTTGCTGCTTGGCTAGTTCAAGGCGTTTCAATAGTGGCCCAACAAAATCTGTAGTACTGGCCTTTAACTTGGCACTAGCCTTTAACTTGGCTTCCTTTTGATCGTTGCTCATTGCAATTGTTTTTCAGACCTACCAAAAGCAACAATTATGTCTATTGAGTTAAAGAGGATGAACAAATTATAACATACATATAAACAAGTTGTTGAAATCAATATGTTTTGTCAAAATCTATACTTGTATATATGTCAGTATTTGTGTTGTAATGCTTTTAAAGAATGACATTTTAGATAGTATACATAATGGGATTAATTTAGATAAATTAATGTAACATCTGTCAATAACATTTTTCTCAATTTAGCTAATTTTTTTTTGTTTAATATTAAAATGATAATTATTTATTTATTTATAAAACAATACACTTTAAGAATTAAAGTATCGTGAATTTTGAATATCAAATTAGTAGAAAATGTGATGCATAATTTCTAAATAAAATCAATCTGCTTTGATATCTAATTAGTTTGATAAGTTGGGTGACTGTATTTCTATTAAGAGATTCTGATATTCAGATCGTCTGACAAAATTCCTTGAATGGGAACTTACAATTGATTTGGATCATTCCATTTAAAATAATTTCATATGAAAATCTGGAATTTTAACTATCAATTTGTAACTTCCTGTAGGAAATTAATTAATTTTGTGTATAAGACACGATTCCCATTGACTTTATGACCCTTTTTGTTTCAGTTATATATTCGTAGGGAGGATTTACGAGTAAAGCTAGAAAACTATCGGGATTGGTTTCAAACGACGAATCTGAACCGTTAAAACTGATCTACTTCACAAATGATGTGTGTACATGCAAAATTTTGAAATTCATTTAGTACAAAGTCAAGCGGTAAATCAATGAAGGTTTATGAGTTATTTTAATACATTCATTTTTCATCATTTTTTGACCGCCTGACTTTGTACTAAATGAATTCAAAAATTTGAAAATTTTGCATTTACAAACAACACTCATGAAGTAGATCAGATTCAACTGTTTGTATTCGTCATTTGAAGCCAATCAGATATATTTTGAAATTATGCTCACTAAGACCTCTTGGTGAGCATAGAACAACAATTAATATGAGGTGGAGGTGGAGGTGGAGGTGTTGGAAATTAGTGAGCTGTGTAAGAAAGATGAAATTGAGTTGTTGGGTTTTGTACATGATATGATTGTAAATGGTTGTTAAAATGACTTTTGTAAAAACTCTTAAACAGTTTTGTTGGGTTCTTAAACAGAATCTTAAAACCCATGTAAAGCAGTCATCATAAAAACCCATGCAAAGCGTCTCCTTTATTACTTTTATTACTTTGTTTGTGACTTTTTTTTTATGGTTGTTCTACAAATAGCTATCTCCTTGCGTCTTTTGTCTCATAAGACGCTGAAAGTTTCGGCTGTGATTCAGAACTGCAAGAGCAGTTTAGTTTTAGAAGTGGATTAGATAGTGAATTAAAACAAAATAGTAATAAAGTAAAATACATATAAAAAGTGGTATGGATATTGTTCAGAATTAAGCTGTGAGATTGTAGAAGGTACGCTCATACGCACCTCATGCATTTCAATTGCTAGCTGTGAGATAGAGCTCAATCAGAGAGAACACATGGGGGGTTTGAAGGGAAAAGAGCTTCTTGTTGTTGATTAAATGATTATCGAAATAATTATGTGAAACTTGTTTTAATTATTATGTCGGTTTCTAAAGATGTTTACTGGACCAGCAGTAGATGTACATGTAGCAAGGAAAAGAGGAGAGGCTTAAAATTAAAGAAGAATACTACTGATACAGGGTGCCACGCTATCTCATATTCATATAAATATAACAGATTGTTTTTATTTCATCATCATTTGTGCCCTTTTTCTTTTCTGATTTTTTTTGTAATTTTACGAAGTAATCATCTCTCTGTGCAGGATAGAACTGCTTTCTCGTTTCTTCTCTTCCCATCAACTTAACTTGTTTAGAGGTCTTAGATCTGGAATGGATGCTTCCAGGCTTTACCAGTTCAATTGTACAAGTAAAAGTACAATAAAGCAAATTCTAGCAGCATATCTTTCCAGTTCTTATATTCACAATAAATGGTTATTTACTATTGTAAGAGAACATTTTGAGAACTTTCAAGTTCATACAAACTTAGCATTGTAAGGGAACATTTTGAGAACTAATGGAAGTGAAATTCGTCCCTGGTATGGGCAGTTTGGCCTTGATCTTCTAATTGTAATATTAAGTTGTGTTTTGAGTATCTTTCTCAAAAAAAAAAAAAAAGTTAGTGTTTTGAGTATACAAAAAGATACACTTGTATTTTTGTTAGGTGGATATATCATCATTACTGAACCATGTTGATGGCTCTTGTCAGCCTTACATGGGAAATGAAGGGAGAACTTGATTGTGCAAATAAGAAGGTATATTTGCTTCCCAATTTCCCATTTTTACCATTTGACTATAGTTAATATACAAAATTAAAATTTTATATTTCAATTTTATTGTAATATTTCTGCGGAGTTCTATATTAAAATCAATTGCATGTGTTTCTTGCCTTTAAAATGACTCTAATAGTATGAAATTATCAAAACATCTCTAATGTGAAGACCTACATCATTGTTATAGATGTTCTGTGTAAGTATTGTGATATTGGGAACTCGATGGATTTTCTTGTTGACATGCTTTCTAAAAGGTGTCATCGTAAGACGCAAAATTGATGTTCTAATCTATAAAATGGATGTTCTAATCAATGGCATTTCTTATTGATGGGTTGTTAAAAACTTAAAACTGATGTTCTAATCCATAGCATTTCTTATTGTTGAGTAATAGTCTTGGTAAGGTAAAGTATACAAAAAAGTGTAACACACAAACCTGAAATAGTATTCAGATGAAGTAGGGATAGCACGAGCAATTCAAAAAAGAAACAGCTAAATCCAGTGTAGCAACAACAGCTGCAAATTAGAAAAAGAAAATGAAAACAAATAAAGAAGGAAATCAAAAGCCAGATTTCACAATCACAACAATAGTATAAAACAAAATTATGTTGAAATTGTACATTCTTTGGTAAAATGTAGTAACTCCAGCTATTTATCAATTAAAGCTTTTTGGTCTTCAATTATCAAAGAAGAAAAGAAAACTGAAAACTTGGTGTATTTTACGACAGCCCTGAATTGTAATAAACTTAGCTCATCTATAATTGAAAAAGCAATTGCAAGGGTTTGGTGAAAGAACTGTACAATCAAAATTATTAGCACTTCTTATATCTTGGACATTGAAGCATGGTGAAAGTGAGTAGACATTGTATATTCTATGTGAAATTGGATTTGTAAAAGGCGTGAAGCTAATATCACAACCTATAGCACTTGATTGTGGAAGAAAGTTGAAATTGAGTAAGCAATTGCAAGGGTCTGGTGATAGAACTGTATTGATTTGTGAAATGTGTGAAATTTGGCTACACATCACTTTATTGACTAAAGTCGGTGAAGAAATAAGTTTGAAATTGAGAAAGCAAAGGGCATATATGCAAATGTCGCAAAAAGCAAAAGGATTTCAAAGAAAACCATGTTGTGAATGCTCTCAATTAATAGTCAAATGTTGTACAAAGCTTCAACCCAACAAAATTAGCTTTAATTGCATACAGAATTACCATAAAAGCTAATTCCACATAATATTAGAAGGCTAAAGCCAGCCAAAAAAAACCTAGTCTTTATACAATGCACAAGCTTAATTAAACTGTACATGTACTCATGTTACAAAAACATAAGGTGATTATGTATCAAGTACCTTCTTAAATAAATAAATCTTGCAACATTTATCTGTAAAAAAAAAATATGAATGTGGAATTCGAAGATGTGCACCGGCTCACTGATGGCCAGGTACATTAAACATTCTCCTGAGGTGTTCTATGCTGGTTCTTTTAAAAACCAAAGGGCATATATACATTGCATTTGATATAAAAGCTGTGTCTATTGAGTCTATTTTTTTTTTTTAAGTAAAGGTTGAAAGTCAAGTCATCCAACTATTTAATATATATAAAGGATTGTCTCTTTCGGGTTTCCAACCTCCAACCTCCAACCTCTCACACGGACAGCATTGCCTTTGCCACTAGACCAAAGACTGGTTCTCTCTATTGACTCTATGTTTATCAGCACTTGTTTTAATTATCGAACCTGCTAATTACGAAGCAAAAGCCAGACCAAGACTCAAAACCAATTAAACCATTTCAACCCGAGGTAAAATTAAAAGGAAAACAAATATAACCAACTTTCTAGAAATAGAACCCTATGAACTTGTTTCAAAATACCAGCACAATCCCCCTCTTGATAAAGGTTATCGCGGGACTTCTTGTGCGCTGATTGAGCGAACTGAACCCCTCTCCTCTCTATGAAAGGAGTGAGGCCTAGTGCCAATTAAGGATCGAACTGTCGGGAACAAATGAACAGGGCTATCACACCCCGACTCGAGGCAAGCAACTCGTTCGTCTTTTAATATCCATTTCTTTTTATGGAGGACCAAACCAAATAAATATGTACCGATTGAAAATTTTTGAAGAATAAGCCCACCACTGGAATCTTACATAACAATCTCGAGAGGGTCATAGCTTATTCAACTTGCAGTTTGGTGTTACTGTCCGAGTTGATTGAAGCGGATGACAGATGACTTGCTTTGATTATTTTTGTCAGTTCTAGACTAGTCTATTTTTGAAAGAAAAATACAGCTTATATAGAAATATTTTCCACTTCATTCACCCACAGCTAAACAGCATTGAAATATTTTTTCTGAGCTAATTAAAAATATATTGGTCACAGCACCGAGTGGAACAGTTCTTAATTGAAGTCAGAGCTATTAGACAGATATGTAACCAAGAATAAGTATTGAATAAGAAAATTCCCAAAACAAGTTCAGCTCATTTCTTTTGAATTGTCATGACCAGTCCCATCTTTAGACATTTCTTTCTCCTCTCCTTCGTTCTATTTAGGAAATAGAATCGTTGCAGATCTAGAAATAAAGCAAAATACCCAAAATCGAAATCGGCCAAAACTCGGAAGTAATCGGCTCAGAAGTCAGAACTTACGAATCGGACTAACTCGAACCAAAAATCAGTTGACCCAGCCGAGACAGCCCGGTTCAACTGATTTTCGATGGAAAAAAATGCTTGGACAGGAAATTCGGATAAATATCGGCTCAGACCTAACTGATATTGGTCCGACTCGGCCGATTTTCCAAGTACATCTCTCTCCGACTATAAAATTACCACTAAATTTGTCCTGAATATTAAACTGATTTAACTAGTATAAGAAAAATTATAAATTGATAGTAATTATTGTAACAGTACTCAAAGTAATCATACAATGATACGATTCAGAATAGAGAATGTTACAATGAAACATATTCAAGATTAGAAAAAAAAAAAAAAACTTTACCTTGCATAAGATTACCCAGTTCGCCTCTTATATTCAATAATCTCCAAGTTGCTCCTCAAGCATTTCTTAATATTCTTCTCGTTTTTCTGATTCTGTAATTCTGAAATTCATTAGGGTAAAAATTAAAAGGAAAATAAAAGAAATGAGAGTGAGAAGAGGGAGAGAGAAAGTGATCGATCTTGCTCCAATTCAAAGAAATAAAAGAAAAAAATGAGACAGAGAGAGACCTTGATCAAGACTCAAGAGAGGAAAGCAACAACGACGAAGAAGCAATCAGCCTCTGCCAAAGTTTGAAAATGAGAGGAAAAAAAAAAAAAAAAAAAGCAAATCCAATGAAGCCAGGTAGACTGGAGACCAGAGAGAGGGACCAAGAGGCAAAGGCTGGCTTGAATATAACCTTTCCTTACGCTTTCATCCTTTTTTTTTTTTTGGAGAAACTTAACATTCGGCCATTTTTATTAATATTCCTAAAAAAAAAAGAAAATTTTAAAAATGCCCATGTTCTCAAATTTTTATCAAATCTGCCCTGACCGCCTGGGCCCACGGCGGCCCATGCCTCAAGTGAGGCGCCCCAAGGTGGGGCGGTCCATGCCTCAAGTGAGGCGCCCCAGGTTGGGGCGGGTCATACCCCAATAATTCACCCCAGCGCCTCCGCTTCTCCCCTTCTCTGTGTTGCATCCGAACCCCAAAAAAAAAAAAACCAGCTGCTACTCCGCCCCACTGGCCGGCGCCCCACCACCCCACCGCAACGTTCTCATTTCCCTCGCTCTCTCTCTCCCTCACTCGTTGCACCACCACCGATCGTTGAGCAGCTGCACCACCAAGCTTTGAGTCGTTGCACCACCAAGCCTTGAGTCGCGACACCACCGAGGCTTGAGCCGCCGCACCACCAAGCCTCCTTTGTTAAATGTATGTTTTTTTTTGCCATTCTATTAATTTAATTTAGGATTAGGGTTAGGGTTTAATTGTGAATGTGATTGGATTCGATTAGTTTAATTGTGAATGTATTTGGGTTCGATTAGTTTAAATTGATTGTTGATTATGATTTGATTCGATTCGATTCGATTAGAGTTTAGGATTGAATTGCTTGAATTGTTAAATGTGATTCAATTCAATTTGATTCATTTATAGTTCAATTGCTCGAATTGGAAACTTGAATTGGTTGAATGCTTTAATTGGTTAAATGCTCGAATAGCTCGTATTGGTTCAATTGCTCGAAGTTAGGATTATGATTTATGGTAAAATTGGTTGAATGTCATATGGTTCAATTTAGGGTTTATGGTTGTGAATTGTGATTTTTTTTTTCAAATTTAGGGTTTAGGGTTTAGGGTATTGTGAATTACTTAAAAATTTAGGATTTATGGTTCAATTTAGTATTAGAATTTATGGTTCAAATGGTTGAAATGTTTAAGAATTTAAGGTTTGGATTTATGATTTAGAAATAAGCATATTTATTTTTTGTAAATTATTTTTGTAATAGTTGTGGAAAAACATGTATATATCCATACAAAATAATTTGGAGTAAAACTAATTATTTTGAAATATATCAATATTTGTTTAAATTGCATGTAATTAAATTGCATGTATATGATTTTCAATAAATCTAAAAAAAGTAAACCCAAAATAATTGCATATAATTAAATTGCATGTATATGATTTTCAATAAATCTAAAAAAAGTAAACCCAAAATAATTGCATGTAATTAAATTGCATGTATATGATTTTCATAAATCTAAAAAAAGTAAACCCAAAATAATTGCATGTAATTAAATTGCATATACATGCAAATGCACATGCATGCAACAAAATTAATTATATATGCATGAACGTCATATACATGCAATTTATTTACATACAATTATTTTGGGATTATATACATCCAATTCTTATTAAAAAAAATTATATAAATTGTATGATTGCATGTATATGATTTTCAATAAATCTACCAAAAGTAAACCCATAATTGTATGTAAATTGCATGTATATGCATTTTTTTTGTTTAAAAATTAATTTTGTTTTTTTTGTAAAGTTTATTTGTTTACAAAAAAAAATGCATGTACATGCAAAATGAATTTTGTAAACAAATTGCATATACACCCAAAAAGTAAACCCAGAATTGTATATGCTTTTCTTTTTTGTAAAGTTTATTTATTTTCAACAAAATTAATTTTTGTCAAAGCTGTTCTTTTGTTATAAATGTGGCAAAGCTGTTCATCCCAATTGCATGGACCCGCATGCAGATCTGCTGAATGACGCTCGTCTCACTACGTGGGAGTGTCCTGCGTGCGTCCGTCGGGCTGAGGAAAAAAAGGGAGCAAGCTCCTCATCTCGTAAGGCTTAGACCCCAACTGTATGTTGTTGTAGTATTTTATGTTTTAACTGTAACGGTTTGTATAATTGCTATTTGAACTAGTTGTTGCTGTATGAATTTTATGTTACCTTATTCTATGGACTCGACGGTACTGTATTATTTAGTAATGTATCTGGATTTTATGAATTTTAAATTCCTGCTATTTAGGTTGAACATGGGCTGCATTATTTTTTAATATGTTAGAAATAAGTGCAGTTCTAAAATAGTTTGCTCGTAAGGCTTAAACCCAAATTGTATGCCATTGTAGTATTTTTCTTATGCGAATTGATTTATTTGGTTTGAACTATGTTATGAACTTTAATTGCGCTTTTGATTGTACTGTTCAACTATGTTAAACTATTTTTAGAACTATATATGTACATGTGTATATGTGTATATTATACATATAGTTCACCAAAAAAATAAAAAATAAAAATTAAAGTTATAAAAATTTACGACAACACTTCATAAATATATCAAATATTTTATTTTTTGGCATACACATACACATATACATAATATTTTATTTTTTGACATACACATAAACATATACATAAACCCAACACTTTTTTCAACAAAATTATTCAAATCAAAATCCTAACATTTCTCAAAAAAAAAAAAAAAAAAACCATGAGGCGCCCCAGGGGGTGGCGCCTCACTTGTGGTATGGGGCGCCAGTGGCTGGGGCGTCTCACTGGGTTATTTGGGCCGCCCCAGGCCCAGGCAGTCAGGACAGATTTGATAAAAATTTGAAAACAGAGGCATTTTTAAAATTTTCTTTTTTTTTAGTTAGTTTAGATGCCAGTTCCACACGGTCCATAAAGCCGCCTCTGATCTTTCTCACTAACCATCTTCCGCCTTGCTAACTAATGACAAGTGGAAAACCCTTTTATACCAAGACCCAAACTTTCCTCAATTAAGGCCGTAAGGCACAAACAACCAAAACCGCAAGTGTCTAATCTAGAGGACCACCTGTCTAGAACTTCCTCCACTCTAGATTAACTCACTAGACTTAACAGATTCCTTTGGCCGCTTAACATTGGTAGTCTGTATCTTTTCTTTCTTTTTGGAGGAACTTAACAGTGGTCGTATCTTTTCTTTTTGGTTTTTAAGAGCAACTTGGTATAGTGGCAGTCTGTATTTTTTTTTTTTTTTTTCTTTTGAGGAACTTAGTAGTGGCAGACTGGGTGCATCTTCTTTTTTTAGGAACTTTGTAGTGGTAGTCCGCATCTCTCTTTTTTATTTGAGAAACTTGACATTAGCAGTTCGTATCTTCTTCTTTTTTTTAATTTTTCTTTTTTGAAATTGAGTAGTGGCAGTCTGCATCTTTTCTCCTTTTTTTATTTATTTTAGAAACTTGATAGTGGTAGTGTTTTGCTAAAACCCAACCCTGTCCGCCCGTGCACGCTGCCCGGGGTACTTGTCCCGTGCCCGGGTATAGACGGGTAAACGGGTATGGCGGGTACGGGTATTAAATGGGTAGGGCACAGCTTTTCAGGAAAAAACCCGACCATACCCGGACCAGTTTACCCGTACCTGTATACCCCTGTGCCCGTGCCCGTGAACCCGTGTGCCCGTACCCGTACTTGTGCCTGTGCCCGCACCCGTATACCCGTGTACCCTATACTCGTGTACCCGTACCCGTTTTTTTTTTAAATTTCAAAATTTTCAAATTTTTTCCCCCTCCCTGATTTCACCCACAGCCGAACTATACACATAAACATAATATGTAAAATATATTTAGAATATATTGATTAAACTTTATTTTTTTTCATTACAATTTTTTCTTCTACTTTTATGCTCAACATTTTGATTTCTTTAATATCAAAACTTGTCAAATATCATTTAATTATCAATAGAATAAATTCAAAACAAACAAGAAGCAAAACAATTTCATCATAAGAGAGAGCAACGAGAGGGACTCGGGCGTAAAAGTAAACTTTTCATTATGTCAATAAAAAGTATCTTTAAATTTTAAATTGTGTCAATAACATGAGAACTAAAAAGTATCTTTAAATCAAAAATAAAAATATATATAAATGGATCAAGTTTCGATTTAAAAAATTATTTTTATGAGTTCAAATCAATAACTAAAAAATATCCTAAAATTAAAAAATAAATTAGAAATTGATCAACTTTTGATCTATAAAATAGTTCTTTTAGACAAAATCAATTGTCCTAATCTGAAAATAGTTTAATATTCTAATTCTCAAATGAAAAAGTCACTTTTATGCCTGAATCTCTGTCTCTCTCTTCAATGATGGAAATTAATTGTTTTGCTTATATTTTGTTTTGAATTTATTTGATTAAATATTAAGTGATATTTGACAATTTTCAAATTAAGTAATGAAAATGTTGAGTTTAAGAGTAGAAGAAAAAAGATAACAAAAATAAACTCAAATATTAGTTTTAGTAAAACTCAATAATTTGTCAAATATCAATAATTGACACAAATGTGATACACTAGGATTGCATAACACTTTTTATTATAATATTAAAAAATACATAGAATTGACACAAATTTCAATTTATTTGAATTTTTCTACAATTAGTTATGAATTTCCAAAGTTCTACCGTAAGAAAAAACTTCAAACATCCATAACTTTGGTTACGAGTGTCAGATTCGCGCGTTCTTTGAATTTTCGGAAAGGGGAGAACGAGACGGATCCGATTTTGCCCGGGTGGTACACCGAGCATCGTCGCATCAGAAACATCAAAATGTCAAAAAAACATCGTTTAGTGCCTTAAAAATGCAATTTAAGTTTTCATACGACGGTAGGCGTACAATGATCGATATTTTCAAAGTGGCTTAATAAATAGTAAAAAAAATCAAAAAAATATAAAATTTGGTCTCCAAGCACATTTCAATATAAAGATCACATCTAACAGTTCAGATCGACTTATAAACATATAGCCATATACTCTCATATGCTTATGTAAATAGAGTAGCCAACCTCTATATTATATATACATATACGTATACGTATATTTGAATAATGCTGTAAATCTTTTTGCTGCATATAAAAATAAGAGAAATTTAGATATATACCCATCATAACTTCTTAAATTAGATATTTCCCCATCCAAACTTGAAAATTAGTTATTTCCCCATCTAAACCCATTGAATTTATTAATATGCCCATTTCTGAATTTTTGTACTTAAATTACAGATTAATAATAATTAAAAGTTAAACTGATGATTTTACCCTTTTAAAATTTTGTATTGTCAAGTCCTCCGCCTGCCCTTAAAAAAAAAGTCCTCTCGTCTCTGTTTCTCTCCTCTCTCTCCTCTCCTCTCCTAATTAATGACAAGCAAGCAACAAACCTTGCCTTGCTGAATATTCTTTATAGCATTTAGTATAGAAGAGAAATCCTTAATCGGGTTATCCAAGTCCATCTTTTTATCTTCTTCAAAAACATGGGAGTGACAAATGTTTCCTGACCAATGCAATAGATGCTTGTATTGGTCAATTTTTATATTGTCTTTGTTCATTTTTTGGTTTCAATGATGAAAAAATAGCAATAGACGCTTCCTTGGTTCGGCAATAATTGGCTGTGTTGCCTCTAAAGATTTGACTTTTGCACAAACATAACTAAATGATAGTAATATGAACTTCTCTGTCCAAAATTAATGGACCAAGACCTTTTAGCTGCAAATAAAAAATTTGCCATAGAAATATATTCAGTATGACGATTTTTGTAAGAGAATTGGTAACAGCTCGAGTTTGGATTGAATGCGTTCTGGATTGAGGGTTTGTCAATAATCACTGACAAGGGATTGAGTTTTGCTAAGAGATTGGAATTGAGTAACAAATTTTTCTAGCCACTGCTACCGATTAGTACAAGTGCTTTGTGTGCATTGTCATATGGATGTTTCATTTTCTGGTAAATCAAAGTATGTTTAGTCATTATTGAGTGTTGGATATTTTCTTGATTATCCTTCATATGTATGTTGAATGAATGTCTTCTTAATTTGGTGATTATTATTTGCTTTATTTTCAACCTTTTTAGGATGGGTTATTTTTTTGTTATCTTTTGTTAATTGGCTCAATGAGGCCAGAACATATTCATGACTGGAGCCAGGGAGGCCGGAAAATATTCATCTCCTAAAAAAAGTACAAAAAATATATACATTGAAAATTATTTGTATCTTGCAAGAAAAAAAATAACCCCGGAATAATTCTTAAATAACTGTAATTCTGTAACCGTCAGTTACTCAGTTCTGATACCAGCACTATAACAGTAGTGTACCGGACAAACAAAAACACAGAGAATTGGAGTACCAGTAAGGTTTTCTGAACAAAAAAAAATACTTGGGATCTCAATTTTTTTTGTTAAATGTAATTTTTCTGAAGACTGTTGCGAGGCTTTAATGAAAATATTTTATGCACAATGTGAAATGGTGCTTTATCTCTAGCTGATGAGCTTTGTTGATCTTCCCAGTAAATGGGGAGCATCGTAACAGATTCAGATTCTTGAGGAATTTGTTCGTTTTGGCAATGCATACCCTTTGAAATAAAAAGAAACACCAAGAATTGATGGTGTTTGTTGTTTTGATCCTCCCACTGACGGGCCCAGTCAAAGACTGCAGACCTGATGACATCACGCTCGAAGAGAAACGGAGAGAAGAGGGCAAATATAAAATTTTAGAAGGGGTAAAATAGTCATTTAACTTTTCATTATTATTGATATGTAATTTTTAGTAGAAAATAATCAGAAATGGGCATATTAATAAAATCAATGAGTTTAGATGGGTAAATAACTAATTTTTAAGTTTGGATGGGGAAATATCTAATTAAAGAAGTTTTGATGGACATATATCTAAATTTCTCTAAAAATAATACTATTTGCGTATGTTAGAAATGTTATCCTAAAAATTTTGAGATATAAATAAATTATAAACACGTGTAAAGAAATAAATAAATAGATTTGTACTTAGCCGAATAAATATACAAATTTTTCGCACGAATAATTTATATATATAAGTTACAATTTTTATTTATTTATATACACTAATTGATATTGAACTATTCAGATTTAAAAAGTCGAATTATAAACACGTAATAATATTCGTACAACACCGTAAGAAAAAAAAAACCGGGCCGGATCACTCGGCCCCCCTACTCGGACCGCCCTGCCCCTCAAGGGTACAACGAGCACGGGTATAAGACGGGCAGGGCACAGTTTTTGAAAAAAAACACCCGTGATGTCCGGCCCGTGGTACCCGTCTACCCGTGATACCCGTACCCGATCCCTACCCGTGCCCGTGCCCATGCCCGGATATACCCGGCCCGCTCAGCCCCTACCCGATAACAAACCTCTAGATAGTGGTAGTGCGTATCTTTTCTTTTGAGGAACTTGGTATAGTGTTAGCAATGGATAACCATGATTTTTATCATGGGTAGAAAAAAAATAAATTATTAAAAAATACTTATTATGTTTATTCTTTTAATAAAAAATTAAAATTGTCAATGCATCCTTTCTTTAAAATGAATTTCTTTCCTAGACAATTTGATAAAAAAAATCAAGTTAAATTTTTTTTTTTTTTTACTATAGTTTGTGATTAAGATAATTTTTGTGATAGTTTAAAAATAAATTAATTCACTGTATGTTAAAATCGTCAAATAGCAAGGTACAATGGTTTGAAACTCTGAAATTAAATGTTGAGGCTCAAATAATTTCTAGATGTTTTTGGTTCTCTGTGAATCAATAATTATTTTTATTTTTATACGTAATGGACCAATACACTATGTCTATTTAGAAAGAAGTATCAAATTATCTTTCTCCGAGATTTTTATTTTTACCCAAAAAAAAATATTTTATTATAAATAACCACGGTTTAGCCAAATTTTAAAAAATGCCCAAACCGTACAGAATATTTACGGTATGGATTTAAAATTCTGGACCGTATAGAATATTTACAGTCTGAATTTTTTTTTTAGCCCAACTTTGCACCTCTGTTTAACATATCAAAACACTTTAAAAAATAATGAAAATTTACCGACATTCATTCTTGACTTCATAGAACAAGACTATGAAGTTTCATACAAAATCTCCGTGTTGTTAATAAACTAATAACATAAATAATTTTAATTCAACTAGAAACAAATCATAAGATTGAAAATTCGAGTAATCTCCGTGTTGTTGTTATTTTAGTTTATCTAATTCAACACTTGTATTATTCCAATAGTTATATATTCTAACGCAAAATGATAGCTAATGCAGTGGTAGTTGGCAAAGCTGAGAATCATAGTTTCCGGATTCGTGTCACACTTTTAGAAATAATTAATTATGGACATGTGTATTAGAGACTTACTTGAAAACCAAAAAAAAAAAAAAAAAGATTGCCTATACCCGGGATCAAACTAGGGACCTCTTCTTATGAGGCAAAGGTTCCAACTACCTACATCACTCAGAATTACTTGTTCCATTTGAAGGTTTATAAAATAAGAATATCATGTAAATTACCCCAGACTATCAGAATTCTCAACAGTTTGGACATTTGTGTAATTTTCTATTTAATGTTCGATATTAATAAAAAAATTGGCAAAATGCCGCATTTTATTGCATTTTCATTTGAATTTTACTTTTTTGTTGTTGCTTTTCGACAATTCCATTTAATTGTACGAATGCTTGCAACTATTGGACAACAATTCCAAATTTTCCAAATTATTACCTGCACAGAGCGGATTGAGGAGTTACTTGTGGGCATGTTTAGCATGACCCTCCTTTTTCTTAAAGCTGCTAAGAAGTCTTTAATTAAGGATATCAGTTAATCTCACTAAAAAAAGTTTGTTCGGAGAATTAAAAGAGACTAAAGAGCAAAGGAGCTTTAAAAAAGACTGTCGAACATGTATTGTGGGACTAATCCCACCATCCATCTTTTAATTATTCCTGCACGTCGCTCCAGGACTTTATCTAACGTGCACCAGTACTAGTAGAGAGGAAACTTTTATAAATACCCATAATTTTTTTTTTCCAATTACACAGTCTATACTTTATTCAAAATAATATAGAATTAAAAAAGTTCATATGATTCAATTCATATAACTATCAAATTACATATCCGATATTTTTACTTTCAAATTACACATCTCATATCTAACAACTGGTATTTTTATCTTAAAATTCGTATGACTCAATTATCCAACAATTATTTATTTCGTATCTGTATTTAAATCCGTATTTATAGATTATTTGCTCTTTATCCATATCTATTTAAGATGAATTTGATTTAAATTTTAATATTTGTTTACTATTTGTATCTGTATTCGTATTCATTCATTAAAAAATAAATATAGTTTTGATATCGGCATTATGAGCTCAGAATAAAAATAGCAGTCAAGGAGTTAATTCAAAAATCATTCATTATTGTCGATCCATGTGCCATTTAATACTTTAGTGTCTACTCCATATCTAAACAGAGAAAGAACAAAGCCAACTTTAAAAAGGCAAATTCTCCTTTTACTTTTTTTTGAAAAAGAGGACATGCTTATCTTCCATGGGAAGCTGTTGTTTCTTTTTATTTATTTTGAGAGAAAAAATATAATTCTAGTTCCATTAATCGCAAACCACTGATGTCCAAAATTACATTTTGTTTCAATTTGAAAGTAATAAAATAAAGTAAATGAAATTCACAACAATTGATACTCTTCGTACTATTTATTAATTAATAATATTGAACTAGGTATTTTACTTAACTTTTATTTATGGTTTTTATGAAAAGAATTATATTAATTTATAGGAGAATTCAAATGTCTTTAGTTTTTGTGTCTCCATTATGCCTTTATTTAGAAACAAATTAATAACTCAAAATTTAAAACTTAAATCTACATCATTTTATCTATGCATATATAAAAATTTATGATATTTAACTTTGTTTGGTTGTCATCAAGAGCTTATAAAAATATAGTAATGTAGATAATTTTTAAATGTTAATTTTTTAACTTATTGATTCACATAAAAATAAAATTGAAATTTGATACTTTTTTATAATCACATAGAAAAAATAACATAGATCACATATAATAATTTTATATATTTTGATATTTATAATTTAAATTTTAAGTTATTAACTCTTAAAAATAGAGGACACGATGGAAATATAATATAAATAATATTAAAAGCATTTTGAGTTATTAACCTTATAAAAACTAGTAAAGTACATTAATGTGCTACACAGAACAACAAAGCCCCGCTTTACAAAGGACCAATTCACATGTGCCAAAGGATGGTACAATTAATAATTTAATATTCCTTGTCCAGCTCATCTCCACCACCAACTCTTTAGTTTCAAAACCCCATTCTCCAACGAATTCGTATCCTCTGAGATATCTCAAACTTTACGTGACTTTTTGGAAAATCCCAATCGTTTAAATAAGTTCTGCACGAATCTCAAAGCAACAATAATAAGGACCCCCGAATAGGCACCGGACACGTCGGTCACGCAAAAGTTGAGATATCTCAGAGGATACGCACTCTTCTCCAACTATTCCCATTAATTCCAATCTCCCTTTCTCTGACCACTCCAACAAACATGGCGATGATACTCGATGCCTTCGTGTCAAAATTTAGTGAGCTTCTCGTGCAAATGGTGGTGGAAGAGGTGGGCATGCTGCTGGGCATCCCTGGCCAGATTGAGAAGCTCGGTGACACCGTTCGTGACATTAAATGCGTCCTTGCCGATGCAGAGAGGAAGCAGAGCACGGACAGTGCCATTGAGAGCTGGCTCATGCAGCTCAAGGATGTCATGTATGATGCCGATGACGTAATTGACCTCTGTCAGATCAAGGCAATGGAGCGCCTTGCCAACTCCAGCTCATATTCCTCTTCAAATGCTCATTGTGGCTGGCCTTTGCTGTCTTGCTTCTGCAGCCCGTCATTTGATGACGAGATTGGATTCAAAATCAAGGATATCAATTTGAGGCTGAAGGGGATTTCCAACAGAAGAGCTGATCTGAGATTGACCGAATCACAAATCTTTCCTATGCCTTCTGATCAAGTTAGCCAAGTGGACTCAATCATCAACCTCAAGACTGATCCCTCGATTGTGCTAGATGATATTGTGGGAGAAAAGATTGAAGAAGATACTAAGATGCTAGTGGACTGGCTGACTGAAGAAGAGAAGGGGGTCAGACAAAATATTTGTGTTGTTGCTATTGTAGGGATGGGAGGAATTGGGAAGACCACTCTAGCGAAAAGGATTTTCAATGATCCGAGAATTGGGGATGAATTTCAGTTAAAAATTTGGGTATGTGTCTCAAAGGATGTGAGAGTAGTAGAAATGTTGAAAATTGTGATCTTGCAGGCAGGAGGTGAGTTTGGTGCTGCCAATGAAAGATCGAAGCTGGTGCCTTTGCTCGAGAGGCACATCAAAGGGAAAAAGTTTCTTCTTATTATGGATGATGTTTGGGAAATGAGCCAAGCAGTTTGGAACGACTTGTTGCGGGCTCCCATGAGCGGGGGAGCTCATGGGAGTAGGTTACTTGTTACCACTCGAGATGAGAGAGTTGCGAATAGTATGCAGGCAACAAAATTACATCGAGTGGACAAGTTATCTCACGAGGATGGCTGGTCCTTATTAATTAAACAGGTATTGTAGAAAACTAAGAAGGTATTTTATAATTTTCTTCTAATTTAAATTAATATTACACGTGTTAACTTAGCTCAGATTTTCTGTACTTTTGTTCTCGACCTCAAAGATATTCATTAGTAGCATAAGATCTCCTTAATTTGAATTAATATTAGATGTGTCAACTTCCTCATATTTTTTTGTTGACTTCTTGGTCCTAATTTGAAGCCGCAGGCCACATCTAGCTTATTTAAAGTATAGTTTTACATGTACTTAATGAAAAATAAATGCAGTCAAATATAGCTTTCTTTTTTCCTCTAAAAAAATGGCTTTCTTTAAAAATTTCAATACACAACATTCGATCATTGCAACTAATTAAACTAGGTTGTTCATTACTGTAAAATTCACCGTTTAATTAGCTAGTGGCAGAGGAAGGTTGGCAAAGGGGCCATGAATAATAGAATGTTTGCAGAGATCGATGGCACTGGTTTTTAAACACAAAACAAGCTTGTATTGTTCATAAAATGGAATACATGATACCAAAAAAAGGGGAAATACACATCGTATGTTTATAACAAAAATAAACTGACTTTAGACCATAATTTTCCACATCTCTTTGCTGGGTAGATTGAGCGTCCTCCTTAGCACAAGCTTTTAATCCAGGGGTCCCCTCTCCTTATCATCTGCACCTCCTTAAGAGCCAAAAGTAACTTTTTTGTAGACAATTACACTCCCAGCACGCTGACCTCCTCAAGGCATTCACATTTTTTTTGTTGATTTCTTGGTATTAATTTGAAGCTGCAGGCATGCATGTCTAGCTTATTTAAAGTATAGTTTTGCATATACTTAATGAAAAATAAATGGAGTAAAATATAGTTTTCTTTAAAATTTTCCAATACACACATTCGATCATTGCAATTAAACTATTTTTAAATTGAATATTTGGGGAAGGAAGAAGCAACGTGGGGGTAAGTACTACATTTATTCTAGAAACTTTCTGTAATGTGGGATTCAATGCTCTTATAGTGGCATTATTTTCAATTTAAAGTTTTGTATGTTTCTTTCTTTGAGTTAGTAATCTAGGACCTTGTAAGTTGTAAATAAACTTTTTTTTTAATCAATATATTTGTTGGCGGTACTTCACCGAAAATAAACTTTTTTATAATCAATATAATAATTTTGGTCAATTTAATGCAATTTATTTTGAAGAAATATATTTAACTAAAATCATAACATATTTTGATTAACGAATTATATTATATGACAACGATATGAGGGGTAATACAGCCGACTAATCGATTCCGGTTCCTATTTTCGGAACCATTGTTTTTATGTGTGGTTCAAACTAGAGCTGTTTTACATTACAAATGTATCACAACTACTAGTGGCCTAATTTTGAACTTAATTCTTTAACCTTTATAGCTATAAATTTTTAATACACATGGACTTCAGTTTTAGAAACATTCAAAGTTACTAACTTCATCTTCATATAATTATATGATAGGTCCTTCCAAATGGGATTGAGAGTGAGATTCAAGATCTCAAGGAAATCGGGATGCAAATTGTTGAAAAATGTGATGGTATGCCCTTCGCCATCAAAAGCATAGGCGGTGTACTTAGCACAAAGGGTAACTCGAGAGAAAATAGGCAAGCAATTCTTAGAAGAATCGTGTGGTCTATGGACGAGCCATCGGGAGATATCCATCGTGCAATCTATTTGAGCTACGAGGACCTTCCATCACCTTTGAAGCAGTGCTTCATCTTTTGCTCCCTCTATCCTAAAGATTTTCAGTTTGAAAAATACGAATTAATCTATGGTTGGCTAGCAGAAGGATTTTTGGAAGATAACGAAGCATTTTGGGTGTTGGGAAATGAATACTATACAGCCCTAGTGCAGCGCAATCTTTTGCAAGATACCAATGCATACTATCATCAAGGTCAATGCAAAATGAATAACCTTTTGTGGTCTTTCGCCTATCAATTAGGAAAAGACGAAAACTGTCGATTACGGGGGGGACAAGCCTTTAGGTCTGACGGTTCAATGAAAGTGCGAAGGCTATCAATAGAAGGAAATGATGTAAACATTGACGTAATCAAAACGGAAAAAGGATATTTGAGAACATTGATTTATTTTGAACCCGAAATTGCCCTCGATGATCTGTGTAAAACCTTTACAAACCTTCGCACCATAAATCTCAGTCGGTCCAAATCCAATTTGTCAAGCCTACCTGATTCCTTGTGTGGCCTCGTGCATCTAAGATACCTAGATGTCTCTAATTCAAATTTAACAAATATTCCATATTCCATAGGAAATCTAAGAAATTTAGTATATTTTTGTTGTTCATACTGCAAAGAGTTGTCACATGTCCCCCCAAGCATTGGTAATATAAAGAAACTGAGGTTTCTTGATTTTCGACATACAAAGGTGGAGGCAATCCCAGTGGCATTAAATAATCTAGAAAATCTCTCCCATCTATTGGGCTTCGTACCAACCGAGAATAGTTTGGAGGAATATAGTAGCATTGATGAGTTAGAATTTTTATCAAAACTCATTTGTCTTATGTTAAATAGCTTGGAGAGAGTAACTGATAGGAACATAGCAGAAAGAGCTAACCTTAGGAGCAAGAATCTGTTGCAAGCATTAGACTTTGGGTACACCTCATTGAGCTCGGAAGAACAACTTTCCCAAACTGACGAGAAGAAGCTGTTAATAGAGGATGTTTTAAATGAGCTTTGTCCTCCAAATTCTGTAAAAAGAGTTGTAATTAAGGGTTACTTTGGTAGATATCTTCCTAATTGGTTGAATTTGGGAGCAGCCCTTCCCAACTTGCAAGATGTTTTAATTTGTGATTGTTCTTGCTTTGAGGTGCTTCCCATGTTAGGTCAACTCCCGAATTTGCATAGACTTCAAATAGAAGGTGCATATTTAGTCGAGAAGGTGGGGGAAGAGTTCATGCAGGGAGATCCAATAGTTCATACAATAAGTGGTTATAGGATGCCGCCATTTCCCAAACTGAATTGTCTAACCTTTCAAGAGATGTCCAATTGGAAAGAGTGGCAGTGGAATAAGGGACAGCAAGCCATGCCCAGGCTGAAGAAATTATATATTGGAGAGTGTCCCCAGTTGAGATCTCTTCCGGAGGGTCTTTTGCTCTATGCTACTTGTTTGGAGTGCCTGGAAATTGTAGGTGCCGATAAACTGATTACCATAGAGAATATCCCATCAATCAAAACTATTCAGGTTGCTAACAATCCAAACTTGATGAGGATTTCAAATTTGCCCAACATTTCGCGTATTCTAATCGACAATTGCCCAAATCTGAAAGGTGTAATGAACCCTAAAGCTTTACAGAGGATGGTGTTAGTTGATTATAAAACACCATTTCTACCAGATTACTTGACGACCACAATGACACATAACCTAATAATCTGGTGTCATGAAGAGTTACTGCTGAAGATTGTAAGTCAAGGAGAAAGTTGTTCTGAATGGCACAAATTCAAGCACATTTCCAAGGTGAAGATTGGCACAGAGGATGAATCACTCTATGCTACCTACCAGAAGACACCATTCAGTTTCACCACCAACGTCACTGCAAGTTTAGAAGAAGCTTGATCTTGGTGTAGTTATTTTTTTCGTTCAAGTATGCTATTCCTCTGCTTGGTTTAACTAGCTTTAATCATATCAGGCATTCTATTGAGATTTCTGATTCATTTGTCATATTCTTAAACATTCATTATACTTCTATGGTATATGAGCAGCCACATATATAAGCTACTTTTGTTGTTTTTATTTTGTGCTTTATTGGTTTGTAATTCCAACAGATCTTTTGAGACCCCATGAATACAGTATAGTTTCAACAATTTGA
This sequence comes from Carex rostrata, assembly GCF_964058835.1. Classification (NCBI taxonomy): domain Eukaryota; kingdom Viridiplantae; phylum Streptophyta; class Magnoliopsida; order Poales; family Cyperaceae; genus Carex; species Carex rostrata. The sequence continues at coordinate 1,723,512 of NC_135924.1, forward strand.
ATTAGTCTGGTCTGTTACTTAGTATGTACCATTATTACAAAGCAATCACCACAAATTCTATTACATAGATATACAACTCAAATTTACAGATTTCAGGTGACATATACATGTTTCCTACTATAACACGTCAACCCCATTGATAGTAGTTTCTAATTTCAAAACCCCTAACAAGTCAATTTAGACTTTGATTGGTAGATGTATATTCATGCCAGATACTGGATGCTGAACATATAAATTTAAGCTATAAGAGAGAAATTAGGTTATCTAAAGCTAGGTAGTGTAAATATAAAGTTCCTGAACTGAAATGCTGAATAATCTTCTGTTTGTGTTTTGTAGATTTTGCAACCTACCGAAAGAAGTCATAAGCTTGAGAACTGCACAAGAAAAGTGGTGGCGGTACCATGAAACATAAATTAAGCAAATTCGATAGAAGGGTAATATTTTTTGGGACTCTCTATAGTACAACAAACTGATTTTTGCTATAGTACAGAAAAATTAAATTAAATCGTAATCGTTCATTTTATCTTTCGAACTGTATAGATTAAATTGTTAATTTAACACTGTTTCACAGATGCTGCACTAATGTTAGTGGAAAAGGGTATAATGGTCTCTGCGCCAAAAAATTCAGGTCGGACTTTTTCCTCTTCGTCTTTCCCTCCAGTATCAACTCTCACCTGAGAACTCAATAGCGAGTTGGCAACCCTCACGGTGATACGACAGAGAGAAACTTGCTCGCCAAATCCAAATCCAAATCCAAATCACAGCACAGAATTAACACCACTGCAAGATCATTCGGCCAATGACCGCGATCGGAAAGAGGAACCAAGCTAAAAAGAAGATATCACATCCCGATTCTAAAACCCTAGGCGAAGGATCTAATAGCTCAGATCCCCAATCTCGACAACGCTCCCCTTAATTTCATCACAATCAGGTACCATGCTCTTTCTCCCTTCAATCTACTCTGCAAATTCTATCTTTTGTTAATTGTAAAATTTTGCAGAGCCATTGTTCTTTATCGGCAAATTTATTTTGCTGGTAAATGCCATTGCACTGCAATGAGGGTTTGCATAAATGGTCATATTATATAGTAATAGTGAGATCTATAATGGCTCCTAGGAGATTTGTAAGGTAAATAGAGCTGCGTATAAAATTACTTGATGTATATTTCTAGAAAAATTTAATTAGACAATTGTGATCTCTGACTTTCTTTTGCTTCTGGTGTTTATTAATTTGGTTGTTTATTCGGTTTTGGCAGGGAGTAGTCCATAAAGGACCTTCTTGATATACTACAGACTGTGAGTTTCTCTCAAATTTAGTGTTCATGACTTTGCATCCATTTAAATAATATACAAATAGTATTTTTTTTTTACTGCTTAAAAAAGGACCAATCCCTTTTGTAAACCTTTGTATTTTACTGTTCTAATTTGTGGCAGATTCGAGGAGAAAATGCCTTGTGATTGATCCTAAGCTTGGTGGAACTCAAAAATGTTGATTCAATTTTCATGTCTCAAAGGTACTCAATATGTTTTAAAGTTGGAATCTAGTACCATAAAAAGCTATCTTATAATTTGTCTAATTTGGTTAAAACATCAGAGTGAGTCTATGGTACTATGCATAGCATGGATGGGTCCATACGTCGGATCAATATTTTCATTTTAAAAATTTAACGGTCGATCTGAACCATTCCACATGATTTCCATATGAATATGTACTTGCATACCGGATTTTACATTTTTTTTTAATTTTTTTACTATTTTTTAAGATAGGCAGAAAATCACTTGATGTGAAAATTCTAGACCATCCAAAAACAATGATATTCTACTTATCTTAAAAAATAGTAAGAAAATTCTAAAAAATGTAAAATTTGGTCTGCAAGTGTATATTCATATTGAAATCATGTTGAATGATTCGGATCGACTATTAGAATTTTCAAAACAAAGATATTAATCCATAGTACGGACCCATCCGTGCTATGCATAGTACCATAGACTCACTCAAAACATAATATAATGTCCAAAATTGAGTTAATTAGTAGCTGAGTTGCAGTTATTTGTGAAAATTTAACATTTTGGCAGTTTATTGAAAACAGGAGAGTGTTGTAAAATTGGCTCGATATTGTTGATGTTAAACTAAGCCCACCATAATTTTACTTAATTGGATATGGTCTGTACTAGTCTATACTGGTACACATTTAACATTCATAGTAACAGTATGTTGGCCTCTACCTCATTTCTTTGTTCTTTGTTTAATTATTTGGAATGTAGGGATCTCAGTTATTGTTGCAAAATTGGGAGCTCAGTTTTAATTGTTCTTTCAATTTTGGATTTTACTCGCTGCTGCATGACAGATTTGCACATTGGTTCTTGTCCAAAGGTACAGTTTATTTCGTTAGTAATTTATACAAATATTCTATTATCATATTTCAATATATTTGATCCTTTCATTCTTTATTTTTGTTTGTAGAGAATGAAGGATGGAACTTATTTGAAGAATTGAGAACAAATTTTGATTGCACAAGAACATGAAGATGACAGTGAAAATGATAACTCATATTACAGTGAAAATTTAGGTTTGGATTGAACAAGCAGTAGATGCATTTAATTTGAGTGTTGCTTAAGCTGTTGCATAGAATATAATAGATGAATTATGTACGGTTACTGTTATTTTCTATTGTTACTGTAACTGACAATGTTTATTGAGTCTGTTGTTTAAGCTTTAATTAGTTTTAGATTAAGCTTACGTGTAGTTGATCAGAATTCAGTAGATGAATTTTGTTGCTCAAGATTTTTGATGAGCATGAACAAAAATATTCTTGTTTTGTTGTTACTGTTAATTAAAGGCAAAGGGAGGTTATTTTGCACGTTTTGTTGAGTGTTACCAAGTTTTTAGCATTCTTTTGAGTGTTTACTTGTAATATATTATTGTGTTTGCTTGTGATATATGATGAAAATTTTGTCATGACTAAACTACCCTTTATTCTTTTTTATTGCTAGTACAGGTTGAAAAAGTAACTCAGTGTACCAATAATAATATAGGAACCTTTCTTTTGCTTGCATAAATCAGTTGTTAAAAACGAAACAACAAAAAACACAATTGAATCATAATCAAATACGAATACAATCATACATAATTCTATTCAAATCTATTAGACCAATTAAAAACTAGAATAACAAGAGAACAGCCTCCTACCTAACATGGAATTCCAATTCATGAATTGAATTGAATTAAATATATTAGTCTAAAGCAAAAAATCCAAACACTTTATGCCCTCGTTTTACGAACTTCACCTCTTGGTTCCAATCCAATTTAATCCCCACTTCACGTCCGTAAATAAATTATTATTATATATCATTCATCTGTTCCCCTCCCCCTCCACGTGTCCAGCTGCAAACGGATCGTGATAATATCCTCCGGATCCGAATTTGGATATAGAAACAGATACGAATACGTATACAATTATCCGTATCTGTATTTTTTTTTATTTTCAGATATCCGCATAAGTAACCGCTGAAATTTCTATTGGGTTTAGGGATATAAACGAATCAGATATTATCTGATTTCGTTCAGATTCGAACCCGAAAAATTATTTAAATTATCCGATCTGTATCCGTATCCAAAAAATTATAACGGATAAAGATACGGTAAGATTTTTAATTATTTGTATCCGATTGTTTACACTTTTAAACCACAACAAATGTACTCTATGTTCTTAAATTGATTTATAAAATTGCATATTCATACTAATGATTTATTAAAATACATATACATATATATTTTGATGAATAATATAACATTATGACATAATTAGTTATTGTTTTGATAATATTATTTATATTTTGTAACAAACAAAATTATTATGATAAATATTAGATCTAATTTGTGAATGAAAAAAGCATATTTAGTTGTTATTTTTTACTTAATTTATTTTTAATTATCTAAATTATATTCATATCCCATTCGTATCTGTCCGATATCCGATCATATCCGTAACATTTAATATCTGATCCGCATTCGTATCCAAAATTATATGTATTCGTATTCGAAAACCCTTCACCAACTCTCTTCTAAATATTGTGCAAACATAACATTCACGCATAAGAAAATAAAAATGCTAATTTTCAACAGAGTCATTCAATTTTTTTTTGAAATAGAAGTCTAACGCACAGTCACTACAACAAAAAAATATATCAGCAACCAGTGCAGTCGTCGGTCGCTAAAAATCTGTTCCTGCAAAAAAAATAAATAAATAAATAACTGGTTTTGGTGATCAATATTTTCAGCGACCTTATCAGACACCCCTTTTCTTTCTATCGCTGAAAGTGTTGGGTTAAAAAAAAAAAAAAAAACTCTATTTCGGGCATGTGAAGATGTAAATAGTAAAATATATATAAAGAGCGAAGTGTATCTTTCTTTTAAGATTATGAACATTATCGTATACTTGTATTATATGATACATGATACCATACTTCTGTCGTATTTGTGCTACTTGGTTAGAGTATATATGTCTTGGGGATTCTCTAAGGGCTAAGATTTCAATTTTGTTTGGCTTGATTATTATTTTATATGAAGTTGATTATTTTATATGAAATTGTCTAAAAAAAAATATCAATATGAGTTAAATTCAAATTAGATGACAAATTTGGCAAATAATTGCTGCAATTATTCAGTCAACTTTAAAGTAATAGCTTCATTTTTGCAAGTATGGAATTGGAACGTAATAATTAGAAAAGAATATAAATACTACATCAAAGCCTTGAAACGCACATATACACACTACCTATTGGCCAGTCCATCATAACTGAACCATTGAATAGTACAAATACGACCCTGTTTGGTTTGAATGCCCGACCCTGTTAGACATGTCACATGTGGAGTTCTGGCACCAACAGGTATAAAGTTCTGCCATTGTATCAGAATTCAGAACATGAAGTCGCACAGAGCAGCTACAGACGAACAATAAATGCCAACTGCCACCAGCCAACTGCTCATTTTTATTTAATTAATTCATCAGTCAAGTTCACATCACATATCTGTACCAGATGCTCATGTGTACTAAACACAATTAATATATAGCCACAGTCACATGAAGCAGAAGAGGTAGAGACAAAAGAATCATAGAGGAGGTGCCTTCCTGGCAAGCGATGCAAATAGTTGCGTGAAGTTTGAATTTGATCCAATAAGCATGGTTTGGAAACTCGGCTGAGTCTGAGTTGACTCAGTCGGGTCGATCTGAATTTCACTCGAGTTTCATGCTCATGTGATTTTTTTTATCACTGTTTAGATTTATTGAAAATCACTATTTTTGGATGGTCCAGAATTTTCAGATCAAGTGATTTTCTAAATATCTAAAAAAATAGTAAACAAATTTCAAAAAATGTAAAATTTGGTCTCCAAACACATATTAATATGGAGAACAAGATGAACGGTTCGGATCGACCGTTAGGATTTGAAAACTCGAATACAGAGCCGTAGCACAGTAACAATCCGTGATATGCATAGTACCATAGACTCACTCAAATATATTAGTCAACCAAGCAAAGTTCTGCGTACAGTTTTTGCTCGTGTTAATAAATAGTTTGTATTTCTTAATTCTGAAAGCAATTGTGCATACATATAGGGGTGGCAACGAGCTGTTAACGAGCGAGCTAGGTCACACTCGAACTCGGCTTGTTGGTGTATCAAGCTGAGCGAGCGAGTTTGGATTTCAGGTCACGAGCTAAAACTATTGCTCAAGACCGACTCGTGGCTTGTCCGAGCGAGCCGAGCTAGCTCGTTACTAACTTGGAAGATTTATAAATTTGTATATTTTCTTTCCTGCTATATCTTAAATTTTCATAACATATCTTATCAATTATGGCTAAAACAAAATAATATTTATATGACTAATTATTGAGGAATATTCTTAATTCAATTGTAATTAAACAAATTAACTACTATAAATTAACTTTACAGCTAAATTCATACATACAAATATATCAAAATCCAAAATTCATACAAACATATTCATAGAATAAATTTATGCATACCAAATCAAACAAATTCATACAAATTAACTTAATTACTTATAATTAATTCACACATATTCCATACAAAATTATCAAATTAACCTTAAACACAGTCCAAAGTGCAATTGCCATAACATTAGCTATAACATTCATACATCATAATATCTCCAATCTGAAGTGAACGGATCTGATTATACTATTAAACTATGTATATTAAATAGCTCGTTAACGACCGAGCTGGCTCGTGCCGAGCCAGACCAAACTCAAACTCATTAATTCTGGCTCGAGTATGTAGCGAGCGAGCTAATTTTAACTCGATCCACTAACGAACGAGCTGTTACCGATCGAGTCACGAGCGAATACCAAGCGAGCCACGAGCCACGAGCTTTTTTGCCGGTCCTACATACATATAATATTTCAAAATTCCTATATTTAAATTTTACTTGCTATTGTCATAAATCCCACATCCACAATAATTTTTGAAATACAATTATTTCTTTGGCAACATTATTGTATAATGATATGGTGTAAAAATAAAATCATTACAAAATAAACTATGCGAAAAGATCTCAAAAATTTAGTCAATGTTGGACTCATTCAGCTGGCATAGATGAGATGAATATTTAGAAAATAATTTAAATCCACCGTGATAGGTATAGTGAGGTTTAAAAACACCATAAATATTTCTGATATCCTATATGAAATATTTATTGCAACCAATAAAAAAAAAGGCGAGCTTATATACAAAATTTGATATTAATTGTATTTTTGGATTTCAAAACTAATTCATCACAAAAAAATCAATAAAATCTAGAATTACATATAATATATGTTAAACTTATTTTTCTGTCAAAATGAAATATATATATATATATATATATATATATATATATATATATATATATATATATATATATATATATATATATATATATAAGATGGGCTAAAATGAGCCATGGAGTAAAATAATTTGGTGCTTCATGGCACTATATTTTCATTTTGAAAATCCAAACAATCGATCTGAACTGTTCAACGTGTTCTCCATATTGAAATGTGCTTGGAGACCAAATTTTACATTTTTTAGAATTTTTTTACTATTTATTAAGCCACTTTGAAAATCACTGATCTGGCGGTCCAGAAATATTTACTGTTTTTTATTGTTCATAGTAAAACAATCATTTTCAAAGTGGCTTAATAAATAGTAAAAAAATTCCAAAAAAAATGTAAAATTTAGTCTCCAAGCACATTTTAATATAGAAATCACATCTAACAGTTCGGATCGGTTGTTTGGACTTTCAAAATGAAAATATGGCATGGGGCACAAATGCGTTTTACTCCATGGCTCACCGTAGTCAACCTCATATATATATGAAGAGATGAACTACGGTGAGCTATCGATCTAGTAAAAGAGGTTTATACTCCACGCAATATCTTCATTTTCAAAGTTCAAATAGCCGATCCAAACCGTTAGATATTTAATCTATAATAAAATATGCTTGGAAACTAAATTTTACATTTTTTGGAAAATTTTTACTATTTATTAAGCCACTTTGAAAATCTGAAAATCCGGGTGAACAGTAAAAAACAGTAAAAATTTCTGGACCACCGGATCGGCGATTTTCAAAGTGGCTTGATAAATAGTAAAAAAATGCCAAAAAATGTAAAATTTGGTCTCCAAGCACATTTCAATATGGAGATTATGTTGAGCGGTTCGGATCGGTTGTTTGAAGTTTCAAAATAGAATTTTTTTGCCATGGAGTAAAAAACCCCCTTTACTCTATAGCTCACCATAACTCATCTCTATATATGAATATGGAAGTTGGCTACTCTACTTCCATAAGCATGTGCTTATAATTAAGTTATTTTTGTGTTTTCAATGTCCAAATGGTTGATCTTAAGCGCTTAATATGTTCTCCATATTAATATGTGTTTGGAGACCAAATTTTATATTTTTTTGAATTTTTTTTACTATTTTTTCAAAAAAATTTAAAACAGTAAAAAAATTCCGAAAAAATAGTAAAAAATTCTAAAAAAATAATTTAAAAAAATATGAAAAACCCTGTTTTGAAAAATTCTAAAAAAATAGTAAAAAATTTCAAAAAATATATAATTTGATCTCTAAACACATTAATATGGATAACATATTGAGAACTTTAGATCAACCATAGGTATATATGATCTTATCTTCTACTAATATGTTATTGCTATCAATAAATAATAGGTGGGTCTATATGCAATTAATTTTTGTCCTTGTCAGCCAACGCATGGCATGTGCGCTTTTACTATGAAAGTTATAACATTTGTCCTTGTTAGCCACCATTACAAGACATGTCTGCACTAGACTAAGTATCAAGAAGGAGATAAGAGTAGACCCCATGGGCATCGGACCTATAGGAGTAGATTCAATGGGAACTGGACCTATTTTTAGATTCAACGAGCTCTAATACTGTATAATTAGCATTAAGATCTATGCGCACGAGTAACAAATATACACGGATTTTCGTGCAACGGGCACAAATATTTTTGCAGATCGGATAGTCATTACACCCATCGAACCAAAGTACGTAGGTCCATTGGGCATCAAACCTGCTCTGAATTCATCAAGAAGACTTAGAGTCAACACTCGATACGACAGGAGGATAGTTGGACATAATTGCAAAGGGACAATTATTGGTGTTAGCTTGCTCTCCATTAGTGGTTTGCAACTCGGGCGGGTACGGGTACGACTCGGGTACGGGTATACTCGGGTAGAAGGGTATTCGGGTACGGGTATGGCGGGTATAGTTTTCAAACACCATACCCTACCCGTCCTATACCCGTACCCGTGTACCCTTGACGGGTAGGGCGGGTACGGGTAGGCGGGTACGGGTATTTTTTTTTTTTTTTTTGCTGTTTTTTTTATGGTTTTGTTTTGTTTTTTGTGGTTTTTTTGTGGTTTTTTCTGATTTTTTTCTGATTTTTTTCGGGGGAAAAATCAAAATTTTTGAATTTTGAACTGTGATGAACAGTAACTCGGGTATACGGGTACGGGTACTCGGGTAGTCGGGTACAGGTTTAGTCGGGTACGGGTAAACTCGGGTAGGGTATGGTCGGGTATTGGTCTAAAATAACGGGTCCGGTCCGGTTTTTGCCCGTACCCGCGTACCCGAGTACCCGACCCATACCCGAGCTCGGGCACGGGTACCCTAGCGGTCGGGTACGGGCGGGTACGGGCGGGTATACCCATTAAGGGTTTTATTCAAACTCTACTCTCCATACATTTTTATGGGCAGAAGAAGGAAACTGGATCCGCTGCTTTTTTCAGAGTCAAAAAAGTTTGCATCCTCCGGTATTGCACCGAATTTCAAATAAATATGACACGATTGCAACCGAGCGATTGAAATTTAGTGTCTCACTACTACAGAAAATGCAACTATACACAGTTAAAGAAGTTAATGACACACAGTTCTACAATTGTGTCTGCGTGCGTCGTGTATGAAAAGGTCGATACATTGTACACAGATCTGCATATCTCATAAAATGTGTACATATATGTTATATATTTTGTTAAATTATGTAAGTAAAATTAATGTTGAATATACTAATTGCTTTCGTATGTTGAATGTTAAACGAGTTATTGTTTTGTGTATATTATACATGTTCAATTCTTGAATAATGAATGTATAATATTGTATGTTTAATGACTATCAAATATGATTGCTAGCTAATTATAAATCGAAAAAAAAAGATCATACACGATTCTTAAAAAAATCCGTGTACAAAGAGTAACAAACACGGATTTGTATTAAACAGTGATGTATGGTTTCCAAAAATCATACACGGATCACTTATAGAAATTGTCTATATAACCCTAGACATTATACACGATTACTATGACGTTGTAGAAATCACAAGTTTCAGCGCATATTTTTTAGATCTGACATGGTTTGATTGCAGGTACCATATATGTTAGTACTATATAGACACAGTTCTGTAACCGTAAAGATTGTATGGACATTTTCATACACGATGCGTATGACCACAGTCACAATTAAAATCATGAGTCATTAGCTTTTTGGATTGTATATAGTCGTGTTTTATGTAGCAATTAAAACACAAAAAATGATTTTAAAACTCTAATGATTTTCGTGAATCTTCATATCAAATTATTATTAAATAATATAATAAAATAGAAAAAGTACCTCTGATTTTCGACGGTATACACCTATGTTGCATGGATACGGGTACGGGTATCGTGTCGGACACGACACGGGTACGGCGATACGGCAATTCTCAAAAATCAAGGATACGACACGCTTATTATATTGTATGATTAATTTAATAATACTATTATTATATAAATTAAATATAAAAATTCTGGGTTACTTTAAATATAAAAGCTAATAGCTTATAACATCAAAAGTAAAGTGGTTCAGTGGTTAAGGCCTTAGACGTGTACAGATGAATCCCCAGTTCGAATCCAGCTTCCAGCGCTGGGAAAAAAAAAATTTTTGGCGGAGTCCACAGCAGACGCGGTGCACGGTGCAGCAATGGACCAGACGCGCGGTATCCAGGGCGTGTCCAGATGTGTCAGAGCCGTGTCTAAGCCGTATCCAGACGAGTCAAAGCGTGTCGGAGACCGTATCAAAGGAGTAAGGACACGCCACGTAAGACGACGCGCCAGCTGGCGTGTCTGATACGTATCGTGGCCGTGTCAGAGGCGTGTCGGTGTCGGATACGTGTCGGACACGGGTACGGTGGGTTTCTAGGAGTGTCAGGGTAACATAGGTATACACAGATACGAAAAAAAAATTCCGATCCAAACTTTTTTTAAAAAGACGCTTTTAAAAATATTTTTGGAGGGAATGAAACGAGTGCATCACATTTTGAATATTAGCTAATATGTCAAAATCGGGTCTTTAAGATAAGAAAAGAAATTTGTTCTAAAATAGTGTTTTGTAATTAAGACTATGTAATTATGATTGAACGTTCCACCAAAACTAGTCCTTGTTAAATGAAAAGTAGATGCTCACGTTATGTTGAAAAAATTGTCGTCCCATTATTAATGCTGACATTGACCTGTTTTAATATTCTTATTATAATATGATATAATTATTCACCGTAACTTGCTAAGAATTAATGCCTTTTATTTAGATGTTTTAGTACTACGAGGTTATCAAGGAAGCAAAACACTATAAAAATATATATTTCGGAAATTGTGTCGAAAATATTTTATCCAGAAAAAGGTGAAGTATTTTAAAAACCGTGAACATAGTGTAAAGCTCCGACTTTCTAAAATGGTGGAATTGCAACTTAAAAAAATATGAAATAATATGAGACAGAGAAAAATGAAAATTGAAATAATAAGAGATAAAAGAGAGGGAAGGGTAACAGAGGACCCACAAATATTATAGGCAAAATTAATCCACGACTTTCAACACGACTTTAAAAAAATAAAATAAAACTATCTGTTAGCTCAGTAAGATTAAGGTTAGTATATTTTAATAACAAATCAACTGCTGTGATTGTGATGGCATAATTTAGCCACTGTTAGATCTGGGCCATCTAATTAAAATCAAAAGGGATAAAAAAGGCCTTGGATTGGGCTGCTTTCGTCAGGGATAAAAAAGGCCCAGTTGGAACAATTTAAAGGTGAGATGATATGCATCATATAGTTCTTTGAGCAAGAATTAGAGGTGGCTTGAGAGTTGAGACTACAGACTACAGATATTATTTGCAGTAACACAGATTTGGAGCTTGAAATTACAGCGTCGGATGAGAATGAGGGTTGGAATCGGTGCAAGCATTGCTAAGGAAAAGACTTGATCCACATTCAAACTTTGAGTTACTTTAGAGAATATGACTAAAATTTTGTACCATAAAATAAATTGCAACAAAACTTCCTCCCATCAAAATATTTCCACCATAAAATAAATTTCGGGTATATTTAACCAGATACAATTTATTATTATTATTATTATTAGAAGAAATACATCTACAGTTTCATGTCAAGTATTTGGCAAAATGGACACATATTTTTGTTACACTTTTCCCAGTCTCTAAATATTTTTTGAAATTACATTATCAATGGCACATCAATAACCAAAAACTAATTAGTAGGCTGAGTGAGTGATCAATAAAAAACCTAATTTCTTCGCATTGGTTGAAGAGATGAAATGAGATAATCTGATATTAAACATTGAGAAAATAATTAATCAAATGTTCCTCTACAATTCCACCATTTAAGATCTACTCGAACAAGTTGTGCTGATTTCAAAAGCAAAGTTGTTTCATATTAAACATAAAATGTCACAAAGAATTATCATTTTGTTGTAAGTGACCACCATCATCGGCGTCGCTAACAACGAACGGTGTGATACTCAGTGCCCATTTCAGAACCAGCACTGGTACGCATCTCATCTTCCCATTTCTGAAATCTCTTCTTCTTTCAAGGCTATAACCTCTAATTACACCTGTTTGTTCTCATATTTCACTTGATTTGATGATTATCTAGGTATGTATGTGGCTAATCGGGCTTCTTAAAACATCACACAGCTTACTGATAATGTCTACATGTGCAGATCTGGATCGGTAAATTCAAATTAAGTACTGAGTTTGATGGTATATATCATTAATGAATTCATTTGATTTATTTGGCTTTTTGGTGGAACATTTTTTAAATAATTACTGAACTGGGTGGTAAACTGGTAATCAAGCAAAGTTATGCTAAACTGAGAGTCCATTTCATAAATACAATTGAGGGTTGACCGAATTGAACTAATTAGGAGTTAGTCCAACAGCTGAGGAACTTTTATAACTATACCTTTTTCTAATTATTCTGGTCTATGGATCACCACCTACTTAGTTTTATTTTATTTTTACTTCTTTTAAATATATTGTAATTATTTATCTTTCAGGCAGCTGATACTCAAGTTATTTCTGATTATGTTCGGTACTTTCTTCATCAACACACGTAACTTCTATATATATATATATATCTTCATTATCTTTAATGGCATGGAAAATTCTTTTGACCTTTTAGTATCTTCTGATTATATAACCCATCAAATATGTTTTTTTATCAGTTCCTGTGAAACCATATTCAAACACCAAAAGATGATATTGGTTTGATTTGGCTGTTTTAGGTTAATATAATTTCATTGACCAACATTTTGATTTGATAATTACCAAAATTTCTCTCATGTGTAACAGTGTAAGGATAATTAATGTGCATCTTTCTTTTTTTCTTAGTCAAATGCTAGGATTTTCTCATGTGTAGTTAATTATATGGATTGCACTTTCTAAACAAAGATGTTATGACAGTGATGTAGAATTTATTATGATAATCTTTTCAAGCCTCTTGTATTTTTACTATTGTGCATTTGTGCTGATTGGTACCTGGGATTGGAAATCGTAATATTTTTCTCAACAATTGTAAAATACAAGATTTTCAAAGAAGAGAGAGAACATGTTGAGCGCTTCAAATTGATCATTGTGTGAGGGCATGTGTTCCCATATTAAAACATTGTTTTGAAAAATTCTTAAAAAATAGTGAAAGTTCCAAAAAATGTAAAATTTTGTTTCCAAACACGTATTAATATGGAGAACATGTTGAGTGCTTCAGATTTATCATTTGAAAATTAAAAACGCAAAAATAACTTATAAGCATATGCCCTTATATACTTATGTAAGTAGAGTAACCAACCTCTATATCTATATACATAATAAAAGATATTCTAGAAATTGTAAAAATTTAATCTTTAAATATATTTTCATATGAAAAATCATATTCAACGATTTAAATTAATTGTTTAGAATACTAATCATATACATAATACTGTAGTCTCACTCCGACTAAATTATAACATATAAATCCACTTGTAAAATACTTTGCTATTTTGCAAAAATAACTTTATTTGGGTCCCAACAAATAAAATAGTACCTTCGCCATTAAAACAAAAGGGAAGGTACATGACGCTCATCTTTTTATAGTTTGGAATCCAAAATTTCGCTATTGGTATTTACATTTAAATATACGGATAATATTATGAAAGGACCTCTCTGTATATAGAAAAATTGAAGTTCGTCTTTATTTTATATGCATGAAAATTGATATTCCATAAAAGTAATTGAGTTTCAATACTTATTTTCAATAATTGAATCAATCATTTATATTGTCAAACTTAATAATATGACTGAAAATTATTTATAATTTGTAATAATAATTATTCAAAATGTTAGGGGTATACCAAATTTGATGTCCAAAATATAAAATTATTATTTTATTTAGGAACCGCCGATAAAATTTTTGATATATTTTTTATGTCGCATTCTATCTGATGTATTTCATTCGATTTAAAAATGAAATTATTTCTCCAATAAATAGTTTGATTTTTAAGACGAAATTCAAAAAAAATTCTAGTTCAAAATATAGTATAAAAAAGGCACAATGAGAAGAGGATTTTAGGTTTATTCTTGTATTTTCTTGGGATTTTAAAAATCTTATTTGTTTTCTAATTTGTAATAATAATTATTCACAATGTTAGGGGTATACCAAATTTGATGTCCAAAATATAAAATTATTATTTTATTTAGGAACCGCCTATAAAATTTTTGATATATTTTTTATGTCGCATTCTATCTGATGTATTTCATTCGATTTAAAAATGAAATTATTTCTCCAATAAATAGTTTGATTTTTAAGACGAAATTCAAAAAAAAATTCTAGTTCAAAATATAGTATAAAAAAGGCACAATGAGAAGAGGATTTTAGGTTTATTCTTGTATTTTCTTGGGATTTTAAAAATCTTATTTGTTTTCTAATTTGTAATAATAATTATTCACAATGTTAGGGGTATACCAAATTTGATGTCCAAAATATAAAATTATTATTTTATTTAGGAACCGCCTATAAAATTTTTGATATATTTTTTATGTCGCATTCTATCTGATGTATTTCATTCGATTTAAAAATGAAATTATTTCTCCAATAAATAGTTTGATTTTTAAGACGAAATTCAAAAAAAAATTCTAGTTCAAAATATAGTATAAAAAAGGCACAATGAGAAGAGGATTTTAGGTTTATTCTTGTATTTTCTTGGGATTTTAAAAATCTTATTTGTTTTCTCAATTTCATTCCCCAAAAAAGATATATATTAACAAAAAGATAAAAAGTTTCATAATATAAATGGCGCAATTCCATGTATCTCTTAGCTCAGTTAGCAACTTTTAAAAGAAAATTAAGTATACTTGTTTGACGACGATTACAATGATCTACAATTAGATACCTTGAATGTTCTCCAATATTATTTTAGTGAAGTTTTATTGGTCCAGTAAAAGAAGGAGAAATTAATTACTGAGAAAAAAGGAATAAAAATATGCCATCGAGATTTCAGATTCAATTTCAACAGATACATGACAGTAAATTAATTATAGAAAGAACACATACAACAAAAGAAAAAAAGAGAGAAGACAATGACAAATACTAAATAGGAAGAGTAAAATATGAACTGGAGGACTCCGTGCATGGCTCTACCAATACTTTAAATCAAATGAAGGGACATGTGGGCATAAATTGCAGACAAAATCAGCCTTGGAATCATCCACATATCCCCACTCCAAGTTTTGAAGGTTGGTAAGGTATTGTAGCCCTTGAGGAACACCCAATTTATCACATCGATAAATATGGAGTTTTTTAAGAATGGGCATTGCACCCTCCTCTATCTCCCATTCCTCCATTGATAAGGAATAAAGCTCCAAAACTTCTAACTGGCTAAAGCCTCTAGAGGAACAGGTTGTTTTTCGACTTTCGAATGCTTTATGAAGTATGAGAACCTTAAGGCAGCGCAGCTTCTCCAATACTGGCATTATATCCTGCTGGAATTTGTAATCCTCAATTTTGAGATCAATGAGGTGACAGGGGAGCATATCCTCATGTAGCATCTGGGTCAATTTAGTGGTGCTAGGGTAAGAAAGTTCGAGAGATAGAGATTGTAAATGGTTATAAAATAGGAAACCTCTCATGTCAAGTATGTCCAGTACACTATCATCATGGATTATATCGAGATTAGTTAGGTGTTCTAATGTGGACAGAAAAGGGACAACTAAGTTCGATGTAGATGACCTGGCATATAATTGTAATGAACGTAAATTGGGTATATGGGGTAACTCTATCTCCCATGATTGTGTGGGCATCACCTCACCAATAATTTTCAAATTTGTTAATTTTGTAGATGCTGGGAGTTCCAAGTAAGTGTCATAGACATGCCTCAGTGTCTTGATATTCCATGCACTTCTAGGAAACTCAAAATAGTTGCCACCAATTGTTTTTAACCATCTGACTTCAAAGGTCTGCAGAAATTTCATTCTGCCTATCACTTTCTCAAAGAATTCTTGATCATAGTTGTCACTTACCCTCCCTGCAAGACTCAGATATCTTAACTGAGTCAATCCCATAAACATCCCCAACTCTATTATGTTCTCCTCTTTCTCTCTAATGCTTACCACTTTGAGCAGTCTTTGCTTAGAACAATTCGGTATGCTCCCCTTATAAAAGCACAAAAGAGTGCGGAGGTTTGGGCTCATTAAAAGTTGATCACAATCTAGATTGTGAATTGCCACACGGCGTGCCCTGCTCAAACTCATTTTATCATCTGGATTTGTATACACCAGGAGAAAGTTTTCTTCCTTGGCTTTTTGGAGAGCAAGATCTCGTAGCAGATCATGTATGCGTAGAGTTTTGATGGAACCAACATACGATCTGCTATCTACTTGAACCATGCTCCTAGCATAAAATGAGACAAAACAAATTAAGTAAAATGATTAAAGATATCATAAAGAAAATAGTTAGTATTAAAACAATTTAGTTTAATGTTGTATACATAAGTTGTGTATATCATTAAATGTTGATGTAACGTGCTAGGTTGATGTTGTATACATAAGCTGGTTTTATTTAAATAAAGAAAGAGACAAAAAGAAAAGTACTTTGATTTTTTCATGCATAGGAGGATCTGTATAATTTTTACCACTAATTCTTCTATGAATGAAAAAAATTAAGATGCTATATTTTTCCAATATTTTCTACAGAAAAGATTCTCCAATATTTTTCCTATATTTTTACTTTTTCTTTATTTTTTTTGCGATTGGTCAGCTCCAATAGAGTGTCATCACGGAATTCCCAGCCCCATGATAAAATATCAATGTTTGTTATTACTTATTATATTTCTCAAAATATAATTATGAGACTTAACATTTAACATAATAAAATTGTCGGTGCTTGGGCCTACAATTTTTCTTTCTATTATTTTTTTTTCAATTAAAAATTTAATTTAAAGAATATTGAATTAAAACCAGCACGTTAAATCCTTAAATGAAGATGTAATACCTTTGTATAAGATCCTCTAAGAAACTCTCTGCAGTTTCTTCCAATGTTCTGTTATCTTCTTGTGGTATGAAGCCCTCTGCAATCCACATTCGAAGTAAGGATGTGGCATCGATTGTATAGTCTTCCGGAAATGCAGCAAAGTACATGAAGCATGACTTTTGAGCAAATGACAAGTGCTCATAGCTAGTGCCTATGATCTCGTGCAGGTTTATTCCTTCGACGTCATGCCAACGCATTGTCCGGGACATGCTACTCCAAGCAGCATAGGTGCGAGGCTTCTTTGATAAGAGACCACCTAAAACCACCAATGCAAGAGGCAGCCCACCACACATGTGAACAAATTGATCTAGGACATCAGAAAGATCATCAATAGAAATTTTATTTGGATCATGATTAGAAAAAATTATTTTTAACAAAAGCTCTCGGCTTAACTCCTTAGTTAAGCACTTGAGCATGTATGGTTCACTGTTGGGATCCATGCCCTTAGGAACATCAGCGATCCTAGTGGTCATAAGGACTCTACTCCCATTGTTTTTATCTGGAAATGCTGCACTAATTTGAGTCCATAGATCGGTTGTCCAGACATCATCTAGGACTATGAGGTATTTTTTGCCTCCAAGAGATTTGTAAATCTCTGCTAGAATCACTTCTGTTTCATTTGGTTGATCACCAAGCTTTTTGTAAATCTCTGCTAGAATCACTTCTATTTCATTTGGTTGATCACCAAGCTTAAGTTGTTGCGCTATCTTTCTCGAAACATCAATTACTTTGAACTTGTCAGAAATAGCTACCCATATGCGAACTTTAAATTGTTTTACGACATCATCACTGTGAAAATAAAATATTATTGGATATTAGTATATGCAACCGAAATACAAAGACGAAAGACTAGATAAAAATATATAAGTGAATATGGAAAGCGGGTAAATAATAATATATAAGGGTTGGACCATTAGATTGGGGACATCTATATATGTAGATGTGTATGCAACAGGTCAGAAGTTCTCTACTTCTCTCTTCCTATTTTATTTTGTTCTATTGACGGGGCTACTGAAATAATTAATACCTGACCTTCCCAAGTCCAGCTGTTGATCTTGTTGAGCTTTTGCACAATGTCAAGAAAACCCATGTAAAAGTGCGATTTAAAATCAATTTAACAAAATATAATATACTAAAGTTGATTAGAATATATATTAATTTTAGACCTTTTACGCAAACCTCAAAATTATATTAATTTTACATCCACTTTTTTTTTTCTTTTTTAATGCAAACCTCATAAGTATTTCAACAGGGCTAAATTTATCAAGGATATATATTATTCTCATTTTATTATTTAAAATTAAGAAGTCCGATCCCAAATTAATGACCGGAGTTTTGGAAGGTAATTGTCAAATTAAAGTTTTTTTTTATAAGCATGATTGGAGCTATCAGCTTAAATGAAAGAAAAAGAAAAAGATTGTTAAATTAATTAAAAGTTAAAGGAGCCAAGTTCTTACAAGTCAAAAGTATACGAGCCTCGTATCATGACATTATACCTTACCTCATTCTAGATTATAAAATTAGTTAATATTTCTTGGTGTCATTGTGAAACATATATCTCATCTAAATATAAAATTTGAATTTAATAGAGCAATATATTTAAATTCATCATACATTAAGGACTCGAGAAACTATAATTTCAAAAATTGGCCTTTTTCTAATAAAAGACGAGTTTTACATAAAGACAAACATATCAACCATGTTTTCCATTTTAATTATCTGAACTAAAGTGTGTAATTTTATATAAACGAAATAATTGAAAAATATTAATATAGGGACAAAGGTGAATTTGGATCAAATTAATAGTAAATGATACAATTTAATAAATAAAAAAGCGCATACCAATTATACACTTTTTGTGCAAGAGTTGTCTTTCCGAGTCCACCGGTCCCGCAAATTGAGACCACAGAACGTCTCTTGGTGGTCTCATCAAGCAACTTCTTGACAATGCGGTCCTGGTCTGCCTTGAAACCAACAATATCGGGATCAATATCGGGTAGTATCAGTGGCCTGACGGGTAGTTTGATGTCTCCACTGCCGTCGCCCAAATTATTTATTCCATATCTGACTCTGCTGTCTTCGATCTCTTTCATCTTTTCTAGGATTTGGTTTATCTCATTTACAAGGTTGTGTACAGCCGGGAGTTTTTTGGTTATTCTTAGGAAGTTTTTTATGGCCGCCCTCTTGCCGGACTTTGGTGGATTTTGAGGGATCTCCATGAGAAAGGTGTCTATTGCATCTTCTATAGAATAGGCAATATCTCTGACCTCCTTGACCCAATGTTTCTGCCTTTCATCTTTTATTTGCTTCTTGTCAGCATCCTTAAGAAAAGCCTGAATCCGCTCGAGTTCACGGCCGACTTTCTCAACTTTCTTATTGACACTGTATAAGTGTAAAACCTCCTTAACTACAGCATCAGCCAGCTTGCCGAGCACCAAATTTACAATGGTTTCAGCCATCCAGCTTAATTCTCTGTTTTATATGTGAGCTGAAACGAGAGAGTAATTTATATAAGAAATCTGAGAGTGGATATATATTTTGGGTGGTAGATGGACGAACTGTTTTGGGAATATAGCACAGTATTAGATACAGTTGAGAACCCAAAAGCAATAATTTATAAATCCAAGAAACAGCATGTGATGAAGTTACCACAATGATAACAGATGATAGAGAAAACTACTAATCAGATAAACACAGAATGAAATCCAAGATGCTCATCCTTGGTTGATATTTTAGCATGCAGGGTTCCACGACCTACACTTAGTTTGTTCTAACTAGGACTCTCAAATCCAATTGAAAGTGGTGCCTTACCCGGAGAGAAGACAAGCGCCGAGCAGAGACTGTCTATAACGTCCAAGACGTAACAAAGCAACAGAGATCACGAATTGAACACGAACAAGAAAGAAATCTAACTAGTTAGATCTCTCAAATTTTCTCAATAATTTTCTAATCTAACTTGTTACCCTTACTGTCTATTTATAGGTGAAACCCAAGAGAGAAGAATCATTTTAATCTATTACTACACATCTCCAGTTAGTGCGGCTGTAGTTTTCAAGCTTGGTGTTGCGTGCGAGAATATGGAAAAGTATCTGAGCGGACAATATTAAGTGCAAGAATATGGAAAAGTATATATGTGAGAGAGTAGGTGTGTTCATTTTACACTTTACAGCACATGCAGCGGATAACTATTATTTAAAAAGATGCATGTGGGCCTTAATGTTCTACGCACCAAATCTTTTTAAGAGAATCTAAATTATTGCTTGCTTTGCTTTACAAAAAGTGATTTTAAATTACTTTATAGGAACGTTTTTATTGTGGCTGTTGTTTTAAAGTAAAATATACAGCAATTTAGTTCCCTTATTCTTGATAATCGCATAGTTAAACATGACAACTACTTGAACAAATTAATCTTTTTCAATTGACCAAATGTTTTTATAAGGATCAAATATAAACTTTTTAGTAAAAATACTTTTTCTCCATTTTTTATAAAGTGAGTTAAAACTCTCTCCTTTAGTTAAAAACGTGTTAATTATTTGTCTAAAAGAAGTTGCCTAATGAAATTGTATTAAAATTGGAAATATCCGTGCCATAATCCAATTAAAAAATATTTTTAAAATTAATAATAGTTGGCCCACAATACCCAAAATATCCGACCCAATATAATACCTATTTTCCTCAGCAGGTAGCTAGCCTGTTCATTTTCTCCCTTTATTTAATAATTTTATATAGGAACAATGGACCACTGCTTGCTATTGTACCCTATGAATTTCCTTAGCACTCTTAGAGCTCCTTAGCACCTTATGGAGTCTTAAACTTGTCGAAGAAGTGCTCATTTATAAAGTTTAAAACCATTTTCTCAGTCCTCTTTTTGTTCAATTTTCATGAGCTTACCGAATATTTTAAGCCTTAATTTTACATGACTTAACCAATTTTCTTTGAGAAATGGAGAGAAAAGAGGCCGGAATAACTGAAGAGGAAAGAAGCAACCATTTAGAGTTAGATTATTGAGAACAAACTGGCAATCACAAAGGTAGGGATGCAAACGGATTGGATACGGATCCAATAGTGATAAAATTATATTTGTATCCATTTTTATTTTATGGATACCGATACAAATTGCCAAGAATTTTTCACAATTGATCCAATATATAGGCCATGCCAGTTGAGGTTGAGCAAAGACTATAGTCAACTATCAAGACGCCATGGTTTGAGTTGGTCGCACATATGCATGGCTCCGTGAAAATTCCAGTATTAATTGTAGAACTGAAAAGCGAGTCCGCATCGTCTGCATTAACTCAAAATAGCATCTTTTGAGTTAATACATGTCGGTCGTCTGATTGTAAATGGAGTCCATCCGGCTTCCGTCTATAACTTAGGTGCTTTCAATATTAATGCAGATGTAATTCGCACAAATTTTAAAGTTGATCAGACGGTCTAGATACATTAATTTTATTTTTCAGTTAATGTAGAGGATACGAATTCCTAGAAAGCAGAGCCACTTGCCTCAAAAGCAGAAGCTACTGCTTGGCCACAGCATATCTTTTCACGTATTGTGGCAGCAGATTGTCCACAAGCTAGCCATCATTTTTCTCGTGGAGCGATTACCTTCCCCATTTTTTTATTAATAGAAAAAATATATATCGGAAAAAGTTAATAAAATTGGAGAAATTCCAAATCTAAATTTTTTGTTATAGTTTGTAACTCTAGTCAAATTCCTACTTTACCTTCAGCTCGTCCCCTAAAGAAGATTGCTACAGTTTGAACGTTATGGACCATAACGTCCATACTTTTTTTTTTTTAAAAGAGGCATAAGCCCATTTCATATTACTGAAATTGGATAATTATAAAAAAAAAACTAGTCTCAGTGTATCAACAACACCTTGACTAGAAGTCATAAAATCTCAAATCACAAAAATAGCAATAAGTTCATACACCATCATACACCAGCCATAATAAAAGCTAGATCTAAGTTCCAAAAGTAATCCATATTAGCTAGAACTAAGCCACTCATAATGGGGCTAGGGTATATTAGATAGTTAGAGCAAAATGGTAAGGCTTTCATCATCATCCATCAAAGGTCCACAAAGTCCTCACGTCCGTCAGTACGCTGGTGTATCACCATAGGTAATGGCATGAACTGGCTAATAGGAATCGCATCCTCCACTACTGGCATCCACTCTCCAACAGAGTCCTTGGTCTTCTTTTTCAACACACCTATGCAATACAAACAAAGAGATTTTATCATAACAATCAGTGTTCTAGCTGTTTTAACTTGAGCATTATTAAAACACATGTCATTTCGATTTTTCCAAAGTGTCCAAGTGACAGCACTTAGGACAATTAGTAAACCTGTTCGATCTTCATTTTTAAGAGAGTAAGAAAACTGAACCAAACCATCCCAATTATGCCAAAGATGCATTACCTCTTGACTCTTCCCTAACCAAAACCAAACCTGTTGAGCTAAGTTACACATTAGGAACAAATGATCTACTGTTTCATGTTGACCACAAATGTGACATTGGGTGTTACCTATCCAGCCTTTTTTAGAAAGGTTATCTTTGGTCAGAATGAGATTGTGTGTCACTAACCACATGAATATTCTTATTTAATAGAAAGGGAACAATTTTGGTACCACTGATCTAACCAGAACCTAACTTGAGTTTGTATACCAGGAGTATAAGTAGAACTCATATCCCCAATATGACTAATTTTGTTCATAGTAGACCAGAATAGAAAAAGGAAATTTGAATGATTACTAATGTATTTGTTTATAATAAGTGTTTTACAAAGGCCAACATATTCACTATTTTTCAATTTCCACCACCATTTAAGCATAAGGGAAATGTTCATTTGTCTAAGGTCTAGTATGCCTAATCCTCCAAATTTTTTGGCTAACCTAGATGTATACCAGTCTAAAAGGATGTATTTTTTTTTCCTAGAGTTACCTTGCCACAGAAACCTCCTCCTAATTTTGTCTATCAGTTTAATAACAGTGAGAGGTACCTTATACACTGAAATAACATAAAGTGGAATAGCAGTAAGTACTGAATTTAACAATGTAAGTCTACCACCTATAGATAGCATAATGCTTTTCCACAATTGTAGCCTACTTTCTACCTTATCAACTAGGAAAGACCAATCAGAAATTTGTAGTTTTTTATAATGTAATGGAAGTCCTAAATACTTCATTGGAAATTCCCCCCAGGAGCATCTAAACAGGTGATTAAGAGCTGAATTACGATCTATATTTAATGGGAACATTTCTGTTTTATCATAGTTAACTTTGATCCCAGATAAGGATTCAAAGGCTAGCATGGCCCACCATGCAGCTTCCACATTAGCTTCTTGAGCTGTCAGAAAGAGAATTGTGTCATCTGCATAGTGGCAGTTAGTAATGGCTCTACCTTCTATACATTGGGGTCCTAAACCTTGTATAACATTAGCAATTCTACCTTTAGAGAATATTTTACTCAATGTATCTGCAGCTAAGATATATAAAAAGGGAGATAAAGGATCTCCTTGTCTAACTCCTCTTTTACAATAGAAATATTGACTAAGCTCCCCATTAATAGTCAGACATGATTGAGAGCTATGAAGCCATTGGGTAATCCACTGGATCCATCTATTACCAAAATTCCTACCATATAGTATTTCTAACAGATATTCCCAATTAATCTTATCATAAGCTTTTTCAAAGTCTATTTTAATAACTACCCCAGCTTGCTTATTAGTATGACAAGAATGCAACTTTTGGCTAAGTTTTTTCAACTTATTGGACCAACTTTTGGCTATATAACTTAGTGACCAGATTCACAAACTCCTCCTTTTCAGTCCAGATTGGATCAAATCGAAATATTGGAGGGGGTGGTCATAACGTCCATACTGTAGCAATAGTTTTTGGGTTTTGATTTTCATATATGTTAAAATCTAACATTGATACTTTATTTTTAAGTTTTCAATTTCATTTAAATTTTTTAAATCAAAATTGAAATATAAATGAGATTGAAATTGTTCAAATTTTGATATTTGGCTTTCAAATATATTCAAATGAGATTGAAATTAAAAAGTAAATTTATAGATTAGTTATTCGTCATATACATAGTCTAACAATCAAATCTCGTATAGGTTTGATTATTGTTTCATTATGCACAAAAAAATATTAATTCTAGTGGTAAAAGCACATGGTCTCTATGTGATGGGTTCGAAACCCAAATGGGAAAAATCATTTGTTGTAATAACAAGAGTATTAAATAGTTGGGTGGCTTGACCTCTAACCTTTACTAAAAAAAAAAATATAAATTACAAATTATTCAAATTTTATGCTATGGTAAATATTTTTTATGAGCACTATATATAAATCATATATATAATACTCATAATTTTTTATAACATATATGAAAATGAAACCAAAAAAAAAAATGCTATAGTATGTAAGTTATGGTACTGTAGCATTTTGTTTTGTTTACGGAACTGGGCTGAGGGTAAAGTAGAAATTTGACTGGACGTTATTGTTTTCTTAGATTTGAAATTTCAAATCTAAAAAATCTGTTTCAGGCGCCCCCAATTCTTTTAATTTCTTTTTCTTTTTTTTACACAAAAAAAAAGGCTGAAAGCGTAATTCATTACTGAAATATTTAATTACAGTCACCGAAAGACTACCAAAGAAGACATCTTCCTGGTAACTGTTTGTCTTGTACCAAAAGACAAACTTTCAAACTCTTTTGTACCGCTGTTCCACTAGAATCTCCTCAGAGCATCTTTTTATGTGTATATATCTAATTAAGGAAGACTGGATATTTTCAGTTTAAAAATGTAAAGTCAAATACAAGAATGGTTCTAACTAAATATAAAAAAAGTGAGAGAGAGAAACGATACACCAATAGAGACAGAGAAACTTAGCTTGGTGGTCACTACCAAGAATTTTTTTTTTTTAGAAAAAAGAGAGACTTACTTGTTTGTGCGCCACAAACTTTGGCAAGTGAAGGAATAATGTCTTTTTTTGCCATGTTTCACTAGCAGTTCTAGACCTCATCACTAGTAGAAAATATATAAATAGCATCGTTCCATTCAAATCAGATGTATCAAATATGAGATACTAATAGCTTTTATGATCGGACGAATTTAAAAAAAACATCCTTAAAAATTACAAGATCGGACATCTCTATAAAGCCGATTATTATATGGTCTGGACCATGGTCACAAAATTTGTAAATTAATCGCGAATTATTCAGTTGACTGAAATTTGACCGAATTATCATGAATAATTTTCAGATTTTACAAACTTTTTCCGAATTTCCAAATTATTCACAAAATTTTACCAGAATATGTTTTTTTTTGGTTTGTTTTTTGTTTCCTTGTAGGTCTGAGATCTCTGCTTCAGATGATTCTGAATCATTTCCAAATTATATCAGAATTATTTCTAAATAACGAATTATTTACTTTGCCAAATCGAATCTGAATAATTCATCTGTCACTATGGTTTGCACTATGATTATCAGCCTTTTAATATTGACCGATCATAATGTTGCGTAATTTGGGTCAGCTGACCCGTTTTGATCAGCTGCTCTTTTTTATATCCTGATACAATCCAGTACTTTCTTAATGGGGGTATCAGAATTTCGCCAAGTCCCGCTCCTCATTTTCATTTCCGCATCCCGTTTACCATTTTGGCCTCTCTCTAAGTTACATGAGCTGCTCTGCCTCTCTCCTCTGCTCACCATTAGAGTTCTCTCTCTCTCTCTCTCTCTCTTCGCCCCTTTCGTATTCAGGTAGTCTCTCACTTCGCTCCTCTCGCCTTATTGCTTCATTTGAAAATTGTTTACCTTTTGGGAGCATGGATTTCATTTGTTCATAAGCGATCTTTGTTGGTAACTGGTAAATGTAATTGATGACACTTGAGTATCTCGTTTATTATTCATTGAGAAAATTGCAGTCCGAAAAAAAAAAAAGTTATTCTTCTGAACTCTGTCTCTCTTCTCTTATTACATTTTGGACCTTTGAGATGCATCTAATTGGTTTACGACAATTTAATTTGGTACTTTCTGATACCATGGCCATCATTAATTTGGGACAATGTAATCGAGATGCATCTAGTTGGTTTCTGGCAGATGAGTTATTCTCTGTTCTCTGTTTAGAGAGTAATAAATTAGTTATTTTCTTGTAGTTATTAACCCTGGCCACATGTGCAAGGGGTTGATCTCTACATGGACCTCTTTGAGGATAAGGTACTGTTGTTGTTATCTGGTACTGGTACTTCCATGACTGGTACAGTTTTTATATGATGGGCAGGAATTGTTACCAAAGTCTACTCTAAGACCTGGTACAGTTTTTGTACCTAATGCTCCTTAAAACTTGACATAATTTTTAAACAAATTTTAGCTAACACAATGGATGACGTGTTTCTTTCATTTCTACCCCTGGCACACATTCTTGACCTGATTGAAGAATACTTTTTCCACAAGGGTGTTTCTGTTGGCTATTACCAAGGTGTACTTTGTAATTTTACATCTCTTTTTCTATTCCCAGTTATTATTCAATCTCATGCTGATAGGGCTGAAAACGGAGCCGGATTATCCGTTCCAAATCCGCTCCGTATTCGATTCAGATCCGAATACGGATAAACGGATTCGGATAATTTCCGGATCCGGATATTTATCTGTTATAGAATATTGATTCGGATACGAATACGGTTATTATTTCATAAACGGAACGGATATCCGGGATATCCGCGAAACCCATTAAGCTATACTCCATTCGCTGAATCCACGTGACTTTCCTAAAAGCTACTTTTTGCCTCTTCACTTTTTCCCAAGGGCAAGATAGATGCACGTGGGTTTTGAACCATTGTGGCAAGAGGTTGTATTATATATATAGAGTTAGGCTGGGGTGCTATGGATAGCATAGTGGCCTCTATGCTACGGCTCAATATTCGAGTTTTCAAAATCCAAACGGTCGATCCGAACCGTTCATCTTATTCTCCATATTAATATCTGCTTGGAGACCAAATTTTACATTTTTCTGAATTTTTTTACTATTTATTAAGTATTTTATAAAATTGTTGATCCAACGGTGGCTGCACAAAACAGTAAAACCGTTGGATTAGCGATTTTCAAAGTGGCTTAATAAATAGTAAAAAAATTCAGAAAATTATAAAATTTGGTCTCCAAGCAGATATTAATATGGAGAATAAGATGAACGGTTCGGATCGACCGTTTGGATTTTGAAAACTTAAATATTGAGCCGTAGCACGGGAGGCCACTATGCTATCCATAGCACCCCAGCCTAACTCTCTATATATAAAGGTATTACTTAATAGTAAAAGTTGTGGGACTATTGGAATAATTTGAAAACCGGATCAGAGCTTGCTTTTCTTTACAAGTAGTCAAAGATAATCTGAGCCTATTTATTGGTCCATTATATCCTCTCTAATTTGAAAACATGTACTGTCAGTTTTTATAAACTATATCCTCTCTCATTTTTGTATTTATTTATTAATTAATTAATATTATTATTTTAAAGTTCATATAACTCAATATCCGATAATTATCCGTTTTGTATTTGTATTCAAATCCGTATCCGTAGATTATCCGCTCCGTATTCTTATCCGTTTAAGAAGGATATGGTTTTGAATTTTGATATCCGTTTACTATCCGTATCCGTATTCGTATCCGCTCATTATCCGACGGATGCGGATATGGTATAGCATTATCCGCTCCGTATCCGCTCCGTTTTCACCCCTACATGCTCATGTAAAAGGGGTGCTTAATATGAATATTTTAGATACACTTGCTGTGAAAATTGAGGGTAAATATTTTAACAGAGCAGTTTAGCTTCATGCAGCGCACTAACCATATGCACCTCTGTTTTTTTTTTTTTGAGGGGGTTGCATCTCTGTTTTGATTCGATTCTATAGTCCGTGCGCTGGACCAGTATGCTCTGTAGTATTCTACAGTGGGGCCTAGATTTACTCTCAGTCGGATCAAATTTAATCCGGTGCCTAGTTAGACTGTAATGATTCCTTTAAGATTCGCGGAAGGTCAAAAGAACAGTCTGGATAATCTCATATATTGTAGAGAACAGTTCCTCTGTATTAACTACAGAGGATACGAATTCCCGTGAGCTGCATGAAGCCAAAACTGCTTCGTTATAATCTTTACCCAAAATTGAGCATTACCTTGACCTCATATTATAGCAACTCAAATCAACTAAACTCTCATAATTAAATCCATAAACTGTAATTACAAAACAATTTAGTAACAAACAACATTTCAGGCTACCTCTAGTCTTTGGGAATTCAAAATAATGCGTGGTATCGAAGAAGGACGGGTCCACACAATACACTGGAAGCACGAATTTCCGATGTCATTTCTGAACCATATTATCACCACCCCAATACCATTACCATTTCTCTTCAAATTGAGATTTCGATACCTCTTAAACGCTTCCTCTGATACAATTGAGAACTCCTCTGGGGTAATCCCAGCTACCATCTAGTATTTCCGGGAAGAACTACTACTCATGGTTAGACTTACACAGGGATCGAAGGAATTGAATTGGAACTGGAATTTGGTCTTTAGAAAGAGAGATTGTGGAAGGGAGAGAGAAGGGAAGAGCTGAGAGTGGTGCCATGTGTGCACAAAATAGTGTGAAACGTGGCACTTTCAATTCTGATGCGCTTTGACCTGTCCCTTTCAAATTTTGTTTGAATTCATATCAGAATCGTACTTTTTTTTTTTAAATATGGAGTTCTGGACCGTTAGATCAGAATACGCAGAGATATTAAAGGAGTTTTTGTAATTTAATTATGATCGGACGGTGCGGATCTAAACAGATATATTTTGTTCTCATAGGATATGGATTCCAATTAAGACTATGTTGCTATGCAGAGCGTAGATCGGTCCGCACTATCAATTGATATTTTATTTTTAAATTTAATATTTAATCTGAATGGCTAAACATGCTAAAAAAGTTACTTGAAGACTATATTTTATATATTTTTAATTTTTTTATTATTTTAGATAAGTAAAAAATTACTACTTCATTTTGAATGGTCGATTGATAATCTACCTATCAAATTTCTTTTGTTAAAATATAAAAGATAACAGTTTCAATTTCAAAAATAGATATGAATACAGATACGAATTATTCATATACGTTTTTATTTTTATTTTCGGATATCCGCAAAAATATCCGTTTAAGTAGCAGTGTTGTAAATAACGATATGCGGTCATCGGACGGGCAAGATACCGCCAAACAATTAATCGAGAATAATCAGTCATAATCGGAAATAATCGATGGATTAATAAAAAAATTCATGCCGGTTTGATTACCGCCAATGACTAATTGGTCGATTAATTGACTTAAACGGACATTTTTTACGACACGGATAAGTAGAGATGCTAGCTTCTTCTCTTCCCTTATTTTTCCAAATTCCTTAAATTAGTGATTCCCATTTCTCCCAAATTACTTAAATTAGGGGAGAAATTGACGAAAACATCAAATGGCGATCTCTACTCTAGTGTTAGGTGCATGATTTTTCTTCATAAAACATTGCAAGGACAAATATATTTTATTTCACAAGAAATCTTGACAAACTTTATGAAAATATAAACTGACACTTAAGACATGTTATTAGATTTATGCATAATGTAACATCCTTACATATTATCTCCCTCTTATGTAATTTAAACAAAAGAAAAAACACCTCAGTACTTGAGTACCCTTCAAAATTTCAGAAACTATTCAATGATTTATTCACTCCTTACTATACTGCGATTCTACATTGATTTTTCCTGAAATAAATTATTACGAGCTCGTAAAAGAAATTTGGAATTAGTATTTTGAGGACATAAAGAAGTTTTATTTCTGATGACCTGATTATTGTAATTACATTTATTAAAAAAAATGTCCGTACTTTTATATGTTTTAATGAGAAGAATAATTTGTTGAATAATAAATTAATTTTGTTACAATATCTGAATTATGTATTCGAACTATATCCGTATCTGTTTAATATCCAATATGTATATGTATCCGTTTAATATTCAATCTATATTTGTATTGACAAAATAATTAAATACCGATGTAAAGAATATTCAACAAATCTGTATCTATATTGAGCCATTGATCAATGATGAGACTTAATCTTATATCACACATTATTCAACAAAAGTGTTACGGATGTAAAGCATGCAAGCAGTAAGCAAGTTCTCGTTCACGATTTGCCTACCAATATATTTTTATTAAAGCAAAAACAAACAAAAAGTTGTGAATTGGAAAAAGAGAAGGTACATGTTAAATATCAATTGGCAATTTAGCACACTTGTTTATCTATGTATTTATTTCTTGGTCTAATTTGTATTTCATTTTTACATATTGATCACACAATCCTGATAATACTGAAACCTATAAAGCCTACAATAATTACCAGTACATTTAAACTCTCCAATCCTTTCAATTCTCTCTGTTTGTGCATAAGGGAGACGGCACAATTACTTACCAGTTACCAGTTACCAGTAAAAGCCTTCCTATATATAACTAAATGTGAGCCAAAACTAAAAATGGGCCTTAGCTAGTTTACTTTACCAAATTACCCTTTGTATCCTTGAAATTCTTGTCCTCCAATCACAGCCTCTATTGGTGCCGAATGAAGACAAGGAAGAAGAAGAAAAGGTAAAGAAGTTTATTGAGTTAAGATTATACTCACTGGTTCCTTGCTGTCAATTTGAGAAATCCGATGTATAACTTTTGCTATGATAACCTGATGCTTTATTGTTAAATCTTTTGTAAAATTAATGTTGTGGCATTCAACAGGCATGTATCCCGATATTATAGATTGTAAATAATAGTATAGAAAAGGATTTATACAGATTCAGTGTTGATTTCAAACTTTGATTAATTATAATACTGATATAATAAATGCTACATTATGAAATATACATTCTGTCATTCTGGCATGCTATAGCATCAATGATTTAAAGGCCTTAATTTTGGAGTTCAGGCCTAATGACAACCTTTCCTGGTAATCCTCAGAAGAAGTAAAAGGAAGAAAAGAAGGTGCGAAGAGCAGGGCTTCATTTACAAAATCTCCAAAATTGTTATATATTATATATGCTATAATCACTAGTGGAGAACATACAATTAGTGTCGCCTTAAAAAACCGACACTAATACATTAGTATCGGCTATTTACAAAAAACCGACACTAATAATATTAGTGTCGGCTATTTAGATATAGCCGACACTAATAATTGAGAATTAGTGTCGGCTGTTATAAACAGCCGACACTAATGTATTAGTGTCGGCTATTTATAAACAACTGTTACGTTACGAAATTTTTACAATTAAATTCAAATGATTTAATAGAAGGAATCGATAAATCATGTTAATAAAATGGAAGTTTAAACCTTAATTAAGGTTTCCCTAAATAAGTAAGTTAATTGTGAATTGAAATCGCGTCGAAATTTCGAGATTTCGGAACTTTATAGGCTCAGTGCGGATGGGGTCCATCCGCAGTGCGGGTAAGTGTCCATCCGCAGTGCGGGTAAGGGTCCATCCGCAGTGCGGGTGGGGTGCATCCGCACTCATGAAATTCTGTGTTGGTCCAAAATCGGCTAAGTAGTGAGTGCGGATGGAGTCCATCCGCAGTGCGGGTAAGGGTCCATCCGCAGTGCGGGTAAAGGGCCATCCGCAGTGCGGGTGGGGTTCATTCGCACTAGGCTCGGATTTTCTTGATTTTGGTCTGAAAACTTTCTAAGTCCCGAGTGCGGGTCAAGCCACCCGCAGTGCGGATGGGGGCATCCGCACTCAGGGTGATTTTTGCCCTAAAACTCAAATCCAACCTTCTCTCTCTCTCACTTCACCATTTCCCCATTATTTCATGATTTTCGGCCAAAGAGAAGGAAAAGAGTGCGAGAACTTTCCGTTTCTTTCAGACTCCCGATTGTTGCGAGAAATTGAGTTTGGAACCGAGAAAGCAGCCGAGGATCTCTCCGAACCCTCCTATTTGGTATTTCTTTCTCTCCTTCTTTCTTTCGAAAACTCGAATTTTCTCGATTTCTCAGATTCTCGTTTTAAACCCGAGATTTGTGTTCGAATTGCTCGAGGATTAGTTCCTCTACACTCCTTACTAGTTTGTTTGCCAATATTTTTCCCGATTTCTTTCGATTTATGAAATCTGATTTCTAGGGTTTCGTGCCAAAATTGAAAGTTGGCATAATCGTGATTTGATTTGCTTAACCCGACCAATTAGACTTGTAATCGGTAGGGTTGCCTCCTGATCGTGAATTTTTAGAACATTTAACGACTGATTTGAGATTTTGACCAAATTAGGGTTAACCAAACGGTGGATTGAATTGAACCGAGAACCAAAGTAGTGAAACGGTGATTGATGGTTACCAAATGGAGAGTTTGTATGGTCCAGAGGACCTAGATGAGATCTTGTGTGATTTTAGAGGATTTTGGTAAGAAATAAGGAACCGAACGAATTGATACCAAAAACATAGGAATTGATTAGAGAAGGTATAAGCCCTAGAGGTAACTCGAGTAAACCTCTCGATCCTGAACCAATGTTAAACCAAGTATACGTATAATATAGGTGTAGGCTCGGTCGAGCAAGAAATTGCGAGACAATACGAGACGTCCGATCCTTAAATTAAGCGGTACGCTCGTCATACTAAGGTGCGGGATTCTTGGACTTGTTTGATACTTTATTTTCAGGAATTAAACTGTGTTTTCGTTTGTCATGTTGAATATCATTGATTGCATCACTGAATTGCGTAGAGCATTTGCATAGCCCAATCAAATTAAACTCGAATTGATCTGAATTGAATGATTTGCATACTGGTATGGTTATAGGTTATGTCGATCTATTGTGATCTGATTTTGATTTAAAGTCACCACGAGTGGAATTGATATGTGTGTGAATGGATTTACGAAGTTAAGCACTTGGATCCAATTAATTTGCCAAGTCGGGCTGTATGCTGACTTGGATTCCCAGGATCCTAAATGGCCTTAGGTGAACGGCCCTCGATATTCCCAGTACCGGTTGGGACGAGGGAGGGTGATTATGTTATGAGATGTGTGATTGGAAATCGTGGTTGACTTGTGTAACGTCTATGGCTCGGTAGCATTTTCCTACGTGTTAATGCATTTGAACGGTCGATTGAATATGACGAATATTGGAAACGATTCTAAAGTGGATTTTCTTTACATGATTTGAACCAGACCTTAATAAACTGTTAAGCCAAGCGGTTGCAGATGGGTGTCAGATAAAGGGTCCAGCGGTTGGCCATCTGTAGGTGTCAGTAACCCTACAGATGTGGGTTTGATAATGGTTCAGCTCGAAAGAACATCTGTAATTGCTACAAGCCCTATTGAATTGAGTTATTGAATTGAGTTAAGCCAAAATATATGTTGTGTTTGAAATTCATCTTGGAAATTCTGTAAACTGTGTTTCGGGTTGATTAAACTGTTGTCGAGCATTGGCATGCTGTTATTTATGATTATATATATATTTGTTTGAACTGTTATTGTTTGGGTTTCATTGTTGAATATAGAGTTTGATTGCAAGTCCAATAATTCAAATGTGGCAAATTCGCACTGAGAATTTATTCTCACCCCCACCCTTCCGGTTATTTTACAGGTACGGGTGCGATTGATTCCGGAGAGGCACGCGAGCAGTAGGCCTTATAGTTTACCATTTACTTGACCCTAGTTATGTTTTGGTTGTTTAGTTTTAGGGTAGGCCTCGTGGTTAGTATCCGGATGAGATACTTTTGTTGTATTATATGCTGACCAGACTGTGTACTCTGATATATATATTAGAAACTTGTTTGAATTGCTTGTTGTTTGGTTTGAAATGTGAGTAGCCTTGTAAGCATACACGGCGTTGTATGCTTACGGCGGGGGACTGTTACGACCCGTGGCCGCGGGTTGTGACAACAACCGACACTAATACTTAACAATTAGTGTCGGCTCTTTATAAACAGCCGACACTAATACATTAGTGTCGCCTTTTTATAAACAGCCGACACTAATTCTCAGTTATTAGTGTCAGCTATTTATAGACAACCGACATTAAAGCTAAAAAAAAAATTTCATTTTAAGTCCTGCGCACCTCTTTCAAACGCACGCCTAGGGTTTAAAACATCTCTTTCACTTCGCTTCACGCTTCTCTCCGATCTGTTCTTCTCAAACCGAGCCGCTTCTAGGCGAATACCAGAAGATCTTCTCAAACCGAGCATGCTTCAGTCCAAGGGGCATAACTTTTGATCCGTCCGTCGGATCGGGCTGAAATTTTGACAGGAGCTCCGCAGCCCCAAATCAATATTGATTTACTTTCCAGCCCGATCTGACCGTCGGATATAGATTTTTCGAATTTTCTTTACAATTTCAGTCCGATCTAACTTATAGTCTTTATAATTTTAGAGTTTTTAGGGTCTTTTATGTATTTTTTATGTATTTTCTGTTTTAGGTTTGTATTTAAACAGATTTTATGTATTTTCTATTTTAGGGTTTGCACAAACCATTTATAAGAATAACAATAAATGAGCAATTTGGATGATATTTTATTTAGTGAGTGTTATTTGTAAATTATGATGAATTATTTGATATCTTTGTTTTATATATAGTTCAGCAAAAATATATGAGCATTCCAGAACAAAAATTTTCATTTTTAGAATTTCCTATGATTTATAGTGAATTTTTGAAATTTTTTTTTTTAAAAAAAAAACATTAGTGTCGGCTATTTATTAAAAAGCCGACACTAATAAGTATTAGTGTCGGTTATTTAATTAATAGCCGACACTAAAAGTTAGTATTAGTGTCGGCCATTTAATAAATAGCCGATACTAATGGCTTACTTTTAGTGTCGGCTATTTACAAAGTATTAGTATCAGCCCGATTAGTGTCGTCTAATGTCCGACACTAATACCCATAAACATCCGACACTAATTCCAAGTTCTCCACTAGTGAATATA
The DNA here is from genome assembly GCF_964058835.1 of Carex rostrata. NCBI lineage: Eukaryota > Viridiplantae > Streptophyta > Magnoliopsida > Poales > Cyperaceae > Carex > Carex rostrata. The sequence continues at coordinate 1,758,895 of NC_135924.1, forward strand.
TGTTCATGCCCCTTATGACAACTCATGCATTCATGCTATGCAATTTAAAAGCACATTCAAGAACTTAATTACTATCAAGCAAACAAGAACTAATTAGCAATCAAGTGAACAAGCAATGAAACTGACTAGCAACAACAATAATAAAGTAAGCTAGAGGAATCTGACAATAACTCGAAACCCGTACCTTAGCAATGTCGAGACGATGTGATTAGCGTGTCACTAGCAGTGTGGATTTAATGATACAATCCTGCTTGATCAAATCGTGCAGAGTTCATGCCTATGCCAAGTTAACAGATTGGTTCCGTAACTCAATGAAGTCTTCTATTAATTATTTGGCCACATCATGTGAAACTTGCGAGATTCCGTGAACCAAGAATTAAGTGCAAGGAGTCTTGAGCAACGTCTTTTGCTCCTTCCCATGCTTTGCTTGAGCTGGAGCCACCATGCCTTAATTGACAAGTTTCTAGTTATGACTCAAGGAGGAAAGACGGTGATGAGAGCGAGATGGAATGACAGGGGTGCTAAATGTAATTGACGACTCACCAATGAAAAATATTGCAAGAAGAGAGAGAGAGTAGAGGTCTAATTGGGAAACAAAAGGAATGAAATAAGGGAAGAGTAAATGACACGGGTTAGAAATTGGGGTTAGGTGGGTGGAGAAACTGAATTAGATAATTAACAGAGAGACCCATGAGTGAAAAAGTAAGATTAGGTGAGCGGTAAAAATGAATAATTTTATAATAGAACAGGTGGAGATATTTGTCTCCAAACTTTATTTTAAGCATTTAAAAGATATTCAATTATCAATTATTCTCAATGAAATGATTAGCATATTTACACCTAAATCCTTTGCATTTTAAGAAATATACTTGACCTTTTAAATATTAAGATTTTAATTAAGATAAAGTTATAGATATATTTCAAAATACTTCAAACTAAACTAAATATTTATAACCATTGTAAGACTTTAAAAGCTATTGAATTTTCAATAATGAATTTGACTATTTCACATAACTTTAAGTCTAGTAGGAATATATTAGGTACAATATTATTAGAATATTTGATTTAGTACATCTTATGTGTTTGTATAGTAGTAATTACTAATTTTTAAAAGGAAGCAACTAACAGTCCCCCAACTCTAGTTCTCCAAAAATTTCCGGATATTTTTAACTAATTCTGTAAACATCAATACTAAATCCTGTAAACTAATTCAACAAATCTTATCAACATAAAACTTTCAATTATGTGTGGTCCCCAATAATTTCTACTTTAACTACCACTTTAACCACCACTTTAACCACTTTAACTACTTTGACTGGGACCACTTTTAAACCTTTGACCATGACCACATTTAGAAGATCTCTAACAGCTTTTCAAAACTAAAAACTAACCAAAACTACATTAAAACTTTGTAAACAAAAATATGTAAAAAATATTCGATTTTTTTTTTCAAATTTTTTTTTCGAACTTTTTATTCGGAGTTTTTATTTTCCAAAATTTATTTTTGAAATTTTTATTCGGAATTCTTTTTCAAATTTTTTTTCAAAATTCTTTTTTTTTTTAATTTTTTCTTCAAATTTTTTTTTGTCTCCTTCTAGATACTACTTTTAATTATTTTGAATTCTGTAAACCTTACTACATAACTCTGTAAATAGTTTCGTTTAATCATATAAACCGGTAAAAAAAAATCAATTTTTAAATTTTTAAATTTTTTTTTTCAAATCTCCTTCTAGATACACATAGTATCCTGTAAACATGCACATATTATCCTGTGAACATACACATATTATCCTGTGAACATACACATATTATCCTGTGAACATACACATATTATCATGTGAACATACACATATTATCATGTGAACATACACATAGTATCCTGTGAACATACACATAGTATCCTGTGAACATACACATATTATCCTGTGAACATACACATAGTATCCTGTGAACATACACATATTATCCTGTGAAGATACACATATTATCCTCTGAACATACACATAGTATCCTGTAAACATACACATATTATCATGTAAACATACACATATTATCCTGTAAACATACACATATTATCCTATAAACAGGTAAAAAAAATTATGTAAATAGTTTTGTTTAATCCTATAAACCGGTAAAAAAAAATTCAATTCTTTTTTTTAAATGTAAAAAAAAATTCATTTTTTTTTTAAATGTAAAAATAAATTCAAATTTTTTTTCAAATCTCCTTCTAGACTACTTTTAATTATTTTGAATTCTGTAAACCTTATCACATAATTCTGTAAATAGTTTCATTTAATCCTATAAACCGGTAAAAACAATTCAAATTTTAATTTTTTTTCAATTTTTTTTTCAAATTTGCATCTAAATGATATTTTCAATTGTTTTGAATTCTGTAAACCTGATCACATAACTCTGTAGACATTTTCGTTGAATACTGCAAACCAGTAAAAAAAATTCAATTATATATTTTTTGAATTCTATAAACCTTATCCCATGACTCTGTAGAGAATTTCGAATTTTTTTTCAAAAAAAATTTCGAATTTTTTTTCAAATATCCTTCTAGATACTAGTTTCACTTAATTTAGATTCTGTAAATCTTATCAAATAACTCTGTAGATAGTTTCGTTGAATCCTATAAATCAGTAAACAAATTTCAAATTCTGTAAAAAAAAAATTTGAATTTATTTTTTTCAACTTTTTTTTCAAACTTTTTTTCCAATTTTTTTTTTCAAATCTCCTTCTTGAGTTTCAATTATTTTGAATTATGTAAACCTTATCACATAACTCAATAGATAGTTTCATTGAATCCTGTAAACCTGTAAAAAAAAATTTAATTTTAATTTTTTTCAAAATTTAATTTAATTTTTTAAAATTTGCATTTAAATGGTACTTTCAATTGCTTTGAATTATGCAAACCTAATCACATTACTTTGTAGACAATTTCGTTGAATATTGCAAAAAGAAAGTTTCATTTTTTTTAATTGCATCTAGATGTTACTTCCAATTGTTTTGAATAATGTAAACATTATCACATGATTCTGTAGACAATTTCGTTGAATACTGTAAACAGGTAAAAAAAAATTCAAATTTTAATTTTTTTTTAATTTTGTATCTAGATACTACTTTACTTCTAATTGTTTTGAATTCTATAATGTATAACAAATGTTAGTGTATTTATCAAATATTTCATTTTTTTATTCTTTATTTAAATTAATATCAAAGTACTTTATGTTTTATCAAAGTTATACAATACTTGTTATCTCCGTATTTCATTTCAGATACTATTTGTCTTACATCAAAACACTAAATAACAATACACTAAAACAAATCTCTTCCATACAATTCTTGGTAACCACTAACAAAAAACTTAATTTAACTGTTAATAAATTCAATTCATACATCCAATAACCTAATTACAAGCAAAGTAATAAACTAAACTGGTTTCAACATCACAGATATGGACAACTATAGGATCACCCTATAAGTATACAATAAAAAAAAAAGCGTGGCTCCTGAATAGTTAAAAGATAACTAGAAGAGAGAAGAGCAAGTAAACAAGCCAACACGCATACCCAACAAGACCACTATGTTCATCCCCACATGAAGCCAGCCGAACCAAGAGACTGGTACATACCCAAGTTGACCAAAAGACGAAAACCATTCTGATCGCAAAAATTAATGTACCTCCACATGGTAAAAACAGGGAGATGGCCGAAAATATTACCAGTGGCAGCATGCAGTAGCCAATAAGGCTGAAGCAACGGTAGAGGTCAAGGCAACCATTTCGGCCCGCAATCATGTTGAAAGTTGAGTAAAGGAAGAGCGATGCTATTATGACCCAACCTAGCAATTATTCAAATAGAAAAAAAATATTAATACAGGGTTCTATCATGGTAATGTTCTCATGCAGAGAGGTCTGTAAGATACACAGTCATCAGGCACACTAGAGTAGTATTAATTCAGACCAGATACTTTCTATTCTCACATAGTACTTGAGTACTTCTCATCCAAGGTATCATATATTGGCTCGGTCAGTTCATAAGTTCCCAATTTTAAACCGTAACATCTATTTCTATTTTGTACCAATATCTCCAATCCTTCATTTCCTGCTTTACTAGCAGAAGTCAGGCACTTTCTAATTGGAACAAACATATGAAGGGTAAAATACAGTGACTGCTAAAAACATAAACCAAATTATCCCATACGCATTAACAAATCAACACTTTGAGAATAAGGCATCAAAATGGTTACTTCTATATTATATTACAAAAGACTATAAAGAAAAGCTCCCTGTGTCATATGCTCTACAGCTAAAAACACTATAAAGAAAAGAAGAAATCAAAGAGTACGTACTGGTATCATATATGATATACCTGTAAAAGGAAGGGTAGTATTGTAAAATTCTACTGGTACAATGTTTAAGGATATTCACGAACATTCTGGAAGAGGTGTAAATGAGCATTGTGGAGGAGGGAACGGGCTTCCTCATTTGCCGAGTCATCTGCACGTACTTCCTTCATCTCTTCCTCCCATTTCTCCAACTTGTCCCTGTGTATCCTGTTTTTTTATTTTGAAAATCATCAATTGATTTACTCCATTTGCTGCCATGTTTAATTAGTCATCATCACTACCTTTATAATTGATTGTGGATAGGTTTAGCAATCATGTTCTCAGTCTATATTTGTGTTCATCTCTTAGAACATACTATTTACGATGCGTCATACTTTTCCAGTAATAGAATACTAAATTTCTTGTGAATAGGTCAACACAGGGTTTATTTTAAAATCAAATAAATATGGAGTTTACACATTTATTGCCCCCTCCCCCGTGAAGGAAAAAAAAAAGAAGTGATTTGAAATCATAGAAAAAAGGAAACTGACGTGATCAGACATTCTTCAAACTGAGCACTGAGATCCTTGAAAAGAGCCTTCCCTGCTTCTAGAATCTCAGATACCTACATATGATACAATTCTAACATTATAACAAGAAAAGGTAGCAATTATAATGAAACCTAGCTAGCAAAAGGAAGTCTTTATACCTAGACACAGATTTTACTAGATCAGACAATCTCAAAATTTCTATATTAACAAACTGAAATTGAAGTAAATTAACAAAATAGTGCACTTTTACAACATTTGAAACATAATGATCTTCAAACCAAAATTGAAGTAATTAGAGGTATGTCATTGGTAAGTGGATGAAAGGAACTGTATGAAATGAAAGAAATTGCAGTTACTAAAATGTGTGCTTTTTGTACATGAATTCTTTTCAATCTCATCTAATTTTCAGATTGTTAGTAATGAATTCTTACTTGACAGAAGCACTAGCTATAGGAACACTATATACAATAATACATTGAGATATGAAGCTCCCAAGGTTTGTCGCCCCAAAATATCCTTGTTTTTGCATCTTAAACCCTAAGATACACGATTTCCTCACTGAAATTCAAAAGAAGTACAATAAAATGAGGTGTAAATAAATAATTATACATATAAACCCTTCAATTACAAGAGAACATTGCTCAAGTACTCCGACCAGCGTGGGTCTCCTTCGTAGTCGTACACCGCCGCTGCCGCCCGTTTGGCGTTGCTGGGACCTTGCTTGAACGGGATCGGTGCCATCTGTACAGAGATAAAGGGAGAGTGAGACAGGCAGAGAGAGAGAGAGAGAGAGCTCCGATCAGTGGTGCCCGGTCCGATCGGTGGTGCCGCGCCCGATTGAGATCAGCGGAGTGGAGAGATTCGAAATGGAAATTTGTACGGAAGAGATCTGGAAAGAAAAGAAAAAGAGGATGGGGATCGAAAATTTTAAAAACCATTAAATCGCAAGGGAGGTTTATCCAGTCGAACCGTTAAAATCAGTTAGGGAGGTTTATCCAGTCGGACCGTTAAAATCCGTTAGAAGTGCTTTGAAAGCGCGTCGGGGATTTTTCGGGAACTGATGGCCGGGGGATTATACCTTTTCTCTTTTTAAAATGCAAAAGTTAGTAAATATACTTGAATATCCTCACCATTTTAAAATCACTTTACTTCAATTTAAATAAACTTTCGTATGTTCCAAAATTGGGATGTTACAGAAGCTATCAATATAACATTGACTAATTTGACTTGAATGGACACTATGTTTGAATTGTTTAACCTTACCTGACTTGGTTGATCAATTTATAAGCTGAGATGGATATATATGATTTAATTTCCTTTTCTATTCCTATACCAAAATGAGTAAAATTGGGTCAGTAGAAACCCGATTATTTAGTGAACTTCTAAACTGGTTCTATAGGCGAACTCATATAATATTATATGGTTGTCTATCGTGTTTGAACTTACAAAGTTGATACAATCTTCTATGGTTGTCTAAGACTAAGTTCCCAATGGGAGCTTACTGTCATTAGTTTGCATGATTTCACAAATATAAATAAAACAAAACCAAGGACTAATTTTCATAATTACACCTAATATCTGACAGAAATTGAGCTTGGATTTTCTTTGAAATTTTGGTTTTCCTTTTATGGCTCATTGTTTGATTTTGTAATTAGATAGGAGAAACATTCACGAAAAATGATTTCTTCATTACATATATCTTAATTTGTTCAGAATGTCATTTATCGAATTATCCAAATGTTCTCAATTCTGACCTAAATATATAATGCGAACCTATGGTTATCAGTACAACCATGGATATAATTTTATCTCTTTTGCCTTAGAATTAATGTACCGGTAAGCAATAATGGTTGTCAGTACGTAATGTATGAAAAGTTTTTATCTTTTTCTCATCATTATTTTATTTCGAACAATTGTAGTTGAAGAGTTGGAGAAGAACATTCTCTAAGAGACAGATCCCGACTTTGATGCTTTAATATCCGTGCTCTATCCTATGTTGACAGATTTGAGAAAGAGGTACTACATCTTTTAATGCATATTTTTTTTATGAACAACTTAGCATGTTATATTTACTTTTGAAATAAGGCTATGGCATTATGGATCAATATCTTCATTTTTTAAGTCCAAGAAAATGATTTAAACTGTTTAACATAATCAAATCAAATTTTTGGCAAATGCCAATGAAACTTTAAAGATAAAATACATATATTGACAAACCAGAGTGTAGAAAAACTTGTATGAAATGTAGGTTGTAGATCAAATTTAAAAAAAAATAATAAAAATTCCATCTAATGGTAAAAAAAATTTTAAAAAAAAAATGTAAATTTTGGTCTCCAAACACATTTTAATATAGAGATCACATCTAATGGTTTGGATCGACTTTTTGGACTTTGAAAATTAGAAAACGACTTAGTTGCATGAGACCTCAGGAAGAATTGATTTCATATTAGCCAACCTCTATATATATATATATATATATATAAAAGATGAGATTTTATATAAATGAAAGCCTTAACAGGCAGCTGCACGCACTGTCACTCTGTTCCATTAATATATTTAGAAGTTTATTGTCCATAAATTTAGATGAGTAGATATTTAATGAAATGCTCACAAAATGATGTACAATTTGTTTGCTGAGTACTGAAAGAATCATAACGCATCAAATAAGATGATTAAATATGTCAAGACGGTTTTCATCTTTCCAGTTAAAGGTTGGATTTTCTTTTCTTGTTATTCAGTTTGTCTAATTAAGATAGGTCCTTGTATGGAACAATATATATGTGTTCCCATGAATATGTCAAGGCACGCATTGTACATGCATGTTTGATATTTTTATACTGCTACTTGAAATGGATTTAGATAAAATAGTAAGATATATTAAACAATCGATAAGTTGACAACCAAATTTCGCTTTATTTTATTGTGGATACATTTGATAGAGTAGGATACTGGGATGATCTGAAATGGACATGAAATAAAAAAATAAAAATAAAAAGAGATCACAAACAACAACATGCCAGCTGAAGTAGAATTGGAAACAAAAAGTCGACATCTGTTTGACATAACAGAAAACATGCTCAAGCGAATTTTGGTGATGAACAGTACTCACGCCCCGAGAGTCCAAGGTTGCACCGCGGAGTAAAAGGCATGGATATCAAGCTCCACAACATGACCCTCTGCTGTTACTTTCGGGTTCTTTTTGTATGGAACGTAATAATTATAGCTTCATTTTTGCAAGTATGGAACGTAATAATTAGAAAAGAATATAAATACTACATCAAAGCGTTGAAACGAACATATACAAACTACTCATTTGCTAGTCCATTATAACTGCACAATTGAATAGTACAAATACGACCCTGTTAGACATGTCACATGTGGAGTTCTGGCACCATCATGTATAAAGTTCTGCCATTGTATCAGAATTCAGAACATGCATAATCTCACAGAGCAGCAACAGACGAACAATAAATGACAACTGGCACCAGCCAGGTACTCATGTGTACTAAACAACAATTAAAACAAGCTCAACCAAGAATCCGGAAGAAATTTCTTACAACCAATACGAGGTTTGGACAATATAAAATAGTAATACTCTAATTTAATAATATTTAAAAAGGTTATATGCAGGCACAAGAATGGGAGAGTATTTGCGACGATAAAAGTGACTATCTGCGAGGGTATACCGTCATAAAAGTATTTTTTCTATTAATGACGGTATACTGACAGTATCGGTCGCGAATACTCCTCCCATGCTTGTAGTGGGACCAGCAAAAAAGTTCCTAATTCATTTTTAAATGCTAGACTAATCTACAAATATTAAAAATGAATCCTATAGTTAGATATATATCATTCAATTCTTCACAACACAATATATATTAGTCAGCCTACCAAAGTTATGCATACAGTTTTTGCTTGTTTTAAATAGTTAGTATTTCTTAATTATGAATTGAAAGCAATTGTGCCTACCAAAGTTAAGCAAAGTACTTACTGCTATGACATTAGGAACAAGTGGAACTTAAAATTCACCATTCACATTTAACAGCTGGTATTTATGCATAAGCATAGACATGCTGTTGGAAATTAGATTATACTATTTACCAGTAAAATTGAACTGGAACAATTCATCAATCACATAAGCATAGACGGGAAGAGGTGCGACTGGTTGTGTGCTCAGGCCGAATCAGAGTAAGCGGATTGAAAGGTCGGAGTAAGATGAATGAGGCGCGAGAGAAAGACAAGCCAAAGAACGACATAAGCAAAGAGAGAGAGGCGGAAGGAGGGAGGTCAAATAGATAAACCCTTCTCTAACAGATGACCCTTTAATGTTTTAATTTTCCGTCTATCTCCGTTAGACTCAATCAGCGTCAATTTTTTGCACGAATCTCTAAGCCTATCCACGGTTTAAAAGTGCATAGCACAGATTGACACTATATATGCATAGCACCGTAGACTAACTCTATATATATATATATATATATATATATATATAAGATGAGATTTTATATAAATGAAAGCCTTAACAACAGCTGAACGCACTGTCACTCTGTTCCATTAATATATTTAGAAATTTATTGTCCATAAATTTAGATGAGTAGATATTTAATGAAATGCTCACAAAATGATGTACAATTTGGTTGCTATGAGTACTGAAAGAATCATAACGCATCAAATAAGATGATTAAATATGTCAAGACGGTTTTCATCTTTCCAGTTAAGGGTTGGATTTTCTTTTCTTGTTATTCAGTTTGTGTAATTAAGATAGGTCCTTGTATTGAACAATATATATGTGTTCCCATGAATATGTCAAGGCACGCATTGTACATGCATGTTTGATATTTTTATACTGCTACTTGAAATGGATTTAGATAAAATATTAAGATATATTAAACAGTCGATAAGTTGACAACCAAATTTCGCTTTAGTTTATTGTGGATACATTTGATAGAGTAGGATACTGGGATGATCTGAAATGGACATGAAATAAAAAAAATAAAAAAAAGAGATCACAAACAACAACAACATGCCAGCTGAAGTAGAATTGGAAACAAAAAGTCGACATCTGTTTGATATAACAGAAAACATGCTCAAGCGAATTTTGGTGATGAACAGTAGTCACGCCCCGATAGTCCAAGGTTGCACCGCGGAGTAAAAGGCATGGATATCAAGCTCCACAACATGACCCTCTGCTGTTTCTTTCGGGTTCTTTTTGTATATGATGCCTTGTGCTAGACGGAACTCTCCGGTCCCTCCGACAATGGCCCACTCACCGTGATATACACTCTGGCCCATCACCTGAAGCGATGACCCCTTGAACCTGTTTGATATGCAATGCATATAGAGGTTAGCAAGTTGTACTACCTCTAATTGTCTGTCAGAATTCAAATATTGCAGTGTGTACCTGACAACTAATTAATAGCAAATTGATCAAGTCACCATTAAAGTTGAATAAAGAAAGTTCATTTCGTGTAATTCATATCAGCTATAAGTGTCTAACTTACGTACTACCTGTCATCCTCGAACACAATGCTGAAATAATTTTGCCAGCTTTCGCTGTTCATGTCAGAATTAATATGCAGGCCCCGTGCACGTGCAACGACCTGTGCATTGGACTCGTGTCCATCGTACAAGGCCCAATCATTAACGACGGTATTACCAAATGAATGACGAAGACTTGGGTTTACTATTGTTGATTGGGTACGGTTTGATCCCTTATAGTTTTGGTGCAAGTACAAGTGGAAAAAGAGTTCATTTTTCTTGAGTGTGGAAACAGGAGCGATGATAAACGGGGATTTATCCATGGCAATATAGGACTGTTGATAGAAGGAAGACAGAATCAAGGTTTGATGTTTTTCTATATGATTGGAGAAATGAGAGAGGGGTTAGGGGTATTTATAACCATGCATGCACTCTCTAGATTTATAAAATTAATTTTTATGATGTCATCGATGAGCATCGGATCTGCTCTGAATTCATCAAGAAGACCTGGACTCAACACTCGATACGATAGGAGGGTAGTTCGACATTATTGCAAAGGGACAATTATTGGTGTCAGCTTGCTCTCCAACATTTTTATGGGCAGAAGTAGGAAAATAAGGAAACCGGCGGATCCGGATCAGCTGCTATTTTCAAAGCAAAACAAGTTTGTATCCTCCGGTATCACACCAAATTTCAAATAAATATGACACGATCTCAACTGAGCACTTGAAATTTAGTGTCTCGCTACTACATAAAATGCGACTATACACAGTTAAAAAGTTAATAACACACGGTCTGCAACTGTGTCTGTGCACATTGTGTATGAAAAGGTCGATACATTGTATATAGGTCTGCATATCTCGTAAAATGTATGTATACATTGAGGTTAGCTAATATCAAATCGATTGTTCCTGAGTTCTCATACAACTAAGTTGTTTTTCAATTTTCAAAGTCCAAAAAGTGGATCCAAACCGTTAGATGTGATCTCTATATAAAAATGTGCTTGGAGACCAAATTTTATATTTTGTTTTAATTTTTTTACTATTTATTAAGCCACTTTGAAAATCGCTGATCCAACGGTGGCTTAACAAAACAGTAAAACTAGAAGCCACCGTTGCACTACTAATTTATTTGAGTTCATCATTCTAATTTATTTCAATTTTTAATTGCACTACTAATTATATTTTGTTTAAAATAATACACATTTCAGTGCCATAGACAAACAGGAGGCTGAGAATGTGGCTATTTTGTGATAAAGAACATAGAGTTTATCATCAGAAATTATTTTAGATATTTTCCAAAGGTTTGCCAATTAATCACCTGTTTTGATCTATCATGCATGTTTTCAGATTCATTTGTTATATATATGTATATGTTGTTAATATGTTCGGGGTTCGTTCATGCAGAATAAATTGAGCAGTACACCGTACAAGGAAAGGGAACTACATGCGATCTGTATAACATGGTGTAAGTACTTCTTGTATCATGTTTTACCTCCTGATGAAAAAAGGATCTGAATAGAAACCTGGACAGTTTTTGGTACATGTGATGTAAATTTTTGTGGTAATTGGGAACAACCGTTATTACTACACCTACATGATGTACATTTTTGTCGTTGGTACAACTAGTGGGTACAATTTTTTGACAGCTTTGCTAGTTTTGGGTGGGGGTATAATTTTGGTGGTATAGTACGTACTTACAATTAATGAAGGTTTGAAAATGATATGTACATTTCTGATGGTACAATGATATACGTGTGGTGATCTAGCTATGTTATACTGCTATATATATATATATGGCTTTTTGGTTTATAATTAATGTATATATATATATATATATATATATAGAGAGAGAGAGAGAGAGAGAGAGAGAGATGGGCTACGGTGAGTTACGAAGTAAAGTGACTATTTTACTTCACGCTCATATTTTGTGATTTTTAAGTTCAAAACGTCGATCCGAACCGTTCATCTTGTTCTCCATATTGAAATGTGCTTGGAGACCAAATTTTACATTTTTTGGAATTTTTTTACTATTTATTAAGCAATTTTGAAAGTCGCTGATCTGATGGTCCAGAAAATTTTACTGTTTTTTACTGTTCACAGCAAAACAGAAATTTTAAAAAATGCTTAATAAATAGTAAATAAATTCCAAAAAATGTAAAATTTGGTCTCCAAGCACATTTTAATATGGATTAAACATCTAACGGTTCGGATCGGTCGTTTGGACTTTCAAAATAAAAATACGGCGTGAAGTAGAAACGCGTTTTACTTCGCAACTCACCGTAGCCCACCTCTATATATATATATATATATATGTTGTTAATTATTGGGTATAATATGCATTATGCATGTTGTCTGTTTATATATTGGTTAATTCATTGCATGTTTAAAATTGGTTCAAATGATGGATTTCAAAAATGGCTAGCAAATGGAGGCTAGCTAGCTCCTAATGGGGCCGTAATTAAAAATATATATATAAATCACCAACGGTTTAAATTAAAACAAATGTCAAAGGTAAGATAAGAATGCCAACGCAAATAAAAACAAAAACAATGGTGTATGTGACTTTTGCCATCTGAAAACAAATTCAAAAGTCGCGGTGTTAAGAACCTATGCTATCGCTTTAAAAAACGCAAGCTATGCCATTGAACGCGCAACGGCCCCAGTTTATAATGCTGTTATGTAAGCAACGCCATCGGTTGGTTAATCTAAGCGATAGCATATGTGCGCAACACCATTGGGTCATCCGACAGGATGGCAAAAGTGAACACATTTTCTATCGGGGCGATATGCATCGGTTCAGAACTCGATGGCGGAATGCTATTTCAACCAATATAAAAGTGTTTTTCTCTAATAGTGTTAACTAGTATTTAGAGTGTGGTTCTGGAACTAAATTTCTTTCATTATATATTTTTGCTTATAATTTTCTACTGCCTTTAGTATTGATTAGAGGACACCTTTCTGATTAGTATTGCTAAGAGTAATTAATATACATTCTATCACTATTTCAACCCCCAAAGAAATGGTTTATTGTAGCCTGCACTGGAACTAGAGGCCTCCGAGTAGGCATGTTATCTCGGATCGAAATCTAAAAAAGGAGCAGATTTGAACATGCGAACAACTATATTTGTAATCTAAACAAATTAAAACAATTATAGTTTTACATGCGAACAACTTTTCGATCACTTAATAAGCAATATAAAATAGTTTGATCTAATTTAATAATGTTTATGAAGTTTATATGCCGGATCAGGTTAAAGTTAACAAATTTTTTAAATGTTAGAATAATCTAGACATATTAAAAATGAATCATGTAGTTAGATATATATCATTCAATTCTTCTCAAAACAAAATATATTAGTCAGCCAACCAAAGTTATGCATACAGTTTTTGCTTGTGTTAAATAGTTTGTATTTCTTAATTATGAATTGAAAGCAATTGTGCATACATATAATATTATAGAATATTAATTCCTATATCTGACATTTACTTGCTATTTTCATAAATACCACATCTACAATAATTTTTGAAATACAATTATTTGTTTTGCAAAATTATTGTATAATGATCTGGTGTAAAAATAAAATCATTAGGGACTGGTACTAATATGTATATGATCTATCTTCTACTAATATGTAGATGATGGAGACCTTAGGCGTTTTCTTTACTTCTCACTTTCAAAGACCTCAGATCCGGTCTCCTTATGCGCAGAAATCAGACCAACATTCAATACAGAGAGAGAGAGAGAGTATTAATTGATCAAAACGGCGCTAGAAGGAGAAAGCATTTTATATAACAAAAACCCTAAAATAACATTTCTACACGGCTCTTTATTAAACGTCCATGTAGCTCTCTCAAGGCTTTCTACACTGTTATTTAAACATAAAACCGTGTACAATTTCTACCTTTCTACACGGCTCTTTATATAAAGGTCTGTGTAGCTCTCTCAAGCTTTCTACACTGTTATTTAAAAAAACATCCGTGTACAATTTATACATTTCTACACGGCTCTTTATATAAAGGTCTGTGTATCTCTATCAAGCTTTCTACACTGTTATTTAAAAAAACATCAATGTACAATTCCTACCTTTCTACACGGTTCTTTAATAAATATCCATGTAGCTCTCTCAAGGCTTTCTATACTGTTATTTAAACAATAATCCGTGTATAATTCCTAATAAACGTCCGTGTAGCTCTCTCAAGGCTTTCTACACTTATTCTTTAATAAATATCCATGTAGAGATCCCACAGATATTTTGGGCTTCCAAAAAATTACAATTTCTACACGGTTTTTATATAAAATTGTCAAATCTGTGTACAATGTGCAGTGTACAATGACCATTTTTGTAGTAGTGTGTAGAGTTTAAATTTACAATGTAAATTAGTAAAATAGCTTAATTAGTTGATTTGCTATAATTATTAAATATATTTTGAATGAAAAGTTTAATTATGTTTAATTTATAAAGTGATGTAGTTATTGTATTTTAATTTATGTATCGTCTTTGTTCAGATACAAGCATGTGAGACCTTCTAGATGTTGAAATACAACATTATCTTTTTTTTTTGGTTGTCCGTGGTAACCGGAAATTCTACAAGGTTACAAATTTTTTTTTCGTTATTTGTGGGATTTGTGGTGTGGAATGGTGGAGTGTGGTCGTTTGTGCAAAACGGATAACTGAATAAAATTTTCAGTTACCACATAGGTAACCGAAAAAATTCTTAGTTTTTATGGTTTTTGTAATTTGGTCGTTTGTGCAAAATGGATAACTGAATAAAATTTTCAGTTATCTCATAGGTAACCGAAAAAATTCTTAGCTTTTATGATTTTTGTAATTTGGAGAGTAATGAATCTGTTTTGTGATTTTTTTTATTTACGTTTTATTAAAAAAAAATCCTTCACCAGCTCCCTTCAAATTATTGTGAAAAATAGTGGTATTACCACCGATTTCATAGAAATCAAAGTATACCTGATATGGTACCTAAAATAGGTACCAAAATCAAATATGAAAAGTCATACATCAAGTCATCATCAACAAACATAAAAGCATACAAGGAGAGATAGTACTTCAAATTATTGTGCAAACATATATAACCTTCACGCATGAGAAAATAAAATTGCTACTTTTCAACAGAGCCATTGATTTTTTTTTTCTAGAAATAAAGGTCTGACACATAGTCACTACAACAAAAACAATACTATCAGTGACCGGTGCAGTCACGCGACGTTGAAACTGTTTTCCTTCAAAAAATAAAATAAATAATTAAATTACTGGTTTTGGTGACCAATATTTTCAGCGAATGTATAGATCAGCCACCCCTTTTCTTCCGGTCACTGAAAATGTTGGGTAAACAAAAAAAATGCTATTTCGGGCATGTGATGCTCCATTAAAATAGTAAAACATGTATAAAGAGCAAAGTGTACCGTTCTTTTAAGATTATGAACATTATCGTATACTTGTATCATCTCATACATAATACCATACTTCTGTCGTATATGTCCAAGGGCTAAGATTTCAATTTTGTTTGGCTTCACTAATATTTTATATGAACTTGATTATTTTATATGAAGTTCATTATTTTATTTGAAATTGTCTAAAAAAAATATCAATAGGAGTTAAATTCAAATTGGATGACAAATTTGGCAAATAATTGCTGTAATTATTGAGTCAACTTTAAATTTATAGCTTCATTTTTGCAAGTATGGAACGTAATAATTAGAAAAGAATATAAATACTACATCAAAGCGTTGAAACGAACATATACAAACTACTCATTTGCTAGTCCATTATAACTGCACAATTGAATAGTACAAATACGACCCTGTTAGACATGTCACATGTGGAGTTCTGGCACCATCATGTATAAAGTTCTGCCATTGTATCAGAATTCAGAACATGCATAATCGCACAGAGCAGCAACAGACGAACAATAAATGACAACTGCCATCAGCCAGGTACTCATGTGTACTAAACAACAATTAAAACAAGCTCAACCAAGAATCCGGAAGAAATTTCTTACAACCAATATGAGGTTTGGACAATATAAAATAGTTTTACCCTAATTTAATAATATTTACAAAGGTTATATACAGGCACAAGAATGGAGGAGTATTCGCAACGATAAAAGTGACTATCTGCAATTGTATACTGATACGGCTCAAGTTCCGGAGGACGGGACCGTAAGGTTTGGTTGTTTTGGGAGCTCGACTCGTCCCAGCTTGGGAAAACCGGGCCGAGTCTCGGTAGAGTGACTTAGGGTAATTGTCAAAGTACTCGTACTCTAACCTCTTGGTACCTTCTATTATCTTTTGGTCCGCCCCCGAATACCTCGGGATTTGGGACTTATATAGATGATTCTCCGACAACCATTCCGTGTTGTCAGAATTGTCAGGGACTGTACGAGGACGGTTTAGGGTCGCGTAACTGTCCTACGTGGCGCCCCTGCGGATGTCATGGGCTGGCCATGTCGAGATAGGCCTTTTGCCGGGCTTTAGGCTTGGGCCTTTCCGCCTTGGGCCATGTTGATTCCGTGGGGATAGGGGCCTTATTGTTGGTCCCGACCTAGCCTCCTAGGGGTCCTAGGCTGGGTTATTCATGACCCAAATCCGTTCTCCTTGGGCCCTTGTTTACATGGGCCTATCATTAGCCCCCTAAGCCGAGATGTATTCGAGTGAGAAGTGCATGAGTGAGGTACATTTCGGCTTGATTATTAATCGTTAGTTTTGTTGATTTGACGATATATGTTAATCAGAATTGGGTAAAAGTGAGAATTATGTCGACGCACAGCAGTTAAGAAGAGGTGTCGTAAGTTATTTGGAACTTTCAATGGTTCATCACGCGACATAGTTCATAATAAGTTAATAACGTGACATTACTCTGCATAGGGCTCAGTGGTCTTGTTCATGACATAACATTGACAATCTTAGAAACTACTACTTAGTATCCTGTGAGATCTTGGGCTCGTCTCTCAGTCGGAGTCGGAATACCATTGTTGTATGTCTCTTTTCGGGTATGTCTCTTGCCTGTATTTTTCGATGGCACATGTTGGGCATGTAAAATGTTTAAACCTCAGGTCTTCACGTGTTTTTGGTGGGTAACCAGAGATGCAAGCTGGATGGAATGCCTCCATACACTCAACGCATGTAAACATCAGATGTCACTTGCCGTACCTTTCGCATTTTGGGCAGAAGTCAACCTTCTCTTGTATGCGAGACGTGGCGTCAGCTGTTTCCATGTGTCTCGCTTGTAATAGCGCCGGATCGTTGCTCATGTTTTGAGATCGGGCTTTTGGTAGAGGGAGATGAAAATATATCCTCTTTTGTCGTTATGACTATTATATATAGCTGTTTGCTGATATCATGTCCATCGGGTGTCGTGCTAGGTCCTTTTATTACTGTGTGAGCGTGGTGTTTATTAAATGTTTGTGGTACTCTTTTCCTCCTCTCCCCCCTTTTTTTTTATTATTTAGAACGAAAGGCCAATCTTTCCTGTTCTCCCCCCCTTTTATGACTATTATATTTAGAACGAACACCAGCAAGTATGGTGGCTGTTGAGTGGCCTCGCGTGGTGTGGTTCGGTAGGCCCACATGACTTCATTTAACATGTCGGGCCAATCTTTCCTGTTCTATGCGACCTTTTTCTTGAGGCCGTCAATGATGGTTCTGTTGCTGACCTCGGTGAGACCATTGCTCTGTGGGTGACTGAAAGAAGCAAAGTTGTTACGAATGCCTAGCCTGTGTAAGAAAGATAGTGTGCTAGTCGCATTAAATTGGGTGCCATTGTCCGAAGTTAATGCTCGCGGCAGACCGAAACGGCAAATCATGTTTTTCCAGATGAATTTTTGGATGACAATGGCTGTGACAGATGCGAGGGCTTCAGCCTCGATCCATTTGGTGAAGTATTCCACCGCGACTATTATCCATCGTCTTTGTCGAACCGCTAGGGGAAAGGGGCCAACGAGAATGGCCATGCACCTGGAATGCTGACTTGATCGTAAGCCGGCACGTTGCTTATCTTGCTGTGAAATTGGCATTGCTCACATTTGCAGACCAGGTTGGTGGCATCTTGGTGAATTGTTGGCCAGTAGAATCCGGCACGTAAGATCCGTTTAGCCAGAGTCTTAGTGCCTTGATGGCTGCCACAGATCCCGGCATGTGTCTCAGCTAGCATTTCCTTAGCCTTGTCTTCACAGAGGCATCTTAGCCAAGGTCAGAGGTAACCTCGCTTATATAGTTAATTGCCGAAAATAGAATAGAGAGGTGCAATTTTCCACAGCTTACGCGCCTCCATTGTGTCGTCCGGCAATGTCCCGGTGGTGAGGAAGTTCCATATCGGCGTGAACCATGTGGTATTGTCGTCAGTGGTGACGAACACGCTAGCAGCCTTGGTATCAATGCTAGATGTTGGAACCTCCATCACGATGACTGGTTTGTCTTTATCCAAATTGCCTGCAGCGCCAAGTTTGGATAAAGCATCAGCTTGACAATTTCTATTGCGGGGAACGTGGACAATTTCGATCTTGTCAAACTGTTGTTTTAAGGATTGTAATTGTTCGTGGTACTTGCGTAACCGTTCGTTATCAACACGGATCTCGGCATTGATATGTTTCATGGCTCCTAGCTCTTTGACTAGTTTGGAATCACTATAAAGATGAACTTCCCTTTAAGCCTGCAATCATGGCTTCATATTCGGTTGTGTTATTGGTGACAGGAAACAGGAAATGTAGTGCGTAGTTCAGGGTTTCACCCATTGGTCCTGTTAAGGAGATGCCTGCCCCGGCGCCCTGTATAGAAGCGGCGCCATCAAGATAAATAGTCCATTTACTTTCCGATGAGTCAGGTGTTCCCGAATATTCTGCTATGAAGTCGACAAAAATTTGTGACTTGATAGCTGTTTGCGGGAAAAAAGAAATGTTGAACTCCGATAACTCCAAGGCCCAAGACAACAGTCGGCTGGAGGAGTCAAAGTTGGTGAAAGCCTTTTTAAGTGTGACACTGATGTAAATATGAATGGGATGTGATTGGAAGTACGGGCGTAATTTCCTGGCCGCGACGACTAAGGCGTACGCGGCCTTCTCCAGTTGGGAGTACCTGGTTTCGGCATCCCGTAACACATGCGAGAAAAAGTAGATCGATTTTTGAACTTTTTCGTCACGAACCAGGGCTGCGCTGACCGCACGGCTGGTCGTGGCAATGTATAGAGCTAGTGTTTTTCCATCTGTGGGTCGGCTGAGCCAGTCGCCCCGTGAGAGTTTGCAATTCTTTTAGGTTTTTTGGGGGGGGTCATATCTAAGATTGCTTTGGACTTAGAGGGATGAATTTCGATTCCTCGCATGGAAACCATGAACCCTAAGAACTTGCCTCCTGTAAGGCCAAAAAAGCTCTTCTTCGGGTTCAACTTCATGTTGGCTCCGTTTAGGTGGTGAAAGTTTCTTGTAGATCGTCGATATGCCCCATGTCGGTCATGCTTTTAACGAGTAGATTGTCCATGTAAGCTTCGAGGTTGCACTCGAGTTGCGGTTTACCGACAGTGTTCATCATTCTTTGGAAGGTGGCCCCTGAGTTTTTGAGCCCAAACGGCATGACCCTGTAACAATAGAGACCAAAGTTAGTGGTAAAAGATGTTTTTTCCTCGTCCGCCTCGTGCATCATAATTTGGTTGTATCCAGAAAAAGCATCCATGAAACTGAGGAACGCGTGCCCGGATGTTGAGTCCACCAATTGGTCAATTTTTGGCATGGGGAATGGGTCCATCGGACAAGCTTTGTTGAGGTCTGTATAGTCAATGCACATTCGCCAATCGCCATTAGATTTCTTTACTAGAACCGGATTGGCCGTCCATTCAGGATTGACTATCTGCAATGGTATATCGTCATAAAAGTATTTTTTTCTATTATTAACAGTAGTATTCGGGACGGTATACCGACAGTATCGGTCGCAAATACTCCTCCCATTCTTGTAGCGAGGACCACCAAAAAAGTTCCTAATTCATTTTTAAATGCTAGACTAATCTACAAATATTAAAAATGAATCCTATAGTTAGATATATATCATTCAATTCTTCACAACACAAAATATATAGTCAACCAAGCAAAGTTATGCATACAATTTTTGCCTGTGTTAATATATAGTTTGTATTTCTAAATTATGAAAGCAACTGTGCATACATATAATTTTTCAGAATATCTATATCTAACTTTCACTTGCTATTTTCAGAAATCCCACATCTACAATATTTTTTGAAATACAATTTTTGCCTGTGTTAATATATAGTTTGTATTTCTTAAATTCAAATTGGATGACAAATTTGGAAAATAATTGCTGTAATTATTCAGTCAACTTTAAATTTATAGCTTCATTTTTGCAAGTATGGAACGTAATAATTAGAAAAGAATATAAATACTACATCAAAGCGTTGAAACGAACATATACAAACTACTCATTTGCTAGTCCATTATAACTGCACCATTGAATAGTACAAATACGACCCTGTTAGACATGTCACATGTGGAGTTCTGGCACCATCATGTATAAAGTTCTGCCATTGTATCAGAATTCAGAACATGCATAATCGCACAGAGCAGCAACAGACGAACAATAAATGACAACTGCCACCAGCCAGGTACTCATGTGTACTAAACACCAATTAATTAAAACAAGCTCAACCAAGAATCCGGAGGAAATTTCTTACAACCAATATGAGGTTTGGACAATATAAAATAGTTTTACCCTAATTTAATAATATTTACAAAGGTTATATACAGGCACAAGAATGGGAGAGCATTCGCGATGATAAAAGTGACTATCTGCGAGGGTATACTGTCATAAAAATATTTTTTCTATTAGTGACGGTATACCGACAATATCGGTCGCGAATACTCCTCCCATTCTTGTAGTGAGACCAGCAAAAAAGTTCCTAATTCATTTTTAAATGCTAGACTAATCTACAAATATTAAAAATGAATCCTATAGTTAGATATATATCATTCAATTCTTCACAACACAAAATATATAGTCAACCAAGCAAAGTTATGCATACAACTTTTGCCTGTGTTAATATATAGTTTGTATTTCTTAATTATGAAAGCAACTGTGCATACATATAATATTTCAGAATACCTATATCTAACTTTCACTTGCTATTTTCAGAAATCTTACATCTACAATATTTTTTAAAATACAATTATTTATTTTATTAAATTATTGTATAATGCTCGGGTGTAAAAATAAAATAATTGCAAATAAACTATGGACATGATCTCCAAATTTAGTCATTGTTGGACTAATTCTGCTTGTATAGATGAGATGAGTA
Source organism: Carex rostrata (assembly GCF_964058835.1). Classification (NCBI taxonomy): domain Eukaryota; kingdom Viridiplantae; phylum Streptophyta; class Magnoliopsida; order Poales; family Cyperaceae; genus Carex; species Carex rostrata. Next base: position 1,780,561 of record NC_135924.1, read on the forward strand.
TTTAGGTTTAAATGCACCTTAAATACTTCCGCTATCCTATACGAATGATTAATTTATTGCCACTAATAAAAAAAATGTAAACTTACATGCAAAAGTTGATATTAAATGTATTTTTGCATTTCAAAACTAATTCATCAAAAAAAGATATCAATAAAACCTCGAATTATATCTAATATTAGACTTATTTTGCTCTCAAATTGAAATATACACACACACACTGTGAAATATGAATACAGTTAACATATATATATATATATATATATATATGATCTATCTTCTACTAATATGTTATTGCAATCAATAAATAATAGATGGTCTTATATGTAATATGTGTCCTTGTAAGCCAACTAGCTAAGACATAGCCTGTGCGATTTTATTATGAAGTTATAACATTTAACAAGCCACCATTTACAGGGACGTCAATAATGTGTGTACTAGACTTAGTATCAAGAAGACCTAGACTCAACACTCAATATAAGATGGAGGAGGGTAGTTCGACATTATTGCAAAGGAACAATTATTGGTGTCAACAGCTTGCTCTCCGTACACATTTATGGGTCGAAGTCGGAAACCGGATCCGCTGTTTTTCTCGATACAAGTGGAGGGTGTGTTTGGATAGCTGAAGAATAATCACTCATATGGATTAGCACTATTTTGAACTATTATTTTATGTTAGAGTGTATTTGGATTAGCAAATATGGACTATTCTTTGTATGTCTTTTGTGGGTTTTCTCACTATTCTACTAACCCAATAAAATGATGAATTAGCTACTATTTTCAATTTTAGGGTTAGCTCTATTCTTGTTATATTCCCTGTTTCTTTCAAACGTTCCTAGAAAAAAACGAGATTGTATCCTCCTGTACGAATTCCAAATAAATATGGTACGATCTTAGCCGAGTGATTGAAATTTAGTGCCTCACTAATACAGAAAGTGCAACTATACACGGTTAAAAATGCTAATGACACACTATTCTGCAACCGTGTCTGCGCGCATCGTTTATAAAAAGGTCGACACATTGTATAGATTTGGAGAACTGTGTCAGATCTCCAAAAAGAAGACGTTGAAATAGGTTATTTTTATATACTCGATCATAATAACCGTGTATAATAACAAGAGTTATATAGACGGTTTTACAAGGTATCCATATATGATTTATTTAAACCATACATAGCTGGTAAATACAAACCGTGTATGTTACTATTTTTACACGGCTTGTTTTTAAGAAATGACTTGGAAAAAAAATAGAGAGACATGCATTATAACAAAAAGGTGTGAAAATTTGTACTTCTTTCATAACACAAGGATTATACAATAAAACCGTAAAGAATTATTTGAGCATCAGAAAATGCCTGTCCGAAAATGCTCTCTAGGACTTCCGAAAATATCCTCCAACATTCATATATGATTTTTAATAAAAAAAGCCGTGTACAATTTGATCAACTTGTACATGGTTTTACTCTTTACAACCGAGTACAATTTGACCATATTTTTCGAAGCAAATTTCGGAACAGTGTTTTCTGACTTTGGACACAGATTTAGTGGAAAATTTTAACAATAGTATATATTATACAGTGTATGCTTTGTGTTTCTGTACTAGTGTATAGTGTATGCAGAACCAGCGAAAAGTTCCCAATTTTTTTAAATGTTAAATTGATCTACACAAATTAAAAAAAATCTTATAGTTGGATTATATCATTCAACCTGGTTTTCACAAAAATATAATATACTGGAGCGCAAAGCAATTTGAAATGGAATTAATAAACAACAGACACACTCAAGCACTGCAGTGAGTCGTAGCAGCCACAGGCCCTACAGCTACAGAATACGAAAAAGACAATTCGGTTTTTTTTTTTTTTAAATAAAAAAATCCCTTGAGCGATCGAGTAATTCGTTGTTACCGTAAGTGTATTGTATGTAATAAATCGAAAGAGATTAACCTAAAAGAAATAAAAAGATATATTATTCATTGTTGCCACTTGAGAGTGAATGAAACATGGGATATGTTATGTACTAGACATAGTAACAAGAAGACTTAAGAGTCAACACTCCATACAAGAGGAGGGTACGTAGTTCCACACATTATATATTGCAAAGGTACAATTATTGGTGTCACCTTGCTCTCCGTACAGATTCCATGTTTATGGGTAGAAGTAGGAAACCGGATCGATTAGCTGATTTTCTCGATACAAAAGGATGGTGCTTTTGGATGGGAGAAGATTAATAATCACTAATCTGAATTAGCACTATTTTGAACTATTATTTTATGTTTGTGTGTATTTGGATTAGCAAATATAACTAATTTTTGTTTGTCTTTTGTAGATTTTCCCACTATTCGACTAACCCAACAAAATGTTGGGTTATCTACTATTCTCAATCTTAGTGTTAGCTCTATTATTGCTCTATTCCTTGTTTCATCCAAACATTTGTAGAGAAAAAATGAGTTTGTATTCTCCAGTACAGCACCAAATTCCAAATAAATATGGCACGATCTCAACCAAGCGATTGAAATTTAGTGCCTCACAACTACATAAAGCGCAATTATACACAGTTAAAAAATTTAATGACACAGTTCTGCAACTGTGTCAGCAAGTATCGTGTACAAAAAGGTCAATACATTGTACACGGTTGAGGAACCGTGCCAGATATCTTAAAAGAAGATGCTGAAATAGGTGATTTATACACGGTCATAATAACCGTGTATAATAACAAGGGTTATATACACAATTTCTATAAGGAGTCCTTGTATGATATGTGTAAACCATACACAGCTGGTAAATACAAACCATGTTACTCTTTGTACACGGTTTGTTTTTAAGAACCATGTAAACTTTCTATTTGTTTCAATTTTCATTTATAATTGGCTATCATCCATATTTTCTAGCCATTAAATCCAAATTAATTACGCATCCATAATTCAGAAAATATTTACAACATACATAAAATAATATTCAATATCCAACATTTCAACACACAGAAAACAATTACATTCACGTCATAAGCAATATAAAATAGTTGGACCCTAATAATTTAATAATGTTTACAAAGTTTATAAGCAGGATCAGAAAAACTTCCCAATTTTTTGAATGTTAGAATAATCTACACATATTAAAAAAAATTCCTATAGTTAGATATATATCATTCAATCTTTCACAAAATAAAATATACTAGCAAAACCATTGGTGCATTGAAAAGAGCACAAATAATTAAGGAATTTAAGATGGAATTAATAAAAAGGCGACACGCTGAAGCATAGCAGCGAATCGCAGCAGCTAAAGAGGTGGCAATGAGTTAACATCCGAAAAATACAATGGTCACAAGTAGGGGTGGCAATGAGTTTGAGATGGAATTAATTATAAACAGGCGACACGCTGAAGCACTGTAGCGAACTGCAGCAGCTAAAGTGGTGGCAATGAGCTAAAAAGGTGGCAATGATCTAAAATCCGAAAAATACAATGGTCGCAAGCAATGTTATTAAATGCGGTTCTTATGCAGTATGCGGAAAGTCATTGCATACTGCGTATACAGTATGCGGCCGCGTATATGAATTATTATGCGGACTTATGTATACGGAATTTAAAATGAGAATTCAAATATATACGTATGTATTTGAATTTATTTTCATATAAATCCATGTAACAAATATAATGCCACAAAACACAAGATGTGTGTGTGTGTGTGTCGGTCACTGACTTAGTACTTTACAATATATTTATATACGTTTTAAATGAATAAAAAGTGAAACCAATTTATTTCTAAGGTCCTTTGTTTTAGGACTTTAAAAAATTACAAAAAGTGACTAATGAATAATGAATAAGTTGTGCATTATCAAGATAGGGCCCAAAATTACATATATAAAATAGGCCCAAAATACATTGCATTTGATAGTGCGTTACGACTCACTGAGATGATGATGTGGCATTAAAGCTTCTTTAGTCTGGCTGTACAATGAAGATACTTTAGTCCACAGCTCTAAAACAATAAAATGGAACCGTTTGAGAGCCTATAAAAGGCACTGGGAACTAATGAAAAAATTACTTGACCGGACCAAGTCTGCATGAGTAATTAATGGGTTTTGGATCAGATCCGACATGGTTGGTCTGATTTGGATTTAAAATTTTATTTAATAATTAATAAATATGTTGGTCTGATTTGGATTTAAAATTTTATTTAATAATTAATAAATATTTTTAAATGCATTGCATAATACATATGCGGACCGAATAGCCATATCTTATGTGGTTGCTCTCCGCATACGTAGCATACGTATATACGGCCGCATATGTGCGGCCATATGAACTGAATTTTATTACACTGGTCACTAATAGAGGTGGCAATGAGCTGACAATGAGTTGCTAAAGAGCGAACTAAGTCTCACTCATAATTAGTTTTTTGTGGATCAAACTAAGAGAGCAAGTTTGGATTTTAGATCTCGAGCTAAAACTACTGTTTAAGACTGACTCGTGGCTTGTCCGAGCAAAAGCCGAGCTGACCTGTTACGAGTTATTGGTAGATTCTTAAATTTATATATTTTCTATCTTAAATTTTCATAGTACATCTTATTAATTATGGCTCAAACAGAATGACATTTATATGACTAATTATTGAGGAATACTCTAATTAATTCAAGTGCAACTAAGCAAATTAATTACCATAAATTAAGTTCGTAGCTAAATTAATACATATTAAAATATCAAATTCCTGAATTCATACAAACATAGTTCACAGAATGAATTCATGCATACCAAATCAAATAAATTCATACAAAATTAACTTAATTGCTTATAATTAATTCACAAATATTTCATACAAAATTACCAATCAACTTAAGAACAGTTCAAAGTGTAATTACCATAACGCTGGCTATAACATCCATAGACCATAATATCCCCCAATCTAAAGTGAACGGATACGGTTAAAATATTAAACTACGTATAGTAAATGGCTCGTTAATGACCAAGTTGGCTCGTGCCAAGCCAGGTCAAACTCACACTCATTAATTCTGACTCAAGTCTATGGTGAACGAGCTAGTTTTAGCTCGGTCTACTAATGAACAAGTTGTTACCGAGAAAAAGTCCTTGGGAGAGTAATTTATTGTTACCATAAGTGCCAATTTTTTTATATTAATATCTATCATTTTATAGAAAATAACACAAATATCTATGTTTTTCTTGTAATTTTAAAAAATGCCTAAACTGTCAATAAATTCAGCGGTCCACTTTCTTTCTCAATCACCAAGATTCTCGACGGTCCAAAAAGAAAGTGGACTGCCGAGTTTCTTGGCGGCTCAGATTATATATATATATTTTTTTTAATTTGAGGTGAATTTGATGAGAAGATAAAATTAGTGTTATTTAAATCGAAAGAAATGTAACTAGAAAATAAAAAGAGATATTATTTGTTGTTGCCACGTGCACAGCACATGATTTATAATTAAGGGGACAGCTTGGGTTTTTCATTTGAAATGGGCGAATTGTTCGATCAGAGCTGTTCCATTCTTATCTTTCGAGTGAATGAAGCATGGGATATGTTATCATCGGTTTTAAGTCGCACGGATACTTTCATGATTTGTTTGGATTTAGTGCATATGAATTTTGGTTCCGTATCCTTCCTACTCATCTGACTTCAAGCAAATTGAAACGGATGGCCTAGAATAATCTCCGCCGGGCTAACTTCAATCCGTTGCCTATAGAGACTGTAGGAATCCGTTTTGAGATTTGCGCTAGGTTAAAAGAATCGTCTGATCGTAATTATCCTTAGTCAAGTAAAGAGGTACTTGGCCTGACTTTCTCATTGGAGTCACGAAGATCGTTATCTACTTATCGGAGTTGCTCTTCTTGTCCATAAAATGAACTTTTGCGGTTGTTGTGTAAGAATAGTAGAATTGAACTTTAGTCTATGCTGAGGAGTTTATGTTATGTTGTCTTAAGAACGTTTAGTTCATAAATAGAGGCTATGAAGGCTTAGTTTAGGGATAGTAGTGCTTTAAGACTCAGGTATGGTTTAAGATTATAGATAAATGAAGGCTAAAGAAGGTGGTCTTAATTCTCGCTAAGGAACTGATGTTTCAAAATATTAATCGATTAAAAAATTTAAAAGAGACATAAGAAGGCTAAAAAAAGTGTTTATTTTTTTTTTATCTTCTTCAATATTTTTTACCTAGAGCAATAGATATAAAGCAGTATCAGATTTATTCATGATCAAACGGTTCTCATATTTTCCTACCATTATATAATCTCTAATAAAATTAACGGAATGTTTTATCAGAAGGGTAATATAGTCATTTTAACAGAAAAACGTTCCCTTCTATTTCCTACGTCTTCGCCTCTTTCCTTCCTCGCTTCGTCTGTAGTCTCTCTTTTCTCCTCACTTCATTCCTCTAGCGTAAAGATCGTGTCAGCTCTTTGGCAAGTGTCTGTTTGGTGGCAGGTTTGTGGGCCCATGGCCTACGGGCTGTGTTTCATTTAGCTTCTTCGTTTCAGGTCCTTTTATAGAATGAAATTATATGGTATGGCAAATATGGTACTTGTTACCAAGTTATACTAACTTTTGTCGAAATACCTCGGGTTGTTAGCTTTGTATTTGCACATTGAGGTTGCATCAAGCCATAGTTGGTCAATTGTAAAATAACACGAAATTGGTCAAGTTAAGAATAATTTCCCAATTAATGCTATGATACAAATTTTGTCTAATCAAGGCTTAATTTCGATTTTGAAAAAAATGGTAATGTCATTGTGCTAAACTGGGTTTGCAGAAAGCATGCTTTAATGGACACTGAATGGTTAATGGGTTTAATATTTACAAATTTGACCACTTGAAATGTAGTTAAATAAACTATACCAGTTAGGGCTAGTACTAGCAGTTCTATAGGGCAGCACCAAAATTCCCTAATTATTCCTTATCGCACTATATTATGAACAAACAGAATTGCAATAACTTGCTAATGTTGTAATGCTACAAAAGAACGCAATATGAAAATTTTATAGCAATACAAAACTTGGAATAACACATGCAAAACAGTATACTGACACTAGTGGACATCTATAATAACACATGTAAACATATCCTGTTCTATTTGGAAGAATCCAAATGAGATATGCTTTACTGGTAAATCAATTAAGGAAAATAGAAACATAATTCTTCTAATTATTTCTCTTATACACTATTGGACAAGACATGTAAAAGAAGAGCTCTGCCTTGCTACTAGGAACTGGGTGCCTGGAGATGTGGATAACATTCCTCTGCAGGAATGATACTCTACTGAACAGCATATTGGAAAATTTGCTATATGCGCAGCAAAAAAAAAAACTTTTCCAAACCAATTTTCTAATTTTGCTCTTTCTAGCACAACTCTGTTTCATACAAATAATATACTGGATTTTCTGAACTGCTCAGAAAACAGAAACTCTTTCATTCATTTGCTCTGTCTAGCACAACTCTGTTTCATACAACTAATATACTGGATTTTCTGAACTGCTCAGAAAACAGAAACTCTTTCATTCATTTGCTCTGTCTAGCACAACTCTGTTTCATACAAATAATATACTGGATTTTCTGAACTGCTCAGAAAACAGAAACTCTTTCATTCATTTGCTCTGTCTAGCACAACTCTGTTTCATACAACTAATATACTGGATTTTCTGAACTGCTCAGAAAACAGAAACTCTTTCATTCATTTGCTCTGCCTAGCACAACTCTGTTTCATACAAATAATATACTGGATTTTCTGAACTGCTCAGAAAACAGAAACTCTTTCATTCATTTGCTCTGCCTAGCACAACTCTGTTTCATACAAATAATATACTGGATTTTCTGAACTGCTCAGAAAACAGAAACTCTTTCATTCATTTGCTCTGTCTAGCACAACTCTGTTTCATACAACTAATATACTGGATTTTCTGAACTGCTCAGAAAACAGAAACTCTTTCATTCATTTGCTTTCGTTACAAAATCATCTCTACTTACATAGTTAATATACCTAATACAAAATCTATTTTTAGATCTCCAGTACTTCCATAACATTCTAAAATTGATAAATGCTCCTTAATAATCTATGCTAAATAGAGATATTCTAATTAAATATTCTGACTACTAATCTAAATAGAGAAATATGCTACTATAGCTTCAGACAACTACTTTTAGAAAATAATCACAGCAACTTCGATCAATTTTTAACAGAGCAGCTCATGGTGACAGATGAAGCATTTGATGAAGCTAGAGAAGAAGGGACTCAGTAGAAGTCTAGAAGGCTATTTTTATAACTTTTGATATGTTGAATAAGTTTTTTGTGCGAGTTATATGTGTGGCAAAAACATCCCTTATGCTAACTATGTTGTTCTCGTTATGGTACCTGTGTGCCAGTACCAGTGTTTTGGGTACCAGGATAGTTAGTTGGCAAGTAAAAATTTTAAGTAGTTTCTAATTCCTATCAGCCGGTAGGAGTAAACGTATGGTTTGTTTCCATGCACCTTGTGTCTTGAAGTGATTTAGTTAGTGATATCAGACAAATGTTGTTGTTATCACTAGCTAAGTAACGCTCCGTCTAATTTTGTTTTCTGGAAAGTACTGCTTTTGGCTTAATAACTTTTAAATTGAAATATACATTGTGCTCTATGAACTAACTACCATCGACATATATCCTTGCAGCAACTAACTAATGTTGATCTCGCCAATAGCATATGCTGATCATGCACACTCCACAATAAAACCTCCAATAATTATTTTTTGATTGGTAATGTGTGCTTGTATGCTTGACTCATTGTTATATTATCAACAAATAAAGAGGAGACAATAAAACCTTGGTAGCACCTACCAAGTTTTCAAAAAAACAAACAAATAAAGAGGAGACAGTTGAAATATCCTTATTATTTTGTATTCATCATGTCTTTGTTTTTTAAATTTATATATCAAAGTAAAACCGTTAAATGTGATATATTTTATTTTCTCTATATGCACATAAAAAATTATCACTATTCAATTTTAGTTTTATATAAATGAATAATTTAAAAATCAATGCCACAACTTATTCACATCAATATATTTTTGCAAACTCTTGATAACAATTTAAATAAAGTTAAATATTATAATTATTTATATTTGCATAGAGAAAATAATGTCGATGTTAACTAATATTTTATTTTGATATTTGAGTTTTAATTTAAAGTTATTAAAATTTTAAAATAGAGATACAGAAATGAGACATATCAACTTTCTCGATCCAATAAAATATGCACAAACCTGACCTTTAATTTCAAAGAATATTGGGCCCTGAACTAAAGCCCATGAGGTCGACCGGCTTTTTTCATTTAAAAAATATTGGAGTTCTGTCTGTTCGGTCCAACCAGTTATAAATATTTTGCATACGAGCCCATGAGCCCATGAGCCCATGAGCCCATGAATATCCCCTAATTCCACGTATCAATTGGTTAGGCCGCTATTTCTTTTTTATTTATTAGCAAATAATGTGGTCTAAATGCATTAAACTTTAACAGCTTCAATTGTTGGTCACTGCATGCCTAACTTTCCATTACCTAGATATATAGAGTTTGATCATAGATAAATTATGATGAAAGAGAACAATGTACATGCAGTTGGCGCCTCAAACCTTTCATTTTGCATGATGCAAAAGTTGGGTAATGAAGTATCTCTCTATGGCACATATATAAATCCATGCATACGGTAATATTAATTAATTGTCCTTAAAAGTTAAATGTGAAAAACAGAGAGAAATTCCATCAGAGCATATATCTCCAAATATGCAAGAACCATATAATAGAGCATATATCTCCAAATATTATTTCTTCTTCCACTATTTATATCCTTCATCACAGACAAATATCAACTTAAGAGAACAAAATTGAGAGAAAGATCAGTAGTGATATAAAGAACTGGCCATAGATAGTCATGCATAATGAGGTAGTGAGTTGAATGCAGCCAAGGATGACTTGCCGGAAACTGAATAAACCCAATTGCAATGAGAGTTGGTGTTTTTGCAAAATTGCCGGCAAGTTGTCCTTGGCTCCGTATGGCTCTCTTCTTCTCACGCTCGGCTTTTTCATGGATACTAAGGCATCTACACATTTGTGTAAGGTTCTCGCACCGTGTACCATGTTGTGTTAAGCTTGATGATGGTGTACAAGCTAAAGATGGTGGACCAGTTCCATATGGATGTTTTGAGCTGGACCCGGCTTACTTGCCAGTGGGTTTGTTGCAGGCTAAGGAGACAACAAATTAGGTTTGTAGTGAGTAGTGACAAAAAATTAAAATTCAGAATAATTTGGTATATTTTAAGTTACTATATGTGACCCCCATTTTAGTGAAAAGATCTAAGGTTCAGGTTTAGGTAATCACCAACTTTTGAGAAATAAGATCTGAACCTTACATAAACCCAATAGTGACATGTGATATTGGCATGTAATCTGGCTGGTGAGTTGTCATCTTTCCTCGTATTCTAGACAAGCAATAATTTGTTCTCTCTTCATTTTGAACTCATTTTTTATTAACTAAAATATGGCAATTTCCCTGAATATACCTAATTTCTTGAATAGAAATATTTCGGATAAGCAATGTACAGGGAAGGTTTTTGTTGATAAATTAGAATATTAGCCTCAGACTATATAAAGGGTCAGGTCAACCTTCTCTCTTGTAAAAATACACAATAGAAAAAATATTCAAAAAGACTTTTTTTCCTCAGATTTGCATCTCAATACAGAAAATCAAAATAAGCTATATAAAAGTGCATACAACTTGAAACCTTAAGAAATTATACTAAGATAAACGAATCTGTGACCTATTTCTCAAATATTTTAAGAAATCTTACTGATAAAATGAATGAATGGATCTTTAAGAATTCTGAAAAAATTTTAAATAGAAAATAATGAATTGGAAAATTAAATTGAAGGAAAAACATCGTACAAGCAATACAGAAAATTGAAAAAAATAATAATAATATGAACTTGGGCTGACAGATGGGTTCCACCAGTCAGACCCCTGACACACCAAAGGCTACACAGTTCCCTTATTCTTTTTTCTTATCCCTCTTTTATTTCCTCTCGCCTCCTCCTTCTTTTTCTTCTCCTCACAAATTAACAGCCCCTACTCTCTCTCCACTCTGCAATGTAGTTCACTTGATTACTTGACAGTCGCTAGAAATATTATATTTGTGTAGTGACTGAAGATTAACGACATCCACAGTAAAATTAGGTAGCCTCCATCACCAAAAGGAGCTAGACCGACAATGTAGTATGCTGAATTATGAAAATTATGTTGATGAATTATTTATATTCTTTATGTAGCCGAATCAATGTTGTAAAAAATGGTGGTTTAGTCCGATTTATCGACCGATTAGTCGTTGATGGTGATCAAACTGTTACAAATCGTCCGTTTTCATTTATATAAACAATAAATTAGTCATTTTTATTATTCTTTTTTTTCCTATATTTATATGTTATTTTTATATGTATTATACTTTGTCTTATCTTATTTGAGCTTTTTTAAAGATAATTTCATAATATTTTATTAATTAACAAAACTAAGTAAAAATAAGTTTATTTAATAAGATTGATGAGTTAAAGTAAACATTTTTAATAATTATAAGTATATGCACATAACTTTAATAAAAACGTAAAATTATCCATAAAACTCTATTTAATTGTTTAACAGTATCTCGTTTGTTCGACGAACACATACCGTTATTTACAACACTGGGCCGAATTATGAACTTAAGTGACATAATATTATGGTTGTTTAACAATTTCTTGTTTTGGTTGAATGGCTCGTAGTTATGTAGCTTTTCGTATAATTGAGAAAGCAAGGACCAATTAATTAAGGACCTATTAATATATTGGTTTCGGTATTAATTGGTTGAATGACTGGTAAAATGGAATTTCTGTAGAAATAGAGGTAAATGGTTTTTTTTTTTTTTTTTGATGGTAAATAAAAAATTTCGGGTTCCATTACTGGGTCGAATTGGGACTATTATTACAATAACGGGCCCCTTGGCCTTTTTACTGAAAAAGAGAATGAGAATGTCAAGCTCTTTGAGCTTCGTTCCATTTCCATATTTGTGATGTCCAACTAGAGGTGCAAACGGATCGGATATTAGACGGATACGGATACGGATATCTGCTTTTTATAATAGTGAATAACACAATTTTTTTTTATAATTCATACTAAATTATATAATATATATCTACTATTCGGATACGGATAATTAAAATTCAAGACCATCACTACTACAGAAATGGTCATTGTACACTGCACATTGTACACGGATTCGATAATTTTACCTAAAAACCGTGGAGAAATTCTAATTTTTTGGAAGCCCGAAATATGTGTGGGATCTCTACACGGATGTTTACTAAAGAATCAGTGTAGAAAGCCGTGAGAGAGCTACACGGACGTTTATTAGGAAATGTACACGGATTATTATTTAAATAACAGTGTAGAAAGCCTTGAGAGAGCTACACGGATATTTAATTAAAGAACCGTGAAGAAAGGTCGGCATTGTACACGGGTGTTTGTTTAAATTAAAGTGTAGAAAGCTTGTGAGAGCTACACGGCCGTTTCATAAAAAGCTGTGTAGAAAGGTGTCAATTATACACGGTTTTTTGTTTAATTAATAGTGTGCAAAGCTGTTAAAGAGCTACACGGACGTTTAATAAAAAAAGCCGTGTAGAAAGGTTATTTTAGGGTTTTGCCGTTTTGGTTATTAAAGGGCGCGCCTTTTCCATCACCAAGTTGGTTATATAAAAGGCGTTCTCCTTCCAGCGCCGATTTGATCAACTCTCTCTCTGATCTGATCACTTGGGACTTTCGGAGGCGGATGAAGATCATATTTTAATAAAGAAAGAGCTAATCGAATAAATAGTCGGATGAAGATTTTCCAAAAAAGGGGAAGAGGTGAGATGAAGAACCTTCAGAGCGGATGAAGAGTCGAATGAAGAGTCGGACGACTCTTAATCCGACTCTGAAGGTTCTTCGTCCATCTCTTTTCCTTTTTTTTGAAGGTCCATCCAACTTTTTGGTTTTAGCTAGCTATTTCTTTATTAAAATATGTATCTTCACCCGCTCTGAAGAGTCGGATGAAGAGTTGGAGAAGGACCTTCAAACCAGATGAAGAGCCAGTCTGATTTGTGCGCTAAAGTGTTTTTGGAGGATAATTTCAGAGCCGGATGAAGAGTCGGATGAAGGACCAGAGCCGGATGGGGAGTCGATGAAGTGTCGGACGATCTCGTCCGACACTTCATCCGACTCTCTATCTGATTCTGAGTGTCCTTCATATTTCAGTGCTTCCAGTCCTTAAAAGAATTTTCTAGTTTATATGGATTTAACTTTTGTAATTAATGCTCAATAGGAATTTGTAATTTTTGTATAAATTAGTGTTATTGAATTTTTTGTTCAAATTGCTATGTATGTTTTGGAATTGTGGATTTTAAATGTCTTCCTCTGTTTTGGAAATTGTTTGTTTTGCTATCCGAAAAACATAAAAAAAAAAAACAATGCTACACGGACGTTTAATAAAGCGCCGTGTAGAAAGGTATAATAAAAAAAGGTTTTCTGTTTTAATTAATAGTGTAAAAAACAATTCTACACGGCTGTTTATATAAAAGTCCGTGTAGCTCTCTCGACTTTCTACCCACATTTATAGCTAAATGTCCGTGTAGAAAGGTTTAGGGTTACAAAAAGCTTTTTCGAGCAGGCTTCCAGCACCGTTTTGATCAATTAATACTCTCTCTCTCTCTCTCTCTCTCTCTCTCTCTCTCTCTCTCTTTCTCTCTCTCTCTCTGTATTGAATTGGTCTGATTTCTGCGCAAACCGGAGCTGAGATCTTTGAAGTTAATTTGCATTTCTCCTCTCTATCCTGCTAGCTAGGTTAGTCTTCCTCTTTTCTCTCGCTAATTTTCTGGTACTTATTATTGCTTGATTATTTAGGTCAATTATTTATTAATGCATGCATGCTTGATCTGTTAAGGTAATGTAAATAATTAGTGTATTGTGGTCCAATAACCGACCTATTGATGCTTTTAGGTCCATGCCCGTTCAAAATTAATCTAATAGGGATTAATTTTGGATAGTCCCTCGTTTGGGACTGCTATTTGAATATTGTGTCTCATTTAGGATGTGAACAGATTAATTAGCGGGATTTAATTAGTGTTTGAGAAAAATTCGTCAGCATTTCTCCTTATTGCTCCTACGAGTATGTGGTTTACGCATACTTGGGGAGTTAAGGGGAAATGCTGTCGAATTTTTCTTAAACACTAATTAAATCCCGCTAATTAATGTGTTCACATATGAGGCATAATATTCAAGGAGTGGGTTACGATTGTAAACCGGCCCGTTTGTAAGCCAAGAATTTGTAACAATGTATGTTGCTCGACCACCATGACTAATTGGAATCATTCTTTTAATTTAATTTACAGATGGATCGAAGTTGGATGTACGAATTGCGACGTGATACTGCAGAATATTTGGCTCGCGTTGATGAGTTCATAAAATGTGCCGAGAGTTATAGAGTGAAGACAAAGGATAACGACATCTTGTGTCCTTGTAGAGATTGTAGCAATTTTAAAAGATTTGGGGACTTGGAAGAAATTAGAGCTCATTTGATTTGTCGGGGATTTCAGAAGAGATATATGTGTTGGTTTATGCATGGTGAGAAAATTGGGGAATGTAGTGCTACCAATAGAAATTTTGTTTTGGAAGACAGTGTTGATATTAATGTAGAATTTGTTGATAATTTTGAGCTTCATTCCAACGATGATTTTGAGAATGTCGAAAATTTTGATAATCTACTTGAACTTAATTACAACGAGGATGATTGTGTGAATATTGATGAAAATGCAGAATACGATTTTATTGAAAATCTAGAAGACATGTTACGTAATGCATGTGGAAGATGAAATTAGTGATAAAAATTATAAAAAATTTCAGTATATGTCTAATGAATCCAAAAGGCCGTTATATCCCGGGTGTACCAAATTTTCAAAACTATCAGCTGTGTTGAAATTGTTGAACTTAAAAGCAGACAATGGTTGGAGCGACAAGAGTTTCACGTCCTTATTAGAGCTCTTACGAGAAATGCTCCCAGATAACAACGAGTTACCCTGTACAATATATCAGGCGAAGAAGTTGATCTGTCCAATGGGCTTGAAGGTCGAAAAAATACATGCTTGTCCGAATGACTGTGTATTGTACCATGGAGAGTACGAGGCCATGCATGTTTGTCCTAAATGCGGTGTTTCACGGTACAGACGTAAGAACCAGGACACTGACGATGGTAACGATGAAGGAAACAAGGGTCGGGCTCCGGCTAAGTCGATGTGGTATTTTCCGATAATACCGAGATTCAAACGGTTATTTGCAAATCCCAAAGATGCGAAATTATTGCGTTGGCATGAAGACGAGCGCAAAAGGGACGGTAAACTAAGACACCCAGCTGATTCTCCTCAGTGGAGAAACATTGATAGAGATTTCACAGAATTTGGTGGCGAATCAAGAAACCTTAGGCTAGGGTTGAGCACAGACGGAATGAGTCCGTTTGGAAGCATGAGCAGTCGGCACAGTACTTGGCCAATTCTTATATGCATCTACAATCTTCCTCCTTGGTTGTGCATGAAACGCAGGTATATAATGATGTCATTACTAATCCAAGGACCCAGACAACCCGGAAATGACATAGATGTATATCTCGCACCATTAATTGAGGACCTCCAAAAATTGTGGAGGGATGGCGTCCGGGTGTGGGATGCGTACGGCAAAGAGCAATTTGAGCTGCGGGCCATGGTATTTTGCACCATAAACGATTTCCCCGCGTACGGAAATTTATCGGGCTATAGTACTAAAGGAGCAAAAGCGTGCCCTATCTGTGAAGATGACACGCAAGTGCTGAGGTTGAAAAATTGTAAAAAGAATGTTTTCATGGGGCACCGTAGGTTTCTTCCTATTAATCACCCATACCGTAAGAAGAAGAAAGAATTCAACGGGAACACTGAGCTTGGAGTGGCACGTCGTCCGTTAGACGGGAAGGGTGTCTTCCTGCTGGTTAAAAATCTTAAAGTTGTTTTCGGAAAATGTGCCAAAGCACCACCGAAAAATATTTGGAAAAAGAAGTCCATATTTTGGGAGCTACCGTACTGGGAATATTTAGAAGTGAGACACTGCCTAGATGTCATGCATATTGAGAAAAATGTATGCGACAGTCTGATCGGCACATTGTTGAATATTCCGGGGAAGACTAAAGACGGTATCAATGCTCGAAAAGACATGGTGGAAATGAAAATACGACCCAAGCTTGCACCGCAGGATAAAGGGAAGCAAAAGGCATACCTACCTCCCGCAATGTGCACAATGTCGAAGACCGAGAAAACAAGCTTCTGTAAATGCCTTCATAGTATTAAAGTCCCATTAGGGTATTCTTCGAATATTAAGAAGCTTGTGTCGATGAAGGACATGAAATTGATTGGTCCGAAATCCCACGACTGTCATGTTTTAATGACACATATGATTCCTGTTGCAATCCGGGGAATTTTACCAAAGCCCGTTCGACAAGCCATCACGAAACTTTGTTTTTTCTTCAATGCAATTAATTCCAAAGTGATAGACCCGCTAAAATTGGACGCTCTGCAAAAGGAGGTCGTCGTTACTCTCTGCCATCTTGAGATGTATTTTTCGCCATCTTTTTTCGATGTTATGGTTCACCTTGTTGTTCACCTGGTGAGGGAAATTAAGATTTGTGGTCCCGTGTTCCTGCGGTATATGTATCCATTCGAGAGATTCATGGGTATTTTGAAAAGTTACGTAAGGAGCCGACATCGGCCCGAAGGTAGCATCGTAGAAGGATATTCCACGGAAGAGGTGATTGAGTTTTGCACCAACTACATGACCGGTGTTGGTCCTATTGGCGTTCCAAAATCTCGATACGAGGGAAGGCTCCAGGGAGTAGGGACTATTGGGTTGAAAGCCATAGTTGCTGATAGAGATAAACTGTTAAAGGCACATTTTATCGTACTACAGCACATGGCAGATGTCACTCCCTATATAGATGAGCACATGGCAATCCTTCGACAACAGAACTACACGAGAAGTCAGAAGTGGATTACTGATGAGCATAACCGTTGTTTCATAGGATGGCTGAAAGAAAGAGTGAAGTCACACTCCGAAATGTCGCCCGTAAGTGAAACGGTTAGATTGCTGGGCCAAGGACCCCAAATGGTTGTTAGAACATTCCAAGGATACGAGATTAACGGATATACATTTTACACTAAATTACAAAGTGATAAGAGCACCATGCAAAATAGTGGGGTGACGTTGGTGGCGACGTCTCAAGAATTCAGTAGATCAGGGGATGCCCGGCCTGTAATGGCATCAAAGTCATATTACGGTGTTATTGAAGAAATTTGGGAGCTCGTTTACAATGCTCACCTCAGCATTCCCTTGTTTCGGTGTCAATGGGTCGAAGACCGTGGTGTTAAAGTTGATAACGACGGGTTCACAGTGGTAGATTTTAACAAAGTCGGGTATGTTGATGATCCGTTCATACTCGCCAAGCAAGCAACCCAAGTCTTTTATGTCACTGACCCGAGTGATGCTAGGTGGAGCATCGTCTTACCCAGAAAAAGAAGGATTGTTGGGATAGAAAACGTAATCGACGAAGAAGAGTACGACCAGTTCGATGAGATACCTCCATTTTGTGCCGATGTGCAAGCTGAGATAGCAACAACTACTGAAGAACAAGACGAAGCAAATTACATGAGATCTGACCACAGTGAAGGACTATGGGAAAATGTTCAAACAGTAGAAAAAAAAAGAAAAAGGAAAAAAAAAAACCAATGTAATATTTATTTCGTTTAACAGTGAACAATTTCATATTTATATTCTAGAAAAAACACAATTTATAATATTTATTTCTTTTATAATATTTCAGAGATGAATAGCCGAACGAAGAGTCAAACCATAAGATCACTTAAGGTTAGTTCTATAATCTATCTCTGAATATTAATTTGTTTCTCATTAATTTGTATAATATGTATTAATGACTCGAATAGATAAGCATAGTTTATTTGCATTACTGATGAGATCTTTGGATGACTGTAAACCGATAATATTTATTCCTTTTATTTGTTTATTTATTCCCGTTTAGCTCTGTTATTATTTTTTATTTATTAATATTATTTTAATGACTAATTGCTTTTCTACACGGACATGTAGTTAAATGTCCGTGTAGCTCTCTTTTAGCTCTGTATTTCTTTTTTTGCATATTTTAAAATGTTTAAAAACCTTTCTAAATGTTCGCAGCCATTTTGCATTTATTCTTAAGTTTTTACATTTATTATTTAAACTGGAAAAGGAAACAACGCTCCAAACTCAATATTTATGTAAGTACCAAAAAAAATCCGTTTAGAAAGGTTTTCCACACGGACTTTTAATTAAGTGTGGAAAACCATTCTAAACGGATTTTTAATTAAAACTCCGGGTAGAAAGGTTTTTCACACGGACTTTTAACTAAAAATCCGTGTAGAAAGGTTTTTCACACGGACTTTTAACTAAAAATCCGTGTAGAAAGGTATTCCACACGGACTTTTAGCCCTACATTGTGTATACAGGTTTTTAATTTCCTAAATTTTTTTCTATTTTATAATTAAATATAACATCATTTTGTACTGCTAAGTTATATCTATAAATTAATTATTTACATAGCATCATTTGTTCCATTCGAGCCTTCATGATTTTTTACTCTTTTACATGTATTAATTATGATCAGGCTTTTGCATCGTTGGAACTTACGATTATTAAATAAAAGAAAATTGAAAGGGCACCATATTCATTCCCTAACCCTTTAGTAATCAGAGCCATATTTATTGACCAAAACCATTAGAACGAATCGTACACGGACGTTTAATCAAACGTCCGTGTAGAAATAGGTATTTTAATTAAGACGTCCGTTATGCATGAATCCTGTAAAATGTTGCATTTATTTTGAAGCGCGGAATTCGAATAGTTGCCTTTCTATTTAATTATCTGAGAAGACGATCAAAACAACTTCATAATTCTATATAATCCGAGAAACTCCATTACAAAACAATCTGAATTGTACAATTCTTTTGAACTTACTTCTTTAATTTGTTCCCAGTAAAAATGGATCCCTACTCATCCGATGACTCACAAAATAACAGTGACTACTCAAACTCTAACGATTCAAATAGTTCTGAGAGTGAGTTCTTCCAGCAAACTGAAGGTTCAGACTCAGACGACTCACAAAACGACTCACCCACTGGAGGCATACAGTGCACAGTATGCCAAGAGGTCGGAAAATATGAGTGGTTGTTCCATTGCAACCACTGTCAAGACTCATACCACCCGTTATGCGTCTGCTCAGATACTTACCAAGGCAGCAGAGATCCGAGATACAATTCATGGATCTGCCCTGGGTGCGAGAACGATGACCAAGAAGAAGAAGATGATGACGAAGACGACGATGAAGAAGAAGAGGAGGGAGAGGAAGAGGAGGAAGAGGAGGAAGAGGAAGAGGCTGCTGGAGAAGATGATGAGGAGGAAGGAGAAGAGGAAGACGAGGAGAAGAGAAGGGCGAGGAAGAAGCAGAAAAAAAATGGTGAAGATCAAGAAAGCAGTGAAGACAAAAAAGATGAATCTTCAAAAAAAACCAAGAAATAGATTATTTTTATTTTTAATATTAAATAATTTATATTTCATTTGTCTATATTTTAATTGTTTATATTTTGTCTGTTTACATTTTATTAATATTTACTTAAATATTAATATAAATATGAGATTATTAATTTAACACGTTAATTTATATCTATAACATATTAACATTATTAATTATTTAGATAGCATCATTTATTTAACAAAAAAGAAAAATTTATAGAAAACAAAATGTTGATTAAATTAAACAAAATATATTACATCAAAAAGGATCCTGGCTAATACATCATATAACACAAAAAAAAACTGATTAAACAAGATACAGAAGAAGAAAACAAAAAAAGCTAGCTAAATTAATGAAACATGCCTTCATAAAGGCCCTGGCGCAACCCCGTCCTCCTCCTAATCCAGGGGCTTTTTGCCCTGATCCAGCGATCGCCCCTCCTTATGTACGGCTTTGGTGGTGGGTGCCCCCTTGGACTTCGGCGTGGCACATTTGAAGGCGGCCACGGCCATGTCCTCCTGTAGTTGGGAGGAGGCCTGAGATAGCCGGGAGGGACTTCGAAACCGGGGGGGAGTTCGAAATTAACACCAACCTCTTCGGGCAGGATGTAGCCGGAGGGCAATGGCCACGGCACATTTGAGGGGTGAGCACTGCCGGCCGGAGGGACTTCGGCCATTTCTACTTGCAAATAAAATTTATATAAATATATTGATCGTACTAGTTTTATATAGAATTTTGAAGAGCCGTTTCGTCTTCTAAGAATTTTAAATTAATAAATATTTGCACACGGACGTTTAATGAAATATCCGTGGAGACATTCTCTATCATTTCTAAACGGTTTTTTACTTAAACATCCGTGTAGAAAGTTAAAAGATTTGTCATTTAAACTGAAAATGTGCTTTTTAAATAATTATCTAATGGAAGTCGGAACGACGTCGCTTCAAACTCTGAAATTTTATTATTTATAAATATTTGAGTTTAGATGCAAATTAAGTTTAAAAATATAAAAAAACATAAAAATATGTCTTTACATTTCGAACTTCCCAAGGCGCGAATTTGTTTCCGCGAACGCATATAATTTATACACGGATTATTAATGAAATAACCGTCTAGAAATGTCTTCCTTGACGGATGTTTAATTAAATATCCGTGTATAAATGATTTGCGCGAAATAAAATGCGCGCTGGGTCGGCCATGGTCACTTTCTTTTCAAAATCCCTTCGTCTCCTCTAAACCCTAAACCCACGCGTCTCCTCCTCTCTCTTTCCGTGGTTCCTCTCTCTTGGTGCTGCCACTGTTGGTGTTTCGCTCTGTCCTCCTGTAGTTGGTGAACCTCTAAGCTCCTCTCGCTCGCTCGGTAGATTGTAGAAAGAACGATGACACATTCAGGTGAGGATAATGTTGAGAACGTAGCTGTGATGGATAATGTAGAAGGAGAGAATGTAGCTGTCATGGGAGAAGAGGTCTCGCAGGCTCGGCCTGAAAAAAGGAAAAGAGGTCCGACAATGTGCAAGAAGATCACTGAGAAGAAGGAAATATTGCCAATCGAATTCCACAAGAACGGCTGTGCGAAGGGTGATAATCGGGCAAAGTACTCAAATTTTTGCGCCACCACGGTGAAGAAACATGCATCTATCCTGGTTGAGCGCTGGGATCAGTTTGATCAAAATAAGGACAAGGACCAATGGTGGAACATTGTGAAGGTAAAGTACCTAACAATTCATTTTTTTTTTTGGAGTAGATGAACTTACATGCAGTAGTTTCGTTATCAATCAGGACCAGTGGAACATCGTGGACGACCTAAAAGACAAGATAAAGGGAGTGTCTTTGAAGATAATGAATGAAGCTTGGAAGCAATTCAAGAGCAGGTTGAAAACAGTTTACATGGATCAAGGGAAAGATCCGTTGCCAGTGTATCCTTGGCTGACACAAGAGGTGTGGGAGGAGTTCCAAGCTTTGAAGAAAACAGAAGAATTCAAGGTATGTAAATTTAGGTAACTCATTAGAGCATCTCCAACAGTGATTGCTTATGGATTGCTTATGCTGATGTGTCAATTGTTTCTGTAATTGCTGGGTTGTACGGCTATTGCTTATTTAGCAATTGTTGGAATTAATTTCATAATTGCTAATTTAGCAATTAATTTCAATTGCTGGATTGGAGATGCTCTTAGTTTTTATTCTTTCTCAATCTATACTCATCTTCCTTAAGTAATGGATTTACTTTGATATGTTCGAAGAAAAAAAGTGAGAAGGGCAGGAAGATAGCCAAAATGAACAAGTACCCGCACAAATTAGGGTCGGGTGGTTACGAGGGTAAGTCGAAAGAATGGGCTACAATTCTTTCGCAAAACCAACAGTCTGACTCACCCGTGGTTAAGATCAAAAATCCTAGGGGCCAAGATTGGCTCATGGGAAGATCTGAGATAACCGTTGAGGGGCGGATAGTACTCCCAAAAGACGTGGAGCCCGTTGCTCATAAAATGGTAAGAGCCTTTTGTTATAACTGTGTCATTCAAACAAAATCATAACTCTGTGTACATTACTTAGTGTTTTGTTATAACCAATTTTTTAATTAACAGTTGGAGGTGGAGGAGGAGGTCGTTTCTGGTACCCGGACTGTCGCAAGACAAGAAGATTCCTTGTCCTTGGCGCTCCCGAATCCAGAACACACCGGTCGAGTTAGGGGCAGAGGGGTCTACACGGGCTGGAAGGAGGAATTCAATGGAGCAAAACCCCGGAGAAGACCTCGTGCCAAGGTCAACAAAGACGAGATGGAATCAAGGTTGGCACAGGTGCGCCAGGAGGTACGCGAGGAGCTTTCAATGGAGTACAACCAGAAGCTGGCTGAGCTGGAATCAAGGATGGTGAACCAAATGCACCAAATTAGGCAGCCATCCGAGGACCGACCTCCCGTTTCTCCGGGAGTTCGGCGAAGCAGTCAGGCATCCGGGACCGAAGTGATAGGCGGCTTGGACAATCTAAAGGTAACCACTACTTGTTCATAATCGAAAGGTATTGTTGATTCTCGCGGTTAATTCGCTAGACAATATTATTTCATTCTAAAGACAACTAATTGCTGATAATTATTGCAGGAGGCCACAGCATGCGACCTCGTCATGTATTTCGGTACTAGTCCTCTGACCATTGCTAAGGGCATTGTATATCCTCCTGCAACCGGTGATCAGTTGAGGCCCAACTATCTCCGCGTAGCGATTGAGAAGATCACGCAGGATTGGGCTGTGAGAATACCTCTTCCTGTCCCTGTCGAGGAAATGGTGGTGCTTGATGATGCCCGCTATTCGACAGTCCAATGGCCGAAAAATCAAATTTTTTTGGACAATGTACGTAAACTCCAAATACAATAGGATATCTTATTCAAATCATTCTTTTCAAATACTTGAAAAAGACATATACAAAATTTGATACAGACACGAAGAGGTGAAACAATCAGTGAGGATGAAGCGTTGTCACCGGTACGGGACATGGAATTAGCCTTGGTGTCTGTTGCGCCAGAAGTGCCTGATGCGCCAGTGGATGCGCCAGTGGATGCGCCACTAGACCGTATGGGGCTCACAGCAGAAGAGGTTAGCCGTTTGCCTGGTCAGTTGAAGACTCTCCACGCCCACTTGATCAAGGCACCCAAGGACATGGCGGCTGTTACCTTCAGTGTCCCTCCCGGTATGTTTCTACACGATGGCAGGGAGGTCGTGCTGCCTTTCACAAAATTCAACGACTTTCTACAGGGCGCCTCGTCAAGCGATAAATGGCTCGATGTGGGAGTCATCACCGTTTTCCTCATGTTAGTGACCAATCAATTATTTATATCATGTGTATAGCACTCAAATATATACTCTAATGTAAAATGATGATTTTTCAGGTTCCTAGTCCAGAAATGCCGTGAGACCGCATCGAAAGGTAAGGTGAACTTGTGTGCACTTTTGGACCCCAGCAGAATTAATGGAAACATGTTGGAATGGTATGAGGATGATTGTGTCGATTACTTGCGTAAAGCGATGCATCATGCTCGTGAGGATCAAAAGAAATTTCTTCTCCTGCCATACCACCAAAGGTAGGTTACTTGTAACCCTTAATTGTTTATATTTTCAGTTAAACAATTACACAATGAACCATAGCAAACACTTGTGTCACCATTACATGCTGAAATATATATGTCACTAATTTTATGCTAAAGTACTACAATTCTTCTCCCCCCACAGCTCCCACTGGTGTTTGTTGGTGATTGTGCCACTTGAAAATACGATTTATGTCATGGATTCAAGCCGGCCCGACAAATCCATCACCACTCAGCAGTCCAAGAGAGTCATGCCTGTTATAATTAAGTAAGTTATCTAAATATCACTTGGTTTGATTTTTTTTTTTTATAATTGTGGAATTGCTAATTACAGTCACTCAATTTTGTAAGGGCTTTTCGGCAATATCTTAAAGAGGGTGGAGTGCAGAGCACGGGTAAGAGCAGAAATAAAATGAATGGGCTCTGGAAGGAGGTGAGCACACTATAATTTTATAATTTCATATTTTTGGGTTCAAAAATTTATTGTCATTCTGACATAGGCTGCTGAATGTAAATTTCAGTGCCCACAACAGATTGGCGGTTGGGAATGCGGTTATTACATGATGATTTTTATGTTTCACTTTGTTGAGCGCATACAATTCCAATGGCCATCATATCCGGTATGTAATTCATATGTTTTGCCTTGACTTGTCCATACAATTAATATTGATTTCCTCTAAACTTGTTTTATTAGTTGCATTGTTATAATTGCAATAATTTATTTCTATAAAGCAAAACAGAGATGTAGTTGCCATATTTTTGTAACTTGCATGTTTTGAATTTTTTGTAGTATTCACCAGAGTCAAAGAGTTACTCCAAGGAGCAGTTAGATCAGTTTAGATGTATGTGGGCAGATTTTTTTATAAAACAATTTTGTAAACCAGAATATGGATTTGTATGATTTTTGTATAATTCAGTGTACATGAATTTTGGATTAATTTTTGATATAATTTGGAAATTTCGAAAATTTAGGGGTTTTGGTATTCTTATTTTGGAAATTCTCTATTCTGGAATTGATCTGATTTTAAATGGCTGGAAAAACTGGAGGCTAGCCAAAAAAAGCAAAAATTTTTGAAAAACAGTAGTTCAATTATACACGGACATTTTAAAATTTATCCGTGTAGAAAGCTTTTTCCAAATTAAAAAAATAAAGAAGAAAATTAATACATACAATTATATATTAAAAAAATATTAAAAAATAATAGAGCTACACGGATATTTAATTATACATCCGTGTAGAAAGGTCATTCAATATTAAAAAATATTAAAAAATAAGAGAGGTACACGGATATTTAATTATACATCCGTGTAGAAAGGTGTTTCCACAATAAAAAAATAAAGAAGAGAATAAATACATAAAATTATACATTAAAAAAATATTAAAAAATAAGAGAGCTACACGGATATTTAATTATACATCCGTGTAGAAAGATCATTCAATATTAAAAAAATATTTAAAAAAAGAGAGGTACACGGATATTTATTATACATCCGTGTAGAAAGGTGTTTCCACATTAAAAAAATAAAGCAGAAAATTAATACATAAAATTATATATTAAAAAAATATTAAAAAGTAAGAGAGCTACACGGATATTTAATTATACATCCGTGTAGAAAGATCTTTCAATATTAAAAAAATATTAAAAAATAAGAGAGCTACACGGATATTTATTTATACATCCGTGTAGAAAGATATTTCAATATTAAACAAAATTAAAAAATAAGAGAGCTACACGGATATTTAGATAAATAACCGTGTAGAAATATAATTGTACACGGTTTTTTATGTAATAATCCGTGAAGCTCGGTTATGGAGAGCGCCAGTGTCAAGTATTTGTAAACGGCTGTGTATGTAATAATCCGTTTAGCTATTCAGTAATTGTACGCGGTAAATATCCGTGTGTATATATACAAGGATTTCTAAACCGTTACAGCCTACGCGGCGGGAAATCCGTGTAGCTCGCTTGTTTATGTCCGTGTATAATCACTTATTCTGTAGTAGTGCATATCCGTATCCGTATCCTCACTGATATTCGGATATCAGATATCCATATTAAATTTTCGGATACGGTCGGATAATATCCAACCCGTTTGCACCCCTATGTCCAGCTAATGTTGGTCCGGTCCATTGTTTTCGCCCGACAGCAAAATCAACTTGGCGTGGAATCTCCAAGGAGAACTACAGCTTTGTTGATGCGTTTCTGTTTGCAATTGGAGATTCGTGAGCATGTTGAATATCTGTTTTATTTTTCATTTTTGTATATATATGTCTTTATGGTTCAAATAGAGTATCAAGTATCAACTATGCTGAAATAGCGAAATATAAACTCATAATTAAAGATGTTAATAATATTTCATTTTGTTCTACAATGTCTTCTTTTTTTGTTCTGGACAACAATATTTTCATTTTTATCATAATAGAAATGACGATGAAGTGATTCAGCCAGCACGACATAGTTTATGACAGTGAAAGAGTGTGTTTATAGTTTTAATGATTGTATTATGTTGTATTAGTGGATTATTTGATTGTAATCATTTATCTAAACATATATTATTGACAAATTATTTTTTTTATCAATTTTTTCCTATTTTTTCCTATTTTTTTATCAATTTTTTGATCCTGATCCTGATCTCGATACCGATAATTCCTACTATGGTTCAAATCCTGTATAGACTTCAGCCATGAGAGTCTAAGTTACTGTTTATTTTTCTTCTTTATTTTCAACACCAATAAAAAAAAGGAATCACTACAGTAATGCATCGCAAGAGGCACCACATCATTTCACCGACTTCTCCGCACCGAGAAAGTACTCCATCGTCAGTTTACGGAAGATAGTTGGATCTTCCTCCATCACTGCGACAATACTAGGCGCTGCATGTGCATAGACAACCCAATCCCCAGTCGGCTGCGGAATCGGCATCAGGTATCCAGCCTTTCCTCCCCAAGGAAAATGGTACGAGCCAAATGTTGCCTTACCCCAACCGAAATCGATATCAGGAAACCCTCTCCCTGATGACACTACACAAGAAACAGACTTATCCTCTTCGTTGCTGTCTCCGAGGTATATTCTTGCTGCTGTTGGCTCTGGACGGTGGGCCTCCACCCAATCCAGTAGCCCAAGGAAGTGTTTTTCTGTTGCAGCTAGTGATAGCCATTCATGCACTTCCTCTGCCACCTCAGTGAGTTTCATATCAAGCAAGGTTTTCACGTGTAAATTCCCATATGGTATAGATAGCACATTGCCAAAGTAACTCTCCATAAACTTTTCACCATGAACATTTTTCATGCGCGAGCGGCCATCCACGACCATTCCTATTGAGCACGACTTTTCACCCTGATTGGCTGATCTGGCCAAAATTTGCCAGAGAAAGGCAGTGAAACAAACCAATTTGCTATGGCTATTGCCGGCTATTTGTTGGAGCCTGGCAATGTCAGTGGCCGAGACGTAATAAATGCGATTGACAGGTGCAGAGAAGGTTATTAGTGGGTTTGGTGGGGGGCAAAGTGAAAGAGGGGTAAAAAGTCGGTCAATAAAGGGATCAAGAGGGTTTGAAGGGAAGAGGGACCGAGAAGAGAGGAGAGACCGACAAAAGGAAGGCATGCGGCTAATAGGTTGGCCAAGTGCAGTATCAGCCCAGGCTGACATGAACATGTTAAATGAGTAGGCATCTGCAACACGGTGATCAAACATGCATCCGACCACCACGCCACCACACCTCAACTCAGTGACCTGCATTAATAATGGTAAAATTGAAAAATAAAAAAAATAATGATTACAGTGTTGATGATGATGATCAAGTGACTAAGAAATATGGATAATGAAAATTTAATACCATGAATTCCATTATTGTCTTATGGTTGGATTTATTCTTATTTGCACTTATCATTCAGAAAATGAAGAAAATACGATGTTTTGTGTAGAGAGATATGAGTGGAGAGAGAGCTCAGCGCGGCTGGTTAGAGTTCATCGAAAAACCTAGCAAGAATCGGATATAAACTATGGTTGTTTCTTATTAGTATCGGCTATTTACATATAACCCACACTAATACTTTAGTATCGGCTATTTATAAAGCGCCGATACTAATAACTAATAATTAATGTTGGTTTTTTTATAAAAAGCCGATACTAAAGTATTAGTGTCGGTTATATGTAAACAGCCGATACTAATAACTAACAATTAGTGTCGGCTGTTTATAGGTTGTTTATTAACAGCTGACACTAATACTTTAGTATTAGCTTTTTATAAACAGTCGACGCTAATACGTACTTTTAGTGTCGGCTATTTATTTTGACCGACACTAATAGTATTAGTATCGCATTTTTAATACGTCCGATACTAATGAGGCGACACTAATTGTACATTCTCCACTAGTAAACTGTAAATTATGGGGTAATATGTGATCATTTATGTAGTATCTTCATAAAAATAACAAACCTGAATGCAGACGATGCCATTCTTTTTCTTAGGCACAAGTTTAGCCTCCACGCTATCATCTGGGTCGTACAAATTGAGCTCCCTCAACTCCACATCAGCATAAGCCACTGTCAGATCGACAGCTCTGTTGTTGCACACTATTTCTGGCTCACCAGCAGAGTCAGTCACCACCTCACCAGCTAGAGGGTAATATGTTACCAAGACCTACAGTGTATATGTATATGTTACCATTAATAGATATATAGCTGCATATCCGTTTAATTATCTATTACGTGTTTGAAGTCTTGATGCTTCACTGCTTCCTACTATATATGCTGTATGCCAAATCTAAGTTTACATGTACTTTAAATTATATTTGTACCTGTTCTCTTGCTATATCTCATTTGAAAAGTAAGAACCTAGTCTACGTCATTCAACCCCTCCAAATTTTAAAAACCTTAAGAAACATGATCAGTTGTCTTTCTCTAATCCAGATCCAACCAAGTCTCAGAAAAACGAACTATTGTACATGCATGAACTTCTATCACCTAAATTTCTAAACCTACAATACAATGTCACCTTAGCTTTTTGTCAATTAAATGTATGCGCATAACTGTAGGCCATGTTTTTTTTTTTAAAAAAAAAAAAAAAAAAAGGCAAATGCCCATTTCATTACCATGAAACTTTCAAAGAACTGTAGGCCATGTTAATCCCTAATTTTTGAAGTACATAAATTGCACACTCATGTTGAGATATGACCTTTGCCAGAGCCACTTTGAGGGTTGCAACCATGGCTGGAAAGGTAGTGGGCCCCACAGAAGCAGCATTACTGTCAGAGATTGGTGAAGGTTTTTGGAAGCAGAAGAAAACACCAACGTCAATGGGCGGGAGGAGAAGATCAAAGTTCGACTGAGGTAGCCTGTGCTCCTGCACTGGCACCGTGGCTGCCACAGTCTCAGTCGATTTTATCGTGACATCATATCCCTTTGCCTCTGCCCTCATCTTAGAATTTTGCTTTGTGTATGTTTTGTATTGTGTGTGTGGGTGATGGTGGTGTTACCTTTGAGCAAGGTTGAGATGTGTTTGATATAACGTGGAGGTTTTATAGGAGGGAGAAGAGGTCAGGTGAGCAGAAAAATTATCTTAGAAATTACTTCATCTATACACTATTACAGATAGAGTGTATACATTGACTATTACAGATACAGTGCATACACTATTACAGATACACTATCTTAGAAATTACTTTCATCTATACACTATTACAGATACAGTGTATACATTGACTATCTTAGAAATTACTTTCATCTATACACTATACAGATACACTATTACAGGTTGTTTGAGAACTTTGCATATTTTGCCCTGTAAGTCTCCCACTTTACATCTCAAACCATAGATTGTCACAATCAAACTCTTAAGTAGAAGCTGAAATGCTAAGCTTAAATTTTTGAGAAAAAAAAAAAAGAGGATGGGCTAGGAACTTCTATGGGGAAAAGAAAATGGCTAAACAGAAATTGATTACGGAATTACATGAGTTAGAACTTTTACAAGAAAATAGGGAACTTAAATCTCAATTAGATTCAGTGTATTTAGAAGAGGAAATCTATTGGAAAAATAGATCAAAACAACAGTGGTTAGAAGCTGGAGATCATAATACGAAATTTTGTCATGTTATTGCATCACATAGAAATAAGAAAAATAGAATCAATTCTTTAGATATAGAAGGTCAAAACACTACTCATGTAGGTGACATGAAGAAAGATGCTCATCTCATTAGCAAATTTTGACCTATTAGCTTAGTGAATTGTAGTTTTAAGATTCTAATTGATTAGACCCTATTATGTCTTCTATTATTGATGTTAGTTAATCCGCATTCATTAAAAATAGATATATTATAGATAATGTTATTCTTAGTTAAGAACTTATCAATTCTTGTAAAAATAAGAAGGAACCTGGTGTAGTTATAAAAGTAAATTTCTAGAAAGCTTATGATAAAATTCACTGGGATTATATTTTGGAAATATTATCGAGTAGGGGTTTGGACATAAATGGTGTAGATGGATCAAAGAATTGTTATATAGCTCTCAATCTTTCCTTAATTATAATGGAGAGTTCCATACTTTTATTGTAAGAGAGGGGACCCTCTGTCCTCTTTTCTTTTCATATTAGCATCCGATACACTATGTACATTTTTTCATAAAGGTAGACAACAAAACAACATTTTAGGATTAGGTCCATAGTGTTTAGATGGTAGAGCAATAACTAACTGTCATTATGCAGATGACACCATTTTATTTTTGCAAGCGTCACATATTAATGTAGAATCAGCTTGGTGGGAGTGATGTATTTTGAAGCACTATCAGGCATTAAAATGAATTTAAGTAAAACATAACTTTATCACATTCTTAACAATGGAGAAGAGTTTGCTAATACTTTCAAATGTAAAGTAGGTCAATTCCCTCTCCATTACTTAGGGCTGCCTTTGAAAGATAAAAACTATCTGTTGACGATTGGCAATTTTTATTAGATAAAGTAGAAAAAAGATTACAAGATTGGAAATGTCAATTATTCTCATTAGGAGGTAGACTTACACTTTTAAATTTGGTGCTCTCTTCAATACCTTTATACACTCTATCTATTTATAGAGCTCCTAAAACAGTAATTAGAAGATTAGATACTATAAGAAATAGATTTTTGTGGCAAGAAGCTGGTCCTTCTATGAAAAAATATACATTACTTAAATGGTCAAAAGCTTGCTTAGCAAAAGAAAATGGAGGTTTAAGCATCCTTAATCTTCACGAAATGAATATTTCATTATTATTGAAATGGTGGTGAAAATTTCATAATAATGAGTATTCAGTATTGTGGAAGACTGTCATACAACATAATTACTATTCGGATGAAAATATCCCTTTTTCGCCCTTTTGGACTACCATTTGTAAACTTAACTCCTTAGGACACATGAGTGTAGTATATACACCAGGTATTGATTCTGAATTAGAATTCTAGCACGCTATTTGGCATGATAATTGTGCATTGTCAACTAGATTCCTACAGTTATATGATATATGCTCTAACAAACATATTCTACTTACTTCAATTGTAGTTTCTCAAGGTCATAGTATACGTTTTATTAGATGTCTGTCTAGTATCCTAGTTGAAGAATGGCAACAGATATTATATCTTATAAGTACTTCTAGTTTTATGCACCAACATGATAAAATAGCTTGGCGATGGGAAACTTCAGGAAAACTTACATGTAGGTCTATATACAAAATATTAAATTTTAGAGTGTTAAATGATAATAAACATGCTATAATATGGTCCATGTTTATAACCCCAAAGATTAGAATTTTTGTTTGGCTACTTCTAAACAATAGGATTCTTACTAAACCTAACTTAAGTAGGAGAGGATGGAATGGTAATATGCAATGCCAATTTTGCCCCTTATATGAAACTACTAATCACCTCTTCCTCCATTGTCAACAGACACAACACATTTGGTTCTGGCTTGGACAGAGTCAAAACTTCTTCTTAGAGTGGACCACATGTTCTGATATTTTCTTTTTTTCAAATACACTTTCTTATACTCAGCAACAAGGATTTTTGGTAGTTTTTAGTGCTTACTGTTGGACGCTATGGAAACACCGAAACGAACTAATCAATACTGTTACAATCAAATATATTCGAAATATAATCTTGCTAATAATTTCTGTCATTGAATACTGGGCAGGTAAAAAGTAACATGGATAAGAGGACAAAGGAGGCGGCTGCAGCATGGCTCTCTGGGGATATCCATGCCATTCCGCTGCGTGTTTGGAACCCAGACGGCAACCAGGTGGTACCATATCAAGGTGCAGCAGGTGTCCCAGGTGGCTTTGTGGATTTCCAGCTTCATAAAAGATGAAGCCACACACCATTTGTATTGATCCCATTGTTGGATCTCGTACTTACCTTAGCCCTTTTAGTGGCTTAGTTTTAGGAAATACATTGCAATTACTGTGTGTTGGTGGAGCATTAAGCGTAGAGCTTGTATATTTTGTTCTGTTTTGCAATTGGGTATATCTATGTAGTAGCACGATATGTGAACATGAGTACTTGTAATTAAACTTGATGATTTCATGCAAATGAAATGGGCATATACTGCCTTTTATCAAAGAAAAAAAAACAATCAAACTCTTAATTAATTAAGACGTCAAATTTCGACCCAATTCTTATCCGGCTTCTTCAGAAATTTTTGACCCGTCTTGATTTTAGTTGGATACCGATATGATCCGACCTGACCTAATTAATTAAATTTTGATTTTTTGGATTACGTTTGAAAGTTAGCACGAGTAGAAGTTCAGTAAACGGTAATTAATATTAATTAAGATGTATTATATATATGAACTAATTCTTGATATATTTATTAACATAAGGAAGACAAAATAATATACAGGCAATTAGTTTATATGATTTGGCCGAAGCAGTACTTCTGATTTGTCGGGACCAGAGATGAAAGGATGCTTATCTTATCGGGTCAGATTCAAAATGTGTGCTAGACATGGAAACGATCCCGACATTTTTTATGAATAACATTAAAAAAAAAACTAAATTAAATAAAATAACATGTGTTTTGGTGAATTTTCAGAAATAATATTTTCGCTAGATTATTGAAATGCATGATTCATTTTATTGAATTATCCCGCAGAACCAGCAAACGGTTAAAAAAACATTAAAATATTATAAATGGTTAAAAAAACATTAAAATATTATAAATGTTAAAATTGGTTTCACTGTTTTATTTTTTATATGAAAATATTAGAAAAATTTACGGTTGGAAATGTTAATTTGAATACATAAATATAAATTAAGTAATATTTTAATCTAAATTTCATCATGACGTTTTTTTTTTCTATTAATATATTATAAAAGTTATATTTTAATATAAAACTTATTAGATTTATTAATTATTTTTTAGATGTTTTAATTGTTTTTAGATATTTTAATTGTTTGATTAGTTATGTGAAGTTTTATTTGATAATTGTTTGAATATATGAATATGTGGTAAAATGAGAATTAACTAAATAACTAATAGTTGATGTCATAAATTAAAATTGAAAAAAAACATAAAATAAAAAATAAAAACCAAAATTGTCACTACAAATTAAAATTACAACAACATAAAATAAAAAAAACATCAACGTTGGCGTCTATTTTAAGAAGATCGTCTTGAGGAAGATGGTCAAAGATGATCATGTTTCTACTTTTCTTGCTGCTTCATCTACATTACAAGTGTATAAATAAATGAGAATTTGTTCAAGAGAGAATAAATAAAATTAGTATATGTAAATAATTAAATCATGCATTACCTACTGCATTCCTATCAATGATTTCTAGATGAGCCTGATGTCCGAGTCTCCGACCTTACATTCATATCCGCCTTGCATGCTTGAAGAGATTCTGGAATACATGTTGAGAACACAACCGATGCACACATTGATCGGTAGACTCATCACATCCGAGACGTGGGTCATGGGAGATAGATCGGCATCGTACGCACATGTCATTAGCAACTGACCCTGGTATCATCCCGACATGAAACATGCTTCGATACTAATCACTGGTCTGAGGAAATGGTATTGCCGCAATACACGGCCCATATGCCCATGCCGCTACCGTGAAATACCTATCCGATGAATCATCAATGAAGATTTGCAACTGGTTTGGTTGCAGTTGTTATTTCTATGACCCAAAAGAGGGTCAAGTTCTCCACAGCAGAAAACATTCGATCGTATCGCTTCTCTTTATTTTTTTACCTTATATCATGTTTTCCCATGCTCTCTTGAATTAGGAGATCACTATTCTGAAATATATATTTTCATGCAAAACTTAGGACCAATGTATAATGCATTGAACATTAAGATTTGGAAATTTATTGTTTGTATTTGTTTTTGTAATTAAATGAATGAAATGCATGCGCTGCAAAACAATAATAGTGATGCATGCAATAATAACTAAGGTATTATGTATTATAAGATATAAAAATAGAGATGTAAAGGTGCGACTGGGTGCGACGGGATGTGAAGAAGAGGAGAAAGGAAGGGGAGCGCGTGCACATGGGTAAAACTGGCATTATATTTTTTTTATTAATATTAATATGTGTTTTTAGTTAATTAAAGCAAGTAATGTGGATATTTACAAATTATGTAAGTTTAGATGGGAAAATAACTAATTTTT
The DNA here is from genome assembly GCF_964058835.1 of Carex rostrata. Taxonomy (NCBI): domain Eukaryota; kingdom Viridiplantae; phylum Streptophyta; class Magnoliopsida; order Poales; family Cyperaceae; genus Carex; species Carex rostrata. The sequence goes on from NC_135924.1 coordinate 1,814,936, forward strand.
AACTTTTGATGGGAAAATATATAATTAACAAAGTTATGATAGGTATATATCTAAATTTCTCTAATAATATAGATACAAGAGTAATAAACTTAGCAATGGGGGTCGATGTGATTACAAAAAGCAAAGGAGGCAATAATTGACCAATTACCAGATGTTAAATATTTAGGCCGCCTACCCCTTTGTTAATATTTTTTAGGGGCCCATTAGGTACCAACCACCCTTAATTACTTGTGTAATTGAAGGAAAGAGAAGAGCCCTATAATAATTTAACTACAAAACTATTACCTTAGTGGCCCTTACAAGTAAGAAAGCTGATCCAATGTCTCAAAAAACTTTTTTTTAAAAGGTTGTCTCAAAATCTTTTATGTTCTACATATATCTTTAGATACATCAAAGTATGAGAATATTTTATTTATTTTTATATGTTAGAGGTCAAGTAATATATCCAACTATTTAATATCCACAAGAATTTATGTTACTAGATCAAACGCTGATTCTCGAGTAGAAATTTTTGTTGATTATGTTATTTGGATAAGCTTATTTTCTACCAAATAAGCTCATTTTATGCATGCTTTTATTTGTTGTTGTAAAAGATGCTTAATATTAAATGATAAAAAAAATTAATTATTGAAGTTGATGCTCTTTAAGAGTTATAATTGCAGAATATCATGGAAGTTCTCACCAAATTCTTAACAGTCTGCTTGCATTTCTGTCTCACCAAATCTTACCAGTATATGCTTGCAGTTGGGAACTGAGCTCATGTTTCACTAGCCAACTGGAAAACTGCCTTCTAAGTGCTTATTTTCCGTGCTTACCAGAGCAGTAATCATATATTGGCTAGGATATAATTGAGGAATGTTTTCCAACTGCCACCCCCCTCAAAGGAAAAAAAAAAAAATGAAAAAAAAATAATAATTAAAAAGTCATGTTTAGCTCAATTTTCCTTATTTTTGATGTGTCGGCTCTCGTTTAAGACGTGGAGAATTAACTTCGAGTCTATTGAAAAATGTAGATGTTCTCGGTGTGAAATATAATATGTTCAAAATTTGCTGAAAATTCCTTAATTACGAATATTAAATAGTTTGTATGACTTCTAACTTCTTCTAAAAAAAAAAAATTCCTTCTATTTGTTGCTGACTTTATTTGTTTGGTCCAGTGTATATACAATAATTACTCTACATATTTATATTTTATATGTTCTAGTATAGTTTTGTGGGTGTTCTTTTATTTAATTTGTCCTTAATTCTTTTGCTGTCTTATAATAAAGAGCGTACTAGCCATGCTGTAGCCACATTTTAATCAGAGTCAGAGACTTGACCTTGCAAGATTAAATAATGCTATAAAATTAAGTGTGGTTGAAGGGAAAGCGAGACATATACTGTGATAGCATCTAAGGTTGACCCACCAAGCTTGCTTGTACGTTTTTCTTTAAATAAAACATTTCAATGATGAAAGGATGTATTAATTTAATTTAATTTAATTAGTGGTCAAGGACAATGCTTTCGAAGTAAAAAAACACAAGTTTAAAATTCGGCTTAAAGTTTTTGTGAAGAATTGAAGTTAAAGGAGCTGATCACATATTCATCTCAAAAATATGTTTCAATTATTCACGACATGATTGATGCAATTACGAAATAATCAGAAAAAGAAAAGAAATTAATTGTCAGAAAAACACAAAAAAAACATCTCAAAAATATGTTTCAATTATTTACGACATGATTGATAAAGTATTAATTCAATTATTCACGACATGATTGATGCTTCTGTTATCATCAACTAACTCAAGGCTTTGACTGGTCTGTTGTGGTTGGCTGGGAGCTAAAGCTGTTAGGCTTTTTATCTGCAACGAGCCAATTCCTGGATCAATTTTGTCATTTCGGAATTGTGTTGGCAAAAATCCGAGAAAGAAGCATTTATCCCTCTCTCTTAATTCACACTTTCGAATAGTAGTTATTCCAACATTTACAAGGAATAGAGAATAGCAGCTACTCTAGCTATTCCGAATAGTACAAATGTTGTTTGGATGCACATTACTATTCCGAATAGCCTCTATTCTAGAATAGCTTCTATTCTTGACACAACCAAAATTCTTGTTGGCACTTTCAAAATCCTTGTTGTGGATGCAGTCCAATTGTAATTTTGAAATATTTCACTAAATGAATGCTTACATTTTCATTTTCACTCTCTAACAGCTAATCAAATTTGTTGCCTTGGCATTAAAATTAATTACTAATTAATAGCATGGATGTAGGAGTTGTGAAATTAAATTTGAAATTAATTACTCTTTACTCTTTGACAGTTGTTTGAAATTGCTAATTAATTTCATTGATGGAGATGCTCTCATTGAAAATAAAAGAAAAAAAAAATCAATTGAAACTAAAGCAATAATGCAAATTCCCAAATTTCTGTTAATTAAAAAATGTGTATCATATTTTCACTATTTTATTAACTTAATTATCAAATTGAACATTAAAATAAACAGAACAACAATAAACTATAAAAAAAAAAAAATCAAATTTCATATCTTATTTAATTTGCTGGAAAAGAATATATTATTCATCAAATTTTCACTATTTAACTTTGTCAAATTCAAAATAAATGAAATTTCAGATACATAAAAGCTTTGCTAAGGAGACGTCCCACTGGCCACTGTTGAGTAGTTCAATTGTAGATTATTTCATTTATTTATCAAATAACTGCCTAATTGAAGTACCTGATGGCAGTTTAAATCAAGCTTCTAAATAGCTAGCTATAGCGGTTTTGGACCCAGAAAGCTAAGCTACGGGCTAAAACTGCGCTAATCAAGCTACAACCGCTATAGCGGTAATAGTGGTCCGCTATAGCGCGTAGCGGCAATAGCGGTCCGCTATGCTACATGGGTTATGATTTTGCAATTTTTTTTTTCTGAAAACATGATTTTGCAATTTTAATGGGCCTTAATATCTAGATTGGTTTTTTTTTTTACTTTATTAAGCTATATCAATACAATGGAACATGTGCGGGCTATACCGCTATATCAATTAAATTTTGTATCATGCATTAATATATGGTAGTGGTATATTTTGAATATAAAATATATCGATAGTTTTTGAATTAGGGATATTTTGAATGACAATTTGAACTTTGTATTGGTTTAATATGAATAATATTAGAACTTCTTAATTAATTTGATATTTTTTTTCTTGATGAGACATTTTTACTAGGCAAAGCCTTCTATGGACATAAGGACCTATTTGTAAAATGAACATATTTTTATTTTTAAAGTTCAAACTGTCAATCCGAACTGTTCATCTTGTTCTCCATATTAATATGTGCTTGGAGACCAAATTTTACATTTTTCTGATTTTTTTTACTATTTATTAAGATGGGTACAAAATTCAATGGTCTGAATTTGATATTTTTTATACCCATCTTAATAAATAGTAAATAAATTCAGAAAAATGTAAAATTTGGTCTCCAAAGATATATTAATATGGATAACAAGATGAACGGTTCGGATCGACTGTTTGAACTTTGAAAATAAAAATATATTCATTTTACAAATAGGCCCTTATGTCCATAGAAGCATCACTCTTTTTACTATTAGTAGAAATATAAAATATAATTTTTGAAATAAAAAAACGCTATTTATAATAGCTTTCGCTATAGCTCCGCTATTCGCTAAAGCTTTTTTTTTTTGTCTCCCCGCTACACCGCTATAAACGCTATTTAGAAGCTTGGTTTAAATACATCATTCGTGCATGCGAGCGTGTTTGCATGTACTGTACACCAAAATTAATTCTTTATAGGCGAAATTATTTAATGAAGATCATTATTTATATTTAAGCAAAGAAACATATAGGTAATATCTGAGATGCCGTTTGGAGATTTGAAAAGACGTTGGATTTGCCACCATTTATGAAATATTAGGGCCTGGTATTGGTGATGTCAATTTCCTTTTGTTTTAGGCTTCTTATTTTCTTTACCAATTTTAAAATTATTTAGTTTTGGTTGTAGATTGTCAAGCTAATAACATGTGAAACCTTAGGTATGGAATATTTTATAATCTAAATCATAGGGTAGTCATGGTTTGATACAAAACCATAGTTATAGTAATTTTCTTTATGTAGTTATGTTGCACACTTTTTATTATGTAAATCATAGGGTAGTCAAGGAAATGCACTGTTTAAAATGAGTAGGATCGATCTCCGCCACAAAATATGGCTTTCATCCAATTGAATAAGAAATTAAAAAATTAAGTATCTTAAATATTGCTAACTTTTAGCTAAACGTCAAAGCAACAACTCATGCATAAACTTGACTAGGTCAACATTATCCTTGTTATAAAATAAAGATAAATAAGTATAAAAAAAAATAAACAAGATAGAGAGAAAAAGATGACAATCTCTTTATTCATATATTTCTTATGTGTGTACAATACGAGAGTATAAAGTCTCTATTTATAGGTCACAAATTGTGAATGAAAAATCATCTAAATTAATTACAAGAATAAATGAAAAAATGAATTTCAATAGTAGTGTGATATGAATTCTAATAGTAGTAGGGGTAGTGGAGAATAAATGTTGAGAGTTATGAATATCCACATTAATAATTATTCATAACAATCCCATCTAATTGTATGACAAGTCACGCCATTAACATAGCATGTGATTACCTTGTAGCGCTACCAAGTCTTCCAAAAAAGAAAACATAGCTTGTCATAATTTTAAATTTCAAGCCTGACCGACTTTTAATGATATATGGAAGCACAAGTATATACAACTACTTTTAAGCAACTGATCCAAAATATTTTCAAGTGGTGGTACGTATTGGCCGAACAAATAGTTTAAATTTAAATCAAACATTTAGGAATTTTTCTTAGTTCAGTTAGTAATTAGTATTATTACTCATTTATATAAGGATACTTGGAAGAGAAATTCAAAGTTTGTTTCTACAACGTTCTGAAAAACAAAAATTTGATTAATAAATTTTCACTTAAATCAAATTGATCCTTGAATTTCATTGAATTTACCTCAAAAGCTCAAGTTGTCCTTTTAAATTGATAATCTTAACAACAAGACTAATTAACTTGATCGATCTAAAAGTTGATTATTATTTTTGAGAGAAGTCTAAGTACTAATTAACTTTAAATGTTTTTATTTTAAATTAAGTTTAGGAATCAGTCTTAATTTTCCGAACAAAAATTTATGGACCGTCCATGACCCAAGTTTTTGCCTTTCTTCTCTGATTAGAGCTGCTAATGATTAATGTTTGGCTCAAACTCGACTCGGCTCAATGAGAGAAGCAAAATTATTCAACTCTTAACTTGGCTTGATTTTGAAAGAAAAAGCTCGACTCGACTCATGTAATTCCTTGGCTCGACTCGGCTCGGCTCGGCTCGTGAGCTCGTGAGCCGACTCATATTTTTAAGGAGTTCATCAAAGTTCATGCTAAGTAAAGGTTCTCCTAGCTGGGACTGTACTTCATTAAGTGTTAGGCTGTATAAGGATCCTTGCCGAGCTAGGTTTTGGATGTGATAATCTGTCCAGTGGGGCCAGCCTCCACCTTCACCACCTTGCATTTTTCGACTGCCCATCAACCAATTTGTGTCCTCTCTGCTGATTTGGTGTATTGCAAAATTAAGGAACTCGCATGAGAGCTTGGATGAAACTGGAAAAATTGCAATAATCTTTGGTAGATAAAAGAAGTTGAATCAATTACTATCTTCATTTTGAAAAGGGCAGAGCTTAAGGGTACTGATGATAAATTGAATTAAAAAAGGGTATTACTGTGGAAATAACCTGATAAATTGAATCAAAAGAAGTTGAATCAACTATACTAAAGCCCCGATTAACCTCCACTAAATTACTCTTACGGTCTCACCAGGTTTAATTTTCGTCACACCAACAATCAACCAAAAACAACCAAATTAAAGCTAAAAGCGCACAAAAATAAATAAACAAATTAACCTAATTTTGAAAATTGCAGGTACTAATTAAGGAAGCGACCACACCTTTTCTATTGCCAATCCCACTAATAGTATAATTCGCAATAATAAAATTTCAGATCGATTGAATCCTCGTGTTAATTAATAAATGATTTTTAATTTTATTTTTTGAGAACTCTGCCAAGAGGCGAATTGTCTAGCAAAGATTATTAATTAAAAAGGGGCACAAGTGACCTCTGCCATGAAAACACTCGTATTGCATTTTATATGGTTATATGACGTCATCGGAGGAAAGAGAGAGGAGACGAGAGACAACGGACCCAATCGAACTCACGATGGGCCGAGCCGATTTTACATATTTAGTTAATAGTTTAAAAATATGAGCCGGCTCGCGAGCCGAATCGAGTCGAGGTAAGTATTTACATGAGCCGAATTGAGCCGAGCTTTTTCTTTCAAAATCGAGTCTAGCCGAGTTTGACTTTTTTCAGTTTCGAGTCCGATTCGTTATGAAATATTGAGTTGCTCAACTCATTGATTCGTGACCCGGCTCGACTCATTAGCAGCCCTATATATCTTTGATCTGCTTCCTGTCAGCATCTTTGAGAAAAAAGCCTTAATCCGTATGGTCATGTTTGGTTGTGGAGTAAAGTTAATGAGGATTAAATTGCTAACTCTATCTTATCCTTCATATTTTACACCTTGTTTGGTAGTTTATATCATGGATTAAATTAATCCACATAAAAGAGTAAGATATTGGAAATTTAACCCAAGTCTATGATAGTGGACCCTGTAGTGGAGTAAGTGTGGAGTAAGTTAATTAATCTAGAGAATTGGAGTAACTTACTCTGGATTAGCTCACCTCTTACTCCATCTTACTTCTATTTTACTTCCCGTTGACTCCTTAAGTGTCGAGTAAGAGATTTACTCCACCTTTTACTCCATAACGAAACATGGCCTATTGAGTTCACGGCTGACTTTCTCAACTTGCTCATTGACACTGTATAAGTGTAAAACCTCATTAATTACAACATCAGCCAGATGCCGAGCACCAAATTGACAAGTTTGGATCCCCTAAGTGCATATGAATTTTGGATCTGTATCCTTCCAATTAAGTAATCTGACTCAAGCGAATGGAAACGGACGGCTAAGATTAATTTCAGTCGGGCCAACTTCACTCCGGTACTTATGGAGACTGTTGGGAACCGTTTTGAGATTTGCGCCAGGTTTAAAGAACCGTTCGATCGTAATTGTCCTCCGTCAAGTAACCTAAGGGGATTTAAATTCATGAATTTTGATGTGAATCTAACGGTTCTGATTAGATATCTGACGAACTGTTAGATTGTCCTTTACTACTCTTACCCACTCATTTTCGATAAGTATCTGGTGCCTGGTCACTCCCTTCTTTTGGCTAACCATGTATCTTGGTTGGCCATTAAATTCAAGTTATATACATAATTCGAGTATTTGAGATTCAAAAGATTTGTGAAAAAGCTCTCCATTTTTGGTCCAACCACTAAGAACTTTAGCTATTGAAAAATGATTATGGTTAACTATCTAAGAATTCTTAAAATTTGAGATATTACATAGAAAATGGATATGAAACAAAAAATGATGAAGCAACGAAGAAAAGAAATTGACCATAGACCTAAACTTGAAAAGAGAGTAAATGATAGTGCGGTAAATGTTAGAATTAATTCGGTTAGAGAATCGGTTGCTTTATTGTTTGGTAGCATGACTAGTGCCCAAGATACGTTCCACCAAAACTAGTCTGTTTAATGAAAAGTAGATGCCAACGTTATGTTGAAATTAATGTACTGCCGTCCCATTATTAATGGTGAGCTGGAAGATAGAGAGATTGAAAGCCAAATCACATTGACCTGTTCTAATCTCATAATATGACCTAATTATTCACCGTAACTTTGCTAAGAATGCCTTTTATTTAGATGTTTTTAAAAAACCGTGAACTTAGTGTAAAGCTCCGACTTTCTAAAATGGTGGAATTGAAACTTAAAATAATATAAATAAGAAACGTAAGAATAACTTCTTATTTTTTCAATAATTATAAAATGGTGGAATTGCAACATCTGTTAGCTCAGTAAGATTAAAGTTAGTATATTTTAATAACAAATCAACTGTTGTGACTGTGATGGCATAATTAAGCCACTGTTAGATCTGGGCCATCTAATTAAAATCAAAAGGGATAAAAAAGGCCTTGGATTGGGCTGCTTTCGTCAGGGATAAAAAAAGGCCCAGTTGGAACAATTAAAAGGTGACCTAGATGCATCATATAGTTCTTTCAGCAAGAATTAGAGGTGGCTTGAGAGTTGAGACTACAAATATTATTTGCAGTAACACAGATTTGGAGCTTGAAATTACAGCGTCGGATGAGAACGAGTATTGCTAACGAACGGACTTGATCCACATTCAAACTTTGAGTTACTTAAGAGAATATTATAAAGTTTTGCACCATAAAATAAATTGCAACAAAACTTCCTACCATCAATATATTTCCACCATAAAATAAATTTCGGGCATATTGAACCAGATACATATTATTATTATTATTATTATTAGAAATACATCTACAGTTTCATGTCAAGTATTTGGCAAAATGGACACATATTTTTGTTACACTTTTCCCAGTCTCTAAATATTTTTTGAAATTACATTATCAATGGCACATCAATAACCAAAAACTAATTAGTAGGCTGAGTGAGTGATCAATAAAAAACTTAATTTCTTCGCATTGGTTGAAGAGATCAAATGAGATAATCTGATATGAAACATTGAGAAAATAATTAACCAAATATTCCTTTTTGTTGTAAGTGACCACCATCATCGGCGTCGCTAACAATGAACGGTGTGATACTCGGCGCCAATTTCAGAACCAGCACTGGTACGCATCTCATCTTCCCATTTCTGAAATCTCTTCTTCTTTCAAGGTTATAACCTCTAATTACACCTGTTTGTTCTCATATTTCACTTGATTTGATGATTATCTAGCTATGTATGTGGCTAATCGGGCTTCTTAAAACATCACACAGCTTACTGATAATGTCTACATGTGCAGATCTGGATCGGTAAAAGGCTTTCTTTTACAAATCTGTATCATGTTTTCTATGCTTTAGAGTCAGCATTTTGTAGCTTACAGGGACTAAAGTGTAAATGTTGCTTAAATTTCTATGTGCATGAAGGAAATTTTGCCCTTCTGAAAATTACAAACAAGCCCTCAGTGCCGGAAAAATTACCAATAAGTCCCTGAAATGTTACCAAAATCATGTTTGAAGCCCAAAACTTGTTTAAAAGCCCTTAAAAATTTACAAACAAGTCCCAAGACCCTAAAATCTTCACAAACAAGTCCTTTTAACCCATGACTTATTTGTGGATAATTACTAAAATGTCCTAATTCTTGGCTGGCCGTTTAATGTTGCGTGCTTGCTGTAAATATGGACAGATATAAATTACATGGTATTTAGGTGGGTTTGATAGAAGTTATGTGAGCCCACAAAGGACCATTGCACATCTCTTCTTTGTTTTCCATATTTTAGTTTTTTTTATTGTACAAAAAATTCAAATTTTTTATGAAGAATTTAATGTTAATATTTCATCTTTTTTTCTCATTTGCTTTTAAATAAAAGCAACTGGTTATAAAGGCGGCATCTTTGGCCATGGCTCGTGATGGTGCAAGTGGAGGTGTTGTTCGTACTGTTACTGTAAGTCTTTTCTTTTTTGTGCTTCTATGCACCCCCATCATGTCAGTAATCATGCAATTAGGGTTTTAGACATGAAAACGAATCGATAGCTGCAATGTAAAATTTTGTTTATTGCAGATTAATGCTGAAGGTGTCATGAGAAAATTCTACAGAGGGGATACATTGCCTCTATGGCATGATGGAGCCCACTAACTCCTTGCTTGACATCCTCTCTTCTTCGGTACCCGAGCCCATGAGTACTTGATGGAAATTTCTCTCATGCATAAGGATAATTAGTGTGCATCTTTCTTTTTTTCTCAGTTAAATGCTTTGATTTTCTCATGTGTAGTAAATTAGATGGATTGAACTTTCTAAACAAAGGTTTTACGACAGTAATGTAGAATTTATTCTGATTATCTTTTCAGGCCTATTGTATTTTTACTATTGTGCATTTGTGCTTGGTAGTTTTGGTATGGGTTAACAGTTCTGGTAATCTAGATTGTCAGGGATTTATGCTGATTGGTACCTGGGAATCGAAATTCTAATCTTTTACTCAACAATTCTAAACAAATTAATAAATGAACTTTTGTGAGCATGTATTTTGGGCTTTACATACAACAATAGGTTGGAAAGATGTCTAATAATAAACATTCTGAGGTTTATGATGTTGTAAACAACACCGGCTATGCATTTAGTGTTTAGAGCAGATAAATATAAATATTACTTGGACGATTGGATATGAATTGTGACCTTCTTCCCCTTTCCAAAGCAGAATGGCTTTAACTTTCTCACTGAGGAATGCACTCATGGGATCCATACTAATGGCCTCCACTTCAATCGTTCTTTCAACTGGCCTCGCCGCATTGCTCAGTAGCACATGCACTATAAAGAAGGCTCTTAACACCACAATTTACGGATCACATGACGAGCGTGATGGCCATAAAATACACGTCTATTCTTACCATCTTTCTCTTTTCTTTCTTGTGCTATTCACTCTCCATAAGGTTCTTTGGACAGTTTGGTTTCCTCGTCAATGTTCCTCGAGGAAATGACAATAATAACCCCGTGACAGTTGAGTATGTTTGTGGGCATTTGGGAAAAGTTTTTGGGCTGAATACTATAGGAAATAGACTGTTTTTTGTTGCCATGCCTCTTTTGTTCTAGATTGTGGGTCCCGTTTTGGTATTCTTGTGCTATGTTTGCATGATGGTCATATTGTATAATGTTCATGTGGTCACAGATAATAATGGAAAAACTAAGGCTAGAGGAGAGTTCATGGAGAAAAATTGCTTGACAGGTGCTGTGTGCATGATTATTATATGCTTGCAATATTTCTAATTTTACAATTTCTTGCAATTGGAGCAAATTAATTTAAGACGGGTTTCAATTTTTTTTTTCTGTGGTGTGAATAAAAATTTCGGCAGAATTTTCATTAGGTGTCTACTGTGTGGGGCCTACATTGTAAATTTCATACACTATTCTATTATAAACTTACACATAATTAAACAAGAAAATACTCGAGTTCTTCTCGTTCATAATAAAAGAAATTATAGAAACATAATTAATTGTATATATTTATGTCATAAAATGTATTCAATAATTCATTTACATTATCATAATTGAATTATTTTAACAAAGTAGTTTTTTGCTTCCTGCAGCGCACAAACCATATGCACCTCTGTTTTGATTCTATAATGTGTACGCTGCATGAAGCCAAAATTGCTCTGTTAAAATCTTTAGCCAAATATGAGCATTACCTTGACCTCATATTATAGCAACTAAAAGCAACTAAATTATCATAATTAAATCCATAAGCCGTAAATACAGGATACCTCCAGTTTTTGTGAATCCGAAATAATGCGTGGTACAGAACAAGCGCTGGTCCACACAATACACCGGCATCACGAATTGCGATGCAGCCCAACCTCTGATCAAGTAGACGTAGATCATTTCTGAAATTGGGATTTAAATACCTATTAAACGCCACCTCTGAGGCTCTGACGCAATTGAGACCTCTTATATAGAAACAAACCCTCTAAAAAAACAAAAAAATATATTGTTACAGTGTTAGGAAATTGGATTATCCCTCTATAAAAATAAAAACATAGAATATCCTGTCCAGGAATTTTTGTTCCGCTTAGCAGGGTTTAGAATTTGAATTAGCGAACCATTAATAATGACGGAAAATTTTGTACCGTCCGGTGAATGGAATAATCAATCTCATTTTCTATATATTTCAACTTTTCAATGAAACGATATCCATTAACAATATTTTTGAATTTTATTTTCGACTAATAAAAAAATTGGCTTTGTAGACCAATGGCAATGAAGCATCAAGTCTGAAGCGCTTTGTCCTTTGACTCTTTTAAATTTTCGACGACGAGTGAGGGAGGCGATTTTTTTTTTTTAATTCTTTTTTATGAGAAGCCCTAGGCGGAGGCGATTTTTTTGGATCAGAACCTGCACAAATTATTAAAGGAGTTTTTGTATTTTAATTATGGTCAGATTAATCTGTATTATGATCGGACAGTAAGAATATAAATAGATATATTTTGTTACCTCATACGATATGGATTCCGAGTGAGACTGTGGTGCTATATATATTGATCAGATTGGTCCGTATTATGAATTGTGGTGCTATATATATTTTATTTTAAATTTAAATATTTAATATGAATTGTTAAACAGGTTAAAAAATTTACTCGAAGACTATATTTTAATTATTCTTTTTAGAATTTTATTATTTTTTTAGATAAGTAAAATAGTTTATTACTTTTGAATGTTTCAGAATCTTTAGATCAAGTTAATTTATTTTACCTATCTAAAGAAAATAGTAAAAAAGTTCAAAATTTTTTTTTAGTTTATTCTTTAAATATATTTTCAGATGAAAAACATGATAAACAGTTTAAATCAGTTATATGAACTTTGAAAATAAAAAATATTAATATACACAGTCAATCATAACAAATAATACCTCTTGCAAAATACTTTGCATGTTTGCTAGATTGTAGAATAGTGTGACACGTGGCACTATGGCAATGGAGCATCAAGTCTTATGCACTTAATTTGACCTTTGACTCGTTTAAATTTTGGATGATGTAACATAACATAATATCTTTGTTTACATATGGAACGTTAGATTATAACCAGCGCGAATATTAAATGGACTTTGAAAATAAAAAAAATATTAATATACACAGTTAATCATAACAAATAATTAATACCTCTTGCAAAATACTTTGTAAGATTGCAAAATAACTCATTTGAGTCCCAAAATTTTTAATGTTTGTAATACTCTCATGTTATACTCGATCGTAAAGAAATAAAATAGTACCTTCTTGCCCTTAAAAAATAGAATGTACACGAAGCTCAAGTTCTTATTGTTTTGAATCCGAAATTTCAAATTTGCTATTGGTATTTAATTGCATTTAAATATTCTGATTATTCTGGTAGGACCTCCCTGTATATGCATCAAAATTGATACTCCATAAAAGTAATTGAGTTTCAATACCTCTAAATTATGTCAGGTAATCAAATAATTTCGATGTTTTAATCAATCATTTATTATTATCAAATTTCACAATGTGTAGGGGTATACCAAATTTAATGTCCATAATGATATTATTATTTTATTAAGTAATCATCTATAAAATTTTCGACATATTTTTAAAGTTTCATTTTTAGCTTATTCTTGTTATTTCCTTGAGATTTTAAAAACCCTTTTTTGTTTTCTCAATATTTCATTCTGAAAATGATATAATTAATAACAAAAAGATAAAAAGTTTCATAATATAATAGGCACAATTCCATGTAAATCTTATCTCAGTTAGAAACTTTTCAAAGATATTTAAGAAATTCAAGGTATCTCTACAATTAGATACCTTGAATGGTTCGCCAATAATATTTTAGTGGAATATTGTTGGTTCAGTAAAAGAACGAGAAAGTACTATAAAAAAAAAAGAACAAAAAATTGCAATCGATCGAGATTACAGATTCAATTTCAACAGATATGTGACAGTAAAATTAATGATACAAAACACACATACAAGAAAACAAAAAAAAAGAGAAGACAATGACAAATACTAAAACAATTGAAGAGTAAAATATTCACCGGAGGAGTCCGTGGCTCTAATGTCCGCCTAAATCAATTGAAGGGACATGTTGGCATAAATTGCGGACCAAATTAGCCTTGGAGGAATCACCCACACCTGGCCACTCCAATTTTTGGAGGCTGGTAAGGTATTGCAGCCCTTGAGGCACACCCAGTTCAGGACAACCATAAATCTCGAGTTTTTTAAGAATGGGCATTGCACCCTCCTCTATCTCCCATTCCTTCATTGATAAGCTACTAAGCTTCAAAACTTCTAACTGGCTAAAGCCTCCAGAGAAACAGGTTGTTTTTCGACTTTCGAATGCTTTATCAAGTATGAGAACCTTAAGGCAGCGCAGCTTCTCCAATACTGGCATTATATCATGCTGGAACTTGTAACCCCAAATTTCGAGATAAATGAGGTGACAGGGGAGCATATCCTCATGAAGCAGCTGGGTCAATTTTGTGGGGCTATCGTAAAAAAGTATGAGAGATTGTAAATGGTTATAAAATGGGAAACCTCTCATGTCAAGTATGTCCAGTACACTATCATCATGCCATATCTCGAGATTGGTTAGGTGTTCTAATGTGGACAGAAAAGGGACAACTGCCTTCGATGGAGATGATATGGCATCTAATTCTAATGAACGTAAATTGGGTAAATGAGGTAACTCTGTCTCCCATGATTGTGGGGCCCTCACCCTACTAATAGTTTGAAAATTTGTTAATTTTACTGATGCTGGGATTTCAAAACTATCCAAGTCATAGACATGCCTCAGTGTCTTGATATTCCAGGCACTCTTAGGAAACTCAAAGAAGCTGCCATCAATTTTTTCTAGCAGTGAGACATCAAGGGTTTGCAGAAATTGCATTCTGCCTATCACTTTTTCAAAGAATTTTTGATCACGGTTGTTACTTAGCCTCCCTCTAAGACTCAGATATCTTAACCGAGTCAATCCCACAAACATCCCCAACTCTATTGTGTTCTCCTCTTTGACTCCAATGCTTACCACTTTGAGCAGTCTTTGCTTAGAGCAATTCGGCAAGCTCCCGTTATAAAAGCACAAAAGAGTGTGGAGGTTTGGGCTCATTATAAGTTGATCACAATCTGGATTGTGAATTGCCACACGGCGTGCCCCATTCAAGCTCATTTTATTATCTGGATTTGAATACACTAGGAGAAAGTTTTCCTCTTTGGCTTTTTGAATAGCAAGATCTCGTAGCAGATCGTGTATGCGTACAGTTCCGATGGAACCAACATACGATCTACTATCTACTTGAATCATGCTCCTAGCATAAAATGAGAAAATAAATAAATAAGTACAATGATTGCAGATATCATAAATAAAATAGTTAGTATTCAAACAATTTACTTTAATGTTGTATACATAGGCTGTGTATATCATTAAATGTTGATGTAATGTGCTAGTATAATGTTGTATACATAAGCTGCTTTCATTGAAATAAAGAAAGAGCAAAACAGAAAAAAGTACTTTGATTTTTTTCATGCACAGCAAGATGTGTATAATTTTTACCACTGATTCTTTTATGCATGAAAAAATTAGGATACTATTTTTTTTTCCAATATTTTCTACAAAAAAAATTCTCCAAATTAACCCGCTGCTACCTATTTACTTTTTCTTTATTTTTTGGCGAATGGTCAACTCAAACAGAGTCTCATCACAGAATTCTCAGCCCCATGCTTCTAAAATATCAATGTTTGTTATTACATATTATATTTCCCAAAATATAATTCTGAGACTTAACATTTAACATACGAAAATGTTGATGCTTGGGCCTACAATTTTCCTATCTATTATTTTTTTCAATTAGGAAATTTAGTTTAAAGACAATCCAATGAAAACCAGCTCGTTACATCAACATGTTATATCATTAAATAAAGATGTAATACCTTTGTACGAGATCCTCTAAGAAACTCTCTGCAGTTTCTTCTAATGTTCTGTTATCTTCTTGTGGTATGAATCCCTCTGCAATCCATATTCGAAGTAAGGATTCAGCATCAATTGAATAGTCCTCAGGAAATGCGGCAAAGTACATAAAACATGACTTCAGAGCAAATGGCAGGTCCTCATAGCTGGTGCCTATGATCTCACTACAATTCTTTCCTTCAACATGCCAACTCATTGTCAGGAACACGCTACTCCAAACAGCATGGTTACGGGGCTTCTTTGATAAGAAACCACCTAAAACCACCAATGCGAGAGGAAGCCCACCACACTTGTGGACAAATTGACCTATGATATCAGAAAGATCATCAAAAGAATTTTTATTTGAATCATGATTAGGAAAAACTGTTTTTAACAAAAGCTCTCAACTAAACTCCTCAGTTAAGAACTGGAGTTTGTGTGGTTCACTTATGGGATCCATGCACTTGGGAACATCAGCGAACCTAGTGGTTACAAGTACTCTACTCCCATTGTTTTCATCTGAGAATGCTTGACTAATTTGAGTCCATAGATCAATTGTCCAGACATCATCTAGGACTATGAGGTACTTTTTGCCACTAAGAGATTTGTGAATCTCAGTATAAATCACTACTTCATTTGGCATATCACTCATGTTCATAGACGGATTTAATTGTCGCATTATCTTTCTGGAAACATCAATTATTCCGAATTTTTCAGAAATAGCTACCCATAGGCGAATATCAAATTGTCTTTTGACATCATTACTGCAAAAATAAAAGATTATATTATATATTAATATAACGAAAATGCGAAGAAGGCTGACTCCATAAAAACTTATAATTCAATATTAAATTAAAAGTTAGGGTTTCTAGTTTTCTCTTCTATTTCTTTTGTTCTTATCGCGACGTTACAAAAAGCTATTGACGGGACTACTGAAATACTTGACCTTCCCAAGTCTACCTGTTGATTGAGCGTAATGTGTGAATTCAGATATGCACATAAGCATATATGTACACAATTAAAATCAATTTAACAAACTCAATGTAATATACTAAAGTGTATTAGCAAATATATTAATTTTAAGCTTTTCATTACGCAAACCGAAAACTATATTAATTTCAAAAGGGATATATATTATGTTCATTTTATTATTTAAAATTATGTTCCAAATTAAATGACCGGAGTGATTGCATAGTTTGGAAGGTGGTTGTTAAATTTAAAAATTAAGAATTATTGTTCTACCTATAAAATTAAGAATTATTGTTCTACCTTCAAGTCAAAATAAGTTCATGAACCTCGTATGACATATTCATTGTTCTACCTATAAAATTACGTCACCTATACTCTTCTTGTGGTGAAACATATATATCTCATCTAAATATATATTTAACTTGAATTTAATATAGTACTTTATTTAAATTCATCATACATTAAGGACTTGAGAAATATTATGACCAAAGCTAACCTTTTTCTAATAAAATACAGTTTTTACATAATTAAACCAAGTAAGTATATTAACCAAGTTATCCATTTTAATTATCTGAACTAAAGTGTGTAATTTTCATAAACGAAATTAATGAAAAAATTAAAATATGGAGAAAAGAGAATTTGAATCAAATTGATAGTAAATAACACAATTACGAAAAAAAAATCGCATACCAATTGTACACTTTTTGTGCAAGAGTAGTCTTTCCGAGTCCGCCGGTCCCGCAAATTGAGACCACCGAACGTCTCTTAGTGGTCTCAACAAGCAACTCCTTGACAACGCGGTCCTGGTCTGCCTTGAAGCCAACAATATCTGGATCAATATCAGGTAGTACCGTTGGCCTGATGGGTAGTTTGATATCTCCAGTCACTACTAGAATCTCGGTTTGTTGCATGAATAAAATTTGGCTTGTTGCATCGGCTTACCGTTGCAACAATCCCTAAAAATGTCAGCTGCATGGGTTACCCATGCAACAAGCCCCAAAAAATACCGTTGCAACAACCCCCGTTGCAACTACTCAATTTCGGACTTGTTGCATGGCTTTACCATGCAATAACTTCTGGAATACTTGTTGCAACGGTGTGTCCATGCAATAAGTACCCATGCAACAAATCAAATGCATTGAGTAGTTGCAACGATATAGCATTGAGTAGTTGCAACGATGAAGTGTGTGGGTCCCATGGATTAGTTGCAACGATATAGCATTGAGTAGTTGCATGGATAAAGTGTGTGGGTCCCATGGATTAGTTGCAACGATAGGGGAGTGAGTAGTTGCATGGTTAAATGTCGTGAGCCCCACATGGTTTGTTGCATGGGTAATTAACCTATTAGTTGCATGGACAAAGGTGGGTCCCACCAGGTTATTTGCTAAGATATTGTCTGGTCCTCATATTTGTATAGATTTTACGATGCAAAAAATTGTCGTTACCAAAAAAAAAAATCCAGGCCCAATTCTATAATTCACCTCGTACCAATTTGGTACCTGTACCGATTTGGTACCAACCCATAAGCAACCAAGAAATCTTTTACATTACACATTGAAACATAATAAGAAGAACAACACAATAAAACATGGAGAGTAACATTTTAATTATCATTAATAATTATAGTAAATTCAAGCTTTCCTTGAAACATAAGACCAAAAAGGATTGCAACCACAGTATAAGAGGATTGCAACCACTTGTTTCTATAACCAAAATATACACACAACCCAGCATCAAAAAATATACAAAAAGAGGCTACTTTTCTAGCTATACAAAATACCATTTTTCTGTGATAATGGTTTATAACACCCCACACTAGAAGGGTTGGTTGTTCTGCCTTTCTTCCCCAAACCACTCGTCGTCAGCACCTAGACATGTTGCCACCTCATTTTCAGATTGCACATTGAGAAGTGCTTGGAAATTTCTTCCCCCATTTGATTCTGTAAAATCAGCACCTAGACCCTACATATACAACATATAGCATAGAATGAAATTTAATATTGATAATAAATTGTAGAAACACTCGAAAAGCATTAAAATAAGTATAATAGGTATATCTTCATAACCTACTACACATAAAAAATCAGTTTATCTTCATGACATAGGACTAAATGGTAAACTAAGTATATTTCTATTCTCATTTTATCTTCATAACATATGACTAATTGATGAATTATCAGTTTAGCTTCATGCATCTAGCTAGAACTTATTTTTAAGTATGATACCTAAAAAGCCACAAACAAGGAAATTTCCTAATACAACCTATGTTCTTAAAAAAAGAAAAAGGTTATTGATATGATACCTGAGAGATGGCCATCGACATTCCCGAAGCTCCTTCATGAGGTTGAGGTAGTGTTGTGGGACCTTGACCCTAAGCATTAATCATAGAAGAATTGTTTTAGATTATGGACATTTCAACATCCAATTAGTGAGTACTATTAACATCATCTAGTTTTAATTTGACAATCTCACCTGCAAATTAGTGATATTCCCTATTAGACCAACATTTTGAGGTCCCTGACTGTAACCTTGAGCCTAAGTTAAACACGAATCCATTCAAATGAGAATTTAGCAATCAGAAATACACAGTAAATTCAAATGACAATAAATATAAAAATTCAGAAATTAAGAGTAAATTATTTATTTCTGCAAAATACTTTAACACTTGAACCAAGGTGCAGGTAGCTTATTTTGACACGCCGGTCACCTTTCTTCCGCTTACTGCCCTTTACCATGATTTTATTGTAATAGTAAAAATTCCTAGGAATTGGTTGAACAAGTACAGTTATTTGGTTCTTCCTAGGAGTCTGGTTAGGGGTATGGTACCATGGTACTATTCATAGCGCATAATGAAGCATGCTATAGATCAATATCTTCAATTTTAAGGTTCAATAATTCTTAGGAGGCTGGTTAGGGGTATGGTACTATGCATAGCGCATAATGATGCGTACTATGGTACTATGCATAGAGTTAAATATTTTTCGTCTTTCTTTGCAATTCTGACATAAAGATAGAACCTCTCATGTTACTGGATTTAATTGGACTTGTACCTTGAAGGTTTGGCGTATCAATAACAACAACATGATTTCAGTCTCTGAGGAGATGGGCAAATTTTACAGTGGAGATTGTTACATTGTACTTTATAAATACCAATCAAATTTCAAGTAGGAAGAGTACTTGTTAGCATGCATGTTGGATTGGGAAAAATAAAGCTCAGGTTAAACACACAACTCGTATCATTTAATTTATCAATTGTATCAATTATAAAACAATATCTTCTTCACTACTTAAGCAACAGCTAGAAGAAGTTACACTACTAGAATCGAGACTTATAGCATGGGTTAAATTCTCGAATCCTAAACTGACACTGAAAATAATAATTAGACCGTACCTGCAAGTCAGGCCTTTGCATCCCCACCATAGCGTACAACTGCCTGAACATGATGTTATTTTGTTCTTGCATCCTAGTCCTCTCTTGTTGTTCTTAGTTGCTCTTGATCTTGGCAGACCAGATTTTTTTGGAGGCATATTGGTTGTCGTCTTCTATATTCCAAAAAAAAAACAAAGAAGTGTGTTATAGGCAGCAAAGAAGTGTGGTATATACCCAGATTTACTTGGTATAATTAGAGTGTTTTTATTTGCTAACCATTGTGGTTATTATCCATGAACTAATAACATTTTCTAACGAGGCAGCAACACAATTAAATTATGATTTGCATAGTACCAAATATTTGCACAAACTAAAAAGAGTATTTTTTTTCATACATATTTCGACATTTTTTTGTTACTGCAGTGACAGTGACCTAATTGCATGAAACAGAAATTATATTAGTAATATTGGAATGTCATTTATGCGACAAAGGAAACAAGTATACACCAAACAATCACATATAAATTATAAGATGAAATGTCAATTTCAAGAAATATTAAAAATACATTTGACCAAGTTGCTCCAGATACTAATTTGCAGTCTCCTATGTAGTCTCTCATTTGTCTGTGGTAAGAAAATAACACCCAATTCGACCGGGAGCTCCACCAAATAATTGCAGTACAAAAGAAATTTTTTAAAAAGTACTACAAATGGTAAACAATTGGAATATGACTTTAATTATGGAGTAGCAAAAATTTGACAAGTATAAGAGAGTATATCCCCAAAAGAAGCCAAATTTCAGAACTAATTAGTGACACAAATTCAATGTTCCAAGCAATAATGAACCAAAAAAAAAAGCAGATAAAAACATCCCAAGTAACCAGAATTTGGCTGATCACCCCTATACGTGATGACAGCTACAATTATTTGCAAATTCTGGTCATGACAAATTATTTGAGAGAGCTACATTCTTTAAACCATATTTGCAAATTCTGGTCATTACATTTGACAGGTTCAGGTATTTGAGTGTGCAACTGATATATGGTTGATTTGAGATGCAATTATACCACATTGTTAGGTAAATGGCAGACCAGAATTTTTTAGAGGCATGTTGGTTGTCGTCTACTATATTCCAAAAAAAAAACAAAGAAGTGTGGTAAATACCCATATTTACTTGGTATAATTAGAGTATTTTTATTTGTATTTTAGTAATAGTATATAAGGTTTCAACTTAAAAAAACGTGTACAAACTAATATACTTGTATAGATACCAATGGCAGCAACATGTACTTATTTTCTATGAAAAATTTTGAGTTCTTAAATTTTTTAATCCTTAATTGGATGATACCAGATCATGAAGCCTCTTTAGTCATTATTGGGAATTTTGCATGAAGCCTCTCTAGTAAATTAAAAGTGCATAGATATTGTACCAGTTGGATCCAATTCAGTTAAGTGTATACCCTCCAAAAGAACTTGTACAAACTAAGATACTTGCTGATTACCTTTAACCTTCAACACTAGTAAGGAAAAATCTCAATCCCCATGTACTTATTTATTGTCATTATTTAAACCATATTTACAAATTCCAGTATTTGAGAGAGCTACAACTATTTGCAAATTCTGGTCATTACAAATTATTTGAGAGAGCTACATTCTTTAAGATTCTTTTCGAAAATTCTGTTAATTACATTTCACAGATTCAGGTATTTGAGTGTTCCATTAATTTAAGGTTGAATTGAGCTGCAATTATACCACAATTTCAGATAAATGGCAAAAATCACAAGACAAAGGTTTTCATTTCAAAAGCCAAGTGCAAAATTTGCAGAGATAAGCGCATAACACTTAATCAATTTCAAAAAATGTTTGAATTTACCTGAAGAGGAGGAGGGTAATATGAAAATTTTTCAGGGTTCAATCTACCTCCGAGAATTGAGAGAGCTACCTCCGGTGGTTGAATCTACATCCTTGTTTGTCGGTCAATTTCTTGGCGAGAGTGATTCAGAGAGAAAGAGAGACTGTTCGAATCTACCTCCAGTGGCTGAATCTACCTCCGGTGAATTTAGGGTGGTTTGTCGGTCAATTTCTTGTTTAAATCTACCTCCGAAGGATGAATCGTGACCTAATGGAGAGAGGTAAAGAGGGAAAGAGGAAAAGAGGTGTTAAGGGCAAGTCAAAATTTGAGGGAGGCGGCTAAAGTAGTGGATCTGAGAAGGGATGTCGTGAAGGGATTTCGGAATTCACATCCTCTCCATGACATGATTTCCCCAAATTAGTAAATCTGGACTGTTTATTTATCACTGCCTGAATCTCAAAGCCCTTTAATGAAGTATCCCCTGCTGAGCCCGAATCTCCAATCTGTTAGTGATTTAATCTCACACCGTGAATTTAGGGTAAGAATGCGCAATACTTGAGAGGAACGTACCCTATGGAAATCTGATGTGAGCTATAAAGGGGGGAAAATTTTTATCGCCAATTGATGTTATTGACAGAGAGGTTTCTCCTTTCTTCAGTTTGTAGGAAATGCTTTGTATATATAAATTATAAATGTGATGTGCTGTTTTAAATCAAAACTGCTCTGTTAGTAAAACCCCCCAAATTTGAGAGGGAAGTGAAATACAGCACCCGGGAACTTGTTTTGTATTTACATGTGAATTTATAAGAAGTGGAATTTTAGTATAATTACATGTGAATTTATAAGAATATATATTTGTACATAAGATATAAATTTTGTAAAGGATGTAATAATTATATTTTGTTATTTTAATTATAGATGTACATGTCACGACTATTTGATGAATAAAATTCAATTTATTATGTACTATTGTTTATTTGCATGATATGTTGTTATTTTCTAATTAATGAATAAAATTGGCATTTTGTGTGTTAAAAAAAATTATTGAAAAAATATATTAGTAAAATTTACACGATAGTGAATGTTAATTCGTGTTTTTATGTCTTAGTAAGCGATTTAGACACGTAAAATAGTACATTAGCACATGCATGTTGTGTTAACAATTCATATGCTATATACTTGTCATGCAACAACAACAACAATTGTCGAGGCTAATGAAGAAAGAAACAAAAATGTCATGCATCGATCGATCGGGACCGTTACAATTAAAGATTACTAGCTTAAATTGTCTGTGTGAAAATTTGGTCGAAATTTACGTTGATTTTCACATCCATCAAGCTTACGGACTATCATGCCATCGAATGGCTATAATCACATCACGTCGGATCAAAGCTTATACATAACCAAATTCAAAATCATTTCTATTGTGTATGTTAAGGGTTATCCCTTGATCATTTAAAAGTTAAATTTGAATCATTTGAAGAAAAATCAACCGTCGATTTGACACGTGAAAATGCACGGTCCACATTTAATAACACTATGACAAGAGCCAAATAATAATGAAATTGTATAAATTTTATATTTGTATGTATATTTCGTTCACATAATATGGTAAAATTTAGTTTTTTATTTTTTTGGAATTTTGTGCATATAATTTAGTGTGCAATTATTATCTTATTGATTACTGGATTAATCAGAGCCCTATGATGTGTGATGAACTATTCAGATTTAAAAGGAGGCCTCCATTTCAATAGATGAATTACTTGGGGACATTTTCTCTCAATTAATACCATCCATCAGGTAGAAATCCGCCCCATCGGAAGGCTATCTAACTTTCAAGATGCGTGCTACATTGATCAGGCGGCTATATTCGTTACCGCTAATTTTATATTAACTCAGACTACAAACAGAGTGGAGTAAAGGGGGAAATGAGATAGTCTCACAGAGAGCCTTCTCTGTGAAGGACTTGGCGTTTTTTTGAAAATCAAATCCAAAAAACCCTTCTCCTCCCAAAATCCTCCTCCTCAGCCGCAGCCGATCGACTAACCCTCACATCTCCCTCTCCGAAACCCCTATCTAAGAAACCCTCTCTACTCAGCCGATCGACTAACCCTCACATCTCCCTCTCTCCGAAACCCATGTCTACAAAACCCTCTCTACTCAGCCGATCGACCTATCTCTCTGACCTCTAAGAAAACCTATCGCTCACCCTCTCTACTTTGCTTTGTTTTGTTTATCTTAATTTTGTTCTCTATTTTGATTTATTCAGATTTTATAGATCGCAGAGGAAGAGGATTGGAGCGCATTGAGGTATATCTTGACATTTTTTCCCTTAATTATTTAGCTAGAACTAGTCTTTCTTGAATTATTATCAATGAAAAGTGATAGCTACAAGTTAGAAGTGTAAATGTAATTTAGGATTGTATTGTAGCAGTCTGGTTTGCTAATATGTCGTGTAATATATCTGGCTGGTAATTTCGGTTGATTTCCTTGAATTCCTTGATTTCAACTGCACTTGGGAATGAGATGTATTATGGGTTTGAATACTGTCATGACTAGTTACATTTGTTTATAAATTTAAGATCTGCAGTAGACATTAAATGGTTAATAAAGTGTTAATCTGAATATCGAGTTTGCATTTTTTGCATTGCATATAAGCTTAATCTGAATATGAATGATTTAATTAATTCCCATATGTTTTAGACATCATATGATCTTCCTCTAGAGTTGTTTTTTTTTTTAATGTAAAGTAAAGTTTGATTCTTTTGTAGAAAATCACTTTTATAGTTATGTACTGTTCTGATTTTTGTTAACTTAGGTTTTAAGAACCAGCACTTAAAGGGCGTACCTTGAGCCATGTAATCTTTGATATGTTGATGATATAATTGTCTCAAGTTGATATAATTGATAAATTTCAATTAATATAGTTGCTGGTACCAATCTGCACTCTTAGGGAATTATCTCAATCTGATTCGCATAATTACATTATTTGTATATATTCAATTAATATAGTTGCTGGTACCGTACCAGTTCATCAAGTTCTGCCATTGAGTAATAAGTTAATTCAATCTTCTTGATTTTTTTTCTACATATTACATGGTTGAACCCCGTGATGATGTCTCGCAGTTCGAGGCCATTGTTCCACAATGGTGCCAGAAATTGGACCACTTGAAGGGTCTGTGCGACATATTTAAGAATCCCAATTGGGAGAAAAGTTCAATAATCAACCGAAGTAACAAACTAGTTGACAGAAAGGGAGTTGCTAGTCATGTGGGTGGATCCAGGAGCTCGTACAGGCACAAGATGAAATTGGTGTTTCTTTTTTTTAACTAATACGTTACATTACAATGCTTTCCATCATAAATTGCATTGACTAACATCTTATGAATTCATAATTAAATTTCAGATTGCTGAGAAGGGGACTTCTGTTGATTTGAAGGATATTTTTGACCGAACTCACTTGAGGAAGGACTCGAACGAGTACGTCAATAAAAGAGCAAAAGACGCAGCGGTATACAATATTTCTGTCTCTATTCATTTTTAATAGTTAGAATAGCGGGTTAGTTATTTTGTAGGAATATATAGCTGCTGTTAGCTAAGCATTAAAAAATATATGTGCATAATACTTCTATAAGGGCGGTGCTATTTTGAGGTCTCAAAACCCTTTAATTCAGTGCTTAGGAATCTATTTTTATCTTAATACCAGTTTTACCCTCAATAATAAATTGTTATTTAATTTTCAAAGGTTGGTAAACTAAGTTGTAGTAGTACATGGTTTCACTTGATAGAAAAAAATAGCTGCTGTTAAGTATTTGACATTTGAAATAACTACATTGTGTCAAGTAAAAGAAAGAAAATAGCTGCTTCCATTTTTTGTTGTTTATTTGAGGTCAAGTAAAAGAATGTTGGAATATTTTCAATTCAGGGGCCTTAATTAATGAACAATATTAGTGCACTTCAATGATAATTGTAAAAAATATTCACATTTAAGTATTGTATAGAAACTTGTTCAAGCCATAAATCGATGAGAGTTTGTACTAAATTTCTATTGCATAATTAAATTTTAATGAGTATTTTTAATTGGAAAAATACTTCTCTGAGCTAGAGTTATAGTTCAAGAACACAAAACCTGTGAAGGTTCTATGAACCACAATAAAAAATTGTGAAGGTTCTGGTCACAAAATTCATAATTATAAAAATATATTGCACCTGGTGGTAGTAGGGGAAATCAAGAAGGGGGAGAGGAGGGCAATCAAGAAGAGGGAGAGGAACCTTGATCCGGGACTTGTTAAAGCAGAACTGCATGGTTGAAAAGAATAGCAAATTGATTAAGATGGTTATTATTTGAAATACTTACAGGAGAAGGCAATTAATGAAGGCTCTGCTCATCGCGTGCTCGTCCTCTCAATAACTTTCTAATGTTTATTCTCAAGACCAAAATTTAAAGATTCTACAATTTAAGTTTCCGAATTATTTGTGTATCTCTTTTATTTTGTAATATACTGCTCTAATTCTTTTTGCTATGATTTACAAAATATATTTAATTTAAAAGGAGAAATCAAATTTCCTTCTAAATTTGAAGGATATTAAGTAGGATGTGAAGAAATTAATACACTGCTGTAATGTATCCCTTGTTGTAATTTATAAGAATATATTCAATTTGAAAGGAGAGATCAAATATATATATATAAGTCACTGTCCAGAAATTCAATAATTGTTGCATGGGTAGGCCCATGCAACAAATAGTTCAAAAAAATAGTCAAAACTTGTTGCATGGGTAATCCATGCAACAAATAGTTCGTAAATAATCCTCCAAACTTGTTGCATGGGTTACTCATGCAATTGTTTAGTCTAGATTTTGGAGATTTGTTGCATGGATAAGTCCATGCAACAAATAGTTCTCAAATAATTGTTGCATGGGTTATCCATGCAACAGTTTAGTCTAAATTTGGGAGACTTGTTGCATGGATATGAAATGAGTTGTTGCATGGACATTCATTAAAATATACTTTCTATTTCTGCTGATGGGTCATGGGTCATCAAATATTTGTTGCATGGATAAATAAGAGACAGTTGCATGGTTAACTATCACATTTGTTGCATGAGTAACAGTTGCATGGGACTGTCCATGCAACAAATTTAATTGTGTCAGAAATGTCAATACTTGTTGCATGGACACTACTTAACCATGCAACAATTATTTTTATCCATGCAACAAACCCAGATTCTAGTAGTGAGTACTGCCCTCACGCAAATTGTTTATGCCATATCTGACTCTGCTCTCTTCGATCTCTCTCATCTTTTCTAGGATTTGGTTTATCTCATTTACAAGGTTGTGTACAGCTGATAGATTTTTGGGATTTCTTAGCATGTTTTTAATGGCCGCACACAGGCATGACTTTTGTGGATTTTGTGGGATTTTCATGAGAAAGGTGTCTATGACATCTTCTATAGAATGGGCAATATCTCTGACCTCCTTCACCCAATGTATCTGCCTTTCATCTTTTATCGGCTTCCTGTCAGCATCCTTGAGAAAAGCCTGAATGCGTTTGAGTTCACGGCTGACTTTCTCAACTTGGTCATTGACACTGTATAAGTGTAAAACCTCACTGACTAGAACATCAGCCAGCTTGCCGAGCACCAAATTTACAATGGTCTCAGCCATCCGGCTTAATTCTCTGTTGTATATGTGAGCTGAAATGAGCGAGTGATTTATATAAGAAATTTGAGAGTGGATATATATTAGATGCAGTTAAGAACCCAAAAGCGATAATTTATAAATTCAAGAAACAACATGTTATGAAGTTACCACAATGGTAGCAGATGATAGGAAAAACTACTAATCAAATCAGCACAGAATGATATCCAAGATGCTCATCCTTGGTTGATATTTTAGCATGTAGGGTTCCATGACCCAACCTAAACTTACTTTGTCCTAACAAAGACTCAAATCCAATTGATAGTGGTGCCTTACCCGGAGAGAAGACGAGCGCCGAGCAGAGACTGTCTGTAACGTCCAAGATGTAACAAAGCAACAGAGATTGCGAATTGAACACAAATAAGAAAGAAATCTAACTAGTTACCCTTACTGCCTATTTATAGGTGAAACTCAAGAGAGAAGAATCATTTTAATTCATTACTACACATCTCCAGTTAGTGTGAGAATATGGAGAAGTATGTGAGGAGACGAAGATAAGTGCAAGAATATGGAAAAGTATAAAGTATGTGAGGAGACGAAGTTAAGTGCAAGAATATGGAAAAGTATAAAGTATATATGTGAGGAGAACAATATTAAGTGCAAGAATATGGAAAAGTATTTGAGATAGGACAATATTAAGGGAAAGAATCTGGAAAAGGAAACACAAATCAGTGGGAAGAGCATAACTATCACTTTACATTTTACAGAACATGCAGCTGATAACTATTACTTAAAAAGATGGGCCTTAATGTTCTCTGTGCCAAATATTTTTAAGAGAATCTAAATTATTACTTACTGTGCTTTACTAAACATGATTTTAAATTACTTTATAGTACCGTTTTTATTGTGGCAGTTTCTTTATAGTAAAATATCCAGCAATAACAAAATAAGTTCCCTTATTCTTGATAATTGCATAGTTAAACATGACAACTACTTGAACAAATTAATCTTTTCAATTGAGCAAATGTTTTTAAAAGGATCAAATAGAACTTTTTCAGTGAAATACTACTTTTTCTCCATTTTTTATAGAGGTAAAACTTTCTACTGTAGTTTAAAAGCGTGTTAATTATTTGTCTAAAAGAAGTTGCCTAGTTAAAATGTATTAAAATTGAAAATATCCGGGCCATAATCCCAATTAAAAACGATTTTTAAAAATAATAATAGTCGGCCTAAAAAACCCAAAATATCCGACCTAATATAATAGCTATTTTTCTCAGCAGGTAGCTAGCCCCGACATTTTTAAAAATACCCAAAAAAAAAAACAAATCATTAAGAAAAACCGAATTGTTGGAAAAACTATAAAAATGCCCAAACCACCTCAAAATTCGGCGGTCCCGAATTTTAATTCCCAACCACCTCAAAATTCGGCGGTCCTGAATTTTAATTCCCAACCACCTCAAAATTCGGCAGTCCGGGCCTATTCTCCTGAATTTTAATTCCCAAATCATTTTCTTAGTCCTCCTTTTGCTCACTTTTTTTAAACTTGCCAAAGATTTTAAGTCTTGATTCTACATGGCTTAAGTAATTTTCTTTGAGAAATGGAGAGGAAAGAGGTCGGAATAACTGAAGAGGAAAGAAGCAACCATTTAGAGTTAGTTAGATTATTGAAAACAAACTGGCTACCACAGAGGTAGGAGTGCAAACAGATCAGATATGGATCAGATACGGATAAAATTATATTTATATCCATTTTTATTTTCAGATACGAATTATTTTTAGATCAGAATTCTTCACAATATATTCGATCCAATTTGCAATATATAGGCCATGCCAGTTGAGGTTGAGCAAGGACCATACTCAACTATCAAGATGCCATGGTCTAGGTTGATCCCACATATATGCATGGTCGGAGCAATTACCTTTTCCATTTTTTATTAATAGGAAAATATAAAAAAAGATCATAAAAAGTTAACAAAATTAGAAAAATTTCAAATCTAAGAAAATCGTTATAGTTTAAATAATGTCCAGTGAAATTCCTACCTTACGCTTAGCTCTGCCCCTAAAATAATTGCTACAGTTTGGAGGGAGATGATATTCACACTACTGGATTTGTAATTAACACAACAGAACTTAAAATTTAATATTGATTGACAAGTATGCCCTTACTTATTTGTTACATCTGCAGAAAAAAAAAAAAAAAAAAAAAAAAAAATCGTAAAAAAATCGTAAAACGTTATAACGTTTTAAAAACGTTATGTAACGTTTTT
The DNA here is from genome assembly GCF_964058835.1 of Carex rostrata. NCBI lineage: Eukaryota > Viridiplantae > Streptophyta > Magnoliopsida > Poales > Cyperaceae > Carex > Carex rostrata. The sequence continues at coordinate 1,844,668 of NC_135924.1, forward strand.
CACTGTAAAACTTGATGAAAAACGACGATTTTATGAAGGCTGAATTCAATTAAAACGTCATAACGTTTTCAGAAAACGTTATAACGTTTTATACACTAATTTATGCGTTTTGTACACTATTTCCTGCGTTTTTCACTAGCTGAATCGTTATAACGATTTACCAAAACGTTATAACGTTTTATACACCAAATTATGCGTTTTATACACTATTTCCTGTGTTTTTCACCAGCTGAATCGTTATAACGATTTACTAAAACGTTGTAACGTTTTATCCGACAGTGTGAGGGTCTATTTAGCAAAATTCCTGTTGTCTCTCCTTCTTTCTCTCCATCCTTTTCCCCTTCCTTGTGTGCTCCGCCCAAAAGAAAGAAAAAGAGAGAGAGACCCTCTTCTCCCTCTAAAATCCATCAAAAGCTCGGAGAAATTGAAGAAGGAAGTCGGAGATTGTTGATTCTCTCCCTCGTAACCATCTATTGCTTCAATTGGTACTTCATTTTTCTCCTCTCTTCTCAAAATCCGAAATTCTCACCATTGTTAGGGTTTTTTCTTGAACCCGAATATTGTGTATAATTTGTGAGTAACCCATCTCTATTGAGCTTCTATATTGTGAATTTGGTAATTTCTTTCTCGATTCTATCTAAACCTTGATTCTTCCATCTAGGGTTTGGTCCCAAATCCGAAACTTTGCGAAAAGTTGTGATTTATCTAGCTTGATCCAACAATTAGAGGTGTTAACCGACAAGTTTGTCTCCCTTCTAAAATATGAAATTATTTTGGGTGAAATCGAATTAGGGTTTGTGGAGTTAGAGAAATGAATAATTAAATGGGTATTTGTGCAATTGTTCCGATGTGTGGAAAATGTATATGGGTTGTAGGACCAAATGGTAAATTGTATGAGATTATAAGGATTTGTCAAGGAAAGTATGATTTAAACTAATATGACTCGAGTAAACATAGTGATAGTCGAACAAATATTAAATCACGTATGTATATGTTAATATAGGCGTAGGCTCGATTGAGCACGATTTCGCGGGACCTCTCGAGACGTCTGAACCTTAAGTGCGCGATACGCTCTTCGTAATCAGGTGCGGGATTCTTGGACTTGTTTGATACTTTATTTTCAGGAATTAAACTGTTTATTCGTTTGTCATGTTGAATGCTTAATTGTTGCATACTTTGAAATTCATGCTGCATATTGATTCTCGCATAAATGAGAATGATTGAATTGTTCGGTTAAGGTAAATTTGCATGTTGGTATGGTTATTATTTGATTAGTTCTATTAATTGTTCTATACGTGAATGGATCTGCCAGGCCGACCTGTTTAGGTGGCTGGATCAGGTGACGGTGACCTATCCGTTGATCTGTTTTCTGAATTTGCCAGGCCGACCTGTTTAGGTTGCTGGATCAGATGACGGTGACCTATCCGTTGATCTGTTTCTGAATTTGCCAGGCCGACCTGTTTAGGTGGCTGGATCAGGTGACGGTGACCTATCCGTTGATCTGTTTAATGAATTTTGCAAGGCTGATAGCCGACTTTGGTTCTATTTGAATGAAATTGCAAAGTTGAGCAGTATGGCTGACTTTGATTCCGTGTGATTGCATTTTGTCAAGTTGACCTGTATAGGTGACTTGTAACCAGACCTTAGGAAATGGTTAAGCCAAACAGCTACAGATGGGTGTCAGATAAAGGGTCCAGTTTGGTTGGCCATCTGTAGGCGTCTGTAACCCTACAGATGTGGGTTTGATAAAGGTCCAGCTCGAAAGAACATCTGTAGTTGTTACAAGCCCTAATGAGTCGAGTTAAGCCAAATATGTGTTTGTTTGAGATTCAACTTGGAAATTCTGTAAATTGTGACTCGGTTTATTAATTGTTGTCGAGCATATGCATTCCTTTTTATTATTGAATATGTGTTTGATTGATTTGCTATTGTATGGGTTTCATTTTTAAATATGGAGTTTGATTGCAAGTCCAATAATCTAACTGTGGCAAATTCGCACTGAGAATTTATTCTCACCCCCTCCCTTTGGGTCATTTTCAGGTTTATTACACGGATACAGCAAATGAGGATATTGGTAATGCATATAAAAGATCCACTGCCTTGCGTGTATATGTGACACTTGATAGATACACGCGGCAGGCTGTCAGACACCCGGGATTTGGGGTGTGACATTATTAGTCCAGCAATTATGACGTTTGTCATACTAAATTAATACATCTTTAGTTTTCTTTTTATTTATTTTTTCTTTTGCTTATGTTTCCTTTTATTTCAATCAAATAAAATAAAGAGAACTTTTAGACTGTTTTAATTGTAATTAGATCCTTTTGATTTTTTTTTATTAAGTATTATAGTTATCTAACAATGATATCAGTTGGGCAAAAATCAAGTTAACTACACAATTTATAATAATAAGAAAAGAGAAATATTTTTTTGCATCAATTATAGTTATTTTTTCTTTAATCAATAAAATTTCTAAGCGATTCCTTTTAAGTTATGTAATTAATTTGATTATGTTTTGTTCTCATTTCCAAAAAAAAAAAATTCAAACCTCAAATGTTAGATGGAATAGGGAAAAAGAAACTTTTACAAAATATACTGATTAATTCGTTGCACAAAACATAAATTTTAATTCATTTTATATTATTTTCATTGATTATATTCAAATTCAATTCATGAATTGAAGTTGATTTTGGCCCAGTTGATTTTATTATTCCATAACCATTATACTTTTCATTAACTAGTTCTTTTATTTAATTTTATATTCCACTGCGATACAACTTTTTATTTGTCGTGTGAGTCGCGTTATTCTTTTGTTTGGTGCATATTAACTTGGAGAATTAAATGTTTAATAAAAAATAATCAAAATGAAAATAGTATCAGGAGTTCTATTTATTTTGTTAGATTGAATAAAAGGAATCTACAGCTGTGCTAATTTGGTATGAGATGGCAATAATTGCTAGATTAAGTTTTTAATTAGGGGCATATTTATCAATTAATTTTAAATTTTATGTTGTGTTGTGTTAATAACAAATTTAGTAGTGTGAATATCAGCTTCCCGTTATGGACCATAACGTCCATACCGAAGCAATTTTTTTTTTGTTTCTCATTTTCCATTTTCCATTTTCGTATATGTCAAAATCCAACAATGGTATTTTATGCTTAAGTTTTTATTTTCTTTTGAATTCCGAAATTAAAATTGAAATTAAAATGAGATTGAAATTGTTCAACTTTTGATGTTTGGCTTTCAAATATATTCAAACGAGATTGAAATTAAAAAGTAAATTTAAAAATTAGTTATTCGTCATATACATAATCTAACAATCAAATCTCGTATAGGTTTGATTATTGTTTCATTATGCACAAAAAAAAATAATTACAAATTGTTCAAATTTTATGCTATGGTAAATATTTTTTATAAACACTATAAATAAATCATATATATAATACTCATCGTTTTTTATTTAATTTTTTTTAATATATATGAAAATCAAACCCAAAAAAGAAAAATTCTAAAGTGTGGACGTTGTGGTACTGTAGCATTTTTTTTTGTTTTGTTTACGGAACTTGGCTAAGGGTAAAGTGGGAATTTGACTAGACGTTATGGTTTTCTTAGATTTGAAATTTCAAAACTAAAAAAACTGTTTTAGGCACCACCAATTCTTTTAACCTCTTTTTTTTTACTGAAAGTCAATTTCATTACTAAAATAGTTAATTATAGTCACCGAAAGACTACCAAAGAAGACATCTTCCTGGTAATTGTTTGTCTTGTACCAAAACACAAAAACTTTCAAACTCTTTTGTACAGCTGTTCCATTAGAATCTCCTCAGAGCATGTCTCTTTATGTGCTTATACCTAATTAAGGAAGGCTAGATATTTTCAGTTTAAAAATGCAAAGTAAAATACAAGAATGGTTCTACCTAATAGAAAAAAATTGGGAGAGAGAAACGATACACCAGTAGAGACAGAGAGATACTTAGCTTGGTAGTCACTACCAAGGATTTTTTTTTTTTTTAAAAGAGAGACTTAATTGTTTGTGCGCCACAAACTTTGGCAAGTGAACGAATAATGTCTTCAGGTTTGCCATGTTTCACTAGCAGTTCTACACCTCACTAGTATAAAATATATAAATAGTATCGTTCCATTCAAATCAGATGAATTTAAAAAACATCCTTAAAAATCACAATCAAGATCGGTCATCTATAAAAAGCTGATTCTGATATGGTCTGGATCATAGTCACAAGATTTGCGAATTAATCGTTAATTATTCACGAATATTTTTTTTATGACAAAAAAACGTCAAATTATTTGGTTGATTGAACTTTGACCGAATTTTCCCAAATAATTCTCGAATTTTACGAACTTTTTCCGAATTTTCTGAATTATTAGCGATTTTTTTCTGAATTTTTTCCAGAATATTCTTTTTTGTTTTGTTGTCTCTTGTAGGACTGAGATCTCTAGTTCAAATAATTCCGAATCATTCCCGAATTATAACCGAATTATTCCTAAATCACCAATTATTTACTTTGTCAAACCGATTCTAAATAATTCATCTGTCACTATTGTCTGGACTATGATGATCAGCATTTTACGATTGACCGATCATAATGTTGCGTAATTTAGGTCAGCTGACCCGTTTTGATCGGCTGCTCTTTTTTTTATTTCCTGATACCATCCAGAGGTATCAGAATCCCGCTTACCATTTTGGCCTCTCTCTAAGTTACATGAGCCGCTCTGTCTCTCTCCTCTGCTCACCATTAGAGTTCCCTCTCTCTCTATTCGCCCCTTTTGTATTCAGGTAGTCTCTCACTTCGCCCCTCTCGCCTGATTGCTTCATTTGAAAATTGTTTACCTTTTGGGAGCATGGATTTCGTTTGTTCATAAGTGATCTTTGTTGGTAACTGGTAAGTGTAATTGATGACACTTGAGTATCTCGTTTATTATTCATTGACAAAATTGCAGTACGAAAAAAAAAGGTAATTATTGTGAACTCTGTCTCTCTTCTCTTATTATATTTTGGACCTTCGAGATACATCTAATTGGTTTACGACAATTTAATTTGGGTCTTTCTGATGCCATGGCCATCATTAATTTGGGACAATGTAATCGAGATGCATCTAATTAGTTTCTCGCAGATGAGTTATTCTCTGTTTAGAGAGATTAGTAAATTAGTTATTTTCTTGTAGTTATTAGCCCTGGCCATATGTGGAAGGGGTTGATCTCTACATGGACCTCTTTGAAGATAAGTTACTGTTGTTGTTATATGATGGGCAGGAATTGGTACCAAAGTCTACTGTAAGACCTGGTACAGTTTTCGTACCTAATGCTCCTTAAAACTTGACATAATTGTTAAACAAATTTCAGATGACAGTGGATGACAGTGTGCTTCTGATGTCTATCACCAATGGGTACTTTGCAATTTTACATCTCTTTTTCTATTCATAGTTATTATTCAATCTCATGCTCATGTAAAAGTGGTGCTTAATATGAAAATTTTAGATAAAATAATACCCATATATGTCATATATTTACAATATTTTTTCTTTATTATGTCAATCCTGTTTTCATTTAAGGTCAGTAAGACATTCTATCAAAAACTTGGCTCTCAATGCTGCACAAATTTTAAAGAAGGAAATTAATTTAATCAAATAGATAGAATATAAAATTTATAAATTTCATGAATATACTTTCAGTTTGTCCATTTATAAAGTTCAACAGCTGATCTGAACCGTTCAACATGACCTTCATATGAAAATATACTTGCATACCATTTTATGTTTTTGAGAATTTTTTTACCACTTTTTTAAATAGGTAAAAAATCACTTGATTTTAAAATTTTGGACCATCTAAAGGCACCAACTTTCTACCTATCTAAAAAAAATAGTAAAAAAGTTTTAATTAATATAAAATTTGGTCTGGAATTATATTTTGATATGAAGATTATCTTTAACAGTTCGGATCGATTGTTTAAACTTTAAAAATAGAGATAAGGAATCATAGTATAGGTTGATTCATAACATACATATTACCATAGCCTTACTCTTTTCCAAATTAGCATGCAGCTAAGACATTTAATGAAGAGCAACTTGCCGTGAAAATTGAGGGTAAATATTTTAACAGAGCAGTTTGGCTTCATGCAGCGAACTAACCATACGCACCTCTGTTTTTTTTTTTTTTTTGGAGGGGGATGCATCTCTGTTTTGATTTGATTCTATAGTCCGTGTGCTGGACCATAGTATTCCACAGTGGGACCTACAACTCTACGGCCTAAATTTACTCTCAGCCGAATCAAATTTAATCCGGTGCCTATTTAGACTGTAATGATTCCCTTTAAGATTCACACAAGGTTAAAAGAACAGTCTGGATCATCTCATATATTGTAGGGAACATTCCCTCTGTATTAACTACAGCGGATACAAATTCATGTGCGATGCATGAAGCCAAAACTACTCTGTTAAAATATTTACCCAAAATTGAGCATTACCTTGACCACATATTATAGCAACTCAAATCAACTAAATTATTATAATAAAATCCATAAACCGTAATTACAAAACAATTTAGCAACAAACAACAGTTCAGGCTACCTACAGTCGTTGGGAACTCAAAATAATGCGTGGTATCGAAGAAGCACGGGTCCACAAAATACACCGACAGCACGAATTTCCGATGCAGCCCAACCTCTGATCAGTGGGTCATTATCAAGTAGACGTAGATCATTTCTGAACCATATTATCACCACCCCAATATCATTACCATTTGTCTTCAAATTGGGATTTGGATACCTCTTAAACGCTTCCTCTGATACAATTGAGAACTTCTCTGGGGTAATCCCAGCTACCATCTAGTATTTCCGAACGAATCATGTAAATAGGCCTGCTAATGAGCTGGGCTTTGACTCAATTCTATTCGTCTCATTTTAAAAGTTTAACAGCCCAACTCGATCCAGTTCGATTTTGATTAAAAAAAAAAAAGCCCAACTCGATTCGCATCAGCTCGTTGTCCAGCTCGTCTCGTAATGGATGCCATCCGCTAAAGAAAGGACTTCACCTCTTCATTCCAATCCAGTTTAATCCCCGCTTCACATCCGCGTCGTTTTAAATAAAATTATTGTTATATTTCATTCATCTGTTCCCCTCCCCTTCCACGTGTCCCGCAGCAGGATGTAAACGGATCGGATAATATCATCTGGATCCGGATGCGTATCCGAAATTTAATATTTAGATACAGATATGGATATAGTTCATCCGAATTCGGATACTAGATAACAGTTTCAATTTCAAAAACAGATATGAATATAGATACAAATTATCCATATATGTATTTTTTTTATTTTCGGATATCCGCATAAATATCCGTATAAGTAGCAGTGTTGTAAATAACGATATGCAGTTATCGGACGGACAGAGTACCACCAAACGATTAATTGAGAATAATAAAAAAAAATCAGTCTTGATCATAAATAATTGATCAATTATGCGAAAAAATTTGTGACGATTTGATACCGTCAACGACTAATTGACCGATTAATTGACTTAAACTGATATTTTTTACAACACGGATAAGTAGAGATGCTAGCTCCTTAATTCATTAAATTAGTGATTCCCATTTCTCCCAAATTACTTAAATTAGCGATTCATTAAACTGAAGAAATTGACGAAAACATCAAAAGCTTCACAACTTCAAATCTCGATCTTCTACTCTAGTGTTTAGGTGCATGATTTTTCTTCATAAAACATCGCAAGGACAAATATATATATTTTTTTCTTCATAAAATATCGTTTTAAATAACTTTAAATGCTACATTATGTAATATACAATTTGATTAACTTGTGATATGTGAGTGAACAGATGGATTGGTTTTGGGTTCGCATTCTGTCATTCTGGCGTGCTATAGCATCAAAGATTTAAAGGCCTTAATTTTGGAGGTCATGCCCAATGACAACCTTTTCTGGTAATCTCAGAAGTAAAAGGAAGAAAAGAAGGTGCAGAGAAAAGCGGGGCTTAATTTGCAAATTTTCTAATGTGCAGTTATGCTATGCATCTCCAACATCTTGTTATTTTCATTTGAAGTTAAAGTGCTGAGTATCGAACAATTAGTAATTTAGTATACTATACCATACCAGTTGGTAAAATTTGTTGGGTCGATCGGTTACCGATTGGGTGAACTTTTGCAAATTTAATACTGGTAGTTACTTAAATATTGGTAAATGTTGTAAGTGTTAGAATAACTCTTCAACATGATTCTTTTTGGTCGTATAGTAACGAAGATACAGTTATTTTATTTCTCTTTTAATGTCCAAATGTATATTTACCCAGGTACCAGTACGAATACAACTGGTGATGACAAGGTTTGTTTACTTTTCTTTTTTATTCAATTTGAAGATAAGACCACAAAGTAATTTATCTTAAATAATGCTCAATTTAATTTAAATTCATTAAATTGAAAATATAGATATAATAAAGTATTTAAATTTGGATCGGTAAATAGATAATTACATAACTTTATTGAAAAATATAAAAGACATAAAGTTAAATGGACATATTAGAGCAACTCCATTCGTGCAATTGTAAAAAGTAAACTTATTTGTGACATCAACATTTAATAATTTTTTATTGGCGTGTCAAAAAGAATTAATTTTCAAGATTAATAATATTTTAATTGCTAACATAACTTTCATGAAGTTACTCTTAATTTGTATTATAATTGCCACATCATTTTTTCTTGCACAAAACTGGGAAAGCTCCATGCAGTCCCAGATGGATGTTTTGAGCTGGACCCGGCTGCCTTGCCAGTGGGTTTGTTGCAGGCTAAGAAGACAATAAATTAGGTTTGTTGTAACTAAAAATTAAAATTCAGAATAATTTGGAGTTTTTAAAGTTACCAGATTGCCCCCCATTTTAGTGAAAAGATCTAAGGTTCAGGTTTAGGTAATCACCAACTTTTGAGAAATAAGATCTGAACCTTAAATAAGATTACATAAACCCAATAGTGAGATGTGATGTGACCAGTACAATACCTGGTTATTCTGGTAAATATCAGCATGTAATCTGGCTGGTGAGAGGTCACCTTTCCTTGTATTCTAGGCAAGCAATAATTTGCTGTCTCTTCATTTTGAACTCATTTTTTATTAACTAAAATATGGAAATTTCCCCAGATAGCAATGTATAGGGAAGGTTTTCCTATTTTATAATGTATGTTTGATTCTTTTGTCAAAAATAGTATATCTTTATCTAATTTCAATTATTTTACTTTTTCTTTTCTTTTCTGGTAAATCAAAACAGCTGAAGACTGTTGAAGTTTCTGCCATGTGACATTTGATTTGGTTGCATCTCGAACGGCGGTGCTTTTGGGAGCAAACTTTTTGTATTAAAGTAGCTGAAAAGAATTATTTTGCCATGTTTTATGAGTTATAGCATGAATTAGCTTGAAATATTAGTTTGTAATGCTCAGTACTAGTTCTCTTTGTACTATCGGGCTATGAAAATTGTGATGCTTGTTTATTTTGATGTTATACCCCAACTTGTTATGCTATTAACTATTGGGCTATGAAAATTGTGGTTTTACAAGGCCTTGAATGAAAAACATTACCAATTATTTGTGATGCTCTAATTCAACTTCCCTAGCAATTGAAATGTTTTATTAAATAAATATTTCCTTTTGTATATTTTATACAAAAGTTGAGATGAAGAGAGATGGATGGCATCTAGTTCCAGGCCCAAAAACTGAACATTATAGGAGATTAGGCTCACAGTAAACTAGGTTTTGCTGTGAGTTAACTTTTTTTATTTTTGCAATTGCAATTTTTGTAAAAAAATGAAAAGGGTATGATTGTTTACATCCTTGTTAGTGATGTTTGATGGTATGATTTTTTATTTTTGCAATTGAAAAGGGTATGATTGTTTACATCCTTGTTAGTGATGTTTTGTCCATATAATTATAGGAAAGAGGCAGAAAGAAAAACACACGTATTCAAATTCAATACATTATGGTCAATGTTGCTCTTCGTTTATTTGATTTGTCTTTCTCTCGCTATATAGAAAGAGGAAAAACACAAGTTTTCAGAATAGATGCAAGTCCTTTCGAATTTAGCCCATCAACATTGATTGGGCTTTTCGATTCGACAGAATCGGCCCAATCAAAGCCTTGTAGAAAAGACGAAGCTTTCTTCAACAAGGGGAAGCGCGAGCGCGCTCTCTCTCTCTCTCTCTCTCTCTCTCTCTCGTGCGCTTGCTCTCTCTCTCAGGTCAGGTTAGATTAGGGTTTAATCTATTTCTTCTTCGTACACGATGGATCTCGATCTTTCTGCTCTCGCTCCCCACTCTATGGGGACCACCATCATCGGCGTCACTTACAACGGCGGTGTGATTCTCGGCGCCGATTCCAGAACCAGCACTGGTACGCATCTCATCTTCCCATTTCTGAAATTTCTTGTTCCTTCTAGGTTATAACCTGTAATTCCACCTGTTTGTTCTGATATTTCACTTGATTTGATGATTATCTAGGTATGTATGTGGCTAATCGGGCTTCTGACAAGATCACACAGCTTACTGATAATGTCTACGTGTGCAGATCTGGATCGGTAAAAGGCTTTCTTTTACAAATCTGTATCATGTTTTCTATGCTTTAGAGAGACCATTTTGTAGCTTACAGGGACTAAAGTGTAAATGTTGCTTAAATTTTTATGTGCATGAAGGAAATTTTGCCCTTCTGAAAATTACAAACAAGCCCTCAGTGCCGGGAAAATTGCCAATAAGTCCCTGAAATGTCACCAAAATCATGTCCGAAGCCCAAAACTTGTTTAAAAGCCCTTACAAATTTACAAACAAGTCCCAAGACCCTAAAATCTTCACAAACAAGTCCTTTTAACCCATGACTTATTTGTGGATAATTACTAAAATGTCCTAATTCTTGGCTGGCCATTTAAGGTTGCGTGCTTGCTGTAAATATGTGAGCCCACAAAGGACCATTGCACATCTCTTCTTTGTTTTCCATATCTTATGATTTTTTATTGTAGACAAAATTCAAATTTTAGAATTTTCAGTTATACACTATATAATAGTGTTGATAGTACAAAGTACTGAGTTTGATGGTATATATCATTAATGAATTCATTTGATTTATTTGGCTTTTTGGTGGTACATTTTTTTAAATAATTGCTGAACTGGGTGGTAATTAAGCAAAGTTATGCTAAACTAAGAGTCCATTTCATAAATACAATTGAAGGTTGACTGAATTGAACTAATTAGGAGTTAGTCTAAGAGCTGAGGAACTTTTATAACTATACCTTTTTCTAATTATTCTGGTCTATGGATCACCACCTACTTAGTTTTATTTTATTTTTACTTCTTTTAATTCTTTTGTAATTATTTATCTTTCAGGCAGCTGATACCCAAGTTATTTCTGATTATGTTCGCTACTTTCTTCATCAACACACGTAAGTTCTATATATATATATCTTCATTATCCTTAATGGCATGGGAAATTCTTTTGACCTTTTAGTATCTTCTGATTATATAACCCATCAAATATGTTTTTTTATCAGTTCCTGTGAAACCATATTCAAACACCAAAAGATGGTATTGGTTTGATTTGGCTGTTTTAGGTTAATATAATTTCATTGACCAACATTTTGATTTGATAATTACCAAAATGTCCTAATTCTTAGCTGGCCATGTAAGTTTGCTAGCTTGCTGTAAATATGGACAGATATAAATCATATGGTATTTAGATGGGCTTGTTATAAGTTATGTGAGCCCATAAAGGACCATAGCACATCTGTTCATTGTTTTCCATAATTTGGGTTTTCTTTTTTTTATATAAAATTTTAATTTTAGAATCTGGCCTTTTAATGTTAAGAATATCAAAATTTAACTGTTTCTAGAAGCTCCTACTTCACGTCCCTTGAGGAAAAAACTTTCTAGGAGAGTGCAATGTTTGTTTTTTTTAATTATTTGTAAATCTATTTCTCGGTCTAACTAGCTCTGTGTGCCGTCATTTGCTATAGGATCCAGCTTGGGCAACCTGCCAACCAGCAACGATGAAAGTAGCAGCCAACCTTGTTAGATTGCTTTCATACCAGAACAAGGTAGTTTTACATTTCCACTTTGATTGACTTACACAAATATATTTTTTTTTCCTGGGACTATATTGGCATGTTCTATTACCTATTTTTATTTCCACTTAAATTTTAGTTTGTATGAGATGATCACAGTTAAGTAACTTCTGTTATGTTCGTTTTTCCATAACTGTTATTATTGTTCTTATCTACTGTTCTGTTCCCAAAGTGGTGATTGGTTGCAGTTTAATTGGATTATGTGGACTTGTAGTTTCAGAGTCGAGATTGTTTGAGGCAAAATATTGGTAAAATTGGGTTACTTTGCTTGAAGTGGAATACTTGGAAAAATGTTTTGCTTCTAATCATTTTTTTTTTTGTAAGATACTGAAAAAATAAGTTATTTAACGGAAATATGTTTGACTTGCCAGAACATGCTTCAAGCTGGTGTGATTGTAGGAGGATGGGACAAGTATGAAGGAGGCCACATTTATTCGGTACCACTTGGTGGTACCATTTTAAGGCAACCCTTTTCCATTGGAGGTATAGTGGCATCATTTATGGAGTCATATTTGACTTTCTGTCAATTCTTTTATATTTTCTCAGTGTGTTTAATTCATGTGCATGTGCCATACATCTTAGATGTGAATATGTGATACAATGACAGGTTCAGGTTCAAGCTATTTGTGTGGCTTTTTCAATCAAGCGTGGAAGGAAGGGATGACTCATGAAGAAGCAGAGGTATGAAATGAAGTACACTCATTACATTTTGCTTCAGTTTTTGTTTTTTTAGCCTTTTTATTCCAATTTTATGAAGAAATTAATGTTGATTTGGCTTGTTGTTTTCTCTCACTTGCTTTTAAAACAAAAGCATCTGGTGATAAAGGCGGCATCTTTGGTCATGGCTCGTGATGGTGCAAGTGGAGGTGTTGCTCGTACTGTTACTGTAAGCCCCCTTTTTTTTTCTCTTTTATGCACCCTCATGTCAGTAATCATGGGGGGCCTTGTTCTGCAAGAGTGGAATAGAGGAATAAAGTGGAAAAAAGGTGCTATTTCCGTTGAACAAGAAAAGAAGTCAGTTGAATTGAGGAATTGAGAAAAGTGGAATTGGGTTTGAACTTTTGGAAGTCAACCCCCTTTTTTACATTTTGGTCCTTCTATTCCTGTATGACTCAATTCCATATTCCATTGGAAAGGTGGTATAAGAGGAATTAGCTTTTTTCCAAGATATGGATTTGGCCCATTTACCAATACTCCTTCACTATTCCACTATTCCACAATTAACTGAACACGACTGGAATAGTGAGGAAATAAAGCTTATTCCAAATTCCACCTTTTGTCACTTTTCCTTTATTCCAATGGTTTGTCGCCCCATGCAATTAGGGTTTTAGACATGAAAAAGAATCAATAGCTGCAATGTAAAATTTTGTTTGTTGCAGATTAATGCTGAAGGTGTGACAAGAAAATTCTACGGAGGGGATACATTGCCTCTATGGCATAATGAACTGGAGCCCACTAAGTCCTTGCTTGACATCCTCTCTTCTTCAGTACCTGATCCCATGAGTACTTGATCGAAGTTTCTCTCATGTGTAAGGATAATTAATGTGCACCTTTTTTTTCTTCTCAGTTAAATTCTTGGATTTTCTCATGTGTAGTACATGGATTGAACTTTCTAAACCAAGATTTTATGACAGTGATGTAGGATTTATTCTCATTATATTTTTAAGCCTCTTGTATTAACAGTTCTGGTAATCTAGTTTGTTAGGGATTTGTGCTGATGGTACCGGGGCATTGAAATTCTAATCTTATACTCAACAATTCTAAACAAATTAATAAATGAACTTTTGTGAGCATATATTTCTGTACTATAGAATCTGTAATTTAAAATATGGACGTTATTTTTCTATTAAAATTTGCGAAAAAAAAACCCTGAAACATATCTTACTCCATGTATCCAATCAAGTTTTTACAAGTCAAATTATGCTACATAGCCATTTTTTTTTGAGGAAAAAATAAGGATCTAAGTCCTCATTTGCTTTATTGATATCAGGGCTTCAAAATGAAACCTGTCATAGCTATTTTATGATTTATCATACTATTTTTGGTCCAGAATGAAAGGTAATAAATTTTATTCTCCCATAACCGCAAAAATATATTTAATGTTAAACTTTGTTTTCTCGTTAAGATTGTCGGACAATTTAAATGAAGTAATATAACATTAAGTTTGTAATATATCACAATGCAAATTTGAGATGGGAGCTAGAATAGTGAAATTTAATAATAGTAAATAAGAATAGGAAAAAAATAGTACTTTTCAGATTAATATGAAAATAGTGCTATTTGGATTAAAAAAATGTTGTTTGGATTGTATATTTAATAGTAAATAAGAATAGGGAAGGTTTTCCTATTTTAATTGTATATTTGATTGTTTTGTCTGAAATAGTATATCTTTATCTAATTTCAGTTATTTTACTTTTTTTTCTTTTGTTTTCTGGTTAATCAAAACAGCTGAAGACTGTTGAAGTTTATGCCATGTGCCATTTGATTTGGTTGCATCTTGACTTGAGAAAGTGGAGATCAAACAGCGCTTTTTTTGGGAGCAAGTTTTTGTTTGAAAGTAGCTGAAAAGAATTATTTTGCCTTGTTTTATGAGTTATAGCATGAATTAGATGGAAATATTAGTTTGAAATGCTCAGTACTAGTTCTGTTTGTACTTGTGGTGTATGCTTGTTTATTTTGATGTTATACTCCAACTTGTTATGTTATTAACAATCTGGCTATGAAAATTGTGGTTTTACAAGGCCTTGAATGAAAAACATTACCAATTATTTGTGATGGTCTAATTCAAATTTCCTAGGAACTTTAATTGAAATGTTTTATTAAATAAATATTTCCTTTTATATAGTTTATACAATACTTGAGATGAAGAGAGATGGATGGCATCCAGTTCCAGGCCCAAAAACTGGAAATTATAGGAGATTAGGCTCACAGTAAACTTTTCTTGTTTTTGCAATTGCAATTTTTTGTGAAAAGGGTATGATTGTTGATGTTTTGTCCATATAATAATAGGAAAGAGGCAGAATGTATTCAATACATTATATTGCAGGGGTATTATGGTCAATGTTGCTCTTCATTTATTTGATTTGATTCCTCTTTCTGTCGCTCTAATAAGCCTAGCTGTTGCATTTGTTTACATGTGTTTTTTTCTTTCTGCCTCTTACCTACAATGTGTTTTTCTTTCGCGCCGGAGGGAAACATCTCTATTCTATCAGTTTAAACAATCAAAAAGAAAGAGGAAAAACACAAGTTTCCAAGTTCCGTCCCTGAAAGTACACTTTCAGCTGAATCTCTGACAACAGTATAGTAGATAAAAATAAAATAATATCTATTCTAAGAACACAAGTTTAATTTCTCTGTTCAAAGTGTAAAATACATGACTAAATCTCTCTCTGACAACATAACAGTAGATAAAATTAAGGAAAATAATATATAGTACTCAGTTCTATTCCAAATCTGAAGCTGTCTACAAAGATGCTAATGTCATTGCTTAGGTTGTTCGTCCAAATTAGCGCATCCTGTAGAGATGACTGATTATCCCATTGTAGATTTTGTACGGTTTTTAATGCATTGTCTGGTCTCCTGGAACGAACAAAAAGATTGACCGACCAAACACCAGTAGTGAGCTAAGCTTGGTTAATTTCATTCCATACACCGAGTTCATCATTTCAAAGTATTCAAGACCTTCAACCAATCCCGCATGGCTGCATGTTAGCAGTAATCATATAAATGTTTGCTTATTTGGTGGTGGTGGTGAGGGTGTGCGTGTGTGTGTGTGTGTGTGTGTGTGTGTGTGTGTGGGGGGGGGGGGGGGGGGGGGGGGGGATTCATTATTTGCACAACTGCTACTCGTACCATTCTTCTAATCATTCTCTTCACTTCAAATTACAAAGGATATCTTTGTAAGCAAAATCATCAAATTAAAATCTCATTAGAATATCATGTATATTACCTATTTAGCTCTCTTGAATCATTGGTAAACCTAACTGAAACCATCATTGGACCCAATTTCCTATTTGTTTAGCTCAAAACGGCTGACTATCGTTTAGGGAAGATGTAAAAGGGAAATGTATGTTGTCATGACTTGGGTTGCCAAATTTAATAATATTTGTTCTTTTAAAATAAAAAGGATGATACTGGTTTTGTTCTTTTGTAGCATATAAATTTGTCTACTTGTTAAGTCTCATTCTAAAATGTCAAACTAGACCTGAACCGTACCAGAAAACCTGCCAGTAAACCAGCAAATTTAGCCTGTACTAGTCTGGTACAAGTGCAATATCAGTTCATGGCCTGGCTTGGTTGCAAGCGAACTAAAAAGAGCAGCAGGTGCATGTTACATGACATGCACTTGCAATTGAACTGAATTATAGTCTTTGCACAAGCTTAAAGCTTAAGCAACAGACTCAATAAACATTGTCAGTTACAGTAACAATAGAAAATAATAGTAACTGCACAAAATTCATCTATTGTATTCTATACAACAGCTTAAGCAACAAAAAACACTTAAGAAACACTCAAATTAAATGCATCGACTGCTTGTTCAATCCAAACTTAAATCTTCACTGTCATATGAGTTGTCATTTTCACTGTCATCCTCATGTTCTTGTGCCCTCAAATTTGTTCTTGATCCTTCAAAGAAGTTCCATCCGTCATTCTCTACAAACAAAAATAAGAATGAAAGGATCAGATATATTGAAATATAATAGAATATTTGCATAAATTACTAACGAATAAACTGTACCTTTGGACAAGCAACCAATGTTCAAATCTGTCATGCAGAAGTGAGTAAAACCAAAATAGACAGAGCAAAACTGAGCTCCCAATTTGCAACAATAACTGAGGTCCCTACATTCCAAATAATTAAACAAACCAAGAAATGAGGTAGAGGCCAACATACTCTTACTATGACTGTTAGATGTGTACCAGACTACCAGTATAGGCTAGTACAAGATCCAATTGAGTAAAATTCTGGAAGGCTTAGTTTAACATCAACAATATCCAATTGAGTCAATTTTACATCACCCTCCTGTTTTCAATAAACTGCCAAAATATTAAATTTTCACAAATAGCTGCAACTCAGATACTAACACAAGTTTTCACAAATAGCTGTGATTTGGATTTGGCGAACGAGTTTCTCTCCATCGTGCGTCGCCGTGCGTGCTCGGGGATTTTATCTGACAGCGTCGTCGTTGTGAGGGTCGCCGACTCGCCGTCGAGGTCTCAGGTGAGAGTTGAGACTGGAAAGAAAGACGAAGAAGAAAAAGACCAATCAGAATATTTTTGCGCAGAGACCATTATACCCTTTTCCGCTAACATTAGCGTAGCATCTGTGAAACGGAGAGTTAAATTAACTATATAATCTATACTGTTCGAAAGATAAACATGAATGCTTACATTTAATTTAATTTTGCTGTACAGTTTGCAAAATATTACCCTTCTATCGAATTTGCTTAATTTGTGTTTCATGGTACCCCCACCACTTTTCTTGTGCAGTTCGCAAGCTTTTGGCTCCTTTTGGTAGGTTGCAAAATCTACAAAACACAAACAGAAGATTGTTCAGCATTTCAGTTCAACTTTATATTTACACTACCTAGCTTTAGATAACCCAATTTCTCTCTTATAGCTTAAATTTATATGTTCAGCATCCAGTATCTGGCATGAATATACATCTACCAATCAAAGTCCAAATTGACTTGTTAGGGGTTTTGAAATTTGAAACTACTATCAATGGGGTTGACGTGTTATGGTAGGAAACATGTATATGTCACCTGAAATCTGTAAAATTTGAGCTGCATATCTATGTAATAGAATTTGTGGTGATTGCTTTGTAATAATGGTACATTCTAAGTAACAGACCAGACTAATTAAAATTGTTAAAACTATACTCTATGGGGTATCAAAAGATCTGTTGGAATTACAAACCAATAAAGAACAAAATAAAAACAATAAAAGTAGCTCATATATGTGGCTGCCCATATACCATAGAAGTATCATGAACGTTTAACAAATATGACAAAATTAGTCAGAAATCTCAATAGAATGTCTGATATGATAAAGCTAGTTAGACCAAGCAGAGGAATAACATACCTGAATGAAAAAATAACTATACCAAGATCAAGCTTCATCTGAACTTGCCATGGTGAAACTGAATGGTGTCTTCTGGTAGGTAGCATGGAGCGCTGCATCCTCTGTGCCAATTTTCACCTTGGAAATGTGCTTGAATTTGTGCCATTCAGAACAACTTTCTCTTTGGCATGCAATCTTCAGCAGCAACTCATCATGACACCAGATTATTAGCTTATGTGTCAATGTGGTCGTCAAGTAATCTGGTAGAAATGGTGTATTATAATCAACTAACACCATTGTCTGTAAAGCTTTATGGTTCATTACAGCTTTTAGATTTGGGCAGTTGTCGATTACAATACGCGAGATGCTAGGCAATTTTGAAATCCTCGTCAAGTTTGGATTGTTAGCAACCCGAATATGTTTGATTGATGGGAGATTCTCTATGTTAATCAGCTTATCAGCACCTACAATTTCTAGGTACTCCAAAGAAGTAGCATGGAACAAAAGACCCTCTGGAAGAGATCCCAACTGGGGACACACTCTAATAAACAATTTCTTCAGCTTGGGCATGGCTGGTTGTCCCTTATTCCACTGCCACTCTTTCCAATTGGGCATCCTATTAAAGACTAGATCATTTAGTTTGGGAAATGCCGGTATAGCAAAAGAACGGTTGGAGTACCTGCTTTTATCTCCCTGCATGAACTCTTCCCCCACACTCATAACTGAATATGCACCCTCTATTTGAACTCTAAACAAATTGGGGAGTTGGCCTAACATGGCAAGCACCTCAAAGCAAGCACAATCACAAATTAAAACATCTCGCAAGTTGGGAAGGGCTGCTCCCAAATTCAACCAATCAGGAAGCAAATTACCAAAGTAACCCTTAATTACAACTCTTTGTACAAAACGTGGAGGACAAAGTGCATTTAAAACATCCTCTGTTGATATCTTCTTCTCGTTAGTTTGGGAAAGTTGTTCTTCCGAGCTTAATGAGGTGTACCTAAGGTCTAATGCTCGCAACAGATTCTTGCTCCTAAGGTTAGCTCTTTCTGCTATGTTCCTATCAGTTACTCTCTCCAAACTCTTTATCATAAGACAAATGAGTTTTGACAAAGATTCTAACTCATCTATGCTACTGAATTCCTTCAAACTATTCTTGGTTGGTACGAATCCCAATAGATGGGAGAGCTTTTCTAGATTATTTAATGCCACTGGGATTGCCTCCACCTTTGTATGTCGAAAATCAAGAAACCTCAGTTCCCGTAGATTACCAATGCTGGGGGGGACATGTGACAACTCTTTGCAGTATGAACAACAAAAATATACTAAATTTCTTAGATTTCCTATGGAATTTGGAATACTTGCTAACTTCGAATTAGAGACATCTAGGTATCTCAGATGCACGAGGTCACACAAGGAATCAGGTAGGCTTGATAAATTGGATTTGGACCGACCGAGATCTATGGTGCGGAGGTTTGTAAAGGCTTTACATAGATCATCGAGTGCAATTTTGGGTTCAAAATAAATCAATGTTCTCAATCCTTTTTCCTTTTTAATTACTTTAATGTTTCCCTCATTTCCTTCTATTGATAGCCTTCGTACTTTCACTAAACCGTCAGACCTAGATAAAACTTGTCCCCCCTGTAATAGACAGTTCTCGTCCTTTCCTAATTGACAGGCGAAAGACCACAAAAGGTCATGCATTTTGCATTGTCCTTGATAATAGTATGCATTGGTATCTTCCAAAATATTGCGCTGCACTAATTCCGTATAGTATTCATTTCCCAACTCCCAAAAATCTTCATTACCTTGCAAAAATCCTTCTGCTAGCCAACCATAGATTAATTCATATTTTTCAAACTGAAAATCTTTAGGATAGATGGAGAAAAAGATGAAGCACTGCTTCAAAGGTGTTGGAAGGTCCTCGTAGCTCAGATGGATTGCACGGTGGACATCTCCTAATTGCCCGTCCATAGACCACACGCTACTGTTAAGAATTGCTTGCCAATTTTCTCTCGAGTTACTCTGTGTGCAAAGTACTCCGCCTATGCTTTTGATGGCAAGGGGCAGACCATCACATTTTCTAACAATTTGCAATCCGATTTCCCTGAGATCTTGAATCTCACTCTCAATCCCATTTGGAAGGGCCTGTCATATAATTATATGAAGATGAAGTTAGTAATTTTGAATGTTTCTAAAGCTGAAGTCTTCAAAATGAACTCCCAAGTGTATTAAAAAATTTACAGCTATAAAGATTAAAGAATTAAGTTCAAAATTAGGCCGCTAGTTGTGATACAGTTGTAAACATACGCTTATCATTTGGCCTGTGTAAAACAGCTCTAGTTTGAACCACACATTAAAACAATGGTTTCAAAAATCGGAACCGGAATCGATTAGTTGGCTAATTTGATTCATGAATCAAATTGTGGTATGAATTTTTCTTTTTTTGAGTAAAGGTTGGAGGTCAAGTCACCCAACTATTTAATACCTTTGTAATAACAAAGGATTTCCCCCCATCTGTGTTTGGAATCCATGACCTCTCATATAGAGACTATGTGTCTTTGCCACTAGATCAAAAATTGTGGTATGATTTTAATTAAAACATGATTGAAACAATACATTCATGAATCAAATTGTCGGCTAATAGCACAAAGATTTCGGAACCATGATTGAAACACTACATTGAACACATTAAAATGGTCTGAAACACTGCGTACAACACATTGAACTGGTGAACATTCAATTTAGCTGCGTACAACACATTGAACTGGTGAACATTCAATTTAAAAATAGAGGATAAGCTGACTGTGAACAAAGGAAAACATTAGAGAGCGGAACCAATTGTTCAAGTTGATATCATTATTAACTTTATTAGAGAAACATAGTAAAACCTTTTAAGACAGTTTTAGTTTCACTCAGATCTGAACCAACTTAAAGAGATCTCTTATGAACGAAGGCGCTCCTTAGTTGATTAACCTCTCACCTTAGGTTTGTTATATATACTTCTAGACGACAAAGAGAGATGTCGGAAATTATGGTCTAAAGTCTGTTTATTTTTGTTATAAACGTACGATGTTGTATTTCCCTTTTTTTTTTTATATCATGTACTCTGTTTGATGAACAATACAAACCTGTTTTGTGTTTAAAAACCAGTGGCATCTCTGCAAACATTCTATTTGTTTATTCATGGCCCCTTTGGCAACCTTCTCTCCACCACTGGCTAATTAAATGGTGAATTTTACAGTAAATGAACAACCTAGTTTAGTTACAATGATCGAATGTTGTGTATTGAAATTTTTAAAGAAAGCCATTTTTTTCAGAGGAAAAAAGAAAGCTATATTTGACTGCATTTATTTTTCATTAAGTATATGTAAAACTATACTTTAAATAAGCTATATGTGCCTGCGGCTTCAAATTAATACCAAGAAGCCAACAAAAAAAATATGAGAAAGTTGACACATCTAATATTAATTCAAATTAAGATCTTATGCTACTAATGAATATCTTTGAAGTCGAGAACAAAAATTAATAGAGAAAATCTGAGCTAAGTTAACACATGTAATATTAATTTAAATTAGGAGAAAATTATAAAGTACCATCTTAGTTTTCAGCAATACCTTTTTTATTAATAGGGACCAGCCATCTTCACGAGATAACTTTTCCACTCGATGCAATTTTGTTGCCTGCATTCCATCCGCAACTCTTACATCTCTAGTGGTGACAAGTAACCTACTTCCTTGAGCTCCGCCACTCATGGGAGCACGCAACAGATTGTCCCACACTGCTCGACTCTCTTCCCAAACATCATCAAGAATAAGAAGGAATTTCTTCCCCTCAACGAGGCTATGGAGTAAAGGCATCAGCTCTGATCTTTCCTGTATGGCACCGTAATCACCTCCTACCACCCGAATCACATATTTCAACAATTCTATTCCTTCCACATGCTTTGAGACAGAAGCCCAAATTTTTAACTGGAATTCCTCCCGAATTCTCAAATCATTGAAGATCTTTTTCGCTAGAGTGGTCTTCCCAATTCCACCCATCCCTACAATTGCTACAACATGAATGATTTTTCTCACACTCTTCTCTTCTTCGGTCAGCCAGTTAACTAGTAGGTTTGTATCTTCTTCAATTTTTTCTCCCACAATATCATCTACCACAATATCATCTACCACAATCAAGGAATCAGTCTTGCGGTTGATGATTGAGTCCACTCGGCGAACTCGATGCATGATTGGTACTTCAATCAATCCCAGATCAGCCCTTCTATTGGCAATCTCCTCCAGCCTCAAATTGATATCCTTGATTTTGGATCCAATATCATGAGCAAATAATGGATTGCTGAAACAAGACAGCAAAGGCCAGCCACAATACGAGCTGGAGCCGACAAGGCACTCCTTTGCCTTGATCTGACAGAGATCAATTACATCATCGGCATCATACATGACATCCTTGAGCTGCATGAGCCAGCGCTCAATGGTCCTGTCCGTGCTCTGCTTCCTCTCTGCATCGACAAGGACGCATTGAATGTCACGAACGGTCTCGGCGAGCTTCTCAATCTGACCAGGGATGCCCAGCAGCATACCCACATCATCGTTCACCATTTGCACGAGAAATTCGCTAAACTTTGGTAGGAAGGCATCGAGTATCATCGCCATGTTTGCTTGAGTGGTCAGAAGAAGTGAGATTGGACTTAATGGGGATAGTTGGAGAATGGGGTTTTGAAACTAAAGACTTGGTGGTGGAGATGAGCTGGACAAGGAATATTAAATTATGAGTATTAGTTGTACCATCCTTTGGCACTTGTGAATTGGTCCTTTGTAAAGTGACGATTTTTTTATTAATAGAAAAAATAAAAATAAAATATCAACAAATGGTACAAATTTATGAAATTTCGGAATATAGAAAAACTATTGTGAATTATAACCAATTTTTTTATTAATACTCTACAAAATAAAGAAAATATCAAATATGCCCTTGAAATTTTTTTCTTCCAAATCTGCCCTTGACAATAATTTTTAAGAAGATTCTATACCATATAAAAACAATAATTTTATACTTATTTTCAAACACATTTTAATATAGTGATCTATCCGAATTAATCATTTAAATATTAAAAATAAAAATAAAGAGACGAGACACGATTTAAATTTCCAACCACTCTTTGTATTTTTATACATTTTATTATATTAATTTTATAGATAAAAAATTGTCCCTTCTCTATACTTTTATACAGGAAGCTCTTAGCTAGGGACCTAGGGTCAATAATTAGGTTTTTTTTTTTTTTAAAAAGAAGTCCTTAGGCGTAGTCAATAATTAGAAGATGAGGAATTCAATTACATCCTATGTTTACAACATTCAAACAGTCGATTCAAACCGTTCAACTTGATGGATATGTTAAAATGTGCTTGCAGATCAAATTTTATATTTTTCTGAATTTTTTTACTATTTATTAAGATGGGTACAAAAATTCAACGGTCTGAATATAGCAATTTTGTTAAATACTTAATAAATACTAAAAAAATTTCAAAAAATGTAAAATTTAATTTGCAAGCACATTTTAATATATCCATTATGTTGAACGGTTTGGATTGACTATTTGGAATTTGAAAACTTTGAAAATGGAGAGTATAATTCGGTATCACAAAAAAATGTGTAATTCGGTGTCACCAAATGGGGGTGTAATTCGGTGTCAAATTCTCCCCGTACTGTGTAATAGGGAATAATTCTTGGATCTCAACCATTTTCTTAACTTGGCATCAATCACAAAGTCTAGTAATACTGCTTCTGTGCTAGTTTGAATATCAAAGCAGCTTAAGATTTAGGAAACAAAGTAGGTCCGATGGGCATCGGACCTACTTTGGTTCCAACGGGTTCACTGACCGTCGGATTGGTTTTAGGATTCGCATCAAAACTTTCGCATCTGCTTCAATATTCGTGCGCACAAATCCTGAAACAAATTAGACGGTATATCTGTCCATCGAAACCAAACTAGGTCCGATGGACATCGAACCTACACCTTTCTCTGAGATTTAATCTCAAACCGTAAAGTAAAGAAAACCTTTTACAGTATTGGAGAGACACTTGTTCTAAGTCATGCTAAGTTTGAGACCGAATCATCTGCCCCTCTGGGGGCAGAAAATTCCTGCCCCCAGAGTCACTGCAGAGTGGACCTCTAGTAAACAGTAACCAATTAACTTTAATCCTTAAACAGTAAGCGGGCCCACCCCGCAGTGATTCTGGAAGCAGAAATTTCTTGCACCCCATGGGGCAGGAGATCTGATCTCGCTAAGTTTTTGTTGTTATCAAAGTACTATTTTTCTAGCTCAACGTGATGGAACCTGTGCCCCCAACATCCAACATCAGCTTGTGGTGGACCCGTCCCGCAATTATGGATGAGTGACAAATAGAAACCGACAAACATAAGACCTGATCGATGCATTTCTTTCACGAAATTAATTATGGCAGAGATTAGATACATATGAAATAGTTCAATGTACTGAACAACTTGGGTACAAATAATTATAATAGAAATAATAATTGGAGTAAAAAAGGTCACTTTAAAAATTTTATATTTGTCCGAATTTTTTTTACTATTTATTAAGCTACTTTGAAAATTGCTGATTCAACGGTGGCTACTGATTTTACTATTTTGTTAAGCCACTGTTGAATCAACAATTTTCAAAGTGGCTTAATAAATAGTAAAAAAATTCGGACAAATGTAAAATTTTCAAAGTGACCTTTTTTACTCCAATTATTATTTCTATTATAATTATTTGTACCCAAGCTGTGCAGTACATTGAACTATTTCACATGTATCTAATCTCTGCCATAATTAATATGTTATGCGTAGCATAGAAGGCCTCCGTGCAACGACTTAATATTTGACTTTTCAAAATCCTAACGGTCGATCCGAACCGTTCATCTTGTTCTCCATATTAATATGTGTTTGAAGACCAAATTTTATATTTTTTGGAATTTTTTTACTATTTTTTTAGATTTATTGAAAATCGCTATTTTCAGCAAATCTGGACCATAAAAAAACAGCGATTTTCAATAAATCTAAAAAATAGTAAAAAAATTCCAAAAAATGTAAAATTTGGTCTCCAAACACATATTAATATGGAGAACAAGATGAATGGTTCGGATCGACCGTTAGGATTTTAAAAAGTCAAATATTGAGCCGTTGCACGGAGGCCCTCTATGCTACGCGTAGCATTCTAGCAGGTTCCTATATATATATATATATATGGGACTGTCTAATTTGCTGTCGGCTGCACTTCAAACAACAAATCTAAACCGTTAGATGTTCAATCTATATTAAAATCTACTTGGAGACCAAATTATACATTTTTTGGAATTTTTTTCCTATTTATTAACCTGGTTTGAAAACCACTGTTTTCAGTAAATTTCTGTAGCATTGAAAACATCGGTTTTCAAACCAGCTTAATAAATAGTAAAAAAAATTCAAAAAAAATATAAAATTTGGTCTCCAAGTAGATTTTCATATAGATTGAATATCTAACGGTTTGGATTTGTTGTTTGAACATCACATAATAAAATATAGCCCCGTAAGCACCTCGGTCAAAGTGCTTCCGGTAGCAAATTAGCCAGACTTTATATATATGTGTGTGTGTGTGTGTGTGTGTGTGTGTATGTGAGGAGGGATCCACTTACAACACTTGGGTGCATTTGGATGAATCAAGGAATAGCTCGAAATAGTAGCTATTCCTGGATTCGGAATAGTTGCTAACCCAACATTTCATAGGAATAGAAGAATAGCAGCTAACCCGAGCTATTCCTTTGTTGAGAATAGCGTTTTTTTTCATCCAAACGTGCTATGTTGAGAATAGCTCGCCAGGAATAGCAGTTATTCCTGGGTTAGCGCTATTCATGTGTCATCCAAACGTACCCGAAATTTACAACATCTTACAATAATTTAGTTTTGTGATTTTCAAAGTTCAAATAGTCAATCCAAACTGTTACATTCCAAAATTCTAAAACATGATTAAATTGCTAAATCGATCATTTGGCTTAAATAAAAAAAATTTAATTAACTTAACGATCGTTCAGAAATTTTCTGACCAACTAAAACGAAACTAAAATTTCGAAATATAAATAATGTATGAAATTATGTATATTAAAATTTAGAGATTTAAAAATAAAATAAAATATAGCACTAGGAATAAAATTATAATTATTCGGTAAATTAGAAACTTAGAAAATTCGCTACAATTCCTTGAATTTTTAGAAAAGAAGAAATTTATTTAATTAGATTCGTGTGAATAAATAAGTAATTGAATTCCAAATAAAAGTATAATTATACGAAAATATTCGTACAAATAAAATATAGAATTTATAAAACTAGTTCATTTAGGAATTTTAGAGAGTTAATGGAATATATATAATTATATAACTTGAGAACGAATTATTTGAATCATAAATCTAAAGTTTAACATCCTGAATATTAGAACGAAATTGTAATAAATTTTACGAGACTTGATTCTAATTTTCGTAACATAGAATGTCTTAAAATAATCGATTGAGACCATATATTAAAAATCAGAATTTTTAGAGCCATTTGATCTTGAACCAGCACGGATCTTGAAGCAGCCCCATTTAATACCACCCCCTTTCCCTTCTCTCTTTCTCTCCTCTCCCTCCCTGTCCGTGAGACCCCCAGCCCCGCCCCATTCCTCTCTTCTACGCCAAAACCAGGGGGACTCCGCCCCCTCCCCTCTTCCGTCGCTGGCGAGCCCACCAGACCCGCCCCCTCTCTCCTCTCTTCTTCTCGGTTTGTGAAACCCCACCACCCGCCCCTCTCTCTCTTTTTCTGCCTCCCCTTCGCGCCACCCCCCTCCTCCTCTCTCGCTGACCAACGCCACCACCACCAAAAATCTCACTCTCTTCTCTCTCTAAACCATGGACCCCTTCTCTCGATTGATCCATCTCTGTTTTTCGCTTTTTGCCGCTGATTTCGTGAAAATCCGAAAACCCTAGAATTTGGGAATTTGTCCTTGTTGCTTGCGGGTGTTTTCTACGTGTTTTCTTGCGGTTGCGAAGCAAGGCAAAACCCTCGGATTCAGCCGTTCTCTTTACTGTGCTGCCTCTGTGATTTTTGCCCCCTCTTTCGGTTAGCATTAGCACCTCTCGATTTATCTTGGCTCACGTAGAACTGAATTGTGGCTTGCTCGGGTTGTTGATTTTCCCGGCAAGCCGGTGCATGGTGTTGGTCGTGCCTTGATTTCGTGTGCCTTGTTGAGACCTCTTCTATTCTGACATGTTGCCCTCTTTTATTTATTTTAGCTGTGTTGCCCTGCCCTCTGAATTGCTTTCCTTGTTCGGTTGGCTATTTTTGCCTTGCTTGTTGTTGTTTTGTATGTGTAGGCTGTTGTGGTTGCTTATACTATGTGATGTTATTGCCCAGTGTAATCACTGGCATTGATTCGGGTTGTTTACCAGTATTTGACTTGACAAGGGCCTATAAGTAAATTAATTAAGATGAAGGGTTGAATTGCAAAGTAGACACCATTGTGTGAAATTATATTGATAAAGGACCAATATGAAAAAGATGTGAATTGATATGAAATGATGGACCTGACTTTGTTGTTGGGCTATACTTGAATTAAATTGAAATGGTTGATTGTTTTGGGTCTTAGTAAATTAGGCTTGAAAATGAAATAGTTTAAATGATTGGGCCTTTGAATTGGTTTGATTATATATATATATATATATATATATATATATAGGAATATGCTAGCATGCTATGCATAGCATAGAGCCCCTCCATGCAACGCCTTGGATTTCGACTTTTCAAAATTCTAACGGTCGATCCGAACCGTTCATCTTGTTCTCCATATTAATATGTATTTGGGGACCAAATTTTACATTTTTTGGAATTTGTTTACTATTTCTTTAGATTTATTGAAAATCGCTGTTTTTTTATGGTCCAGATTTGCTGAAAACAACGATTTTCAATAAATCTAAAGAAATAGTAAACAAATTCGAAAAAATGTAAAATTTGGTCCCCAAACACATATTAATATGTAGAACAAGATGAACGGTTCGGATCGACCGTTAGGATTTCGAAAAGTCGAAATCCAAGACGTTGCATGGAAGGGCTCTATGCTATGCATAGCATGCTAGCATATTCCTATATATATATATATATATGCATACTTGGGTCCAATGCTATAATGTAAAAGAAACTGAAATTTGATTTGGCTTTTGAAATAAGATTATGATAAGGAAAGTATAAAGAAAATAATATCACTCAAGTAAGCAGATCGATCGTCGAACAAAAGAAATTAAATCAAGTATATATGTTAATATAGGTGTAGGCTCGGTTGAGCAAGATTTTGCGGGATCATCCGAGACGTCCGAATCGTAAGCGCGAGATAAGCTAGTCGTAAACAGGTGCGGAATTCTTGGACTTGTTTGATACTTTATTTTCAGCAATTAAACTGTGTATTCGTTTGTCATATTGAATATCATTGATTGCATCATTGAATTGTGTAAAGCATTTGCATAGCCCAATAAAATTAAACTCGAATTGATGTGACTTGAGTGATTTGCATGCTGGTATGGTTGTAGGTTGTGTCGATCTATTATGATCTGATTTGATTGAAAGTCACCACGATTTGATATGTATGTGAATGGATTTACGAAGTTAAGCACTTGGATCCAATGAATTTGCAAAGTCGGGCTGTATGCTGGCTTTGATTCCCAGGATCCTAATGTCCTTAGGTGAACGGCCCTCAATGTTTCCCAGTACCGGTTGGGATGAGGGAGGGTGATTATGTTATGATATGTGATTTGAGATCGTGGGTGACATGTGTAACGTCTGTGGCTCGGTGGCATTCTCCTACGTGTTAATGCATTTGGACAGTCAATTGAATATTACGAACATTGGAATGAATCCAAAGAGGATTTTCTTTATATGATTTGAACCAGACCTTAATAAACGGTTAAGCCAAGCGATTACAGGTGGGTGTCAGATAAAGGGTCCAGCTCGGTGGAGCGTCTGTAGGTGTCAGTAACCCTACAGACGAGGGTTTGATAAAGGGTCCAGCTCGAAAGAACATCTGTAATTGCTACAAGCCCTAATAAATCGAGTTAAGCCAAGCGATTGTGAAACTTTTGTTACGATTTAGTTGGTTTTATTTTATATGTTCTTGTTCTTTGTTGTGATCTATTCTTTATTTTAATTGATTGTGAAGACTTAATCGAAATTGCATGAAACCCTAGGATTTAGTATTTACAATTGAGAAATTGAATATTAGGTCCAGACCATAAGGAATAGGGTATTTGATAGGTTAAGTACCGAGAGGTGATGCTTGCCTTATACGGGCTTTACCCAATAGTTTAGACAAATTGTGCCAAGTACCGAGAGGTGAAAGATAATTTTCTAGATCAATTGGGACAGTAAGAACTTAATGACTTTAGATTAGAGTAGCCAAGTACTGAGAGGTGACGTTTATTCTAATTTAAAGATGGTATTAATATAGAAATATCACTTTGTACCTACAACACCAAACTGTGCCTTCATAAATATAAGAACAGAAATTTATAAACCAATTAGTCGTGACATTAGTGGATAGGAACCCTAAGAAACCCTAATTTCTCATACTTGATAAAAATCAGATTTTGCTTTAGAGACTTTAGTTTAATTCAACTTAATCATAATCAAACCAACCTTTGAACAAACAAATTCCTTTTTACTTTCTTTTACTAAATTAAATTGTTAGGTTAGATTTTGATATTCCAACTTGTCCCTGTGGAGACGATCCCTAAGTACTACTTGACAAGGTTGTACACTTGCAACCGAATTGAGTATCAATTAGGATTTATTACTTGTATTGTAATAATTCACACACCACATATAAAAGATCCACTGCCTTGCGTATATATATGTCTTAATAAATATACGCGGCAGGCTGTCAGACCCGGGATTTGGGGTGTGACACAAACAGTTAACATGATCTATATATTAAAATGTGCTTGCAGATCAAATTTTACCTTTTTTAATTATTTTTACTATTTATTAAGTATTTTACAAAACTGTTGTTTTTAGACAATTCTGAACCACTGAAAAACAACAGTTTTGTAAAATACTTAATAAATAGTAAAAAAATTCAAAAAAAAATGTAAAATTTGATATCGAAGCACATTTTAATATATATATTTTGTTGAACGGTTTGGATCAACAATTTAGAGTTTGAAAATCACAAAATCGAATTGTTATAAGATGTTGTAACTTTCAAATGTTGTAAGTGGATCCCTCCTCTATATATATATATATATAGAGAGAGAGAGGAGGGATCTAATTACACCATTTTATGGGGATACATCTTGACATCATATTTTTATAAGTCATTTTTGTGATTTAAAAATCCAAATAGACGATCCAAACCGTTCAACATGATCTCCATATTAAAATGTACTTAAATACCAAATTTTACATTTTTTTGGAATTTTTTTAGTATTTATTAAGATGTGTACAAAATTGTTATTTTTAGGCAATTTTGGAACATTGATAAACAACAATTTTAAAAAATTCTAAATAAATAGTAATAAATTTCAAAAAAATATAAAATTTATTCTCCAAGTACATTTTAATATGGACATCATGTTGAACGGTTCGGATTGACTATTTGAATTTTGAAATTGCAAAAATAACTTATAAAAATATGGTGTCAAGATGTGTCACCATAAAATGGTGTAATTTGATCCCTCCTCATATATATATATATATATATATTTTAATATTTTAATTATATTATTAATTCTTATTATATAATTAAGTAATAAAATATGAAATTATAACTAAGTATACATTATATACAATAGATACCGTCTTCTAATAACAAATGTGAAGTGGCGCAGTGGTAATGTTGTGTGGATACCCTGCCACAGGGGTTTGATTGTCCTCAGGTTAGGGGTTTTAACACGGTGCATGGTGGACCATGTGCTGTATTTGTTGTATGCACGGTGCATAGTGGACACACGTATCCTAGACGTATCTAGACGCGTTAAAGGCATCAAATCAATCTGTATCGGAGATCCACTACTAGAATCTGGGTTTTTTGCAAGGGTAAAAATATTTGTTGCATGGGTAAGTAGTGTCTATGCAAGAAATATTGGCATATCTGACACAGTTAAACTTGTTGCATGGGTAGTCCCATGCAACAAGTTTGATAGTTACCCATGCAACTGTCTCTTATTTACCCATGCAACAAATATTTGATGACCCATGACCCGCCAGCAAAGATAGAAAGTATATTTTAATAAATGTCCATGCAACAACTCATCTATTACCCATGCAACAAGTCTTCCGAATTTAGACTAAACAGTTGCATGGGTAACTCATGTAACAAGTTTTGATGATTATTTGAGAACTATTTGTTGCATGAACTTACCCATGCAAGAAGTACTGAATTCTTGGACAGTGCCTTTTGAGTATATATTTGATATTTTCCTTCAAATTTAATAAATTCTTCTAAATCACAACAATAAATATTACAACATTATATTTATTTGTTCACATCCTACTTAATATATTTCACATTGTACTTAAAAAGTAAATGAGATACACAAATAATTTGAAAACTTAAATTGTAGAATCTTAAAATTTTGGTCTTAAGAATAAACCTTACAAAGTAATTGAGATACAAAACAATTCACCAAATTGTCATGCAACACATTACACAAAAAAATTATCAATTAATAACCATCTTCGTCGGATTGATCGTTAATGTTTAGGCACCAACCAAGTGCTTCCTTAATAGGGCCTAGTTCGGGATTTTAGCCCTGAACAATATTTAGTGTAGAACAAAAGATATTTAGCTAAGTTCACATTTTTTTTTACTTTTACCTAGCAGACATATACCAGATTTAAGGATTGTGTAACTTAGTAAGGGCATTTGGTGTTCTTTGATAAGTCCATATAAACAATTAGGTAAATTCATCCCCAACATCTTCAAATTCACAAAAAAATGTAAAATAAGATGAAACAAAAGGAAAGGAAAATACATTAGTTTTTCAGAGATGTAGATGAAAATTCTGGCTCAGAAGGTATATAATTTCTAAGCAAATTAAGACCTTTTGTAAGGGTATAAAGAGAAACAAGAGAAATTTTAAAAAAAAAGTCCTTTTGCACAACTGAAAGAAAAAGAAAAATGGTGAGTACCAGATCCAACAGCCAAGATGGCACACTGAGGAGGGTTAACAATAGCACATAATTACTTTACTCCGAATGGTCCTCCTAGGTTTGATACCGTAAATGTCCCACCCTGTATTAACACACAGATAGAGAGGTGAAGAATCAAATTAGTTAATTAAAACAAAAGATATTCCACAAGGACAGGTAAATATCAATGCGCCAATCCATTTATATCTGGATATTCTGAACTCCATCACATACCTCATAATCTTGGGGCTTGTGGCTATTCTCCTTAGCTTTCTGAGCCAACACCTTCACCTCCTCTGCTATTGCTGACAAACCCTTCTTGTCGGCATCCTATAAAAATAAAATTTTCCAGGGTTTAGAATAATGTGCTACATTTTGATTTAGTTAATCTAACCGACCTGCTAGTTGTATTATGATAAGGCAGTTCTATCATAATAATCCTACTTTTATGTCTTTTTTGTTTGGAATTATCTGTTGGGGCCGTGAATTATCCTGCACCTCCTTGTGATGTTAGTTTTAAGTATGAAAACGAATAATAAAGAAGAATAAGTAACCATACCTTGATAACTGGTACAAACAAACCATGCTCGGTTTCTTACTGGTACAAACAAACCGTGAGCTATAAATACCAGTATCAAGAGAGAGCACAAGAGAGACAGTGAGACACGTACCAGTATCAAGCATCCAAAAATCACCCAACCTGAGAAATATAAATATTAATCAGAAGTTGATGTGTTTCTTATTGGGTCATATAAAATATCTTAACTTCCAAACAATGTGCCAACCTTTTAGTACCATAACGGCCGCCAAAAATAAAAGAAAGAAAAAGAAAAGTAAAATTATGAGAGGTCCCTATACATAACAAATACTAAAAAACAATCGAACTCTCAGTAACAGTACTGATGCATCATACCCCACTCGCACAGGAGTCTGTATCCTTTGAGATATCTCAAATTTTCAGTTTACCTAAAACTGGGCCAATTTTTTTTACAGTGCCTATTCGGAATGAGGGGGGCAATATTATTGTGCTTTGAGATTCATGCAGAAAGGATTTGAACGGTTCATATTTTCCACGTATCAACTCAAGTTAGAGATATCTCAGGGGATGCGAATTCCTGGTACAGTTATGGGTATGGTTGGATCAAGGGTTTTCCATGGAACATCAGCCCAGATTTCAGCAAATATGTACACACAGGTATCATACAGAATTGAATTATACTGGTACAATAAAAAGGTGTACTGTGGAAATATGTACTTCAGTATATCCTTTTCTGCCCCTGTACAACCTCAGTATATCAAAAAAAAGATTATGCTGTAGAAACTTAAATGTCAATCTGATTAAGTTATGACATTTAGTTCCTATATTGCGCATGAGTGAAATAATTTTATTTCTTTGATTCTAACTACCAACATAAAACTTTTTATTTATTTAATTTAAAGTGGTAGTAGATGCCTGCCTATTATTAACAAATTAAGGCTCAATTTGATTAAATTGGACTTAACTAAACTATTATGATGAGAGAAACTAGACTTAACTGGACTATTATAGTATTATGTCAAGCCTCTGCACCATCTCGTCCCTCTGCAGGGACAACCTCGTCACGTCCTCTCTTGAGATAAATTCTCCACCTGAAATAATTGAAAATTTGAAGATTGTGACACTCGAATTGAACTTTAAATTAAAAAAAATGTTACAATTTGAAAAAAAAAAAGCACCTTTATAAGCATAGTTACCCTTTCTTAGGACCTTGGAAGCGTATAATTGTAACACTAGGAGAGGCGGAGGGACGTGATGTGGAGAAAGTGCGAGGAATTAAAGAAAATGGAGCAAGGAAGAGAGAGGGGGGCGGGGAGGGCTTGGTACGTCTATTGTCAGATTGAGAGAGGGAGCAATTAAAAGTGGGACGTCTTTTGTTGAACAGTGGGACGTCTATTGTCAGAGAAGAGAAAAATGGCGCTGAAATGGAAAGTTTGGAGGGTGGGACATGATTGTCAGAGATGGTAGAAATGGAGAAAAGGCGCTGGAATGAAAACTTAGGAGGGAGAAATGAAAAAGTCTAAGTACAGTAGTGAAGAAGTCTAAAGAGTTCTCTTAGGCTGAAAATCAGGACCCATCTGTCAATAAATATATTTTTATAAAAAATATAACTAGTATTGTTAAATAGAGACTTCCATTGGTTATCCAGGATAGCACATTTTTAATCGAACGGTTCAGATTTAGAAATATTTATAACTCTTTGATGTTTTGATATTCCGTCGACTTGATGGATAGGCAAATAAAAATAAAATTTTATAAAATTTTGCTGCAGGAGTATATATGCAGTGATCTTTAATTTCAACGGTTCTGATCGACCAACAGACGACGTGTTTATGGGCGCCTTTATTAACTTACAAAGCAAGAATATATGTTTCATAAGACATAAACTCTTGTCTTATGAGTTAGTGAAGACGCGCAAAAATATATCGTCTGTTAGTCGATCAGAACCGTTGAAATTAAAGAAAATTGTATTTATTCTCTTGCAGCAAATTTTGACGAAAAAATACTTTTATTTACTTATCCATCGAGTTGACGGAATATAGACACATCGAAGGGCTATAAATACTTTATATTGGATCGAAGTTCGGACACAACAAACTTCAAAATTTTATGTTGGTTATGTTCAATGGTTTTCCTTGATCATTTAAAAACAAATTTGGAATCATTTTATTTCAGATCGATCGTCGATCGGTTGCTTGAAAATGAACGGTCCAAATTTTTTTTCTAAATTTGAAGGTGCATAGAATGATGAAAGTTTATAAAAATGATATGTATAAGTATTATTTGACCATATAAGATGTAAGAAATATAAAAAAATAAAATTGAAATATTTTTCATATGTATTATTGTACATGTATTAGGTGATTTATAAGTATTAAGCTTTCAGATCGTTTGATAAGTGAAGAACGGTCCTGATGGCTTTATTTAATAGGTTATGGGTAGAGAGTCCTTATTCTCTAAAGTAACATAATATTTATGTTTAGATCTGGTCCTAAGTGATGCACAAGATCTTTTAAAATTCGTGCATAATGGTTTTCTTCTCTGTGGCTTGTGGGTAGCGTTTTTTTGTGTAACCCAGTCCAAAATCTCTCATCTCTGTAGTCTGTACTCTATCACCACTCTCTAACCGAGCACGACGAGCACGATGTCAAAGTTAAAACCCTAAAATTTTCAGTCAGTTCCCTCCATCAGCTCCCTCCCAAAATTTCACCGAAATTTCACCAAATTTTCGCCTAGGTTTAATTTGGCTTTTCCCCGCCCCTCTTTCCCTTCCCTTTTCGGTAAAATTAACTCACAACCCGATCAGAACCGTTGTCTCTCTCTGAAGTCTGGACACGATAGGGCGCTCGGCCTCTGTCCGTTGTCTATCTCTGCTCGGAGCTCGGCCTGTCTTCGATTGGCGCTCGTCCTTTCTCCGGGTAAGGCACTGCTATCATCTGGTGTGGTGGTAGCTTTTAGGCTCTTTAGTTTTTTAGTTCTAAAATTAGTTGTTTTTTTTTTCAATTCGACTTAGAATAATAGTTATGTCTTGGATTTGGTGTTAAAACTTGACACAAGGCTAGTATGCTCCACTCATAATTTTCGCTAAATAATCAGAGGGACAATTTGCAAACATTAACATAAAAAATTTGCGATATCCTTTTATTGCTAAAAATAACAATATGTTCCAATTTAAAAATTCAATAAATTCAGCCAACTTTCAATAAGCGATGATCACTGGCACTGATATCCTTTTTTTTTTACAATTTCCATTGAGATTACTATCCCGGCACTCCAAATTATCAACCACTTAATCAAAGATAATATCACTTTCCAAGAGAATGCCTGCCTCGTTGGTCTTGTAAGATATATGTTCTATATTTCAATTTATCATCTCAATGGAGGTTTAAGCTGCGGTAATTAAGTGCCCTCATTTTGTCAATTGTAGATTCCAGTAGTTATGAATCTGGCAACACCTAAAGAGCCTAGAGAGGTTCGAATGCTAGCGGCTTTCTTTTTTCAGCAGCTTTGTCAATCAAGGTTTTCTTCATTTGTATTTGATTTTGTAAAAGAATCTTGCTCTGACTTTTTAATTTGGAGGCATTGCTTTCTGTACATTTTGGTTTCATTGTATACATTTATCAAGAGTTATAACTTTATTATTTTTGTTGAATATTTTCTTTTTACAGCACACATACGTTGCAAATGTTCATAGCATGCAAAGGGATACCTACTTTGGTTAACTTACTTGAACCTGACTATGCCAAGTACAGGTTTGCTTTGAGCCTATCTATTTTATATGCTCCTTTAGTCTCTCTATTTCAGCTATTTTGTTAATTTCCATAATTTTGTTTTCAAACTTATCACGGTGCGTAAGAAATACTTGGTTATGTTATAATCCATTCGTACCAATTTGGTACTTATGGCTTGGATTTTAGTAATAAAAGAGTCAGTAGGGGAAAAATTGTGATTGTTGGATGACTCATGCTTGTGAATTGAACTGTGGAATCGAGCCTTGAATTGGTTGATATTAACATTGAGTATCTTGTGATAAAAAACTGTTTTTTATGAGTTAGGTTTAATTTCTCATTACGTAGCAGTTGACCATGTAATAAAGGGATAAACAATATTCCAATTTACTTAGCATTTAGCAGATATCAGATACTAGCACTTTATCATGCACTTGAAAATAATACGTACTTCCCTTTCATACATAGAGAAAAGACAAAAAAAGAGGTACTGTTAAGGAAGTTCCAAGTAGAAAACGATTCTCCTCCTAAGGTACATTTCCATTTTCTTGGTAAGTACAATATTTATTTTGGTGACCAGCATGTGTGGCTAACATTCTAGAACAACCTACTGGTGAGCAACACCCTCACCAAGTTGATGTCTCTAACAATGAGTTTTCAGACCTGTAGTTCAGAATATCATGTTATATTGTGTGGGTTGTTGGATTATATATTAATAGATTTTTGTGGTGTATTGATGTTCTGATATAAAATTGAAGCCTAGTTAAATAGATTTTTGTGGTGTACCGTTGAAACTGATTTATACTGGAGGTAATTATAAAGCTACCCTTCTATTCGCATATTCCGCAAAGGAATTGATCTCAAGTAAGTACTTTACAAGATATAAAGCATAGTCCTCTATGATCATTTGCTAGTGGATATAAAACATAGTCCTCTAAATCGAGTTAATTTGTCATTTGGATTGGTTATCTTTTTTGGTTTTCGATTGGTTGCTGAAATCATGTTTGTTACTGATGTTTATCAAGAAGCTGTGGCTGCGAAAGGCCGCTAGTAAGTACAAAAATTGCAACTGAGTTTCATTCCTCTTCCTTGACCCAATACAATAGTCATCCATTTTGTGCAAATTTTTCTCATTCTTGATTCTATTGATTTATAAGGCTTATGTCTCATTGCATGAAATTGTTTGTGATCTGAAAACTAATTGTTACCATGTTTTATCTTACAGGGTTACTTTGTGCTTCTTTCATGGATGCATGTGTACTTCAAAACTGTGAGAATTAAAATGTTCATTTATCGCTCTCAAAATGAAATAACTCGTGTATTTATTTTTATAATTTTGTGATTTTGTATTAATTTTTTGTAATAGGTTTATGATGTGAACCTAAAGTGGGCAGCATGGTTCAGTGCCATACCATTCTAGTGTTATTATGGTAATTTACTGGATAATCAACCTTCCATTCTATGCTGCTTCATTTTAATGTTTTTCCAGACTTGGTACAAGGTATTATCAATACTAACTTTCATAATATGCTAATGTGATATATGTATGTAGGGTCTAGGTGCTGATTTTATAGAATCAAATGAGAGAGGCACTTTTCAAGCATTCAATGTGCAATCTGAATAAGAGGTGGCAACATATCAAGCCGCAATGAACCAATGATTCGGGGAAGAAAACCAGAAGAACTAGCCCTTCTAGTGTGGGGGTTTTGTCATCCTTTATCACAAAAAACGTATTTTGCAGCTAAAAAAATGTCTCTTTTTGTAGATTTTTTGTGATGGGTTGTGTGTATATATTGGTTATAGAAACAAATTATTTATAGTATTGTGGTTGCAATTTTTTTGTCTGATGTTACAAAAAAAAACTAGAATTTACTATAATGATTAACGATAATTAAAATGTGGCTCTCCATGTTTTATTGTGTTGTTGTTCTTATTATGTTTCAATGTGTAATGTAAAAGATTTCTTGGTTGCCACTGAATTGGTACCAAATCGGTACAGGTACCAAATTGATATGGGGTGAATTATAGAATTGGGCTTGAATTTTATTTTTTTGGAATAATAATTTTTTGCATCAAGAAACCTATACAAATATGGGACCCAGACAATATTCTTGCAAATAACTTGATGGGGCTCACCTTCTTTATCCATGCAACTAATAGATTAATTATCCATGCAACTAACTATGTGGGACCCATGTTATTTACCCATGCAACTACTTAATGGGACTCACACATTTTATCCATGTAACTACTAAATGCTATATCGTTGAAACTACTTTCTGCATGGAATTTGTTGCATGGGTACTTATTGCATGGAAACACCGTTGCAACAAGTATTCTATAAGTTATTGCATGGGTAACCCATGCAACAAGTCGGAAATTGAGTAGTTGCAACGGGGGCTGTTGCAACGATATTTTTTGAGGCTTGTTGCATGGATAACCCATGCAACTGACAATTTTGGGGGTTATAGCATGGGTAAGCTGATACAACAAGTCAAATTTTACCCATGCTAAAAATCAGAATTCTAGTAGTGACCGTATTAAGAAAATAAAGATACATCATGTAAGTCGATACGTCAGCTAGCATATTCGATATGTATTGGTGCTATATCCAAGAAGTATCGGTATTCGATACGTGTCCGATATAGACATGGAGTCTATATTAAAGTATCCGAGTAACATAGTTGAACTTGAAGGATTTGTTGAACTACCAGG
Organism: Carex rostrata; assembly: GCF_964058835.1. NCBI lineage: Eukaryota > Viridiplantae > Streptophyta > Magnoliopsida > Poales > Cyperaceae > Carex > Carex rostrata. The sequence goes on from NC_135924.1 coordinate 1,884,014, forward strand.
CGGAAACATAAATAAGCTTGGATTTGGATTCAATTTGAATGACCAAAACATTGTGCGGCTGAAAAAAAAAAATTCACTCTCAATTTTTTTTTTCCATAGACACAGTAACAGCTAAACAGTATACATAAAATTTTCTCTAATAAAAAAATCGGGTGATAGCTCGCTACTTTTGATAATTGAGTCGTCAATCAGTCAATAGGTCAATGACAGCTAGCTACTATTTGATATTCGCCAAGTTAGCAGTAAATTTTGTCTGTCTGTCTGGTGTCCACTGTTTACAGTAAAGTTAGCACTTCGATCTCTCTCGACTCTAGTCTACCTTGGATTTGCTCTCTTTTTTTCAATCCTTTTGAAACTTTGGCGGAGTGCTGATTGCTTCTTCGTCGTTGATGCTTCTCTCTTGAGTCTTAAACAAGGTCTCTTTCTGTCTAATTTTTTTCTTTTGTTTTCTTTGAATTGGAGCAAGATCTATTTTTTTCTCTCCCTCTTCTCCCTCTCATTTCTAAATTTGGTAATTTGATAGAAAAAAATTTCCTTTTAATTTTTACCCTAATGAATTTCAGAATTACAGAAATTAGAACAACGAAAAGAATTTCAAGGAATGCTAGCGGAGCAACTTGGAGATTCTTGAATATAAGAGGCGCGAACTAGCTAGCTAATCTTCTGCAAGGTAATGATTTTTGTTTTGTTTTGTTTTGTAATCTTCAATATTTCTTCCGTGTTTCATTATAATATTCTCTATTCTGAATCGTATCATTGTATAATTACTTCCATTAATATATTACGAGTACTGTTACAATAATTACTATCAATTTATAATTTTTATTATAATAGTTAAATCGGTTTAATATTCAGGACGAATTTACTATGATTTTAGTGGTAGTTTGATAGTCGGAGAGAGAAGTACAACTTGGAAAATTGGCTTGAGTTAAACTGGTATCGGTCAGGTCTGAGCCGATATTTATCTGAGTTCCACACCCGAGCGTTTTTTCCATCAATTTAGAAAATTGGTTGAACTGGGTTGTCTCTGCCGAGTTAATTTATTTTTGGTCCGAGTTAGTCCAATTCTTCACTTCTGAGCTGATTTCTTCCGTGTTTTGGCCAATTCTGAGTATTTCACTTTTTTCTAGATCTGCAATGGTTCTATTTCATAATAGAATGAAGGAGAGGAGAAAGAAAAATCTGCCGGTGGGACTGGTCATTACAATTCAAAAGAACTGGGCCAAACATTTTAGGGACTTTCTTATTCACTACTTATTTTCGGTTAAATATTTATCTTAGCTCTGACTTCAGTTATGAATTGTTCCACTCTTGTGCTGTAACCAACAAATTGTTTAATTAGCTAAGGAAAAATATCTCAATGGTGTTTAGTCGTGGGTGAATGAAGTGGGACATATTTCTATATAAGCTGTCTTTTTCTTTCAAAAAATACAAGACTAGTCTACATCCGCTACAATCAGCTCGGACAATACCACCAAACTACAAGTTGAATAAGCTATGACCCTCTTGAGATTATGTAGGATTCCAGTGGTTGGCCTATTCTTAAAAAAAATGCAACCAAAAATACATATTTATTTGGTTTGGTCCTCCATAAAAAGAAGATGCAATGGAGAAAAGTAGTTAGTTCCTCCTTTTTTTTAATTCAATTCACAAAATGGATATTAAAAGCCGAACCAGTTGCTTGCCTCGAGTTGGGGTGTGATAGGCCTGTTCATTCGTTCCCGATGGACCAAAAGAAAGGACGGTTGTCAAATAAGTGGGAGTAAATTAAGGAGTCAATATATCCCCAGAAAAAAAAAAAACCTATCCTCTTATGTGTTTTTGGAAAAGAATCAAACTAAACCTTCACTGGCTTTGTAAAAAACAAACTAGTTTTCCAGACATCAAGAAAAAAAGCATTTTCAAATGGCTAATGCAACTTATTATTATACTAAATGCTAGAAGAAGCAAACCAACATGCTAGAGACGAAATTCCACTCTACTCTGTCCCACTCAATTGAATTGGTTTCGAGAGCATTCTGCCACTTTTTGGCGACTTTCACTTTCAATCAACCGTCCTCCTAGCATGCTACTATCCTCTATTAGATTCTTGTTTCCTATAAAAAAAAGTGAGACTTTCTGCTACCCTTTCTTCTGTTCTTTTTTTCATAAAGGTTCTGTTCTTTGCTAGCTTGAGAAAAAAGAAAAGAACTTAATTGTATGGACCTAACTCCGTTTTACTTCTTTTTTTCCTTTTTTTTTGATTAGGTAGTCTCATTTCATACTTTCTTTTCTTCTTTACTTCAGCTCAAGTTTGTTTGAGCACATTCTGTTTACTTTTTCCCGTATGCATTTACAACACTTTGTAACCGCGATTATCAATCAAATACGGACATGACCCCTATTTTTCCTCAAAAAAAAAGCTCCAGTTTACCGTAGCAACTATAGCAAGCTGCCTACGACTTAAGGAAAAAAAAAATCTAAGTTCTTCTCGAAAAAAGGAAAGCGGGCATTTTGATGATTCTTTCTTTGTCGAGACAATTGTATAATTGCTTTTTCGGATGAATTATCAGGAAGGGACGGTCTGAGGTGAGACTCACCCCCGCACAGTGATTCTTCCTTCCCCTCCCTCTGCGTATCCCCTTCTGGAGGTGAGACTTAAGTGCACAAGCCTTTTCAATAGTCTAGCTTAGATGTGGAATTCCACCTTTCTTCTCAGTTCCATGGGGATTAATTATAGGAGTATTTTTTTATCTTTAATTTCAAACTTGTAATCTATAGATAGTAGTTAATTTTGGATGGCTAGATGAAAGTACCATTGACACGTGGGACCTACTGCTCAGTCCAATATACGAATGCTCTCTCCGATTTCTCTCCTCTCATTAAACAGCATATATGCATTGCATTTGATATGATGAATTAAAAGAAGTGCTGATAAACATAGACTCCATAGACATAGCTTTTATATCAAATGCAATGTATATATGCCCTTTGTTTTTTTAATGAACCAGCATAGAACACCTCGGAAGAATGTTTAACCTGGCCATCAGTGAGTTGGTGCACATCTTCGAATTCCACATTGATATTTTTTTTACAGATAAATGTTGCTAGATTTATTTATTTAATACCTAAATTTTAAGCAGCTTTTTGCTCAGAGAATACTTTGCCCATGCTTAGAATACATAGTTACATTCTACTTTTGTTACATGAGTCCATGTAGAGTTCAAGTTTGTACATTGTGTAAAGCCTAGTGTTTTTTGGCTGTCTTTAGCCTTCTGGTATTATGTGGAATTGGCTTTTATGGTAATTCTATATGCAATTAAAGCTAATTTGGTTGGGTTGAAGCTTTGTACAACAATTGACTATCAATTGAGAGCGTCCACAACATGATTTTCTTTGAAATCCTTTTGATTTTTGTGACATTTGCATATATGCCCTTTTCTTTCTCAATTTCAAGTTTTCAACTTCGTTTATGACATTAACAAACTTACTTCTTCACCGACTTTAGTCAATAAAAGTGAGGTGCAGCCAAATTTCACACCTTTCACAAATCAATATAGTTCTATCACCGGACCCTTGCGGTTACTCAATTTCAACTTTCTTCCACAATCAAGTGCATAGGCTGTGATATTAGCTTCACGCCTTTTACAAATCACATTTCACGTAGAATATACCATGGTTCTGAAACTCGGAATCGGATGAATCGGCTGGAATTGGAAGAATCAGATCGGTAACTAGGATTTTTTTGGCAGAAGCTTGTTTTGTAGACAAAAAGTTAGAAAAAATTGGTAGAAAAATAATGTGTAAAAAAATTATGTTAAGACAAAATATTCACTAATTACATAATGTAATACAAACATTACAAATAAAACACACTTTTTAAACATAGTTAGGTGTATTTAAACATATTAACTTTGTTATCAATTATGTAATATTTTATTGTTTATGCATTTTTTTTGTTTGTGCAGTCAGTTCATGATTATAAATAGATACTGTAGATTTCTAGAAAAAGATGAATTATTATTTCCTTTGTTCTCATACAAGCCTATATAGGCGTTACCTCTTTCATTTGAATCCCTAAACTTTCCTATAATCCTTTTTACCAAAAGGGCCCTACAAAACCCAAAATACCGAAAACATACAATAAATCTCAACACTCCCCCTCAAGATGGGCAAAAGATAACCATCAAGCCCATCTTGTCACATAACCTAGCTAGATCTATTGAGCTAAGTCATTTGGTGAGGCAGTCAGGTACTTGATCTCTCGTGGCTACATGGCTCAGCTCCAATAGTCCACTTTTCAGCTTTTCCTTTATGAAGAACCTATCGATTTCTACATGTTTGGTTCTGTCATGCTGCACAGGATTGTTGGCAATGCTGATCGCTGATTTGCTATCACACCACAACTTCATTTTGGCTCCGTGATTCACCTTGAGATCTTCCAGTAACCTCTTCAGCCACAACATCTCGGCAACTCCCAATGCCATAGCCCTGTACTCAGCTTCAGCCGTTGATCTCGCAACAACCGGCTGCTTCTTGCTCCTCTAGGAGACCAGGTTGCCCCCTACAAACATGCAGTAGTCAGATGTGGACCTCCTGTCATCTTGGCAACAAGCCCAGTGAGAGTCACAATAGCCTTCAATGTTCATGTGCCTATTCTGCCTGAATATCAAGCCCTTCCCCGGTGCACTCTTCAGGTACCTTAGGATATGATACACTGCGTCCATATGGCCCTTCCTAGGGTCATGCATGTAGCGGCTCACCGCGCTTACTACAAATGAGATATCAGGACGAGTGTGACCCAAATAGATCAATCTGCCTACCAGTCTCTGGTACCTCTCACGATCAACCTGTTCTCCTGCCTCTGCACTCATCTTGGCCTTCACATCAATTGGAGAAACTGCAGGCCTGCACCCTAACATGCCTGTCTCACTGAGCAAGTCCAGGACATACTTCCTTTGAGATAGAACAATCCCCTCTGCTCCGCGAGCCACCTCAATCCCAAGGAAGTACCTAAGTTGTCCCAGATCTTTTACCTCGAATTCCTTCCCCAATTTTGCTTTCAATTATGCAATCTCCCCCTCATCATCCCCGGTAATGATCATATCGTTGACATACACAGCCAGCATAGTAATGCGACCACCATGTTGTCGAAAGAACACCGTGTGGTCGGCATTGATCTGCTGATAACTCATGCCTACCATAGCCACCCTGAACCTATCAAACCAGGCCCGAGGGGACTGCTTCAGCCCATAAAGAGATTTCTTGAGCCTGCACACTTTACCCTCCGTTTGTTTTGTGCCAAAACCCGGTGGGACCTCCATGTACACCTCCTCCAACAAATCACCATGAAGGAAGGCATTCTTCACATCGAGCTGGTGCAACTTCCACCCCCCATTCGCTGCTAAGGAAACAAGTGTCCGTATTGTGCTCATCTTCGCCACGGGTGCAAAGGTCTCATCATAATCGATACCATAAGTCTGACTGTACCCCTTCGCCACCAATCGGGCCTTGTAACGCTCAACCCGACCCTCTGGGCTTTGCTTCACAGTAAAGACCCACTTGCATCCAACCGCCTTCTTGTCTGGTGGTAGTGGCATAAACTTCCAGGTTTTGTTCTTAGCGAGAGCCTCGAGCTCTTCTAGCATGGCTGCTTTCCACTTTGGATCCTCCTTAGCAACTTGCCAACACTTGGGTAAAATAACAGAGTCCAACGATGCAATGAATGCTCCATGTGCTGGTGATATGCTAGAGTAAAAGACAAACTGGGTAATGTCATGTGGAAAACCATAGCGATCAGGAGGATGTCCCGCATTCGACCGAGAGGTCCGTCTTAATGACATGGGAGTGAGAGGAGAATCAAGAGGAATTATATTACATGAGTACTCTGAATCTCAGGTGGATGGTGTAAGTGCCGCAGGAGTCGAAGTGACAAGGAACTTGGCACAGGTGGCACTGTAGGCACAACTCCCTCACTCTGCTTATTTCTCCTCACATACACCTCACGGTATCTCGACTCCCCCTGAGCCTAAGTGCTACCACCTTCGCGCCTATTTCTCTCAACTTCCGGCTCAACTACAACCGAATCCTCTCTTTGCGTCTCAACCCTGGCTGAATCCTCCCTTTGCGGCTCAACTACAGTCGAATCCTCATTTTCCGGCTCAACCCTAGCTGAATCCACTAGTGGGCAAGGAATACCACCCACACTCACCATCCTCTTCTCACCATCACTACTACTCTCCCCCTCTCGCCTCATACCTCCTGTATCGAGCGAGTCTCCAAAGGGTGATGTAGTATCTGAGGAGTAGTAAGTCTCGAGCTCGCGGAATGTAACATCCATACTCACAAACAATCCTCTCTACCGGGCTCCAGCACACATAACCCTTTTGAATACCAGAGTAACCCACAAAGATGCATTTCACCGCTCTGGGATCCAACTTTCCCACTGTTGATCTGTTGTCTTTCACAAAGCACACACAGCCAAATACTTTTGGACGAAGAATGCCCTCATTATCTCCTTTCAACATCACCCATGGAGTCTGCCACTCCAACACTCTAGATGGCATTCTGTTGATCAATTGTGCGGCTGTCAGGACTGCTTGTCCCCACAAATGTTTCGGAACATTCATGGAGATCATCATGCACCGGGCTACCTCCAACAAGTGTCTATTTTTCCTCTCTGCCACTCCATTTTGTGCTGGTGTGTAAGGGCACGTGGTCTGATGATGTATCCCATGAACTGACAAATACTCCTCGAATGTCTTGTTTGTATATTCGGTCCCATTATCGGATCTCAGTGCCTTCACCACAGCACCGAACTGAGTCTGAGCCGCCTTATGGAAATCCTTGAAGCAAGCAAGTACATCATTCTTGTTTTTCATCAAGTACAGCCATGTGACACGAGAATAACAATCGATGAAAGTCACAAAAAATCTATACCCATTTATCGAAGTTGTACCATATCAAAGGCATGAGAACTCCTACTTCCTGAGCTTGCATACGAACTCCTTGTGTGCTTCCCAAACTCACATCCATCACACACAAGTTTCTGTTTGTTAGCTTTCTCATACTTTGATGGATACAAACGTTCCAGTAGGTTGAAGGAAGAGTGCCCCATCCGCTGATGAATCAGAAGCAACTCATCCTCCACACTCACCCCAGATCCTCCTGCCCCCACTCTATCGACCACAGATGCCAGCGCTGTGTCCATCCCTTTTCTATCCACGTACCACAACCCATCACGCCATGTGCCAGTCCTAAGTATCTGACCTGTCTCCTTCTCCTGAAGGACCATCCTCGGAATATCAAATGTCACAATGCATTTATGCTCACGAATAATAGCACTAATGGACACCAGGTTTACTGGAAAGAAAGGAGCATGCAACACATTGGTCAGAGTCACTGAATCGGTACATATCACGGTACCTTTATCAACCACGGGCTGGGCCGTACCATCGGCTGTCTGAACGCTATCTGGGACTGCTAGGTGGGTATAGGAAGAAAACTCTCTAGCAGCACCAGTCACATGACGAGTCGCACCAGAGTCGACTATCCAATCTAGTGATCTAGTGGTGGGTATGGAGGCAATAGCAAGTGTATCACAAACACCTGTGGCTGATTGAGCAAAACAAGCAAAGTTACCCCTGGGTGAAGATGAGGTAGATGCGTCCTCTACTACACTCTTCCCATTACCTGTTGTTTTCTGCTTCCTCTTCAGTATCTCCTCACTCTTGCCCTCTGCTACCATCAGATTTGCCCGGTAGTCTCCTTTTCCACCTCTCCTACCACCCCGGCCATAACCACGACCTCCAGACTGCCCCCTTTCACCTGCATCTCGCTTCTTAGGTGACTTAGGACAAGTCTGTCTCATGTGACCTATCTCACCTAGAGTTTGGCAAAAACTCGGGTCGGGTATACCTGCCCGTACCCGCCGCCCGGGGTACTCGTGCCCGAGCTCGGGTATGGGTCGGGTACGCGGGTATGGGCAAAAATCGGACCGGACCCGTTATTTTGGACCAATACCCGACCATACCCTACCCGAGTTTACCCGTACCCGATTAAACCCGTACCCGACTACCCGACTACCCGTATACCCGAGTTACTGTTCATCCATTTCAAAATTCAAAAATTCTGATTTTTTCCCCCCAAACCAACAAAAAAAACCAGAAAAAATAGGAAAAAACCAGAAAAAAACCAACAAAAAAACAAAAAAAAAAAACAGCAAAAAAAAAATAAAAAAATACCCGTACCCGTACCCGCCTTACCCGTCAAGGGTACACGGGTAAGGGTATAGGACGGGTAGGGTATGGGTTTTGAAAATTATACCCGCCATACCCGTACCCGAATACCCTTGTACCCGAGTATACCCGTACCCGAGATGTACCCGTACCCGAGACGGGTATACCAGGGTACCCGTACCCACCCGAGTATAAATACACTAATCTCACCGCATCTGTAACACCGTCGAGGCTCACCTCTGAACCCTGTGTTACCTGTGTGACCTGAGTTGGAGACCGCTAGTGCTGACTTCACTCCTGGAAGTCCTGCTGCCCTAGCCTGTGGCCTAATCCGGCTCTCCTCCTTTGACATTGATCGAACGCAGATCTACGCCTCACGTATTAATCTAAGTCCGAATCCCTTCTATTACTCTCATAGACCTGATCTTACACTGTTAAGATCGAGATCCATATCATCTCCCCCTTTCTTCTTTTCTTTCTTGACCCGATCTTGATCCCTCAAGACGAGATCCACATCATCTCCCCCTTTCTTCTTCTTCTTGATCCGATCTTGATCTATCTCATCAAGATTCGAGTTCAAAACCCAATCAAACCTCGATCCAAACCCGCGTCTCGGGTATCGTGGGGGTAGAGGTCTGTTGGGGTTTTACGGTGCTATAACCAAAAACCCGTTTAGGCTTAAGTTGCGGAATGACCGTAGAACAAAAATTTCTACGGCCAACTTAAGCTCAGGATTAAAAGGGGTATGTCAGGAAACCTTCCAAGGCGGTCCACCTTCAGTATTCCTTTGGCATCAAAACCTAATTTAATCCTTTTACAGATCTACTCCATGATTGATTTCTAAAACTTTAATCTACTTACCAATTAAATAGATTAATATAACATATTTATACCTTGTTTCCAAATCACAGTTGGAATGCAGACCGAGCGAGTAGAGCCTCACCGGGGAAGGAATCGACTCGGAGTATCACACGTGTGATACCTCTATCGGTTATCCACCAGGACTAACCGGAGAGCGGTTTGTTTCTTCTGCCAGAAATACCGTAAACCGCGGAATTCTGCAAAAACAGTATTCACGGGGAAAAAGACGAAAACCCGTAAACACGAATTTTCGGTTGCTCAGTTTCATCAATATGCAAAACTGACATACCGCTAAATTCGATAAAACACTATTCATCAATCCCGTAAATATACTCCACAACAACCCGCAAGATTATACGTCAAGTACGTATAACTTTCTTTTCACAATCGAAACACTATTTGGGAGAGAAACCGAGAAAGAGAGAAAATACCGATCCGTTTCGACACGAAACCGGTACGAATGAATTAGTTATTTTATCTCTACCTCTCCACCCCTATTTATAGTGTTTAGGGTCGGTTGCAAAAGACCAAAATGCCCTCCAAGTTCGGCCTATTTACAAGGTATGCCATTGACACCTCATCCTTTTATATGTGAAATGACCAAAATACCCCTTCCACACCTTTCCACACTCTTCTCCATGTTTCTACACATGCAAGGTGGCATAGGTGTGAAATGACCATTTTGCCCTTGTGGATAGGATTGATGACATGTCATCTGGATAGGATCAATGACATGTCATGCGGATAAGGACGAATCTGAAAAGACCCGAATGCCCTCGGTCCGAACACAAATAATATTCGTATAATTATTCTGAACAATTATATATATATTTTTCTTGCGGTTTGTTGTTTCGGTAATTTATACAACGTGTCCTGCACATTTATAAATTAACCGGTTAACTTTTATACAACGTGTCACACACGTTTATAAATTAACCAATGTTTTTGCTTGTTATTTTTACATAACATTTATAATTTAATTATAACACGTATAATTAATTATAACCATTTTAATATTAATTATAATCAATTTATAATTAATCAGTAAGATTCTCCGAGTAGCTCTTATATGGTGTGACCCAATAGGATCTGTGTTATGTTGGTAAACAGAGTTAAAACTGTTTTAACTTCTATAATCATGAGCGGCATCTGGCAACACATCATGACCATCCAATTACACAGATGATGCTGTACTGTACAATATCACGATCCAGTAAACAATTTACTTGTGTCTGTTCTTCTGTCTCATAGCTATCAGATCAGTTTCAAGGTAGATGTGTGTCATCCTTGCTAACTGAATCTTTTCTTGATCTTGAGCAGATTATCAAATATAATTACTCTTGTAATTATACCGCTAGCAGATAATCTTACTCTATCAAGGGGCCCAGTGATGCTATAGCTCGTATAGAGATACGAGGGACAATAGTACTTTTGGTAAACCATCACTACCTCAGCTAAGCCATGTATACCGAAGAGCTACCGTTATAACTGCATTTTACCGACAGCGTTTGATAACAATCACACATATACATTTCTTAGTAGGAAAGATGAATACCTCATACTTTAGAACTTAACACTGAATGAAAGCATTAATGACACGAACACAATTCCGTATAATGTTTCATTCGGGGTCTGTCAGATATCATGTTCCTGGAACATATATTTATGTGATTAAAATGACAACTCCTTGTCTATGGTCTGTAAAACTTGACCATCATTTAATCCACATACTAACCTTACAGCGGTAATTAGTGTTCCTGCTAATTACCTTGGTCAGTGACCTTTTAAGAGTATATATCATCTATATTATGGAGTTTCACAATTTCAGTCATGAACTCGAAATGATCCATAAATGCAATAATACTCAAGGCAACAAAATGATATTAATCATCCAATTCATGAACAAAGCTTTATGATAAATTATCGTATTATTGACTTCTAGATTATTACACTAACAAGGTCCCTCACGCCGGCCAAATCAACACAAAGAGGCTACCTTTGGTGGCCGGCCGACTTTAGAAGAAGAGAATACCGAGTGGTGCGGTACTGTAGCAACCGGCTACTGTAGCGGCGCGGACTGTAGCAAATCGGTTACTGTAGCGGCGCAATAAGCGTGGTGGGCCCATAACGCACAGGTCCCAGGATCGGAACCTGGCTCTGATACCATGTAGATTTCTAGAAAAAGATGAATTATTATTTCCTTTGTTCTCATACAAGCCTATATAAGCGTTACCTCTTTCATTTGAATCCCTAAACTTTCCTATAATCCTTTTTACCAAAAGGACCCTACAAAACTCAAAATACCGAAAACATACAATAAATCTCAACAGATACAATGAATTATCTATTGGTGAAAAGCTCCATCAGTTTCTTTCCTTTCAGTTTTTTTTATTTTTGCAATGCACTTATCAACCACCAGAATTTGGAACGTAGAGTAATTCACTAGTGGTTTTTGGTTTCACTCATTATCTATTGGATATTATTCTCATTTTATTGAGTAAGCATTTAAAAATAATTGAAAAAAATGTTGACTCGGCTAGACTCGGACAGACTTGGGTTGACTCGGTCGAGTCAAACACTGTTCAACCGAGTTTTGCTGAAAAAATCGCATGAGCGTGAGACTTGGGTGAAACTCGGACCGGACACGGCCGATACCGAGTTGACTCAGAATCGGCCGAGTTTCCAAACCATGGAATATACAATGTCTACTCATTTTCACCATGCTTCAATGTCCAAGATATAAGAAGTGCTGATAATTTTGATTGCACAGTTCTATCACCAATTAAACCTTTGCAATTGCTTTTTCAATTATAGATGAGCTAAGTTTATTGCAACTCAGGTGCTGTTGTAAAATACACCAAGTGTTCAGTTTTCTTTTCTTCTTTGATAATTGAAGACCAATAAACTTGAATTGATAAATGGCTGGAGTTACTACATCTAACCAAAGAATCTACAATTTCAACATTTTATTTCATACTATTGTTGTGATTGTCAAATCTGACTTTTGATTTCCCTCTTTTATTTTTTTTCATTTTCTTTTTTTAATTTGCAGCTGTAGTTGCTACACTGGATTCAGCTGTTTCTTTTTTGAATTGCTCGTGCTATCTCTACTTCATCTGCGCACTGTTTCAGGTTTGTGTGTTACACTCTTTTTGTCTACTTTGCCTTACCAATATTATTACTTTTTGAAAGCCCAACAATAAGAAATGCTATGATTTAGAACATCAGATTTAATTTTTTAACAAACCATCAGTAAGATATGCTATAGATTAGAACATCAATTTTGCGCCTTAGGATGACACCTTTTAGAAAGCATGTCAACAAGAAAATCCATTATACTATTAGAGTCATTTTATTTTCATTTTTTTGAGAAATTGGCAGAGGCGGCCAAAAATTTTATTGATGAAAATATTTACAAAGCCAACCCCCAAGTGAGCTGAATTTACAAACTCAGAACCTCTGCAATAAAAAAAACCCCTCTATATGGTACCATTCATGTACCAATTTTACCCCACTTTCTAATGTCTCATGTTACAATCTAGCCATATTCTTTCCACGATTTTCCCACAATCAATATCCTGTCAACCAGATGTTTGGGCAGCATGGCATAGTTCCTAAAGACCCGTTCATTTCTTTGCTTCCATATTAGAGTCATTTTAAAGGCAAGAAACAAATGCAATTGATTTTAAGATAGAACTCCGTGGAAATATTACAATAAAATTGAATATAAAATTTTAATTTCATATATTAACTACAACAAATGGAAAAAAAAAGAAGAGAAATTGGGATGCAAAATACTTGCTTATTTTCACAATCAAGTTCTCCCTTTATTTCCCATGTAAGGTTGATAAGAGGCATCAACATGGTACAGTAGTGATGATATATCCACCTAACAAAAATACAAGTGTATCTTTTTGTATACTCACAACACAACTTAATATTACAATTACAAGATCAAGGCAAAACTGCCCATACCGGGGACAAATGTCACTTCCATTAGTTCTCAATGCTAAGTTTGTATACAAAAATAGCAGCCGTGCTTATAGTAAATAACCATTTTTCCATGAAAAAATATTGTGAATATAAGAACTGGAAAGATAACATATGCTGCTAAAATTTGTTTTATTGTACCTTTACTTGGTACAATTGAACTGGTAAAGCCCGGAAGCATCCATTCCAGATCTAAGACCTCAAAACAAGCTAAGTCAATGGGAAGAGAAGGAACGAGAAAGCAGTTCTATCCTGCACAGAGAGATGATTACTTCTTTAAATTACAAAAAAACATCATTGATCGGCGTAAAGCGCAACACAAGTTTCGGTACGCTTGGGAGCGTACCTTTTAAACCTCGGTTACACCTTCCGATTAGGGTTGCAAGTGCACAACCCTATCGAGGAGTATAATCGGGTATCGATCCACAGGGACGGTTTCTTTATCTAGAATTTTACTTAGCTTAGCTAAAGACTAGAAGTGAGAAAAAGGGGTTTTGGTGTTTAATTTTCCTAAGGAATCAACTCAAGCAATCACACAATGATATAGAATAGTAAATGTGCAAGAAAAGGTATAAACTGTGTTTTGATTTGGGATAAAAGGTGTTTCAAGGGTTTCAGACTTCATCTCTGATTTGCCTCTAGTGGTACGGCCCTTACCAAGTTGGTACGGCCAGGCCGCACCAACCTGGTATGACCAAGCCGTATGGGGCTTGGTACGGGTAGGCCGCACCACTCTTGTAAGGGCCGTACTGGTTTACCAGAACAGAGCTTACAAGTTTGAGTTGATGCATTTCTTGCTGGTACCTCGTATTAAACTCTTGATAAAGGTTCAATTGACCATACCTAAGGTTCCTAAACCTCAACTCTCGTTTGTTGGTTCAAGATCTAAGTTTTGGATTCAATTCTTCACCTTCTAGGGTTTCTAAACCTCAACTCTCGTGTTTTGGTCCAGATCCTCTAGTTGATTGATTGGAGATCTAAGGTAACCTCTAATCTGTCGATTAGAGGAGAATTCAACCTTTCGGCTTCAATTCGATCAAGTCTACCTAAAGGGATTGGTTTGGTTGAGAGAAGGCAATGGTCACATGACCTTGTTAGGGTTGATCTACCACTATAGGCACACCACATGCAATCACAGCAACACAAAGCAATCAAGACAAGCAAATTCACAATCAAATCAATCACAAGAGTTCATACAAGATCCAAATCAAGAAAAGCAACACAAATCAAGAAAATCCATCTACAAACCCTAGAAACGAAAGTCTACTACTCACAAGTCATGGATCTGTCCAGATATACAAGAAAAGAGATAGAGAAAGTCATGAAAGAACTAGATTGAAGATCGGGAATGGAGAAGGTGTAGATCCGTCGATTCTCGCCTCTTCCTCTTCCTTGATCTTCTCTTCTTGCTCCTTTGCTCTCTTTCTTTCTTTCACTGAGCTCTCAATCTGGAATGAAGTGGAATCCTCCAAAATGGAGAGATCCCCCGCTATATATAGCCTCTGCCAAAATTTGAATTCTGTCAGGCGGCACCTATGTACGGCCCGTACCAATTTGGTACGGCCAGGCCGTACAAGGTGGGAAGAAGGCTGAAACGGCTAAGTTTGGTACAGGCCGTACCAAGTTTGGTAAGGGCCGTACCAAGGTGTCCAAAAACGCCGTTTCTTCGTGTATTTTGCTCCAATCCTGCAGAAAACAAACAAACTCTCAGCAGTACCAAATTCTAAGGATATATCAATGAAATGCACATGATTTTGACAATTTAGAACGTGAATTTGGTACGAAATCAAGTCAAATATAGGCTAAATATGCGAGGTATCAATCATAAAAGAAAAATGGCACAAATGATGATGAAATTAGAACAATCTGTTATATTATATGAATACGAGATAGTGTGGCACCCTGTATCTGTAGTATTCTTCTTTAATTCAAAGGTATCTCCTCTTTTCCTTGCGACATGCACATCTACTTCTGGTCAAAGAAACATCTTTAGAAACCGACCTAATAATTCAAAACAAGTTTCACATAATTAATTCGATAATCATTTAATCAACAACAAGAAGCTCTTTTCCCTTCAAACTCCGCATGTGTTCTCTCTGATTGAGTTCTATCTCACAGCTAGCAATTAAAATGTGGGAGTTGCATATGAGCATATCTTCTACAATCTCACAGCTTAATTCTGAACAATATCCATACCACTTTTTATATTTATTTTTCTTTATTACTATTTTTGTTTTAATTCACTATCTAATCCACTTTTACAACTAAACAGTTCTTGCAGTTCTAAATCACAGCTGAAACTTTCAGCGTCTTCTGAGACAAAAGACGCAAGGAGAGCTATTTGTAGAACAACCATTAAGAAGCCACGAATAAGGTAATAAAAATAATAAAGGAGACGCTTTACATGGGTTATTAGATTGTCTATTAAGAACCCGACAAAACTGTTTAGAGTTTTTACAAAAATATTTTTAACAACCATTTAAAATCATATTATGTACAAAACCCAACAACTCCTCAATTACACCTTTCTTACACAGCTCATTAATTTCCAACACCTCCACCTTCACCTCATATTAATTGATGTTTTATGCTCACCAAGAAGTCGGTTAGCATAACTTCAAATCTATCGGATTGGCTTCAAATGATGAATCTAAACCGTAGAAACTGATCTACTTAGTGAGTGATGTGTGTAAATGCAAAATTTACAAAATTTTGAATTCATTTAGTACAAAGTCCGGCGGTCAAAAAATGAATGTATTAAAATAACTCATAAACCTTCATTTTTTGGACCGCTTGACTTTGTACTAAATGAATTTGAAATTTTGAAAATTTTGCATGTACACGCATCACTCGTGAAGTAAATCGGTTTTAATGGTTTGGATTCGTCATTTGAAAGCAATCCGATAGATTTTAGAGTTATGCTTGCCAAACGTTCCTAGTGAGCATAGTGCACGCTAGCTTTACTCGTAAATCCTCCCTATCGGACATATCACTGAAAAGAAGGGTCATAAATTCAATGGGAATCATGTCTTATATACAAAATTAATTAATTTCTTACATATAGTTGCAAATTGATAGTTAAAATTCCAGATTTTCATATTAAATTATTTTAAACCGAATGGCCCAAATCAATCATAAGTTCCCATTCAAGGAATTTTGTCGGACAATATGAATATCAGAACCGATTAATAGAAATACAGTCACCCAACTTATCAAACTTAGATATCAAAGCAGATTGATTTTATTTAGAAACTATGCATCACATTTTTCACTAAATTGAGAATCAAAATTCTTAAAATATTATTTTATAAATAAATAAATAATTATCATTTTAACATTAAATAAAAAAAACCAGCTAAATTGTGAATGTTAAATTTGACAGATGTTGCAACACAAATACTGACATATATAGATTTTGACAAAACATATTAATGTCAACAACCTTTTTGTATGTATGTTGTAATTTGTTCGTCCTCTTAACTCAATAGACATAATTGTTGTTTTTGGTAGGTCTGAAAAACCATTGCAATGAGCAACCATCAAAAGGAAGCCAAGTTAAAGGCCAGTACTGCAGATTTTATCGGGCCACTATTGAAACGCCTAGAACTAGCCAAGGAGCAAGTTCCTAAAAACTCGGAGACAGAGAAAGTCATCGACCAAATTAGTACAGGTATTGTAAATACAAAAGATATTATTGATGATAGAGAAAATTGGGACAGGGAGCTAATTGGTTACTTTGGAGAGATAGAAAGACAAATTGATTACTGGGTTGATCATAATAAAATGACTGAATGGGATGAAACTGTAAGGGCCAATCTAATAAATGTTAATAATCGGCTATCACGGAATCTAATGGAGAATCCTGCGAAGGCTGGCACCAAACCTCGTGAAAAGGCATTTGATTTGCCTCAAAAAGCCACAATAACTGAAGTTGGGGAATCGTCAAATAAAAGTAATCAAGAGCATGAATTCTCCAAGGATAAAAAATTCCCTGTGAACAACGATATGAGGGGTTTTTTGGATACCCTTGCCATTTTTCCAGAAAACACAGAACTGAAGAAGAGATTCCTGATTTACTGGTGGACTGGTCTTAGGCTTTTACCTTCGCGATATAAGGGGTATACAAGTATAGCAATGTATTGTGAATACGTCTTTTCTGAGCTGGTGAAGGAGGGCATTCTCACACCAGTACATATCAGAGAGCATAATCAAGTAGTCGACCGCTACACCATCAAACCTGCAATTCATAAGCGGTTGATCTCTGCCTGGGAGAGCTATTACGCGCTTATCTCTCAAAAAAGGGAAGAAGGCACTGGGCACTTATATAGAAGTCAACAGGGGAAAAGTGGACTACTGAATCTAGACCAAAGGTATCTCAATTCCAAGAACATAATGGACATTAGCAGCAAGAATCAGTTGTTGGCGGTTCAACTTGGTAGTTGGCGTTATACAAAAATAGAGGTTCACAATGGGGTCGAGGAAGAGCACATTGAGGTCGACCAAACCAATTTCTTAAAAAAGTTGGGAGAAACGGTGACCTACCTTAGCTTGCGAGGCATTTCGAGGATAGAAGAGCTTCATGAATCAATTGGAAAGCTAGAAAACTTGATAATACTAGATCTTAGATCTTGTCATAATTTGGAAACTTTATCACAGAAACCAAGGTCCATAATGAAACCAAAATTAATAAAACGGATGTTACCCCCAAAAAACATGTTTGAGAAACTGATGGTTTTAGATATTTCAGAGTGTTACCTGTTAGATATTATGCCAAAATGGATATGTAAGCTACATCATCTAGAGGTGTTAAAGGGTTTTGTAGTTGGCAGCATGGGAAACCGGTCATGCCAGGTAGATGATCTCTCAAATTTGACTCATCTTAGGAAGCTCAGCATTAGAATTGGCAGCAAGCATTTGGGTTCCGAAGATTTAAGTGGCTTAAAACCTCTAAACAAACTTTTGGTGTTGACCATTATATGGGGAGAAAATAAGTCCAATTATGCGATGCCAGCCTTATCTTTCCCAACATATCTAGAAAAGTTGGATATCAGATGTTATCCAGAAGCTGAGGCATCAAAACTGTTGAACGTTGCAAAGCTGAACCATTTGAAAAGATTATATATTAGAGGTGGGAAGCTTACTGAAATTCCACACAGTGATAACTGGGAAGTGGAGATATTGCGTCTCAGGTTCTTGACAAATTTGGAAACCAATTGGGATGAGCTCAAGCCCTCATTTAAGAATTTAAAGTACGTAGAATATGTGGAATGTCCAAGTCTCAAGAACTTTCCCAAGGATAAGTGTTGTTGGATTAAGGAGGAGGATGAGCATTTTCAAAGCAACAATGATAGTGAGACAGCCATAGCTAAGGAGAAGGATGAGCATTCTCAAAGTGACAGTGATAGTGAGATAGCCAATACCTTCCGATGGATGAAGGAGGAGGGTGAGCATTTTCAAAGCGAGAATGAGACAATCAATCAGGCATGAGGCTTTTTCAAGGGGAGATGATGCAATTTGCCCTGCTTTCGAGATTATTTAACTTCTATCACTTTTATATATGTTGTTATTATTGTTCTTAGTACTAGTAGTAGTAGTTGTTGTTGTTGTAATAGTGATATTAGTAGTGTTTTCTTTTTTCATATAGACCACAATAAATAATGATTCCTTCTTCATGAGCAGTAGTGTGTTAATGATTTCACAATCTTTTTCAGCATGACTGGTTTGCTGGTTTAGGAAAGGGTGGGCAATTTTTTTATGTGGTCTCCTATGTTTAGAAGAAATTATATATGAAAGAGTTTAAATCAATGAGCGCTTTATGCAAAGCCCATCTCAATTCTAAAAAAAGCTGTTCGCTGCCTTAATTGTTGGACTTCAGCCTTGGCAAAAATTGGTATCCTAACAGAAATCTGATATCTTAGGGATATGCATTATCTTTAGATGCATGCAGATTATCGCCAGTCTTGTAATATATACCATGAATACATGAAATGAATTTAGGTAATTGTATCATATATATATATATATATATATTTTTTTTTTTTGTATGGCACTCTTAGGTTCGATCAGAGCTGTACAAATTTTTTGCAACCCTTCAGTTAGGACTGCAAAAAGGTCATATAGTTTCTACATTTTTTCTGATGAACTGAAAATTTCAATTGGTTTTGTGAATTTTTTAATCTGTCTCTTTTTTCCTCACTATCATCTGTGTTTGTTTGAAACTTCATTCAATATTTAACTGTGCCTTCCTTACCGCTAGTGACCAACATGAAAGAAGATCTGATGTCTTCCATCAGCTCTGTTCCTTAGCCTCGGCCTGAGCTGGGTTGATTGTTTCAACAAATTTTGACACCCATTCGAGTGCTGTTCCCTGTCTTGTCAAATAAACCGCCTATTCCCGCCCAAGTAACTTTTTGTTCAATACTATATATTCTGCAATTCTACATATAAATGAATGTTTGTCACTTTTTTTTGTCTTTCAGAGATGAATAAAATGGTTGTATTTTGTATTCTTTTTTATAAATACTTTTCTTATGGTTTAATTAATTTGTTGAAATTTGGGATGTGTTGTTCATACTTAGTACTGGAGTGTGCAATCAAATCTATAGCCTATATACCTTAAATTATTCTGTTGCATGCTTATATTTTTGTGAGAAATTACAAAAACATTTTTATTA
The DNA here is from genome assembly GCF_964058835.1 of Carex rostrata. Taxonomy (NCBI): domain Eukaryota; kingdom Viridiplantae; phylum Streptophyta; class Magnoliopsida; order Poales; family Cyperaceae; genus Carex; species Carex rostrata. The sequence continues at coordinate 1,903,755 of NC_135924.1, forward strand.
AATTACAATTCTATACATTAGTTGTTTTAGCCTTCTCAGTATTGTACCAGTGCAGTACCAGTATATAAAGTGTGGCATTACTCACTGGAACCATACCAGTAATTGATCCACCTAATAGTAGTCCAAAGAGAGCAAACCGTCAATTCACTTTGAAAGAAAATAAATCAATATAAATATCTATGCAACAATTGTAGATGTGAAAGCAAATCCAAACTAAATTGATATACTTGAAGAAATGATTAAATTATTAGACTTTCAAATAGTTTGATGGAATTGTGAAAAATTTCCGGTGTGGTAAAATAGCTCAAGTTTATGTGTAGTTAATCAGAATTCAATAGATGAATTTTGCTGCTCAAGTTTTTCGATGGGCATATACATATGAACCAGTGTTGTAAATAACGGTATGTGGTCGTTGGAAGGATAGGGTATCACCAAGAGATTAATTGGGAATAATCAGGAATATTCGGCCATATTCAGGCATAATCGTCTGATTAATCGGGAAATCCATAGCGGCTTGATCACAGTCAACGACTAATAGGCCGATTAATCGGCCTAAACGGATGTTTTTTACAACACTGATATGAACAAATATATTTTTGTTTTGCTCTACTGTTAATTTAAGGCAAAGGGAGGTTATTTTGTGTTGTTACCATTATTTTTTTTTTGTTGCTCAAGCTTTCAAGGTGGAGTGTCTACCAGTTTTTGCACATTTTGTTGACAGCATACCAATTTTTTAGCATTATTTCGAGTGTTTACAAGGGATATATGATTAAAATTTTGTCATGACTAAACTACCCTTGATTCTTTTTTATTGCTAGTATAGGTTGAAAAAGGAAATCAGTTTACTGATAATAATATAGGAACCTTTTTTTGCTTGCATAAATCAGTTGTTAAAAACGAAACAACAAAAAATACAATTGAATCATAATCAAATACGAATACAATCATACATAATTATATTCAAATCTATTAGACCAATAAAAACTAGAATAACAAGAGAACAGCCTCCTACCTAATATCAAATACGGAATGGATGCCAACCCGCTAATTTACGGACTTCACCTCTTTGTTCCAATCCAATTTAATCCCCGCTTCATGTCCGCGTCGTTTTAAATAAATTATTATTATATTTCATTCATCTGTTTCCCACCCTTTCCACGTGTCCCGCAGCAAGGATGTAAACGGATCGGATAATATTCTCTGGATCCGGATTCGTATCCGAAATTTAATATTTAGATGAGGGTTATAATGCCTCATCTTTTTCATATCTCATTATACTTCATATTTTATATTTTCGTTTTCAAAATTTTAGTTGTCGATCCGAACAGTTCAACATAATATTTATAATAAAATATGCATGAAGATGAAATCTATCTTATAGTTATAATCTTGGATGTGAGTTACTGTTCACCTACAGTGATTTTTTAATTTTCATCCGTTGGATTGAGATCTAACCACAAATACCTCATGTCTCCTTCTATTGACGCGTGTTAAAAAAATATCTATATAAATCCGAGTCGCGAAGCTACAGTAGATATCTACAGTTCCTCTGCCAGACGGATCCCACTGCCAGTGTAATTGTTATTTCTCCTTTCCTGTTTTTATCCTGAAACTTCTACCGTCTTTGCACCGCTTGATTTACTTTTGCACTTTGTGATTCAGCCAACCATTGACTGGCACGTCTTTTTATTTCTTCATTCTAGTAACACGTGTTTCTCTCTCTTTCCTTTTGGGTTTTATTTCTCCTGAAGCTTCTTCCCTCTTCTTCATCTTCGAAAAAACCACTCCCTTCTATGCCTTCTCTTTTCTCTCCATTTCTCGCACAAAAAAAAAAAAAACAAAAGCTCCTCTCGATCCCTTTTCTTCTCTCTCCGATTTTCCCCTCACCAGTCTGCTCCAAAACACAGCTCCAACCTCTCACTGGCACTACCCTAGCTGCCTCTGCCCTCCTCTCTGTCTCTCACCCGACAACATGTGTGATCTCCTACGTATCAAAACTGATCGCGGCGCTATGATCGGCGATGGTCAGTCTCGCTTATCCATCTACCATTTTGTGGTCACCTCCATCTTCAACGGTTATGCCATCATCCACGTCGACTGTGTTGCGAAGATCAACCCTGAATCCCCACTCGACAAAGTCTGTGTTCTGAGTTGTGGCATTTTGACTGGTAAGTATCTGATTTAGCTTCAAGCTATTTTCATTTTCATTGTTGATGGTTTATGGATAAGAAATGGATATTGGGGATTCTTGGATGTCATTAGTAAATAGTAAGTTATGCCTTCTTTATAAAAAAAAAAGTTAGTAAAAAGTAAGTTGTTATTATCTTTTTTATGATATTATAGACTTATAGTTGTTTTGGTACCTAATAGGTTATATCATTGTGCAATACTAATGTACTCAAACACGTAATCATATCAAGATGCATACACTTATACTGCATAGTCCTGCTATGTGTATTTACCAAATTTACAAACAGAAAATGGATACTGTACTCTTTCAAATTTCCCTTTATTGCCTTAAATCAATTAATCAGGATATTATCCTATAAATGAAAATGGATACTGTAGTCCCTCTCCAAAAGTATAATGTTCCAATCATTTTATTGATGATACTCTCTTCACCCTTTCCAAATTCCAGGCCTAATAAAAGCTGTCGTCTCTTCTATGGTGACTTTCTCGACTGAAGCTTGATCAACCCTCATCTAGCACCTTTATTTGGACTCAACTGTCACATACACATGTTTCACATTGATAAATTTCAAAGGTAATCAGAATTACTATTTCTTATTTCAAGTAGATTACTTTAATTAGTAATTCATTGCTATCTGATTTGTTCTTTTATTTTTTCAATTTGAGAAAACTATCAATTGTAATGGTTCACACACTTGCAACTGATGAACAAACTCAATTGAGTAATATCTAGATTCTAGATGCTAAAATTTAGTGCCAGAGTTCTTTTAGTTCTTGGATGTCATTAGTAAATAGTAAGTTATGCCTTCTTTATAAAAAAATTAGTAAAAAGTAAGTTGTTTTTATCTTTTTATGATACTATAGTTAATTGATCTGATTTCTATTTTGTTTTTCTGGTTATTTAGGTCTTCATGCTACTTTTAATGTTACAAGACCACTAAAGGGGTTTACTGTGGTAATTTCTATTCTGGTAATTGTTGCCTTGGTGGTAAGTACATTCTTCACTTTCTTTTTTCAATGAGTTGTTAAAGTTGAGCTCCAGTATGGAGTGATTTATTTGGGTAATTAGGCTGCCCAGGGAGTTAGGCTGGCAGGAGCATCATCGGTGTTGATTTGAAGCCAAACACATTTGACCTATGTAAGAATTTTTTTTTTTGTCTGTCTCTAGAATCCAATATAAGATCTTCAGTTCACCTGGTTTGATTCTTGATTTGCACAATTGTCCCTTTCACTATGCACAGGGGCACGAACAAATTTAGAGGAAATTGTATCAGAAAAATAATGTCAAGTGAGCCACCGACATATAGCAAAAGCAGTTACAATATTAAAGCATGTTTATTACAGTTTCAAATTAATCTTATTTAATTGTTGTAAAATCATCTTAAACTTACAATATATGCAGGTTGCATCTTCTATATAGCTATTTGAAAATGCAATGCCCTATTTATGACCAAGCAAAAGCAATAAACAAAATTATTGGTTTTCCTGTTTACCACACATATGAGTTCTGAATTAAGTTAGTTCTTAACATTACACATGCTACTTTATTTTCTTTCGCTCTATATTTTCATGAAAAATACTTTTTTTATACCAAAAGCTGGAAACAAAAAATTACCAACTCTGCCACAAGAAAAAACAAAGAAAAAAACCAAGAAAGGAAGTTGAAGAATTTGATTTATTGGAAAGTGGGTTGAATTTCAATGTGTTGTTGTGATGGGCAGGTTGCAGAGAATAATAGAATGAGGATCCCGACTCTGCAGTGAACATTGTGTACTCAGCAGAAACTGTGAAGCAGCTTCTCCAGGATCGAATGAGAAAGGAGCTTGGGGTTGCATGGGCCTAACCATAACGAGGCTGAAGCTAACTGTATCCTAACCCGCCTCGGGCAGCATGATCAGGTAATCCCTGTTCTCAAGTCTACTTGCACGTGTTTATGCACAATTGCATTAATTAAAAATATTACCAATTACATGCGTAGACTCCTGATAGGATTAGCTTTATGTCTTTGAGTAAAGGTTAGGGAAAAATCAAGGTATGGTCAGGGAACTTTATCCAAGAAATGAATGAATCTTTGACACACTCACAAATTCGCTCTGACGATTCTTCCCCCCTTCGATCCTTCTCAGAAAGAAATCTCATTCCAGCTCTGAACATTTTATAAGAATTGAACTCCGAAATTCAAATAGCTACCAAGAAAAATGAAACAAAAAAGGAAACATCAATGATATCTGGGAATTTGCACAATTCACCTTCCATGCCCCACAGTCCACAATTGCTTTTATTTTTTCAATGGTCAGTCTTCTATTTGCCTTCTTGCTCAGCCTATCATTTCCATTCTGATTTGTAAAGAATGATCCAGGACCAATAAGAAACACTTTGGAAGAATCCGATTAGCAACAAAAAAGGTAAAGAGTTGGAGAGATAATACCAGACTCAAAATTGCAAATTTTGTAAAAAATATTTACAACAAATCGATTTTACCTGGATAAACAAAAAAAAGTAGGCAGCAATCGTTCTCACTTTCATTTGCATCAGCTATTTAATTCTCAACAGTCAGTTCTCTTCGTCATATCTTAATTTTCATTTTTGGTTAAAAGAAATAAATGAATATGCTTTTAATTGCAAATTGTCTATTACTTTATTTATATGCATTTGGCTTCACTTCCCTTTGGGAACTAATTTGGTACTGAAATTTGTGCTATTCCTTCTTATTTTCTCTTTTCCATTCTTCTCTATAGGTATTTAATATTTTTTTTCCAAATATTCTTATTTGCTTTTCTTTCAGATCTTCAAGCGCTAGCATGCTACAAAGGCAATTGGGATGTCATGTAAAGAAAAAGTTTGTTTAAATTTTTTTCATTTTCAAGTTGCTAATTTTATAAACATTTGAGTTAATTCTGTAAAAAAAATTATGGTAGCTTGAACAGCTGATCTTTGCAATTTTCAATCTCAGCCTATTACCACAGTTTCAAGGTACTTTACAATATATTTCATCTATAGGTAATTAGAAATTATTATTGAGTCAAAACTTCAACATTGTTACATAATTATATATATCATTTTAACTTCAAAACTCAATTTCAATTTTTGCACCCTATGGTAAATTAGTATCAGTCAAGAAACGATAAAATATCTATATAAATATGTAGTGCCTTTTTTTTTTTTTCCAAAACATAAACAAAAAATGTGCATAAACGCTCATCTGCTTTAAATCAAATTCTAATAAGCTTTTTATATCTTTTTTTTTTTTTTTCCAGTCATGATGACAAGAAAGCAGAAGAGAAGAAAGAGTAACATGCCATCGAAGCTAAATTCGTGCAAATAATATTTTGTTTATTGTCTCCATGTAATGAAATTATTTTGATAAAACTATGTATATAGAATAACTATTTTCTTAGAAATTTAAAAATGTCATAGATAGCACTAACATAGCTTACATACACTAATATTTTTTGTGCTTTCCTTCGATATGTAAACTATAGCTTACATGACATACATTATTTTGTACATTTTGTTTTCTGTTGTTTCATATGTGAACTATTATTTCTATATTACAAGTTTACTATTTATCATGTACGTAGATATGTAGAGAACATTTTGCAAACCACTGCCGAAGCGAGGCAAATCCTCTAGTTTTATATTTTTTAGAATTTTTTTACTAATTTTTAAGATAGATACAAAATCACTGTTTTTGAACCATTCAAAAAACAGTGATTTTCTACCCATCGTAAAAAATAGTAAAAATTTTTCAAAAAATATAAAATTTCACCCCTAACCATATTTTAGTATATATATCATGTTGAACGGTTCGGATCGACAATTTGGACTTTAAAAATGAAAATATTAAATATGAGATATGATGAGATATGAAAGGCACGAGGCATTGGAACCCTCCTCTATTTAGATACAGATATGGATATAGTGTTGGATTTCGGGGTAACCAAAATCCGTTTAGGCTTAAGCTGCGGAATGACCGTAGAACAAAAATTTCTACAGCCAACTTAAGCTCAGGATTAAACGGGGTATGTCAGGAAACTTTCCAAGGCGGTCCACCTTCAGTATTCCTTTGGCATCAAAACCCAATTTAATCCTTTTTACAGATCTACTCCATGATTGATTTCTAAAACTTTAATCTACTTACCAATTAAATAGATTAATATAGCATATTTATACCTTGTTTCCAAATCACAGTTGGAATGCAGACCGAGCGAGTAGAGCCTCACCAGGGAAGGAATCGACTCGGAGTATCACACGTGTGATACCTCTATCATTTATCCACCAGGACTAACCGGAGAGCGGTTTATTTCTTCTGCCAGAAATACCGTAAACCGCGGAATTATGCAAAAACACTATTCACGGAGAAAAAAATGAAAACCCGTAAACACGAATTTTCGGTTGCTCAGTTTCATCAATAAGCAAAACTGATATACCGCGAAATTCGATAAAATACTATTCATCGATCCCGTAAATATACTTCACAACAACCCGCAAGATTATACGTCAACTACGTATAACTTTCTTTTCTCAACCGAAACACTATTTGGGAGAGAAACCGAGAAAGAGAGAAAATATAATTAACGAACTGATCAGACAATCTGATAACACGTGAATTAGTAATTTTTCTCTTTCATCTCACCCCTCTATTTATAGGCATTTGAGGAGGTTCGTCAATGACCAAAATACCTCTCAAGTTCGGCCTATTTACCAAAATGCCATGCCACCTTTCATGCCACCTTTCATTCCATGCCACCTTGCATGACACCTTAGGGTGTAGAAGCATGTAGAAGAGTGTGGAAGGTGGTGTGTCATGATTAGTAAAAGGCTTTATAAATTGGGCTTTTACTTTGGACTTTTAATTTTAATTAAGGCTTTGATTATTTTTGGGCTTTAAACCCATAATTCAAATCCATAATTAACAATTAAAATCCAAATCAAATATATATATAATTGTCATGTACAATTATATTTCTTTTCGGTTGTTGTTCGGTAACTTTTATACAACGTAACTTGTACGTTTATAAATTAACCTTTGTTTCTGTTTGTCATCTTATATGACATTTATAATTTAATTATAACACGTATAATTAATTATAACCATCTTACTATTGATCACAACCAATTTATAATCAATCAAAATAAGATTCTCCGAGTAGCTCCTATATGGTGTGACCCAATAGGATCTGTGTTATGTTGGTAAACAGAGTTAAAACTGTTTTAACTTCTATAATCATGAGTGGTATCTGGCAACACATCATGACCATCCAATTACACAGATGATGCTGTACTGTACAATATCACGATCCAGTAAACAATTTACTTGTGTCTGTTCTTCTGTCTCATAGCTATCAGATTAGTTTCAAGGTAGTTGTGTGTCATCCTTGCTAACTGAATCTTTTCTTGATCTTGAGCATATTATCAAATATAATTACTCTTGTAATTATACCGCTAGCAGATAATCTAACTCTACCAAGGGGCCCAGTGATGCTATAGCTCGTATAGAGATACGAGGGACAAATAGTATTCTTGGTAAACTATCACTTCCTCAGCTAAGCTATACATATGGAAAAGCTACCGTTATGACTGCTTTTTACGGACAGCGGTGGATAACAATCACACATACATATTTCTCAGTGGGAACGATAAATACCTCATACTGTAGAACGTGACACTGAATGAAAACATAAATGACACGAACACAATTCTATTTAATGTTTCATTCGGGGTCTGTCAAATACCATGTTCCTAGAACATGTATCTATGTGATTAAAATGACATCTCGTGTCAGGTGGTTTGTAAAACTTAACCATCTTTTAATCCACATACTAACCTTATCGCGGTAATTAGTGTTCCTGCTAATTACCTTGGTCAGTGACCTTTTAAGGGGGCGTTTGGTTCGTGCTATCGGAGACTCATTCCCTGGCATCTCAATACCATTTTAGTCATTACCGCGTTTGGTTAAAACAGGAAGGGAATAGGTTTGGTTAAAACAGGAAGGGAATAGATATGGGAATCATCGATTCCCTTCCAATCATAATGCCATAGTTGGTGGCCATGTCGCTAGCCACGCGAGACGTGGATTTTTTCCATTCCCGCTGCGCAGTAATCAATTCCATTTCCAATCAGCGCCAAATATTTTTTAGTTTTGCCTTTTTTAGCTCCACCGCTAATCTTTTCTCTTTAATACTCCTCCGCTGCCTCCATTGAGACCAATCAAAATCTCCGTGCGTTTGCAAAAAGAAAACCTCCGTCAAAAATTTACCTCCGCCAATCCTTATTGCAAGGTACCTCCACACTTTCCTCTTTCATTTTACTTATTTACTTTATGAAAGAATCTTATTTGAGCTTTTGAATCATCGATTAAAGTAATTGAAAGAAGTATATGTTTTTCTGGAAGCCTATTCCCTTTCAATCCGATTGAGTCAACTCTATCTTTTATTTTGATTTTTTTTATGCTTCCCGTTGCTTAATTGAGTTGAATTGCATCATAGCTTAATCATCTTTTGTGAATTTTGATTATATACGGAAGTTCTACAATTTCTGTAAAACAATGAACTGTTACGAATTTTGAGTAAGCATATATTAATTAGTATTTATCACATATATTCATATTTTTTTTTAGTCATGAAAATATCAATTTTGTTAAAATCTAAAAATAATTAACTTTTAGGTATTATGTGATTTTCTTCCAAAAATCTGATATTGAATAATCTACACACAGAGATTAAGATTCTGTCATATACACACAGAGATTAAGATTCTGTCATGTACCAGTCTTGATGTCTTATACTAGTTTGTCACTGTACCAGTTTGTCACAGTACTGTACCAATTTGTCACTGGTACCGACTTTTGGTTTAGTCTAAGGGTCTGTTTAGAATCCAGATACCAAGTGTTGTTGTCTGGTTAACTCTAGGTCACACTGTGTGCATGAGTTTGAACATACATGAACTTAAATATATCATATACATTTTCATAGCACAAGCATCCACTGTGCTATGGGTTGACAATATTTCTCTCCTATGTTGTAAATTTAATTTCGATACGAATGCTATTCTAATGCCATGCTATACTAATGCTGTAAATTTATATATTCTTACATTACTTTATTCATAAATATTATTGTATTTTTTCTTGCATAGACATGGAAGGACAGCCAACTAATCAGAGTAGAAACAATACTAAGCATAAGTGGGATAAGGAGGAAGATAAGAAGTTGATCGAGTGCTTGCTTCAACTTTTAGAATCTGGAAATTGGAGAGGTGATAATGGAACATTTCGAAGCGGCTTTCTGCAGCAACTAGAGAAATGGATGCATGAAAAACTTCCAAATTGTCAAGTAAGAGCTACCCCTCACATTAGCTCTCGAGTGAAGCTATGGAAGAAACAATACTATGCACTTTCCGAAATGCTGAGTGCAAGCGGATTTGGATGGAATGACAATGAAAAATCCATATCTTGTGAGAAAGGTGTATTTGATAATTGGATTAAGGTAACACACTTGTTCAATAGTTATTTCTACAAATGTATCTCTTTTTTTATGATTTATGTTTGAAACGATATGTACAGAGCCATCCAACCGCTACAGGAATGAGAGGAAAGTCATTTCCTTATTTGGAGGAGTAGTCTGTTGTCTTTGGCAAGGATCGTGCTAATGGATTAGGAGCCGAGTCCCTGGCTGATGCAGTAGAAGATATTGATCGAGATGAAGCAACTAATGAAGATGGAGCAAGAAATGCTGAAGTAGACATGAATGATAACTTAGGTGATGAGGAGTTGGTTGATAGTCCCGTTCACAGAAGCCAAGCAAACATTTCACCAACACAGAGAACTGACGGTAGGGGGTCCAAAAAATCTAGAAAAAGAAAAATGTCAAGTGCAGAGGAGCTTAATGAGTCAATTGCTCAATCAATATGCTCTATGGGGGGATCTTTGGGACAGCTAGCGATAACATTGCAAAACTAGCAGGTTGTTTTCAATTCATGGCTGATGATGCAAATAGAAAAGATGGAGTGGCTAAAGAGATTGAAAAAATACAAGGCTTATCTATGTTAGATCGTATAAAAGCTGGGGCTGTCATCTCAGGAGACACTAATAAGACCAATTATTTTTTTTCTTTAGCAGTTGATGCTAAGCCAGAGTATGTGAATTGGGTCTTAGGTGGTTGCATGATGTAGCAATTTTGTAGGTTTTTCTTTGGCAGATGGTGCACAATTTATGTTTAATTTAATTCTCTTTTGGTACTGGTAGGCAATATTTTTCTTTTGGTGCACAATTCGTTGTTCTATCTACTGGTTCAATGTGTGCAGCTGAATTTTTTTCTACTGGTAAATGATGTTTTTCTGGAGTTTGCTTTTTTAAGCCATCAATTGAAGCCTTTTATGTTAATCTGGTATAAAAAAATTACTTTGATTTTTTAAGCCATCAATTGAAGCCTTTAATGTTAATCTGGTAAATGATACATTCCTGTTAATCTGATTTTTTTCTACTGGTAAATATGTGTTTTCCAAAAATTCAATCATTATCTTATCACTCAATTAAAAGTCGTAGCCATGCACAAACCAAACATGGTAATAGCACATTTCTTGGAATGCTAAAGTGATAGCCATACGCAAACCAAATATGGTAATAACATATTCCTTGGAATGTCATTCCTTGGAATCACATTCCTGGGAATCCTCTATTCCCTGGCATGATCTATAACGCGAACCAAACGCCTCCTAAGAGTATATATCATCTATATTATGGAGTTTCACAATTTCAGTCATGAACTCGAAATGATCCATAAATTCAATAATACTCAAGGCAACAAAATGATATATAAATAAACATTCAATTCATGAACAAAGTTTTATGATAAATTATCGTATTATTGACTTCTAGATTATTACAAACTAACATATAGATCATCCGAATTCGGATACAGATAACAGTTTCAGTTTCAAAAATAGATATGAATATAGATACAAATTATATATATAAGTATTTTTTTATTTTCAGATATCCGCATAAATATCCGTATAAGTAGTAGTGTTGTAAATAACGATATGCGGTTATCAGACGGACATAGTACCGCCAAACGATTAATCGAGAATAATAAGGAATAATCAGTCATAATCGAAAATAATCGATCAATATTAATAAAAAAAATCCATAACGGCTTGATTACCACCAACGACTAATTGATTGATTAATTGACTTAAACGGATGTTTTTTACAACACAGATAGATAAGTAGAGATGCTAGCTTCTTCTCTTACCTTATTTTTCCAAATTCATTAAATTAGTGATTCCTATTTCTCCCAAATTACTTAAATTAGCGATTCATTCAACTGAAGAAATAGAGGAAAACATCAAAAGCTTCAGAACTTCAAATCACGATCTTCTACTCTAGTGTTTAGGTGCATGATTTTTCTTCATAAAACATCGCAAGGACAAATATATTTTATTTTACAAGAAATCTTGACAAACTTCATGAAAATATAAACTGACACTTAAGATTCATGTTATTAGATTTATGCAAAAGAAAAACACCTGAGTACCTGAGTACCCTTCAAAATTTCAGAAACTATCCAATGATTTATTCATTCCTTACTATACTGCGATTCTACATTGATTTTTCCTGAAATAAATTATTAGGAGCTCATAAAAGAAATTTGGAATTAGTATTTTCAGGACATAAAGAAGTTTTATTTCTGATGACCTGATTATTGTAATTATATTTATTAAAAAAAATGTCCGTACTCTATTTGTTTTATATGTTTTAATGAGAAGAATAATTTGTTGAATAATAAATTAATTTTGTTACAATATCCGAATTATGTATTCGAACTATATCTGTATCCGTTTAATATCCAATATGTATATGTATCCATTTAATATTCAATCTGTATTTGTATTGACAAAATAAATACGGATGTAAAGCATATTCAACAAATCTGTATCTGTATTGAGCCATTGATCAATGATGAGACTTAATCTTATATCACACATTATTCAACAAAAGTGTTACGGATGTAAAGCATGCAAGCAGTAAGCAAGTTCTCGTTCACGATTTGCCTACCAATATATTTTTATTAAAGCAAAAACAAACAAAAAGTTATGAATTGAAAAAAAAGAAAATGTACATGTTAAATATCAATTGGAAATTTAGCACACTTGTTTTATCTATGTATGTATTTCTTGGTCTAATATGTATTTCATTTTTACATATTGATCACACAATCCTGATAATACTGAAACCTATAAAGCCTACAATAATTACCAGTACATTTAAACTCTCCACTCCTTTCAATTCTCTCTGTTTAATTGCCTACCAGTACATTTAACCAGTTGGGAACAAATCTGCTGTGATCTCATTGAATGAACAGTAATCCTGAAATCCCTGCTATTCTAAATCCAATTGTTGAAATTTTTTGAGATGCGTACAAAGAAAAGTTCTTTAAAAGAGTTTTTCGAGATTCGTTCACAAAAAAAATTCGACGACTAGACTCGGAAAAGCAGAGATTTTAGTATTACTGTTTACTCATGGAGGATTGCAGCAGATTTATTTCCCTTACCAGTTACCAGTAAAAGCCTTCCTACAGATAACTAAATGTGGGTCAAAACTAAAAATGGGCCTTAGCTAGTTTGCTTTACCAAATTACCCTTTTTATCGTTGAAATTCTTCTCCTCCGATCACAGCCTCTATTGGTCCTGAACAAAGACAAGGAAGAAGAAGAAAAGGTAAAAAAGTTTATTGAGTTGAGATTATACTCACTGGTTCCTTGCTGTCAATTTGAGAAATCCGATGTTTAACTTTTGTTATGATAATCTGATGCTTTATTGTTAAATCTTTTGTAAAATTAATGTTGCGGCATTCAACATGCTTGTAATCCGATATTATAGATTGTAAATAATAGTCTAGAAAAGGATTTCTACAGGGTCAGTGTTGATTACAAACTTTCATTAAATATAATACTGATATAATAAATGCTACATTATGTAATATACATTCTGTCATTCTGGCATGCTATGGCATCAATGATTTAAAGGCCTTAATTTTGGAGTTCAGGCCTAATGACAACCTTTGCTGGTAATCCTCAGAAGAAGTAAAAGGAAGAAAAAAAGGTGCGAAGAGCAGGGCTTCATTTGCAAATTTTCCCATGTGCAGTTATATATGCTATGCATCTCCAAAATCTTGTTATTTTCATTTCAAGTCAAGTGCTGAATATCGAACAATTAGTATATACTATACTAATTGTTCAAATTAAAACCACATTTTATAATAACGAAGATACAGTTATTTTATTTCTCTTTAAAATGTCCCAGTACGAATACAAGAGGTGAGAACAAGCAGGTTTGTTTATTTTTCTTTTTTATTCAATGTGAAGATAAGACCACAAAGTAATTTATCTTAAATAATGTTCACTGTAATTTAAATTCATTAAATTGAATATATATATATATATATATATATATATATATATATAGATAGGCTAATGTGCTTTCGGTAGCATATGGGCCGAAATACACACGGTCTAAATTTGAAATTTCAAAATCCAAACGGTCGATCCGAACCGTTCATCTTCTTCTCCATATTAATATCTGCTTGGAGACCAAATTTTACATTTTTATGAATTTTTTTACTATTTATTAAGTATTTTACAAAATTGTTGATCCAACGGTGGCTGCACAAAACAGTAAAACCGTTGGATTAGCGATTTTCAAAGTGGCTTAATAAATAGTAAAAAAATTCAGAAAATTGTAAAATTTGGTCTCCAAGTAGATATTAATATGGAGAAGAAGATGAACGGTTCGGATCGACCATTTGGATTTTGAAATTTCAAATTTGGACCGTGTGTATTTCGGCCCATATGCTACCGAAAGCACATTAGCCTCTCTCTTTCTCTCTCTCTCTCTCTCTCTCTCTCTCTCTCTATATATATATATATAAAATAAAGATTTAAATTTGGATCAGTAAATAGATAAATATGTAGGGATCACTTACATCTTTTTTTTGTGACACCGGATTACATTCTATATTTTCAAAGTTCAAACGGTCGATCCATATCATTTACCATGATGGATATATTAAAATGTGCCTACGGATCAAATTTTATATTTTTTTGAATATTTTTTACTATTTATTAAGATAGGTACAAAAATTCAATGATTTAAAAAAAATCAATTTTGTAAAATACTTAATAAATAGTAAAAAAATTCAAAAAAGTGTAAAATTTGATTTGCAAGTATATTTTAATATATTCATCATGTTGAACGGTTTGGATTGACTATATAAACTTTGAAAACTTAAAAAAGTATGGTGTAATCCAGAAAAAGAGTGTAAGTGGAACTCTCCTCTTACAAATACTCTGATGTAACAATTATTTTTGTATTGATAAAGTAAGGGTTTAATGTTATTGTAAACCATGTTTTCTTAATTTTAGTTATGTTTTCTTAATTTTAGTTTGTAGTGGTAATATGAGTTTGGTATTAGCTGTTTGGTACCACTTAAAGATTTCACAATATTTTAATTCATAACATTAAATTAAATGAAATTTCAAAACATAACACCACATTATTGCACAAAAGTGGTGTTATGTTTTCAAATTTTATTTATTGTGATTTTATCAATAAAATTTTCGGCAAGATTAATGGTGACATCGATGGAGTTTTCCCACTTTTGTGCAAAAAATTTTGATGTCACAATTATAATATAAATTTTAATTATAGAGTTATCTGAAAATACCATATCAGACTTTACAATTAATAACTTCATGTATGTTACGTTAGGAATTAAAATATTATTAATATTGAAAATTAATTATTTTTAACACGCCAACAAAAAAATATTAAAATATTGATGTGACAAATAAGTTTAATATTTAGTTATTTACAAAATGAAATGGCAAAGATGCTCCTAATTCTCTCTTTTTTCTCTATTGCTTGCTTGTAGAAAAGATGATCCTTTCTTGAAGAAGGGGAATCATTCTCTTTTTATTCACTCTCTCTCGCGCGCTTGCAAGTACTTTTAACCCATGACTTAATTGTGGATAATTACTAAAATGTCCTAATTCTTGGCTGGCTGTTTAAGGTTGCGTGCATGCTGTAAATATGGACAGAGATAAGTTACATGGTATTTAGGTGGGTTTGTTATAAGTTATGTGAATCCACAAAGGACCATTGCACATCTCTTCTTTGTTTTCCATGCATATTTTAAGTTTTTTTATTGTATACAAAATTCAAATTTTAGAATTTTCAATTATACACTATATAATAGTGTTGATAGTAGTACAAAGTACTGAGTTTGATGGTATATATCATTAATGAATTCATTTGATATATTTGGCTTTTTGGTGGTACATTTTTAAAATAATTGCTGAACTGGGTGGTAATTAAGCAAAGTTATGCTAAACTAAGAGTCCATTTCATAAATACAATTGAAGGTTGACTGAATTGAACTAATTAGGAGTTAGTCTAACAGCTGAGGAACTTTTATAACTATACCTTTTTCTATGGATCACCACCTACTTAGTTTTATTTTATTTTTACTTCTTTTAATATATTGTAATTATTATCTTTCAGGCAGCTGATACCCAAGTTATTTCTGATTATGTTCGCTACTTTCTTCATCAACACATGTAAGTTCTATATATATATATATCTTCATTATCCTTAATGGCATGGAAAATTCTTTTGACCTTTTAGTATCTTCTGATTATATAACCCATCAAATATGTTTTTTTTTATCAGTTCCTGTGAAACCATATTCAAACACCAAAAGATGATATTAGTTTGATTTGGTTGTTTTAGGTTAATATAATTTCATTGACCAACATTTTGATTTGATAATTACCAAAATGTCCTAATTCTTAGCTGGCCGTGTAAGTTTGCGAGCTTGCTGTAAATATGGACAGATATAAATCATATGTAAAAATTAATATATAAAATGGATTGATCTGCCATATCTCCATCCTTATATTATGCACATAGTTGTCCTCATCCGCCAATGGTTGAAATTGAAAGATGAATTCCGAATTGAATATCAATCTCTCCAATCACATAATTTTTTTTCTTTTGATTAAATACATCTATCTTATATGTAGAAGTCTAAATTTAGTTAAAAAATACTCGCCATACAAACTGCTAAATGGTGTATCAAATTAAAATTGAATAAATTCCTAGCAATTTGTTTCCTTATTTCTGCTTATAGCTGTCTTCGATCCTTGCAATTAAATTATTTCCTTATTTCTTCATTTCCTCATTTTCATTTCTCCTCTTCCTCTACAATTTCGACAATAAAAATGGAAACAATCATATCTTTCATAATTTTGTTTAGGGCTACTGTATCTTTGTGAATAGATGAATAACAAATCTTGTGCTGATGGAAACAATCATATCTTTCTGATCTGGAGAGAAAATAAATAATATCGAGAACTTTCGTGTAGAGAAATTATATATAGAGAAATTTTCATTGTGAAAATAATTTTCATCAAGAATATATATGTAGAGAAAATTCTTATTTGAATCATTTAATTATATTTTTTCCAATTTTGTTTCTTTACATATCATTTATCCTCTAAATTGTTTAATGATATGTTTTGTTTGTGGAGAAAATTAGATATTAAATCGCAATGATACTTTCAAGAATTTTTTTTCATATTATATTTGATCCATTTTTTTTTATTGTTGTTGTTTCTTTTATTGTTATTAATTATTTGGATTTCCGTTATTTTTTATTTGTCTTTTATTTTCATTAAATTTTTTTTTTTGTGTGCATGTCAAACAAAAAAGTTTGTTCATATTCTATTTAATCTTATAATATATCTCCGATGCAATGCACCGAGTACAACACTAGTACCTATATATATAATACCGTAGTCTCACTCCGATTCAATTATAACAGATAATCTCTCGCAAAATACTTTGCAAGTTTGCAAACAATAACTCATTTGGATCCCAACAAATTTAAAGTTTATAATACTCTCATGTTATACTGGTCAAGAAATAAAATATTACCTTCTTGCCATTACAAAATAGAAGGTATATATAACGCTGAAATTCTTATTGTTTGGAATCCAAAATTTCAAAACTTTGTTATTGGTATTTACATTTTAATATTCTGATATTACTCTGATAGGAAACTCCCTATGTATAGACAAATTGAAGTTCAACTTTATTTTATATGTATGAAAATTGATATTCCATAAAAGTAATTGAGTTTCAATTCAATAATTGAATCAATCATTTATTACTGTCAAACTTAATAATATGACTGAAAGTTATAAATACCAAATTTAATGTCCAAAATAGTATTTTATTAAATAATCATCTATAAAATTTTCAATATATTTTTAAAGTTGCATTTTTAGCTGTTGTATTTCATTCGATTTTAAAATTAATTTTTTCTCTAATACATACTTTGATTTTTCCGATGAAATTCTTAAAATAATTCTAGTTCAAAATATAGTACGAAAGGTAAAATGAGAAGCGGATTCTATGTTTATTCTTGTTATTTCCTTGAGATTTAAAAAAATCTTATTTGTTTTCTCAATTTCATTATGAAAATGATATAATTAATAACAAAAAGATAAAAAGTTTCATAATAGGATAGGCACAATTCCATGTATCTCTTAGTTCAGTTAGAATCTTTTCAAAGATAATTAAGAAATACTTGATCGACAACGACTACAATGATCTACAATTTGATACTTGAATGGTTCGCTAATATTATTTTAGTCGAATCTTGTTGGTCCAGGAAAAGAACGAGGATGCATGTACACATACAAGAAAACAAAAAAAAAAGGAATAAAAACATGCAATCGAGATTTCAGATTCAATTTCAACAGATACATGATAGTAAATTAATTATACAAAGCACACATACAACAAAAGAAAAAAAAAAAGAGAAGACAATGACAAATACTAAATAGGAAGAGTAAAATAATCACTGGAGGACTCCGTGGCTCTACCACACGTACTCTAAATTAATTGAAGGGACATGTTGGCATAAATTGCGGACCAAATTAGCCCTGGAATCGCCCACATCTTTCCACTGCAATTTTTGAAGGTTGTTAAGGTATTGTAGCCCTTGAGGCACACCCAATTCATCACATCTACAAAGCCTGGGTTCTTTAAGAATGGGCATTGCACCCTCTTCTATCTCCCATTAATTCCTCCATTGATAAGAAGTTAAGCTCCAAAACTTCTAACTGGCTAAAGCCTTCAGAGGAACAGGTCGTTTTTTGACATTCGAATGCTTCATTAAGTATGAGAACCTTAAGGCAGCGTAGCTTCTCCAATACTGGCATTATATCCTGCTGGAATTGGTGATCCACAATTTGGAGATAAATGAGGTGACAGGGGAGCATATCCTCATGAAGCAGCTGGGTCAATTTAGTGGTGCTACGGTAATAAAGTTTGAGAGATTGTAAATGGTTATAAAATGGGAAACCTCTCATGTCAAGTATACCCAGTACACTATCATCATGCCATACATCGAGATTGGTTAGGTGTTCTAATGTGGCCAGAAAAGTGACAACTGCCTTCGATGGAGATGATCTAGCATGTAATGATAATGAACGTAAATTGGGTAAATGAGGTAACTCTATCTCCCATGATTGTGTGGGACTCACCCTACCAATAGTTTGCAAATTTGTTAATTTTGCTGATGCTGGGAGTTCCAAAGGATAGTCAGAGACATGCCTCAGTGTCTTGATATTCCATGCACTTTTAGGAAACTCAAAATAGTAGTCATCAATTGGTTTTAGACATGAGACTTCAAGGGTCTGCAGAAATTTCATTCTGCCTATCACTTTCTCAAAGAATTCTTGATCACGGTTGTCACTTACCATTCCTCTAAGACTCAGATATCTTAACTGAGTCAATCCCACAAACATCCCCAACTCTATTGTGTTCTCCTCTTTGACTCCAATGCTTACCACTTTGAGCAGTCTTTGCTTAGAACAATTCGGCATGCTCCCCTCATAAAAGCACAAAATAGTGTGGAGGTTTGAACTCATTATAAGTTGATCACAATCTGGATTGTGAATTGCCACACGGCATCCCCCACTCAAGCTCATTTTCTCATCTGGATGTGAATACACCAGGAGAAAGTTTTCCTCCTTGGCTTTTTGGATAGCAAGATCTCGTAGTAGATCATGTATTCGTAGAGTTTCGATGGAACCATTATGTTCCGATCTACTATGTACTTGAACCATGCTCCTAGCATAAAATGAGAAAAGAAAAATAAGTACAATGATTACAGATATCATAAAGAAAATAGTTAGTATTAAAACAATTTAGCTTAATGTTGTGTACATAATTAAGCTGTGTATATCATTAAATGTTGATGTAACGTGCTAGTTTAATGTTGTATACATAAGCTGGTTTTATTGAAATAAAGAAAGAGAAAAATAGAAAAAGTACTTTGATTTTTTCATGCATAGCAGGATCTGTATAATTTTACCACTGATTCTTCTATGCATGAAAAAAATTAGGATACTGTTTTTTCCAATATTTTCTATAGAAAAATTCTCCAAATCCGGTGCTACCTATTTACTTAATTTTTTTGGCGAATGGTCAGCTCAAATAGAGTGTCATCACGGAATTCGCAGCTCCATGCTTCTAAAATATCAAAGTTTGTTATTACTTATTATATTTCCCAAAATATAATTCTGAGACTTAACAATTAACAAAATAAAAATGTCGGTGCTTGGGCCTACAAATTTCCTTTTGATTATTTTTTTTGAATTAGAAAATTTAGTTTAAAGACTATTCAATTAAAACCAACACGTTACATCAACATGTTTATATCATTAAATAAAGATGTAATACCTTTGTACAAGATCCTCTAAGAAACTCTCTGCAGTTTCTTCCATTGTTCTTTATGTTCTTGTGGTATAAAGCCCTCCGCAATCCACATTCTTATTAAGGATGGGGCATTGATAATATAGTCTTCCGGAAATGCAGCAAAGTACAGGAAGCATGACTTTTGAGCAAATGATAGGTGCTCATAGCTAGTGCCTATGATCTTGTGCGGGTTTATTCCTTCGACGTCATGCCAACTCATTGTCCGGAACACGCTACTCCAAGCAGCATAGGTGCGAGGCTTCTTTAATAAGAGACCACCTAAAACCACCAATGCGAGAGGCAGCCCGCCACACATGTGAACAAATTGATCTAGGACATCAAAAAGATCATCAATAGAAATTTTATTTGGATCATGATTAGGAAAAATTGTTTTTAACAAAAGCTCTCGGCTTAACTCCTTAGTTAAGCACTTGAGCATGTAGGGTTCACTGTTGGGATCCATGCTCTTAGGAACATCAGCGATCCTAGTAGTCACCAGGACTCGACTCCCATTAATTTTATCTGGGAATGCTGCACCAATTTGAGGCCATAGATCAGTTGTCCAGACATCGTCTAGGACTATGAGGTACTTTTTGCATCTAAGAGAGTTGTGAATCTCTGCAAGAATCACTTCTGTTTCATTTGGTTGCACAGCAACCTGAAGTTGTTGCGCTATCTTTCTCGAAACATCAATTACTTCAAACTTTTCAGAAATAGCTACCCATATGCGAACTTCAAATTGTTTTACGACATCACCACTGTGAAAATAAAATATTATTGGATATCAGTATATGCAACATACAAAGACGAAAGACTAGATAACAATATATAAGTGAATATGGAAAGTGGGTAAATAAAAATATATAAGGGTTCTCTACTTCTATATATGTAGACGTGCATGCAACAGGTCAGAAGAGTTCTCTACTTCTATCTCTTCCTTCTATTTTTCTTTTGTTCTATTGACGGGGCTACTGAAATACCTGACCTTCCCAAGTCCAGCTGTTGATCTTGTTGAGCTTTTGCACAATGTCAAGAAAACCAATGTAAAAGTGCGATTTAAAATCAATTTAACAAACTTAATATAATATACTTAAAGTGGATTAGAAAATATATTATTTTTTTAGACCTTTTACGCAAACCTCAAAATTATATTAATTTTACATCCACTTTTTTCTTTTCTTTTTTAACGCAAACCTCATAAGTATTTCAACAGGGATAAATTTATCAAGGATATATATTATGCTCATTTTATTATTTAAAATTAAGAAGTCCCAAATTAATGACCGGAGTTTTGGAAGGTAATTGTCAAATTAAAGTATTTTTTTTATAAGCATGACTGGAGCTATCAGCTTAAATGAAAGAAAAAGAAAAAGATTGTTAAATTAAAAGTTAAAGGAGCCAAGTTCTTACAAGTCAAAAGTATCTGAGCCTCGTATGCATGACATTACCTTACCTCATTCTAGATTATAAAATTAGTTAATATTTCTTGGTGTCATGGTGAAACATATATCTCATCTAAATATAAAATTTGAATTTAATAGAGCAATATAGTTAAATTCATCATGAATTAAGGACTCGTGAAACTATAATTTCAAAAATTGGCCTTTTTCTAATTAATAAAAGACGAGTTTTACATAAAGACAAACATATCAACCATGTTTTCCATATTAATTATCTGAACTAAAGTGTGTAATTTTTTATAAACGAAATAATTGAAAAATATTAATATAGGGAGAAAGGTGAATTTGGATCAAATTAATAGTAAATGATACAATTTAATAAATAAAAAAGCGCATACCAATTATACACTTTTTGTGCAAGAGTAGTCTTTCCGAGTCCACCGGTCCCGCAAATTGAGACCACAGAACGTCTCTTGGTGGTCTCATCAAGCAACTTCTTGACAACATGGTCCTGGTCTGCCTTGAAGCCAACAATATCGGGATCAATATCGGGTAGTATCAGTGGCCTGACGGGTAGTTTGATATCTCCACTGCCGTCGCCCAAATTATTTATTCCATATCTGACTCTGCTGTCTTCAATCTCTTTCATCTTTTCTAGGATTTGGTTTATCTCATTTACAAGGTTGTGTACAGCCGGGAGTGTTTTGGTTATTCTTAGGAAGTTTTTTATGGCCGCCCTCTTGCCGGACTTTGGTCGATTTTGAGGGATCTCCATGAGAAAGGTGTCTATTGCATCTTCTATAGAATGGGCAATATCTCTGACCTCCATGACCCAATGTTTCTGCCTTTCGTCTTTTATTTGCTTCCTGTCAGCATCCTTAAGAAAAGCCTGAATCCGCTCGAGTTCACGGCCGACTTTCTCAACTTTCTTATTGACACTGTATAAGTGTATAACCTCCTTAACTGCAGCATCAGCCAGCTTGCCGAGCACCGATTTTACAATGGTTTCAGCCATCCAGCTTAATTCTCTGTTGTATATGTGAGCTGAAACGAGCGAGTGATTTATATAAGAAATTTGAGAGTGGATATATATTTTGGGTGGTAGCTGGACGAACTGTTTTGGGAATATAGCACAGTATTAGATGCAGTTGAGAACCCAAAAGCAATAATTTATAAATTCAAGAAACAACATGTGATGAAGTTACCACAATGGTAGCAGATGATAGAAAAAACCACTAATCAAATAAGCACATAATGAAATCCAAGATGCTCATACTTGGTTGATATTTTAGCATGCAGGGTTCCATGACCTAAACTTACTTTTGTCCTAACTAAGACTCTCAAATCCAATCGATAGTGGATTTGAACTAGCGCAGAGCAGAGACTGTCTGTAACGTCCAAGACGTAACAAAGCAACAGAGATCTCGAATTGAACACAAACAAGAAAGAAATCTAACTAGTTAGATCTCTCAAATTTTCTCAATAATTTTCTAATCTAACTTGTTACCCTTACTGTCTATTTATAGGTGAAACCCAAGAGAGAAGAATCATTTTAATCTATTACTACACATCTCCAGTTAGTGCGGCTGTAGTTTTCAAGCTTGGTGTTGCGTGCGAGAATATGGAAAAGTATGTGAGCGGACAATATTAAGTGCAAGAATATGGAAAAGTATATATGTGAGAGAGTAGGTGTGTTCATTGGGTCTGGTTTAGTCGGTTTTTGAAACGAACCAAATTATTTTGGATCGAACGGTTCGTTTTTTCTGGTTTAATGGTTCGGTTCGGTTTGCTTTTTTAAAACCGAATTACAATTTCGGTTCGGTTTGAATATTTTAAAAACCGAAATAATCAAACTGACCAAACTTTTATATATTTTGAATTTGGTCCGAGTTATTTCTTAATAGCCCGGTTTATTTCTTAACTAATTGTTTTAAATACTTCGGTTTATTTCTTAATATTCCGGTTTATTTCTTAGTACCTCGGTTTATTTTTTAATATACTCCGGTTATTACAAAACAATTGTTTTAAATAAAAAATAATAATATATTTCGATTTGAATCTAACCGAACCGATAAACACGCCCACGAGAGAGGATAATAATAAGTGCAAGAATCTGGAAAAGGAAACACTAATCAGTGGCAAGAGCATAACTATCATTTTACACTTTACAGCACATGCAGCGGATAACTATTATTTAAAAAGATGCATGTGGGCCTTAATGTTCTACGCACCAAATCTTTTTAAGAGAATCTAAATTATTGTTTGCTTTGCTTTACAAAAAGTGATTTTAAATAACTTTATAGTACCGTTTTTTTTTTTGATTGTTAGTGGGTTACCCACTAAGAATATAGTACCGTTTTTATTGTGGCTATTTTTTTATAGTAAAATATACAGCAATAACAAAATAAGTTCCCCTTATTCTTGATAATTGCATAGTTAAATATGACAACTACTTGAACAAATTAATCTTTTTCAATTGACCAATTAAATGTTTTTATAAGGATCAAATAGAAACTTTTTAGTAAAAATACTTTTTCTCCATTTTCTATAAAGTGAGTTAAAACTTTCTAATTTAGTTGAAAGCGTGTTAATTTTTGTAGCAATGAAATTATATTAAAATTGGAAATATCCGGGCCATATATAATCCTATTAAAAAATATTTTTAAAAATAATAATAGGCGGCCCAAATTACCGTAAATATCCGACCCAATATAATACCTATTTTCCTCAGCAGGTAGCTAGCTTGTTAATATTCTCCCTTTATTTAATCATTTTATATAGGAACAATGGACCACGTACTGCTTGCTATTATACCTTATGGATTTCCTTAGCACTCTTAGTGTTCCTTGGCACTTTATGGAGTCTTAAACTTGTCGAACAAGTGCTCATTTATAAAGTTTAAAACCACTTTCTTTGTTCTCCTTTTGCTTGCTTCTTTTAAGCTTGCCGAAGATTTTAAGCCTTGATTCTACATGGCTTAAACAATTTCCTTTGAAAAATGGAGAGGAAAGAGATCGGAATATATAACTGAAAAGGAAAGAAGCAACCATTTAGAGTTAGTTAGATTACTGAAAACAAACTGGCTATCACAGAGGTATGGGTTCAAACATATCCGATACGGATCAAATAGTGAAAAAAATATATTTATATTTGTTTTTATTTTCGGATATAGATAGGAACCGGATATCTGATAGGCCAAGAATTCTTCTCAATCGATCCAATATATAGACCATCCTCAACTATCAAGATGTCATGGTCTAGGTTGGTCCCACAAATGCATGGTCGGAGCGATTACCTTCCCGATTTTTTTATTAATAGGATAATATAAAAAAATATATTGGAAAAAGTTAACAAAATTGGAGAAATTCCAAATCTAGAAAATCGTTATAGTTTATAATGTCCAGTCAAATTCCTACTTTACCCTCAGCTCGACCCCTAAAAAAATTGCTACAGTTTGGACGTCATGAACCACAACGTATACTTTAGCAAAAAAAAATATTTGGTTTTTCATTTTCGTATATGTTAAAATCCAACATTGATACTTTATGTTAAATTTTTTTTTTCATTTAAATTCTGAAATTAAAATGAGATTGAAATTGTTCAACTTTTGATGTTTGGCTTTCAAATATATCCAAATGAGATTGAAATTAAAAAGTAAATTTATAGAGTAGTTATTCGTCATATACATAGTCTAACAATGAAATCTCGTATATGTTGGAATATTGTTTCATAATTATGCACAAAAAAAATTATTAATTACAAATTGTTTAAATCTTATGCCACGGTAAATTTTTTTTATAAACACTATATCCTCATAAATAAATCATATATGTAATACTCATAATTATTAATTTTTTTTTTTAAACACATGTGAGGGGGATGCATCTCTGTTTTGATTCTATAGTCCGTGTGCTCGACCATATATAGTGTTCCACAGTGGGACCTACAACTCTACGGCCTAGATTTACTCTCAGCCGAATCAAATTTAATACGGTGCCTATTTAGACTGTAATGATTTCCTTTGAGATTCACACAAGGTTAAAAGAACAGTCTGGATCATCTCATATATTGTAGGGAACATTCCCTGTATTAACTAGAGAGGATACAAATTCATGTGAGCTGCATGAAGCCAAAACTGCTTTGTTAAAATCATTGTCCAAAATTGAGCATTACCTTGACCTCATATTATAGCAACTCAAATCAACTAAATTATGATAATTAAATCCATAAACCGTAATTACAAGACAATTTAGCAACAAACAACATTTCAGGCTACCTCCAGTCTTTGGGAATTCAAAATAATGCGTGGTATTGAAGAAGCACGGGTCCACACAATACACCGGCAGCACAAATTTCCAATGTCATTATCAAGTAGACGTAGATCATTTCTGAACCATATTATCGATCACCACCCCAAATACCATTACCATTACCATTACCATTTCTCTTCAAATTGGGATTTCGATACCTCTTCAACGCTTCCTCTGATACAATTGAGAACTCCTCACTCCTCGTGTGAATCACGTAGTAGAGCTGAACAACGAGCTGGGCTTTGACTCAATTCTATTCCTCTGATCCAGTTCGATTTTGATAAAAAAGAAGCCCAACTTAGATTCGGAATGGATGCCATCCGCTAATGAAAGGACTTCGCCTCTTCGTTCCAATCCAATTTAATCCCCGCTTCACGTCCGTGTCCTTTTTAATAACTTATTATTATTATTATATTTCATTCATCCGTTCCCCCTCCTTTCCACGTGTCCCGCAGCAGGATGTAAACGGATCGGATAGTATCCTCTGGTTCTGGATCCGTATCCGAAATTTAATATTTAGATACAGATATGGATATAGTTCATCCCAATTCGGATACAGATAACAGTTTCAATTTCAAAAACAGATATGAATATAGATACGAATTATCCATATACGTATTTTTTTTTTATTTTCGGATATCCACATAAATATCTGTATAAGTAGCAGTGTTGTAAATAATGACATGCGGTTATCGGACGAGCATGATACCATCAAATGATTAATCAAGAATAATAGGAAATAATCAGTCATAATCAGAAATAATCGATTAATTAATCGAAAAAATCCGTGACAGTTTAATTACCGCCAAGTTCCAACGACTAATTGGTCGATTAATTGACTTAAACGGACATTTTTTACAACACGGATAAATAGAGATGCTAGTTTCTTCTCTTACCTTATTTTTCCAAATTCCTT
This sequence comes from Carex rostrata, assembly GCF_964058835.1. Taxonomy (NCBI): domain Eukaryota; kingdom Viridiplantae; phylum Streptophyta; class Magnoliopsida; order Poales; family Cyperaceae; genus Carex; species Carex rostrata. The sequence goes on from NC_135924.1 coordinate 1,930,397, forward strand.
AAATTAGTTATTCCCATTTCTCCCAAATTAATTAAATTAGCGATTCGTTAAACTAAAGAAATTGACGAAAACATCAAAAGCTTCACAACTTCAAATCGCTATCTCTACTCTACTGTTAGGTGCATGATTTTTCTTCATAAAACATCGCAAGGACAAATATATTTTATTTCACAAGAAATCCTGACAAACTTCATGAAAATATAATAAACTGACACTTAAGATTCATGTTATTAGATTTATGCATAACGTAACATTCTTCCATATTCTCCCTCTTATGTAACTTAAACAAAAGAAAAAACACATGAGTACCTGACTACCCTTCAAAATTTCAGAAACTATTCAATGATTTATACATTCCTTACTAACTGTGCGATTCTACATTGATTTTAATTTCCTGAAATAAATTATTACGAGCTCATAAAAGAAATTTGGAATTAGTATTTTCAAGTTTTATTTCTGATGACCTGATTATTGTAATTACATTTATTTAAAAAAATGTCCGAACTCTATTTCTTTTATATATTTTAAAAATAATTTGTTGAATAATAAATTAATTTTGTTACAATATCCGAATTATGTATTCAAACTATATCTTTATCCAATCCGTATACGTATATATATATATGTTTAATATCCAATATGTATATGTATTTGTATTGATAAAATAAATACGGATGTAAAGCATATTCAACAAATCTGTATCTGTATTGAGCCATTGATCAATGATGAGACTTGATCTTATATCACACATTATTCCAAAACAAACAAAAAAATTATGAATTGCAAAAAGAAAAAGTACATGTTAAATATCATTTGGCAATTTAGCATACTTGTTTATCTATGTATGTATTTCTTGGTCTAATTTGTATTTCATTTTTACATATTGATCACACAATCCTGATAATACTGAAACCCATAAAGCCTACAATAATTACCAGTACATTTAAACTCTTCACTCCTTTCAATTCTCTCTGTTTGTGCATAAGGCAGACAGCGCAACTACTTACTGGTTCCTTGCTGTCAATTTGAGAAATCCAATGTTTAACTTTTGCTATGATAATCTGATGCTTTATTGGTGTCTTTCCATGAGTCCAATGCATTGTTAAATCATTTGCAAAATTAATGTTGCAGCATTCAACAGGCTTGTAAATAATAGTCTAGAAAATGATTTCTACGGGTTCAGTGTTGATTGCAAACTTTCATTAAATACAATACTGATATTATAAATGCTACATTATGTAACATACAATTTGATTAGTTTGTGATACCTGTCAGAGTGAACAGATGGATTGGTTTTGGGTTCACATTCTGTCATTCTGGCATGCTATAGCATAGATTGCAAAGGCAATGATTTAAAGGCCTTAATTTTGGAGGTCATGCCTAATGACAACCTTTTCTGGTAATCCTCAGAACAAGTAAAAGGAAGAAAAGAAGGTGCAGAGAAGAGCGGGGCTTAATCTGCAAATTTTCCCATGTGCAGTTATATATGCATGCTATGCATCTTCAATATCTTGTTGTTTTCATTTGAAGTGAAGTGATGAGTATCGAACAATTAGTATACTATACCATACTAGTTGGTAAAATTGGTTGGGTCGGTTACCGATCGGGTAAATAGATATAATAAAGTATTTAAATTTGGATCGGTAAATAGATAATTACATAACTTTATTGAAAAATATAAAAGACTAGGGGTGTAAATAAAGTTAAATGGACATATTAGAGCAACTCCATTCGTGCAATTGTAAAAATTAAACTTATTTGTAACATCAACTTTTAATATTTTTTTTATTGGCGTGTCAAAAAGAATTAATTTTCTAGATTAAATTAATATTTTAATTGCTAACATAATATTCATGAAGTTACTCTTAATTTGTATTATAATTGCCACATCATTTTTTCTTGCACAAAACTGGGAAAGCTCCATCGATGTCACTAGAAATCTTGCCTAAATTTTAATTCATAACATTAAAATAAATGAAATTTGAAAACATAACACAACTTTTGTGCATCATTGTGGACTTGTGGTGTTATGTTTTCAAATTTCATTTATTTTAATGTTATGAATTAAAATTTCAGGAAATCTTAGGTGGTACCAAACAGCTAATACCAAACTCATATTACAACTACAAACTAAAATTAAGAAAACATGGTTTTACAATAACATTAAACCCTTAGTTTATCAGTGCAAAAATAATTATTACACCAGAATATTTGCAACTTTTTTACAAAATGAAATGACAAAGATGCTCCTAATTCTTTCCGAGATGTGGTGAGGTTTGGGCTGTATTATGCCGCTGGTGAAGGTTAATGGCTTCACGGCTGTTTATAAACGGGTTGACAGTGAATTGGGTAAAGATGGTGGTGTACAAGCTAAAGATGGTGGACCAGTTCCAGATGGATGTTTTGAGCTGGACCCGGCTGCTTTGCCAGTGGGTTTGTTGCAGGCTAAGGAGTCAACTAATTAGGTTTGTAGTGACTAAAAATTAAAATTCAGAATAATTTGGTGTATTTAAAGTTACTAGATTGCCCCCCATTTTATGGACAGATCTAAGCTTCAGGTATAGGTAATCACCAACTTTTGAGAAATAAGATCTGAACCTTAAATAAGATTACATAAACCCACTAGTGATGTGATGTGAACGGTACAATACCTGGTTATTCTGGTAAATATCGGCATGTAATCTGGCTGATGAGTGGTCACCTTTCCTGGTATTCTAGACAAGCAATAATTTGTTCTCTCTTCATTTTGAACTCATTTTTTATTAACTAAAATATGGAAATTTCCCTGAATATACCTAATTTCTTGAATACAAATATTTCGGATAAGCAATGTACAGGGAAGGTTTTCCTATTTTACAATGTATATTTGATTGTTTTATCCGAAATAATATGTCTTTATCTAATTTCAGTTATTTTTTATTTTATTTTTTTCTTTTCTGGTTAATCAAAACAGCTGAAGACTGTTGAAGTTTATGCCTTGTGACTTTGAGAAAGTGGAGATGAAATGGTGTTTTTTTTGGGAGCAAAGTTTTTGTTTTAAAGTAGCTGAAAATATTTATTTTGCCATGCTTTATGAATTATAGCATGAATTAGGTGGAAATATTAGTTTGAAATGCTCAGTACTAGTTCTGTTTGTACTTGTGGAGTATACTATGCTTGTTTATTTTGATGTTATACCCCAACTTGTTATGCTATTAACTATCTGGCTATGAAAATTGTGGTTTTACAAGGCCTTGAATGAAAAACATTACCAATTATTTGTGATGTTTTATTGAATAAATATTTCCTTTTATATATTTTATACAAAACTGAGATGAAGAGAGATGAATGGCATCCACTTCCAGGCCCAAAAACTGGTCATTATAGGAGATTAGGCTCACAGTAAACCAGATTTTGCTGTGAGTTAACTTTCTTGAAGAAGGGGAAGCGCTCTCTCTCGCGCGCGCTTGCTCTCTCTCTCTCAGGTCAGGTCAGATTAGGGTTTAATCTATTTCTTCTTCGTACACGATGGATCTCGATCTTTCTGCTCCTCACTCTATGGGGACCACCATCATCGGCGTCACTTACAACGGCGGTGTGATTCTCGGCGCCGATTCCAGAACCAGCACTGGTACGCATCTCATCTTCCCATTTCTGAAATCTCTTCTTCCTTCGAGGTTATAACCTCTAATTCCACCTGTTTGTTCTGATATTTCACTTGATTTGATGATTATCTAGGTATGTATGTGGCTAATCGGGCTTCTGACAAGATCACACAGCTTACTGATAATGTCTACGTGTGCAGATCTGGATCGGTAAAAGGCTTTCCTTTACAAATCTGTATCATGTTTTCTATGCTTTAGAGTCAGCATTTTGTAGCTTACAGGGACTAAAGTGTAAATGTTGCTTAAATTTTTATGTGCATGAAGGAAATTTTGCCCTTCTGAAACTTACAAACAAGCCCTCAGTGCTGGGAAAATTGCCAATAAGTCCCTGAAATGTTACCAAAATCATGTTCGAAACCCAAAACTTGTTTAAAAGCCCTTACAAATTTACAAACAAGTCCCAAGACCCTAAAATCTTCACAAACAAGTCCTTTTAACCCATGACTTATTTGTGGATAATTACTAAAATGTCCTAATTCTTGGCTGGCCGTTTAAGGTTGCGTGCTTGCTGTAAATATGGACAGAGATAAATTACATGGTATTTAGGTGAGTTTGTTATAAGTTATGTGAACCCACAAAGGACCATAGCACATCTCTTCTTTGTTTTCCATATTTTAGGTTTTTTTTATTGTATACAAAATTCAATTTTTAGAATTTTCAGTTATACACTATAATTGTCCGATGGTGCAAAGTACTGAGTTCATTTGCTTTCTTTTTGGCTTTTTGGTAGTATATTTAATTTTTGACTAATTGCTTAAGTTGGTGATAATAAAGCAAATTATGTTAAGGCTTGAATGCACATTTTAAGGTTAACTGAATTAGACTGATTAGAAGTTAGTCTAACAGCTGGGGAACTTTGATAGCCATACCTACATTAGTGTTTTTTTATTTGTTTTAATATAATATAATTATTTATCTTTCAGGCAGCCGATACCCAAGTTATTTCTGATTATGTTCGCTATTTTCTTCATCAACACACGTAAGTTCCATATATATATATCTTAATATTCATAGCATGCCAAATTCTTTTGACCTTTTTCAAAAGAACTATTGGTGGACAATGCCAATTCCTTTTTGTTTGCTTTTATGCAAATTACATACAGTCGTTTGTATATGTGCAAATAGCGCTGAATATTCTTATGTGTGCAACTAACTAACATTATTGTGTTTTTTTGCATGCAAATAAAATCAACTAAATGTTCATAGTATCTTTTCATGATATAACCCATAAAAAATATGCTTTTTGATCAGTTCCTGTGAAACCAGGATCCTAGCACCAAAAAATGATATTGGTTTGATTTGGCTGTGGCCATTTAAGGATAATATAATTTCTTCATGAGTGAGTCTATGGTACTATGCATAGCATAGATGGATCCGTACTACGGATCAATATCTTCATTTTCAAAATTCTAATGGTCGATCTCAATTGTTCAACATGATTTCCATATGAATATGTACTTGCAGACCAAATTTTACATTTTTTAGAATTCTTTTACTATTTTTTTTATATAGGTAGAAAATCACTGTTTTTGGATGGTACAAAATTTTCAAATCGAGTGATTTTCTACCTCATAAAAAATAGTAAAGGAATTATAAAAAATGTAAAATTTGGTCAACAAGTACATATGCATATGGAAATCATGTTGAATAGTTCGGATCAACCGTTAGAATTTTAAAAACGAAGATATTGATCTGTAGTACGGACCCATCCGTGCTATGCATAGTATCATTGACTCACTCTTTCTTCATTGACCAACATTTTGGTTTCATAGCTGGCCATGTAAAAGTTTGCGATTTCTGGATAATAACCAAAATGTCCTTATTCTTAGCTGGCCGTGTAAGTTTGCGAGCTTGCTGTAAATCACATGGTATTTAGATGGGCTTGCTATAAGTTATGTGAGCCCATAAAAGACCATCGCACATCTCTTCATTGTTTTCCATAATTAGGCTCTTTTTTTTCTGTATACAAAATTTAAATTTTTAGAATTTGGCCTTATAATGATAAGAATTTAGAAATTGAACTGCTTTTACTCCCCTGAAAGTAGCAGCTTTATAATGCTTTTACTCACTGAGAGAAACTTTTTTTTTTTGTTGTTGTTGTTACAAGATCCAGTTGGGCAACCGGCAACGGTGAAAGTAGCAGCCAACCTTGTTAGATTTCTTTCTTATTGAACAAGGTAGTTTTATATTTCCACTTTGTTTAACTAGCACAAATATCTTATTTTTTTAACTACCGTTCAGTTCCCAAATTTCAGTTGGTACAAGATAGTTTGAGGCAAAATATTGGTAAAATTGCGTTACTTGGCTTAAAGTAGAATACTTGGAAAATAATTATATGCTTCTAATCATCCTTTTGTAAGAAAAAAAAAGTTATTAATAGAAATTTGTTTGACTTGTCAGAACATGCTAAAAGCTGGTGTGATTGTAGGAGGATGGGACAAGTATGGAGGAGGCCCGATTTATTCGGTACCACTTGGTGGTACCATTTTAAGGCAACCCTTTTCCATTGGAGGTATAGTGGCACCATTTATGGAGTCATATTTGACTTTCTGTCAATTCTTTTATATTTTCTCAGAGTGTTTAATACATGTGCATGTGCCATACAACTTAGATGTGAATATGTGATACAATGACAGGTTCGGGTTCAAGCTATTTGTATGGCTTTTTTGATCAAGCGTGGAAGGAACGGATGACTCGTGAAGAAGCAGAGGTATGAAATGAAATACACTCATTACATTTTGCTTCAGTTTTTGTTTTTTTAGCCTTTTTATTCCAATTTTATGAAGAAATTAATGTTGATTTGGCTTGTTTTTTCTCATTTGCTTTTAAAACAAAAGCATCTGGTGATAAAGGCGGCATCTTTGGCCATGGCTTGTGATGGTGCAAATGGAGGTGTTGCTCGTACTGTTACTGTAAGCCCCCCCTTTTTTTTTTTTTGCTTTTATGCACCCTCATGTCAGTAATCATGGGGCCTTGTTCTGCAAGAGTGGAATAGAGTGGAAAAAAGGTGCTATTTCCGCTGAACAAGAAAAAAGATGCTATTTCCTCTATTCCAATGGTTTGTCGCCCCATGCAATTAGGGTTTTAGACATGAAAAAGAATCGATAGCTGCAATGTAAAATTTTGTTTGTTGCAGATTAATGCTGAAGGTGTGACGAGAAAATTCTACGGAGGGGATACATTGCCTCTATGGCATAATGAACTGTTGCCAACAAACTCCTTGCTTGATATCCTCTCTTCTTCGGTACCCGAGCCCATGAGCACTTGATTTTATGACAGTAATGTTGAATTTATTCTGATTATCTTTTCAAGCCTATTTATTTTTACTATTTTGCATTTGTGGTTTGGTAGTTTAGGTATGGGTTAACAGTTCTGGTAATCTAGTTTGTCAGGGATTTGTGCTGATTGGTACCTGGGAATGGAAACTCTAATCTTTTACTCAACAATTCTAAACAAATTAATAAATGAACTTTTTTAGCAGATATTTTCGGCTTCACATATGACAATAAGTTGGAAAGATGTTTAATAATAAACATTCTGGGGTTCATGTTACAAAATTTTCTGATTAACAATAAACCCCGGCTATGCATTTATGTGTTTAGAGCGGATAAATGTTACTTGGACGATTGATATCAACAAAAATGTAACTTTTGGTTATCAACTTTTGGTAATTTTTATTAAGATATTGCAACACCTACTCTATTTAATATACAAAAAAAAACAAAGCACATTTTAATATAATTCTATTAATACCACTTTGATGATAGCCAATGTCATATACAAAACAAGGTCTTGGTACTTCGTTTTTGCGATTTTCAAATTTAAAATAGTCAATTTGAAGTACTCAATGTGTTCTCCATATTAAAATTTGATTTTTAAAATTACTGTTTTTCAAATTCTATATTTTGCAACATTTTTTACTATTTGAATTTTAAAATTGCAAAAACAAATTGGTAGACTGGTACTATGAAAAAAGGCTTTGGTTGTACATCCACTATGACCTCAACAAATTTCAAATCTCTCTCTGTGTGTGTGTATATATATATATATATATATAGAGAGAGAGAGAGGGGTTGGCTACTCTACTTACATAATCATATGAGGGCATGTGTTTATAAGTTAGTTTTGTGTTTTCTATGTCCAATGTGAAGCGTTCAACATGTTCTTCATATTAGTACATGTTCGGAAATGAAATATTTTACATTTTTTATTTATTTTTCAGAATTATTCAAAACAGTGTTTTTAAAAAGAAATTTGTTATTTTTTTAATTTTTATTTACCATATTAAAACACTGTTTTGAAAATTCTTAAAAAATAGTGAAAGTTAAAAAAAATGTAAAATTTCGTTTTCAAACACGTATTAATATGGAGAACATGTTGAGCGCTTCAGATTGACAATTTAAAAATTAAAAATGCAAAAATAACTTGTACGCATATGCCCTCATATACTTATGTAAGTAGAGTAGCTAACCTCTATATCTATATACATAATAAAAGATATTCTAGAAATTGTAAATTTAATCTTTAAATAGATTTTCATATGAAAATCATGTTCAATGATTTAAATTAATTGTTTAGAATATAAATCATATACATAATACCATAGTCTCACTCCGACTAAATTATAATAGATAAATCCTCTGGTAAAATACTTTGCTATTTTGCAAAAATAATTTTATTTGGGTCCCAACAAATAAAATAGTACCTTCTTGCCATTAAAACAAAAAAGAAGGTACACAACGCTCATGTTTTTATAGCTTGGAATCCAAAATTTTAATTTTGCTATTGGTATTTACATTTAAATATTCTGATAGTATTCTGAAAGGACCTCACTGTATATAGAAAAATTGAAGTTCATCTTTATTTTATATGCATGAAAATTGAAGTAATTGAGTTTCAATACTTATTTTCAATAATTGAATCAATCATTTATTATTGTCAAACTTAATAATATGAATGAAAATTATTTATAATTTATAATAATAATTATTCACAGTGTGTAGGGATATACCAAATTTAATGTCCAAAATATAAAATTATTATTTTATTAAGGAACCGCCTATAAAATTTTCAATATATATATTTTTTTCTGTGGCATTCTATCTAATGTATTTCATTCGATTTAAATGAAATTATTTCTCCAAAATAGTTTGATTTTTATTTTGAAATTAAAAAAATAATTCTAGTTCAAAATATAGTACACGAAAGGCAAAATGAGAAGTGGATTTTAGGTTTATTCTTGTTATTTCCTTGGGATTTTAAAAATCTTATTTGTTTTCTCAATTTCATTCCCAAAAAATATATTAACAAAAAGTTAAAAAAGTTTCATAATATAATTAAGTGACGCAATTCCATGTATCTCTTAGCTAAGTTAGCAACTTTTTAAAGAAAATTAATTAAGAAATACTTGTTTGACCACGACTACAATGATCTACAATTAGATACCTTGAATGGTTCTCCAATATTATTTTTGTGGAATTTTGTTGCCAGTAAAAGAACGACAAAGTACTGACGAAAAAGGAATAAAAAGAGAAGAAAATGACAAATACTAAATAGCAAGAGTAAAATATACACCGGAGGAGCCCGTGGCTCTAATATCTGCCTAAATCAATTGAAGGAACATGTTGGCATAAATTGCGGACCAAATTAGCCTTGGAGGAATCACCCACATCCCACCACTCCAATTTTTGAAGGTTGGTAAGGTATTGTAGCCCTTGAGGCACATCCAATTCATCACAACCCCAAATCTCGAGTTTTTTAAGAATGGGCAATGCACCCTCCTCTATCTCCCATTCCTCCATTGATAAGCTATTAAGCTTCAAAAATTCTAACTGGCTAAAGCCTCCAGAGGAACAGGTCGTTTTTCGACTTTCGAATGCATTCGAACTAAGTTTGAGAACCTTAAGGCAGCGTAGCTTCTCCAATACTGGCATTATATCATGCTGGAACATGTGCCCATCAATTTGGAGATAAATGAGGTGACAGGGGAGCATATCCTCATGAAGCAGCTGGGTCAATTTAGTGGTGCTACGGTAATAAAGTTGGAGAGATTGTAAATGGTTATAAAATGGGAAACCTCTCACGTCAAGTATGTCCAGTACACTATCATCATGCCATATCTCGAGATCGGTTAGGTGTTCTAATGTGGACAGAAAAGGGACAACTGCCTTCGATGGAGATGGATTGGCATCTAATTGTAATGAACGTAAATTGGGTAAATGAGGTAACTCTATCTCCCATGATTGTGTGGCCCACACCCAACCAATAGTTTGCAAATTTGTTAATTTTGCTGATGCTGGGAGTTCCAAAACATTGTCATAGACATGCCTCAATGTCTTGATATTCCATGCACTCTTAGGAAACTTAAAGCGGTGGCCATCAATTTTTCTTAGCCGTGAGACTTGAAGGGTCTGCAGAAATTTCATTCTGCCTATCACTTTCTCAAAGAATTCTTGATCACGGTTGTCAACTACCCACCCTCCAAAACTCAGATATCTTAACTGAGTCAATCCCACAAACATTCCCAACTCTATTATGTTCCCCTCTTCATCTCCATCACTTACCACTTTGAGCAGTCTTTGCTTAGAACAATTCAGCATGCTCCCGGCCTCATGAAAGCACAAAAGAGTGCGGAGGTTTGGGCTCATTATAAGTTGATCACAATCTGGATTGTGAATTGCCACACGGCGAGCCCCGCTCAAGCTCAATTTATCATCTGGATTTGAATATACCAGGAGAAAGTTTTCCTCCTTGGCTTTTTGGAGAGCAAGATCTCGTAGTAGATCATGTATGCGTAGAGTTTGGATGGCACCAACATACGATCTACTATTTACTTGAATCATGCTCCTAGCATAAAATGAGAAAAAAAAAATTAAGTATAATGATTACAGATATCATAAAGAAAATAGTTAGTATTATAACAATTTAGTTTAATGTTGTATTCATAAGCTATGTATATCATTAAATGTTGATGTAACGTGCTAGGTTAATGTTGTATACATAAGCTGGTTTGATTTAAATAAAGAAAGAGAAAAATAGAAAAAGTACTTTGATTTTTTCATGCATAGTAGGATCTGTATAATTTTTACCACTGATTCTTCTATGCATGAAAAAATTAGGATACTATTTTTTTCCAATATTTTCTACGGAAAAAATTCTCCAAATCCCCTGCTACCTATTTACTTTTTCTTTAATTTTGATGAATGGTCAGCTCAAACAGAGTCTCATCATAGAATTCGTAGCCCCATGCTTCTAAAATATCAATATTTGTTATTACTTATTATATTTCCCAAAATATAATTCTGAGTCTTCACATTTAACATACGAAAATGTTGGTGCTTGGGTCCCATGTAATACCTTTGTAGGAGATCCTCTAAAAAACTCTCCGCAGTTTCTTCTAATGATCTGTTATCTTCTTGTGGTATGAATCCCTCTGCAATCCACATTCGAAGTAAAGATTTAGCATCAATATCATAGTCTTCGGGAAATGCAGAAAAGTACATAAAACACGACTTCAGAGCAAATGGCAGGTCCTCATAGCTGGTGCCTATGATCTCGCTACAATTTATTCCTTCGACATTCCAACTCATTGTCCGGAACACGCTACTCCAAACAGCATGGTTGTGAGGCTTCTTTGATAAGAAACCACCTAAAACCACCAATGCGAGAGGAAACCCACCACACTTGTGGACAAATGGACCTATGATATCAGAAAGATCATCAAAAGTACTTTTTTTTGGATCATGATTAGGAAAAACTGTTTTTAACAAAAGCTCTTGGCTTAACTCCTCAGTTAAGCACTGGAGCATGTATGGTTCACTTTTGGGATCCATGCCCTTAGGAACATCAGCAAACCTAGTAGTTACAAGTATTCTACTTCCATTTTTTTCATCTGGGAATGCTTCACTAATTTGAGTCCATAGTTCAATTTTCCAAACATCATCTAGGACTATGAGGTACTTTTTTCCTCGAAGAGAATTGTGAATCTCTGTAAGAATCACTTCTATTTCATTTGGTTGCTCAAGGTTAAGTTGCCGCGAGATCTTCTTCGAAACATCAATCACTTCGAAAGTTTCAGAAATAGCTACCCATATGCAAATTCCAAACTGTCTTTTGACATCATTACTGTGAAAATAAAATATTATATTAGACATTAATATAACCAAAATGCGAAGACGGGTTCCATAAAAACTTATAAGTGAATATGGAAAAGTGGGTACATTGAAAATTATGATCTGGTTAGGATTAGTCCATTAGACTGGGGACATCTATCTATCTATAGTTGTGTACAACAGGGTTCAGATTTTCTAGTTTACTCTTCTATTTTCTTTCGTTCTTATCACGACGTTGCAAAAATACTTGACCTTCCCAAATCTAGCTGTTGATCTTGTTGAGTCTTGCGAAATGTCAATAAAACCCATGTAAAGGTGCGAATTCAGATCAAATGCACTTATAAATCAATTTACCAAACTCGATATAATATATAAATGTGGATTGGCAAATATATTAATGTTAGACTTTTTTTACGCAAACCTCAAAATTACATTAACTTACAGACACTTAAGAAACAATAATACAATGAACAACACTTGCAATATTTCCAAATAAGCCAAGGCAGGGGCCTAGCTGCGACGATGAAACAAATAATTTTTGCATGATCAATGCCTTAAGTAATGCCCGGTAACACTACAAATTAATGAAGTTCATAAAAGAAATTACAAGCTTTAGAACAATTTCAAGTATGAAATGACCCTTACCCGATAATACGTACTCTTTGTTGTTTGGATATTATGATATTTATATATTTATGGATTTTTAATTTGCAGAAAGATGTCTAACTTCTTTCATTATACGTGAGATTTTGATTATTTTATTTTTGTTTTCGATTTTTTGTATGTTTAATTTTATTTTGATGGAAAAATATAGTTTCATAAATTATAAAATGTACATGTAATGTAGCAAACATTATAAAATAAGAAATTATTATTATTTTAGTATTAATTATTTAAAATAGTGTACTACAACTGACAAAACGTCTTTCAAAAAGGATAAATTTATCAATGATATTATGGTCATTTTAATATTTAAAATCAAGCATTAAGTGCCAAATTGAAAATATATATGCCAAGCTGTTACAAATCAAAAGTATATATATGACATTATCTCATTCTAGAATTATAAAATAAGTTAATGTCTAAGACATATTCATTGTTCTACCTATTGATTAAAGTACGACACCAATATACTCTTCTTGTGGTGAAACATATATCTCACCTAAATAAATAACTTAAATTTAATAGTGCACTTTATTTAAATATTATGACCAAATCTGACCTCTTTCTCATAAAATACAAGTTTTACATTAAGAAAAATATATTAACCATGTTTTCTAATTTAATTATCTTAACTAAAGTGTGTAATTTTTAAAAACGAAATTAGCGAAAAAATTTAAACCTGGGAGAGGTGAATTTGAATCAATTTGATAGTAAATGACACAATTTAGAAAATAAAAAAGCGCATACCAATTGTACACTTTTCGTGCAAGAGTAGTCTTTCCGAGTCCACCGGTCCCGCAAATTGAGACCACCGAACGTCTCTTAGTGGTCTCATCTAGCAACTCCCTGACAATGCGGTCCTGGTCTGCCTTAAAGCCAACAATATCTGGATCAATATCAGGTAGTACTGTTGGCCTGATGGGTAGTTTGATATCTCCAGTACTGCCCTCACCCAAATTATATATGCCATATCTGACTCGGCTCTCTTCGATCTCTCTCATCTTTTCTTGAATTTGTTTTATCTCATTTACTAGGTTGTGTACAGCTGGTATATTTTTGGGATTTCTAAGCATGTTTTTTATGGTCGCCCTTATGCCTGATTTTTGTGGGATATCCATGAGAAAAGTGTCTATGACATCTTCTATAGAGTGGGCAATATCTCTCACCTCTTTCACCCAATTTTTCTGCCTTTCATCTTTTATTGGCTTTCTGTCAACATCCTTGAGAAAAGCCTGTATCCGTTTGAGTTCACGGCCGACTTTCTCAACTTGCTCATTGACACTGTATAAGTGGAAAACCTCCTTAACTAAAACATCACCCAGCTTGCCTAGTACCAAATTTACAATGGTCTCAGCCATCTAGCTTCTCACTTCTCAGTTGTATTAAAGAAATTTGTGAGTGGATATAAATTTTGGAAATTGTAAGGTATCTGGGCGAACTGTTTTGTGAAGAAAGCACAGTATCTTAATTTGTTGTGCAGTACGTACACGAATAAGATGCGGTGGAGCTTATATAAAGGTCTGAATTGGATGCATTCAAAATAAAGATTAATTAATGAATTAATACAAAATGATCATGTACGTATGACGTACCCCATATTGTGTATTAATTAACTTCATCTTCATTGTTTAAGAAGAATTGATTGATCTACATCGATCTACTCCATTGACTTTAGATCAGATCGGGAATGTACGTGCACCATATTAAAAATATATTTCTAAGCGCATCTCAAGGAAGGAATATATTTCAAATCATGCCTACCATGTCTTCATTGTATGATAATAATTAATGAGAAGAGACAATGAAGTCGGATCCTAAATTTTTGGGTTTTGATCCGGGCCGTTTGTTCTGCTCTAACATAAATATTTAAGGGGCCCGTGCATTCCACCACAGGACAAGGTAGGCCCGAATTAATTTCTGATCAGAAATTAAATTGAGTCACTTTAGGGGATACTAACAAGGTTTATCTTGGATTATTTTGAATTTTTAAACTTTTAAGATATTTATTGAATATAACTAATATAGGTGATTAAATTAATGGAACCAAGTCGTAGTTAATATTTACAGCTAGTAAGTTTTGAGCCAATTCAACTATAACTAAACAGAAATTGTAAGGACTGAAAACAATGTAAGCACCAATTATGTTTAATTAGTTAGAAATTCTAAAAAATTAAAATGTTGAACATTGAATTTATTTTAATCACTCTTAATTTAGACTTTTTAAAAGACGGATTTCTAATTTATCACCCTTCAGAAATTGCAAAAAACGAGATTAAAATTTATTGCTTCTCGTTAATATTTGATATTGCAGATGTGATAGCATGTAACGTACATAAGTAGAATTATTATTTTTTATATTTTCTCTTTTATCAGAAAAATTATTCAGTCTTCGATAAGTCTTTAATGTGTAACAAAAAAGATTGGCCATTGATGCACCCCCATATTGTGAGTCACTTTTGTGTGTTGATTTTATATTGTTTAAGCCAAAAAATGATTGATGTGTATTTATTTCATTTATTAGTCAAACAAAAAACCAGATTTCGAGGTGCATGCATTCAATATTCATTTATTTAATATTATCAGTCTTGCCGACCTTATCTGCACTCATATTTTAATTGGCAGCTTCTACGAAAGTTGGAGGAGAGGGAAAATTAACTAATTAATATAAAAAAATAACTAATTATTAATTGAAAGATTTAATTTGATGGGGAGGGAAATTAATTTCCACCGTCTACGAATTTGATTAAGGTATGTCTTACATGGTAGGGCCTCTTTCTACTTAATTATAATTGATATTAATTACAGTGTGAAAAGCAAGAATTTTAATTTGTCGATCTTTCACATGGTAATATCACTCATCTATACACACCATATACAAATAATTCCAATCTACATCATGCCTACCATGTCTTCATTGTTAGATAATCAATGATGGAAAGGGATAATTAGTTTTTTGCAGGGTTAGTTAATATTAATTACTTCATTAATAGAAAATGATCATGCATGATGTACGCCATATTGCTCATTATTGTGTGTTCACCATGAAATCCATTGACTTTAGATCATGCCTACCTAATTAATTACTGTTAATTTGATGCATTCATAATTAATAGAGATTAATTAAATAATTAATACAAAATGAATATGCATGACGTACGCCACATTGTGGGTCATTATTAATTGTGTATTAACTTCATCTTAATTTTTTAAGAAAAAATGATTGATCTACATCTACTCCATTGACTTTAGATCAGATCGTGAATTAATGTGCATATTAAAATGAATTTCTCAGCTCATCTCAAGGAACGAATCTGATTCAAATCATGCCTAACATGTCTTCGTTGTTAGATAATAAATAATGGGAAGGGATAATTAAATTTGGGAAAATCATTCGGTGTAGGTATATATGAATTCGGATTCTAAAGTAATCCATTTTTTTAGTTTTGATCTGGACCGTTCGTTCTGCTCTAACACGAATATTAAAGGGGCCCTGTTTGTTCCACATGGGCCGGATTGGCCCGAATTTCTGACCAGACGGTCCGGATCAGAACTCAAAAATTGAGTTACTATAGGGGATATGGACTCGGTATATTGGATTATTTTGAATTTTGAAACTTTCAAGATTAAACGTGATCCTATAATTGAAATACACGAAGATATTTATTGTATATAACTATGGTGATTAACTTAAGGGAACCAAATTAAATTTAGTCTTTAAGCACAGCTAGTTATATTTCAGCCAATTCAACTAAAACTAAAGAAAAATCAAACCAAAGTTATAAGGATTAATTGAAGGCAAAATTAAGATGGGTTTCTAATATATTACTTCCCAATCAATATTCAATACCACTACAGCAGAATCCACTAATGTTGAAGGTCGCTGTTTCTTCACTCCGGTTGCTGAAAGCCAAATTCGGTTGCTGAAACTCCGGTCGCTTATACTCTCCCAATAACGTTACCCGGTCGCTGATAGCTTATCAGCAACTAATTTTTTTTGGTAGCTGTTGGTTTTTGATGACGTCATGAAAAGGCATCAGCGACCAAAATAAACGGTCGCTGATACCCATGTTATCAGCAACCAATTGGACCGGTCGCTGAAACTCCAAACCAGTCGCTGAAGTTCTATTTATCAGAGATCAAAATAACCGGTCGTTGATACTTAAAACTGGTCGCTGATACTGTTCTGTCAGGTTTTTGAGTTATTTTTGTTATTTACATTTGCACCATTTAATAATTGGTACCACACAAACCAGCATATAACATAAACATACAAACAAATATAAACATAAATATCGATACATACAATTAACAAGAACATAAATATCGCATACAACATAAACATAAATATCGATACATATAAACAAATATAAACATAAACATCGAGAAACTGTATACCATATCATCAAACATAAACATCGAAATATAAAGTAACATAAACAGTAAATGTCGAATAACATAAATAGTATTATCTAAATGTCGAGTACCATCTAAACAAAATATAAATACCTAAACATCTGAACGGTACCATCTAACCAAGATATAAATACCTAAACATCTAAGCAGTACCATCTCTGCCGACATCCGACCAATGCTCCTCGTCAACATCGCCATAATAATTGCCGATAGGAAGAAATTCAAATCATATATGTTGTATAATATGCTGTTTTTATTTTTGAAAAGTCTAACTTTGAAAATAGCTAAAAAATAGCAAAAAAATCCAAATGGAGAAAACTTCGGCTCTAAACCGCTTGTTTTTCTGTTCTCTATCTAACTGTGTAAGTGGATTTTGGATTTGGACTTTTGATCAGCCTACACTGGCTGATCTGTCAGACACTACTACAGAATAAGAGATTGCACAAGGACAAAAACAGGGGAGCTACATGGATTTCCTACCGTGTGGAGTGTGAGGGTGTAGAAATTCCTAAATAATTACACACGGATATTTACCCATGTGCGATTATTGAGTGCTACACGGATTATTACATAAACAGCCGTGTACGATTACAATTTTTACACGGTCGTTTAGACAAAAATCCTTGTACAATTACTATTCTACACGGATTATTACATAAGCAGCCGTGTACAATTCCTTGCCATTGGCGCTCTCCATTACTGAGCTACACGGATTATTACATAAACAACCGTGTACGATTACTCTGTCTACATGGACGTTTAGCTTAATATCCATGTACAATTACTATTTCTACACAGAGTTTAACATAAACAACCGTGTACAATTCCTGGAGAACTCCACGGAGTTTTACATAAACAGCCATGTACGATACCTCTTTCTACACGTATGTCTAGCTAAATATCCATGTAGAATAACTATTTCTACACGGATTATTACATAAACAGCCGTGTAGCTCTTTTTTTTTATTTGCTCTTTAAATACCATTCTACACGAACTTTCGTTAAATATCCGTGTAGAATGGTCTTATTTTTTTTTTTCAATTTTTATATTTTTTTGGCTAGCCTCCAGTTTGCTAGCCATTTAAAATCAGATCAATTCCAAAACAGAGAATTTCCAAAATCAGAATACCAAAACCCCTAAACAAAATTATACAAAATTCATGTACACTAAATTATACAAAAATTCATGTACACTAAATTATACAAAATTATACAAATCCATATTGTGGTTTACAAAATTCATGTTAAAACCATCTTGCCCACATACATCTAAAATAATCTATTTGTTCCTTGGAGTAAGTCCTTGTCTTTGATGTAAACTACAAAAATTTAAAATATATAAGTTACAAAATACAATATAGCAACTACATCTCTGTTTTGCTTTATAAAAATAAATATTATAATTATAATAATTCAACTAATAAAACAAATTTAGTAGAATAAAATATTAGAGGAAATCAATATTAATTATATGGACAAGTCAAGGCAAACATATGAATTACATACCGGCGATTGTGGCCATCTGAATTGTATACTTTCGACAAAGTGATACATATAAATCATCGTGTAATAACCGCATTGCCAACCGTCCTGCTGTTGCGGGCACTAAAATTTACATTTAGCCGCCTATGTTAGAATGACAATAATTTTTTGAACAAAATATGAAATTATAAAATTATAGTGTGCTCACCGTCAACCACTTCCAATTCAATCTGTTTTTCTGCTTGCCCGTGCTTCGCAATCCTCCCTCTTTAATATATTTCAAAAAACCCTTACAAAATTGAGTGACTGTAAAACACAGCCAACAGAACAAATTTATTTTGCATAAATCAGTACTAATGTATTAACTGATATCAGAAGAACACACTACAACAAAGTAGGATAATAATACAACTCTACCAGTGATCAATAGAAAAAAAAATTGGTGTACATCTCCTATCAGGTCCTGAGGGCACAATTGATAGAGTAATCTTTAAATTTATTTACTAACTTGCCACAATTTCTTTAATTTATTGGCTTCATTGTAGAATTGATCTAAACCGTAAAGAAAATGGGTGATAGAAGATTCCGTTTTTGTAGTAGTGTCAGTATAGTACAAAAGTGAATCAATCAATCCTATTATCATAGCATACCCTCCTCTAGTCTTCTGGTCCCGGGGTTAATTTATTCTAAAATCAAGTTGTCGTGTTTAGAAGACCATCGCCATTATGTGGAATTTTCTATATATAATCTAAAATCAAGTACGAATTTTCTAAAATCAAGTTGCTCTTTTCTAAAAGTCATCAACATTATGTGGAAGATATAACTGTAATGTAAAATTAAAATTACTATTCCTAATCGACTGGGACGAAAAATTATTTAAATTACCTAACAAAG
Organism: Carex rostrata; assembly: GCF_964058835.1. NCBI lineage: Eukaryota > Viridiplantae > Streptophyta > Magnoliopsida > Poales > Cyperaceae > Carex > Carex rostrata. Next base: position 1,949,604 of record NC_135924.1, read on the forward strand.
TAATAGTTTCCCATAGTGCCTATATATCATGAGACGATCTATGTCTAGGATAGTCATCTGCACTAGCTAATAATATCCTCTGATAGTGGTGCTACATTTTATTAAAAAAAATGTAGAGGTCTGATGATGGGTTGTAAATACTCTATTATTTTGCAACATGGAGACACTACAACAGTGCTTCAAATACTTTCAATTGGAGTGTTGTAGTAGGGTTGTTATTGCCTTATTACCTTGCAATCTGGAGACACTACTAGAGTGCTCCAAACACTTTCAATTTGAGTGTTGTATTAAGGTTGTAAATCCCCTATTATCTTGCTGTATAGAGACACCACTATAGTGCTCCAAATACCTTCAATTGGAGTGTTGTATTAGGGTTGTAAATGCCCTATTATCTTGCTTTATAGAGACACTACTGGAGTGCTTCAAACACCATCAACTGGAGTGTTGTATCAGGGTTGTAAATGTCCTATTATCTTGCTATATAGAGACACTACAAGAGTCCTCCAAACACTTTTAATTGGATTATTTTATTAGAGTTGTAAATGCCCTATTATCTGGCAATATGGAGACACTACAAGAGTGCTCCAAACACCTTCAATTGAACTGTTGTATTAGGGTTGTAAATGCCCTATTATCTTGCAATATGGAGACACTACTGGAGTGCTCCAAACACCTTCAATTGGAGTGTTTTATTAGGTTTATAAAGGCCCTATTATCTTGTCATCTGAAGACACTGCTAGAGTGATCCATACACATTCAATTCGAGTGTTGTATTAGGGTTGTAAATGCCCTATTATATTGCGAACTGGAGAGACTACTAGAGTGCTCCAAACACCATTAATTGGAGTGTTGCATTATTACCTTGCAATCTAGAGACACTACTAGAGTGCTCCAAACACCTTCAAATGTGAGTGTTGTATTAAGGTTGTAAATGCCCTATTATCTTGCTGTATAGGGACACTACTACAGTGCTCTAAACACCTTCAATTGAAGTGTTGTATTAGGGTTGTAAATACCATATTATCAAGCCATCTGGAGACCCTACTAGAGTGCTCCAAACACCAACAATTGGAGTGTTGTATTAGGGTTGTATATGCGCTATCTTGCTATATAGAGACACCACAAGAGTGCTCCAAATACCTTCAATTGGAGTGTTGTATTAAGGTTGTGAATGCCCTATTATCTTGCAATCTGGAAACACTACTAGAGTGCTCCAAATACCTTTAATGTGAGTGTTGTATTAAGGTTGTAGATGCCCTATTATCTTGTTGTAAGGGGGCACTACTAGAGTGCACCAAACACCTTCAATTGGAGTGTTGTTTTACGGATGTAAATGCCTTATTATCTTGCGTTCTGGAGACACTACTAGAGTGCTCCAAATACCTTCAATGTGAGTGTTGTATTAAGGTTGTAGATGCCCTATTATCTTGTTGTAAGGGGGCACTACTAGAGTGCACCAAACACCTTCAATTGGAGTGTTGTTTTACGGTTGTAAATGTCTTATTATCTTGCGTTCTGGAGACACTACTATTGTGCGCCAAACACCTTCAATTGGAGTGTTGTATTAGGGTTGTTATTGTCGTATTACCTTGCAATCTGGAGACACTACTAGAGTGCTCCAAACACCTTCAATGTGAGTGTTGTATTAAGGTTGAAAATGCCCTATTATCTTGCTGCATAGAGACACTACTACAGTGCTCCAAACACCTTCAATTGGAGTGTTGTATTAGGGTTGTAAATGTCTTATTATCTTGAAATCTGGAGACACTACTGTTGTGCTTCAAACACATTCAATTATAGTGTTGTATTAGGGTTGTAAATGCCCTATTATCTTGCAATCTAGAGACACAACTGGTGTACTTCAAACACCATCAATTGGAGTGTTGTATTAGGGTTGTACATGAAGGATTTCGTGATGCAGCAAGGCAATAAATTCAAAAATTTTGACCCTCTTACAACATCTACGGATCTACTTTATTATGCTAATTCTATTAAAGCAATTCAAATGTATGCAAATGGATATCTACTAATTCATTCATTACAAATCTATCTACTAAAGGTGATTTCAATATACCTCTGCCAAATGTCAATATGGTAAATAGAGAGAAGTCGAATTCTCTTCTAGATCTCTTGGATACCTTCGTTTGTCGAAACGGCCTCCTAGTGTTCACCTTGAACTAAACAAGGATTAGAAAGACCTTGCTAGAGGTCTTAATCTAATCTAAACTTAGAACCTACTTAATAACCATTGTTGTTCTTCTAATAATTCTTCATTAGAAAAACCAATAATATGAGAGGAAGAGGGGTGGCGGCTAGGAGGGAGAGGAATAGAAGGAAATAAATTTTCAGAAAATTGCTTGCTTGCTTGTTTACTTTATGAATACCTTCCCTACCTCCTTATATACAAATATACTAGGGTTTCCATTGTGTAACCTTCCAAGTATAATTCTCCTTATTAAAAGAGCCAACCCTAGCCGCTGCTACAGTGCGCACTACAGTAACTGCTACAGTTCCAGCCTCAACTCATATTAATTTTGGGTTTTAATAAACTTATGTTATAACAATGTTTTGCACATTATTATATTTATGTGTCATGTATATTATACTATATAATATGCGCCATATTATACCAAATAATATATATCACACTTCTCATAAATTTATCTTCGTTCTAAGCAGTCATGATATTTATTTATCACATGTATATTATTTCATGTCATATGAAACAATATACATCATATAAATAAAATATCCTTCTTGTTTCTCGTTCAGTTGCTGTGACCTATATGGAGGATCTGTGTTATGTTGGCAATGGCATAAAATATTTTATTACCATAAACTATAAGCGGTATTCTAGCTATACATTATAGTTACCCAAATAACATAGATGTAAAGTATCATTTTTACAATACATTATCCTTTAAAGTAACGTTGTGAATAACATTACTTGTGTTCATTCCTTGCCACATGATATTATGAATAATATACAAAGTTGGACTCTTAAGTAAATTATAAATATATAACTGCACTTCAGTTATATTGCATGCATTATAATTCTACTTTACCAAGGGGCCCATAAAATATCATCACTCATTATAAATGAGGGGCAATGATACTATTGACATATAACTTTCTCCCGCACAATTTATATATAAGGAACTAATATTTTTATCTCCACTTATGATAAGTAGCTTTTAATAGTAATTACATTATATATTTCTCATGTGAAAAAGAAATACATCTCATATCTTAGAATTCCGAGATACAATGAAAATATTAATGACACTAACATAGCCCATATAATATTTTCATTTGTTAGGTCTGTTCAATATATGAAACCTTTCATATACTCATGTTAGTAAACGATAAGCCTTTATCAACATTTATAGAACTACAATGTACTTTAATCAACATGACAAACTTATTATGGTATATTAGTGTTCCATGCTAATAACCAAGTTTGTGAACATTTTAGAGATTTATGTTTGTCATCAGATAAAGTTCTATGATTCAAGACCAAGAGCATCCTCTTGTACACAACTATAGATAAACATAACTTTCATGGAACAAAATGCATGTAGCATCCAATTCATAAACATAAGATAACTTTTAGGACACATATCTAACAATAAATGCCCTATTATCTTGCAATATGGAGACAATACAAGAGTGCCCCAAACACCTTCAATTGAACTGTTGTGTTAGGGTTGTAAATGCCCTATTATCTTGCAATATGGAGACACTACTACAGTGCTCCAAACACCTTCAATTGGATTGTTGTCTTAAGGTTGTAAATGCCCTATTATATTACAATCTGGAAACACTACAAGAGTGCTGCAAACACCTTCAATTGGAGTGTTGTGTTAGGGTTCTAAATGCCCTATTATCTTGCTATCTAGAGACACTACTGGAGTGGTACATACACCTTCAATGTGAGTGTTGTATTGAGATTGTAAATGCCCTATTGTCTTGCTATATAGAGACACTACTACAGTGCTCCAAAGACCTTCAATTAGAGTGTTGTATTAGGGTTGTAAATGCCTTATTATCTTGCAATCTGGAGACACTACTATTGTGCTCTAAACACCATCAATTGAACTGTTGTATTAGGGTTGTAATGCCATTTTTTCTTGCAATCCAGAGACAATACTAGAGTGCTTCAAACACCATCAATTAGAGTGTTGTATTAGGGTTGTAAATGCCCTATTATCTTGCTATATAGAGACACTACCAGAGTGCTCCAAACACCTTCAATTGGAGTGTTGTATTAGGGTTGTAAATGCCCTATTATCTTGCCATCTGGAGACACAACAAGAGTGCTCCAAACACCTTCAATTCGAGTGTTGTATTAGGGTTGTAAATGTCCGATTATCTTACAATCTGGAGACACTACAAGAGTGCTCCAAATACATTCAATTGGATTGTTATATTAGGGTTGTTATTGCCTTATTACCTTGCAATCTAGAGACACTACTAGAGTGCTCCAAACACCTTCAATATGAGTGTTGTATTAAGGTTGTAAATGCCCTATTATCTTGCTGTATAGGGACTCTACAAGAGTGCTCCAAATACCTTCAATTAGATTGTTGTATGAAGGTTGTAAATGCCCTATTATCTTGCAATTTGGAGAAACTACAAGAGTGCTCCAAACACCTTCAATTGGAGTGTTGTATAAAGTTTCTAAATATCCAATTATCATTCTATCCGGAGACACTACTGGAGTGGTCCATACACCTTCAATGAATCTTGTATTAGGGTTGTAAATGCCCTATTATCTTGCTGTATAGGGACACTACTACAGTGCTCCAACCACCATCAATTTGAGTGTTGTATTAGGGTTATAAATGCGCTATCTTGCTATATAGAGACACCACAAGAGTGCTCCAAATACCATCAATTGAAGTGTTGTATTAAGGTTATGAATACCCTATTATCTTGCAATCTGGAAACACTACTAAAGTGCTCCAAACATCTTCAATGTGAGTGTTGTATTAAGGTTGTAAATGCCCTATTATCTTGCTGTATGGGGGCACTACTAGAGTGCACTAAACACCTTCAATTGGAGTGTTGTTTTACGGTTATAAATGTTAGTTTGTAATAATCTAGAAGTCAATAATACGATAAATTAATCATAAAGCTTTGTTCATGAATTGAATGTTTATTTATATATCATTTTGTTGCCTTGAGTATTATTGCATTTATGGATCATTTCGAGTTCATGACTGAAATTGTGAAACTCCATAATATAGATGATATATACTCTTAAAAGGTCACTGACCAAGGTAATTAGCAGGAACACTAATTACCGCTATAAGGTTAGTATGTGGATTAAAAGATGGTTAAGTTTTACAAACCACCTGACACGAGATGTCATTTTAATCACATAGATACATGTTCTAGGAACATGGTATTTGACATACCCCGAATGAAACATTAAATAGAATTGTGTTCGTGTTATTAATGTTTTCATTCCGTGTCAAAGTTCTACAGTATGAGGTATTTATCGTTCCCACTAAGAAATATATATGAGTAAGTGTTATCTAACGCTGTCCGTAAAAAGCAGCCATAACGGTAGCATTTCCATATGCATAACTTAGCTGAGGAAGTGATAGTCTGCCAAGAATACTACTTGTCCCTCGTATCTCTATACGAGCTATAGCATCACTGGGCCCCTTGGTAGAGTTAGATTATCTGCATGCGGTATAATTACAAGAGTAATTATATTTGATAATCTACTCAAGATCAAGAAAAAGATACAGTTACCAAGGATGACACACATCTACCTTGAAATTGATCTGATAGCTATGAGACAGAAGAACTGACACAAGTAAATTGTTTACTGGATCGTGATATTGTACAGTACAGCATCATCTGTGTAATTGGATGGTCATGATGTGTTGCCAGATGCCGCTCATGATTACAGAAGTTAAAACAGTTTTAACTCTGTTTACCAACATAACACAGATCCTATTGGGTCACACCATATAGGAGCTACTCGGAGAATCTTACTGATTAATTATAAATTGATTATAATTAATATTAAGATGGTTATAATTAATTATACGTGATATAATTGAATTATAAATGTCATTTAGAATGACAAGCAGAAACAACGGTTAATTTATAAACGTACAAGTTACGTTGTATAAAAGTTACCGAGCAACAACCGAAAAGAAATATAATTGTACATGACAATTATATATATTTAATTTGGATTTTAATTTGTTAATTATGGATTTGAATTATGGGTTTAAAAGCCCAAACTAATCAAAGCCTTAATTAAAATTAAAAGCCCAAAGTCAAAGCCCAAAATCAAAGCCTTTTACTATTCATGCCTTAATGGGCCAAGGGCAAAATGGTCATTTCACACCTATGCCACCTTGCATGACACCTTAGGAGTGTAGAAACATGGAAAAGAGTGTGGAAGGGTGTGGAAGGGGTATTTTGGTCTTTTCACATATTAAAGGATGAGGTGTCAAGGGCTTTTGGTAAATAGATTTGTTTTGAGGGGTATTTCGGTCTTTTGCGAACCTCCTCAAAACACTATAAATAGAGGGGTGAGGGTAGAGAGAAAACTTACTAATTCACGTGTTAATCTGATTACTTCGTTAATCGGTTTTTCTCTCTTCCTTGATTTCGGTTATTTCGAGATTAGGAAATAATATATTTTGTGTAATCCTGCGGTTTAGCTTTTAAGCAAAAAATCGAGTTACTTCAGGACACAAATATATTTATTTCATCATTTTCTCGGTGAATAGTGTTTCTGCAGAATTCTGCGGTTTACGGTATTTCTGGCAGAAGAAATAAATCGCTCTCCGGTTAGTCCTGGTGGATAACCAATAGAGGTATCACACGTGTGATACTGCGAGTCGATTCCATCCCTGGTGAGGCTCTACTCGCTCGGTCTGCATTCCAACTGAGATTTGGAATCAAGGTATAAATTGTTATATTAATCTATTTAATTTGTAAATAGATTTAATGCTTTAGGAAATCAATTATGGAGTAGATCTGTAAATGAATTAAATGAGGTTTTGATGCCGAAGGAATACTGAAGGTGGACCGCCTTGGAAGGTTTCCTGACATACCTCGTTTAATTTTTAGCTTAACTTAACCGTAAAAATTTTGTTTTACACACTTCCGCTGTTAAGCTAAACTAATGGGTTTGAACCGTTCCACAAAACCCAACAATAAATACTTTATTATCTTCCATTCTGGAGACACTACTATTGTGCTCCAAACACCATCAATTGAAGTATTGTATTAGAGTTGTAAATACAGGAGTGGTACATACACCTTCAATGTGAGTGTTGTATTACAGTTGTAAATGCCTTATTATCTTGCTATATAGGGACACTACTACAGTACTCCAAACACTTCAATTGGAGTGTTGTATTAGGGTTGTAAATGCCTTATTATCATGCAATCTGGGGACACTACTATTGTGCTCCAAACACCTTCAATTGGAGTGTTGTATTAGAGTTGTAAATGCCCTTTTATCTTGCTTTATAAAGACACTACTGAAGTGCTTTAAACACCATCAACTGGAGTGTTGTATTAGGGTTGTAAATTCCCTATTATCTTGCAATATGGAGACACTACAGGAGTGCTCCAAACACCTTCAATTGAACTGTTGTATTAGGGTTGTAAATGCCCTATTATCTTGCAATATGGAGACACTACTAGAGTGCTCCAAACACCTTCAATGTGAGTGTTGTATTAAGTTTGTAAATGCCCTATTATTTTGCTGTATCGGGACACTACTACAGTGCTCCAAACACCATCAATTGGAGTGTTGTATTAAGGTTGTAAATGCCCTATTATCTTGCTGTATAGAGACACTACTGGAGTGCTTGAAACACCATTAACTGGAGGGTTCTATTAGGGTTGTAAATGTCCTATTATCTTGCTATATAGAGACACTACAAGAGTGCTCCAAATATCTTCAATTATTTTGTTGTATTAAGGTTATAAATGCCCTATTATCTTGCAATCTAGAGACACTACAAGAGTGCTCCAAATATCTTCAATTATTTTGTAGTATTAAGGTTGTAAATGCCCTATTATCTTCCACCCTTCTCGGCTTCTTCTTTTTGCAATTACGTCTGAATGTTTCTAGGACCCATGTATCGTGTCCGGTTGCCTTGCTAAGGTTCTCCGCAACGTGTTGCATACACAACCTGTGCACACACTCGCCAGTGTGTGTTGACCAACCGTATTCTTCACGATCAAAAACATATTTTATTCCTTTGTGCTGGTCTGATATTACAGAGAAAAACTTTGTTGGCCCAACCACCCGTCTTCTTAAAAACTGTATAAAGAATCCCCAGTTCTCACCATCCTCTTTCTGAACAATTGCAAATGCCAAAGGCAACAGCTGGTTCTCAGCATCATATGCACATGCTATCAGTAGCCTCCCCTCGTAACGGCCAGACATGAAGCATGCATCAATGCTGATAACGGGTCTGATGAATGGCACAGCTTGGATATAAGGACCAAAAGCCCATGCTATGCCCTTGAATTGTTGAACTCCCTCTATTAGTACTCCATTCTTGTCATAAATGGGGCCATGCCACCGCTGAAATACAGTGCCGGGATTTGTACCTGCCATAGCCTGGAGCAATGGAGCCAGATAGCCGTATGAATCCTTCCAACTACCGAATATTCTGCAAATCGCAAGTTCACGACCTCTCCACAACCTGTTATATTTTGGGATTACATGTATGTATTTGTGTCTGACGGCCATAGCCACCGCCTTGATGCTCATCGATGGGCCCAACTTAATGTCTGCCTCAATTGCATCTGCAATTAGTGATGCTGTCAGATTTGAATGGTCTGTCCTTGTGGACGCAGACTTGCATGTATGAGGTGGTTCACACTTTTTAATTATCCATGCTTCCCCCGAACCCGCAGGGGTTGCATAAAGGCGAAACTCGCAACGAGGGGCATTTTTGCATATCACAACCAATCTTTTTGATTCCCTTTTTTGTAATATACATTCACAGTTGCCGTGAACATGAGTCTCATAGATTTTCTTTACAAGTTCATCTATGTTGGTATAGACTTGCCCTGGGGCAAGTTCACGATTGTATACAACACGAGGACCAAAGAAACTAATGTCAGCCTCTTCAAAAGCTGTGGTATCGTTGAATGTGGCGACAGGATGCCTATTCCCCCGACCCCTGATTGGGAATTTTTCTTCCCTGGACAAACCTGGTACATTTGCATCACCATCTGATAAGTCATCAGATTCCCAAATTCCTTGGTATTCATCTCCAGTTTCCATTTCTCTTTCCGGTATGGCATCAATAGCATCAACATCAATATTAGTATCATTTCGATTAACGGATAACTGTATCGGTACTGACTCTGGTATAGCTGGAAATGTAGGGATTATGGGTGCCTGTCTGGGTGGTGGTGGTACAACTTCAGTAAACTCACGGGAGTTATGGTACCCCGGGTTGTCATAACAGGGACTGTGGTACCCCTGGTTGTCATGAAGGGAGTGGTGGTACCCCTGGCTGTCATGAGGGGAGTGGTGGTACCCCTGGCTGTCATGAGGAGAGTGGTGGTACCCCTGGCTGTCATGAGCCGAATTGTCATAACCTGAAGGTCCAGTAGGGGGAGCCCTAGAAGGTCCAGCCCCAGCCGCACTAAAAGCTCTAGCCCCGGCCTGGGGAACCCTCCTGAAATATAAGTCTATCATCGCGACCCCCCTAGACTCAAATTGTTGGTACACAGCCTTCCACAACTCCTCATCTGTTATAGGAAAACTCACAAAGTAAGGTCTACCCGCCCCAGCCCGTTGTGTGTCAATTCGGGTAGCCAATTCTAAGTCGTACCGGTTGGGGTTTATACCAGTCTTTTCGTATACTAGTTGCTTAAGTTCAATAAATGTGGTTCTTTCATTAACCTGCAAGCCGAATGAGGCATCTTTCGAGTAATACACGCCCTCTACACCCTTAGTTAGCTTACCGCCCACGTACAGTGCAACCAGCATTTTGTCCTTGACAAACTACATTTAAAAAAAATATTCATAAGAATTACAGTATAATAGATTCATTATTTTTTGCAATTTAAAAGTTAATTATAACATTAATTAAAGACTAATTTATAGTATTTACAGACTGCGGGTATAATAATTATTAATTAAAAATTAAACAGAAAATAATTAAATAAAAAATAAAATACCTGTAGCAATCGCCTCTAAATCGCTTAAAATCGCTTCAAAATCGCCAAAATTGCCAAAATTTTTCTTCTCTGTGGTTTAAAATGATACTGTGTGCTGGAGAGGTGGTATATATGCAGCATAGTGGACCGCCAGGATCACTGGCGGTCTGGTCCATAGTGGACCGCCCAGATCCCTGGCGGTCTGGTATGGAAGTGGACCGCCAGTAATCCTGGCGGTCTGGTTAGATTTCGGCACTATGACCTTAACAATGCCTTTTTTTATGACCAAAGCTATAGTCTCACTCCGACTAAATTAATTGTTTAGAATATTAATTATATACATAATACCGTAGTCTCACTCGGACTAAATTATAACAGATAAATCCTCTTGTAAAATACTTTCCTATTTTGGAAAATTAGCTTTATTTGGGTCCCAACAAATAAAATAGTACCTTCTTGCGATTAAAACAAAAAAAGAAGGTACATGACGCTCATATTTTTATATTTGGAATCCAAAATTTCAATTTTGATATTGGTATTTATATTTACATTTGAATATTCTGATAGTATTCGAAAAGGACCTCTGTATATAGAAAAATTGAAGTTCATCTTTATTTTATATGCATAAAAAATTGATATTCCATAAAAGTAATTGAGTTTCAATACTTATTTTCAATAATTGAATCAATCATTTATCATTTTCAAACTTAATAATATGACTGAAATTTATTTATAATTTGTAATAATAATTATTCACAATGTGTAGCGGTATACCAAATTTAATGTCCAAAATATAAAATTATTATTTTATTAAGGAACCACCTATAAAATTTTCGATATATTTATTATGTCGCATTCTATCTGATGTATTTCATTCGATTTAAAAATGAAATTCTTTCTCAAATAAATAGTTTGATTGTTAAGATGAAATTAAAAAAATAATCCTAGTTCAAAATATAGTACGAAAGGCAAAATGAGAAGTGGATTTTACGTTTATTCTTGTTATTTCCTTGGGATTTTAAAAATTTAATTTGTTTTCGCAATTTCATTCCCAAAAAAAAAATATAGATTAACAAAAAGATAAAAAGTTTCATAATATAAATGGCGAAATTCCATGTATCTCTTAGCTAAGTTAGTAACTTTTTAAAGAAGATTAATTAAGAAATACTTGTTTGACCACGACTACAATGATCTACAATTAGAAACCTTGAATGTTCTCCAATGTTATTTTAGTAGAATTTTATTGGTCCAGTAAAAGAAGGAGAAATTACTGAGAGGAATGGAATAAAAATTGCAATCGAGATTTCAGATTCAATTTCAATAGATACATGACAGTAAATTAATTATACAAAGCACACATACAAAAAAAAAAAAAAAAAAAAAAAAAGAGAAGACAACGACATTGACAAATATGGAGGACTCCGTGACAAATACTAAAGACTAATTAAATCGATCTCAAATCAATTGAAGGAACATGTTGGCATAAATTGCGGACCAAATTAGCCCTGGAATCACCCACATCTCTCCACGCCAATTTTTTAAGGTTGGTAAGGTATTGTAGCCCTTGAGGCACACCCAATTTATCACAATTCAAAATATTGAGTTGTTTAAGAATGGGCATTGCATCCTACTCTATCTCCCATTCCTCCATTGATAAGCCATAAAGCCTCAAAACTTCTAACTGGCTAAAGCCTCCAGAGGAACAGGTCGTTTTTCGACTTTCGAATGCTTCATCAAGTATGAGAACCTTTAGGCAGCGTAGCTTCTTCAATACAGGCATTATATCCTGTTGGAACTTGTTATCCTTGATTTTGAGATAAATGAGGTGACAGGGGAGCATATCCTCATGAAGCAGTTGGGTCAATTTAGTGGAGCTATAGTAAAAAAGTTTGAGAGATTTTAAATGGTTATAAAATAGGAAACCTCCCATGTCAAGTATGTCCAGTATACTATCATCATGCCATAGCTCGAGATTGGTTAGGTGTTCTAGTGTGGACAGAAAAGGGACAACTGCCTTCGATGGAGATGGTCTAGCATATAATTCTAATGAACGTAAATTGGGTATATGAGGTAACTCTATCTCCCATGATTGTGTGGCCCTCACCTTACCAATAGTTTGCAAATTTGTTAATTTTACTGATGCTGGGATTTCAAAACTAATCGATTCATAGACATGCGTCAGTGTCTTGATATTCCATGCACTCTTAGGAAACTCAAAGTAGTCGTCATCAATTGTTCTTAGCATTGAGACTTCAAGGGTCTGCAGAAATTTCATTCTGCCTATCACTTTCTCAAAGAATTCTTGATTACGGTTGTCACTTACCATCCCATTAAGATTCAGATATCTTAACTGAGTCAATCCCACAAACATCCCCAACTCTATGGTGTTCTCCTCTTTGACTCCAATGCTTACCACTTTGAGTAGTCTTTGCTTAGAACAATTCGGCATGCTCCCCTCATGAAAGCACAAAAGAGTGTGGAGGTTTGGGCTCATTATAAGTTGATCACAATCTGGATTGTGAATTGCCACACGGCGAGCCCTGCTCAAGCTCATTTTATTATCTGGATTTGAATACACCAAGAGAAAGTTTTCCTCCTTGGCTTTTTCGAGAGCAAGATCTCGTAGCAAATCATGTATGCGTAGAGTTTTGATGGACCCGTCATCGGGTCTACTATCTACTTGAATAATGCTCCTAGCATAAAATGAGAAAAAAATTAAGTACAATGATTACAGATATCATAAATAAAATAGTTAGTATTAAAACAATTTAGTTTAATGTTGTATACATAAGCAGGTTTTATTGAAATAAAGAAAGAGTAAACAAAAAAAGTACTTTGATTTTTCATGCATAGCAGGATCTGTATAATTTTTACCACTGATTCTTCTATGCAGGAAGAAATTAGGATACTTTTTTTTTCCAATATTTTCTACAGAAAAAATTCTCCAAACCCGCTGCTACCCATTTAATTTTTCTTTATCATTTGGCAAATGGTCAACTCAAATAGAGTCTCATCACAGAATTCGCAGCCCCATCCTTCTAAAATATCAATATTTATTATTACTTATTATATTTCCCAAAATATAATTTTGAGACTTAACATTTAACATACAAAAATGTTGGTGCTTCGGCCTAACATTTTCCTATCTATTTTTTTTTTTCAATTAGAAATTTAGTTTACAGACTATTCAATTAAAACCAACACGTTATATCAGAGAAATTTAGTTTCGATGGAACCAACATACGATCTGCTATCTACTTTAACCATGCTCCTAGATAAAATGAGAAAAAACAAATTAAGTACAATGATTAAAGATATCATAAAGAAAATAGTTAGTATTAAAACAATTTCGTTTAATGTTGTATACATAAGCTGGTTTTATTTAAATAAAGAAAGAGAAAAACAGAAAAAAAATACTTTGATTTTTTCATGCATAGTAGGATCTGTATAATTTTGACCACTAATTCTTCTATGAATGAAAAAAATTAAGATACTATGTTTTTATCGGTTGGATCCTCATAAAAAAGAGAAAATAAAATTAAGTTTTTCTATCGGTTGAAGTATACTTGAACCATGCTCCTAGCATACTTAAATAAAGAAATAGAAAATAAAATTACGTACAATGATTACAGATATTATAAAAATAATAGTTAGTATTAAAACAATTTAGTTTAATGTTGTATACAGAGGCTGTGTATATCATTAAATGTTGATGTAACGTGCTAGGTTAATGTTGTATACATAAGCTGGTTTTATTTAAATAAAGAAAGAGAAAAACAGAAAAAGTACTTTGATTTTTTCATCCATAGTAGGATCTGTATAATTTTTACCACTAATTCTTCTATGCTTGAAAAAAAATTAAGATACTATTTTTTTTTCAATATTTTATGCAGAAAAAATTCTCCAAACTCCGCTACTACCTATTTACTTTTTCTTTGTTTTTTGACGAATGGTCAGCTCAAACAGAGTGTCATCATGGAATTCGTAGTCCCATGCTTCTAAAATATCAAAGTTTGTTATTACTTATTATATTTCCCAAAATATAATTCTGAGACTTAACATTTAACATAATAAAAATGTCGGTGCTTGGGCCTACAATTTTCCTTTCGATTATTTTTTTCAATTAAAAAATTATTTTAGAGAATATTCAATTAAAACTAGCACATTAAATCATTAAATGAAGATGTAATACCTTTGTACGAGATCCTCTAAAAAACTCTCTGCAGTTTCTTCTAATGTTCTGTTATCTTCTTGTGGTATGAATCCCTCTGCAATCCACATTCGAAGTAATGATTTGGCATCAATATCATAGTCTTCAGGAAATGCGGAAAAGTACATAAAACATGATTTTAGAGCAAATGGCAGGTCCTCGTAGCTGGTGCCTATGATCTCGCTACAATTTTTTCCTTCAACATGCCAATTCATTGTCCTGAACACGCTACTCCAAACAGCATGGTTGCGGGGCTTCTTTGATAAGAAACCACCTAAAACCACCAATGCGAGAGGAAGCCCACCACACTTGTCGACAAATTGACCTATGATATCAGAAAGATCATCAAAAGAACTTTTTTTTGGATCATGATTTGGAAAAACTGTTTTTAACAAAAGCTCTTGGCTTAACTTCTTAGTTAAGCACTCAAGCATGTATGGTTCACTGTTGGGATCCATGCCCTTAGGAACATCAGCGATTCTAGTGGTCACCAGGACTCTACTCCCATTGTTTTTATCTGGGAATACTGCACCAATTTGAGTCCATAGATCAGATGTCCAGACATCATCTAGGACTATGAGGTACTTTTTGCCTCCAAGAGATTTGTGAATCTTTGCAAGAATCACTTCTGTTTCATTTGGCTGCTCATCAAGATTAAGTTGTCGCGCTATTTTCTTCGAAACATCAATTACTTCAAACTTTTCAGAAATAGCTACCCAGATGCGAACTTCAAATTGTTCTACGACATTACCACTGTGAAAATAAAATATTACATTGGAGATTAGTATAACCAAAATACAAATACGAAGACTAGATAAAAATATATAAGTGAATATGGAAAAGTGGATAAATAGAAAATTATGATTTTCGTGCCAATCTATTGGGTTTGGGTTGGGCCATTAGACTGGGGATGCGTATGCAACAGGGGGAGCAGAACTCTGAACGGTTTTCTACTTTTTCTCTTTTTCTATTTTCTTTCGTTCTTATCACAACGCTGAAAAAAAGCTATTGACGGGGTTTATACTGAAATACTTGAGCCTTGCGCAATGTAAAAAAAAAAAAAAACCATGTAAAAGTGCGAATTAATTCAGATATGCACGTAAGCATATATGTACATAATTAACATCAATTTAACAAACTCAATATAATATATTAAACTGGATTATATATGAAATATATTAATTTTAGATGTTTTTTACGCAAACCTCAAAATTATATTAATTTTACATCCACTTTTTTTTACGCAAACCTCACAAGTATGTTAACCAGGATAAATTTATCAACGATATTATGCATTTTATTATTTAAAATTAAGCATTAAGTACCAAATTAACTGACCGGAGTGTTTGACACTGGTTCCATAGTTTGGAAGGTGATTATCAAATTTAAAGTTCAGGAGCCAATGCAACAAGTCAAAAGTTTATGTGCCTCGTATGACATGCATTACTTCATTCTAGAATTAATAAAATTAGTTAATGTGATCACGGGCGGAACTAGAAAATTTTGATATGGATGACTGCAAATTAAAATGTACAATTGTCGCAAGTAAGATTTTAACTAAGTCCTCTTAATTATAAAATAGAACTTTAACCACAAAGCTACAACTAAACATTTAATATTTATTGAGGGTTGCTAAACTATATAAAAAGTTTTAAAAAGATAAAATTCAATTAAATTTCTATATGCATAATTAAAATTTTAAAATTATAGAAATGATTTAACCATCTTTGACTAGGCCTTAGATCCGCTCCTTTCTTGTTAATGTCCAAATCATTCACTGTTCTACCTATAAAGTATGATACCTATACTCTTCTTGTGGTGAACATGAAACATATATCTCTCGTAAATATGTATCTTGAATTTGATATAGCACTTTATTAAAATTCATCACAAATTAAGAAATATTACGACCAAAGCTGATATTTTTCTTATAAAATACAAGATAATTATACATTAAGACAAATATATTAACCGTGTTTTCCATTTTAATTATCTAAACTAAAGTATGTAAGAGTAGTCTTTCCGAAATTAGTGATAAATTTTAAAATATGGAGAAATTAAAGGTTAATTTGAATCAATTGATAGTAAATTACAGAATTTTGAAAATAAAAAACTAGTACATACCAATTGTACACTTTTTGTGCAAGGGTAGTCTTTCCAAGTCCACCGATCCCGCAAATTGAGACCACAGAACGTCTCTTGATGGTCTCATCAAGCAACTCCTTGACAATGTAATCCTGGTCTGCCTTGAAGCCAACAATATCGGGATCAATATCAGGTATTATCAGTGGCCTGACGGGTAGTTTGATATCTCCACTGCCCTCGCCTAAATTATTTATTCCATATCTGACTCTGCTCTCTTCGATATCTTTCATCCTTTTTTGGATTTGGTTTATCTCATTTACAAGGTTGTGTACAACTACTAGAGTTTCGGTTTTTCTTAGCTTGTTTGTTATGATCGCCGTCATGCCTGATTTTTGTGGATTTTCTGGGATATCCATGAGAAAGGTGTCTATGACATCTTCTATAGAATGGGCAATATCTCTGACCTCCTTCACCCAATGTTTCTGCCTTTCGTCTGTGATCTGCTTCCTGTCAGCATCTTTGAGAAAAGCCTGAATCCATTGGAGTTCATGGCTTACTTTCTCAACTTGCTCATTCACACTGTATAAGTGTAAAACCTCCTTAACTGCAGCATCAGCCAGCTTGCGGAGCACCAAATTTACAATGGTCTCAGCCATCTAGTTGAATTCTCTGTTGTATATGTCAGCTGAAACGAGCGAGCGATTTATATAAGAAATTTGAGGGTGGATATATATTTTGGGTGGTAGCTGGACGAACTGTTTTGGGAATAATTTATAAATCACAAAACCATGCAATAATTCTCAACAGAATTAGATGCAGTTGAGAACCCAAAAGCAATAATTTATAAATCTAAGAAACAAGATGAGATGAATTAGTTACCACAATGGTAGCAGATGATAGAAATTAAAAACCACTAATCAAATCAGCACAGAATGAAATCCAAGATGTTCATCCTTCGTTGATATTTTAGCATGCAGGATTCCCCGACCTAAACATACTTTGTCCTAACTAAGACTCTCAAATCCAATCGATAGTGGTGCCTTATCCGGAGAGAAGACGAGCGCCGAGCCGAGACTGTCTGTAACGTCCAAGATGTAACAAAGCAACAGAGATCGCAAATTGAACACAAACAAGAAATAAATATAACTAGTTAGAGCTCTCAAATTTTCTCAATAATTTTCTAATCTAACTAGTTTCCCTTACTATCTATTTATAGGTGAAACCCAAGAGAGAAGAATCATTTTAATTCATTACTACACATCTCCAGTTAGTGCGGTGGTAGTTGTAAAGCTTGGTGTTGCGTGCGAGAATATGGAAAAGTATGTGAGAAAGTAGCGGTGTTTATTGGGTCCGGTTTAGTCGGTTTTGAACCGAACCAAATTAGTTTGAATCAAACGATTTGGTTTTTTCTGGTTTAATGCATGGTTCGGTTTGATTTGTTTTCTAAAACATAATTACAACTTTGGTTTGATTCGGTTTGAAAATTTTCAAAAGCAAAATAACCAAACCGGCAGAACTTTTATATATTATGAATTTGGTCCAGACTGTCCTGAGTTATTCTTAATAGCCCGATTTATTTTTTAGTCAATTACTTTAAATATTTATGTTTATTTCTTGATATGCCCGTTTACTTTTTAATATACTTTGGTTTATTACAAAACAATTGCTTTAAATAAAAAATAATATATTTCAGTTTGAATTGAACAAATCAAAATAAAACTTTAGTTCAGTTCGGTTCTATTTTTGAAAAAAAATTGTAACCTTAATTTGCCTAATTTGGTTCGATTTTGACATAACGAAACCGATCAACACCCTATGAGAGAGGACAATAATACATGCAAGAATCTCGAAAAGGAGACACTAATAAGTGGGAAGGGAATAACTATCACTTTACATTTTACACTTTACAGCACATGCAGCGGATAACTATTATTTAAAATAATAGGCCTTAATGTTCTACGCACATACTTCGCTTTACTAAAAATGATTTTAAATTACTTTATAGCTAGTACCGTTTTTATTGTGGCTGTTGTTTTATAGTAAAATATACAGCAATAACAAAATAAGTTCCCTTATTCTTGATAATTGCATAGTTAAACATGACAACTACTTGAACAAATTAATATTTTTCAATTGACCAAATGTTTTTATAAGGATCAAATATAAACTTTTTAGTAAAAATACTTTTTCTCCATTTTTTATAAAGTGAGTTAAAACTTTCTACTTTAGTTAAAAACGTGTTAATTATTTGTGTAAAAGAAGTTGCCTAATGAAATTGTATTAAAATTGGAAATATCCGTGCCATAATCCAATTAAAAAATATTTTTAAAAATAATAATAGTTGGTCCACAATACCCAAAATATCCGACCCAATATAATACCTATTTTCCTCAGCAGGTAGTAGCCTGTTCATTTTCTCCCTTTATCTAATCATTTTATATAGCAACAATGGACCACTGCTTGCTATAGTACCCTATGGAGTTTCTTAGCATCCTATAGGGTCTTAAACTTGTTGAACAAGTGCTTATTTATAAAGTTTAAAACCACTTTCTTAGTCCTCATTTTGCTCACTTTTTTTAAGCTTGTTCAAAATTTTAAGTACTCTTGACTCTACATGACTTAAGCAATTTCCTTTGAAAAATGGAGAGGAAAGAGGTCGGAATATATAACTGAATAGGAAAGAAGCAACCATTTAGAGTTAATTAGATTTCTGAAAACAAACTGACTATCACAGAAGTAGGGGTGCAAACGGATCGGATACGTAGCCATGGTCTAGGTTGGTTCCACATATGCATGGTTGGAGCGATTACCTTCCCTATTATTTTATTAATAGAAAAATATAAAGGAAAAGTTAACAAAATTAGAAAAACAAATCTATGAAAATCATTATAGTTTATAATAATATCCAGTCAAATTCTACATTATCCTGAGCTCATTCCATAAAAAAATTGCTACAGTTTGTAATCATACTGTAGCAATTTGTTTTTTTTTTTTCATTTTCATATATGTTAAAATCAAACATTGATACTTTATGTTTAAGTTTGCATTTTCATATGAATCCGAAATAAAAATTGATATTAAAATGAGATTGAAATTATAAAGTAAATTAATAGATTAGTTATTTGTTATATACATAGTCTATAAAACAAATATTATTCACAAATTGTTCAAATTTTATGCTATGATACATATATTTTATAAACACTATATATAAATCATATATGTAATACTCATAATTTTTTATTTAATTTTTTTAACATATATGAAAATGAAACCCAAAAAAAAAAAAAAAATTCTACAGTGTGGACGTTATGGACTTATGGTGGATAACGTCCATACTGAAACAATTTTTTTTGTTTATGGAACTGGACTGAGGATAAGGTGGGAATTTGACTGGACGTTATGGTTTTCTTAGATTTGAAATTTTAAATCTAAAAAAACCGTTTCAGGCACCTCCAATTCTTTCAGTCTGATCCTTTTCTTTTAAAAGAAAAAAAGCTGAAAACCCAGTTCATTATTGAAATAGTTAATTACAGTCACCAAAAGATCACCACCAAAGAAGACATCTTCCTGGTAATTGTTTGTACCAAAAGACAAACTTTCAACCTCTTTTGTACTGCTGTTCCACTAGATTCTCCTCAGAGCATGTCTCTTTATGTGCATATACCTAATTATGGAAGACTGCATATTTTTAATTTAAAAAATAAATTGAAATACAAGAATGGTTCTAACTTAATAGAAAAAAAGTGGGAGAGAGAAATGATACACCAATAGAGAGAGAGGGAGTCTTAGCTAGGTAGTCACTACCAACTAAGGATTTTAAAAAAAAAAGAGAGACTTAATTGTATGTGCGCCACAAGTTTTGGCAAGTGAAAGAATAATGTGTTCAGGTTTGCCATGTCTCACTCGCAGTTCTAGACCTTTACTCACTAGTAGAAAATGTACAAATAGAAGCATTTCATAGGGATCGGATGTATCAAATATGATAAACTAATAGCTTTTAGGATCGGACAAATTTAAAAATCATCCTTAAAAATCACTATCAAGATCGGTCATCTATAAAGAACCGATATTTCTGATATGGTTTGGACTATCACGATCAGCCATTTACTATTGACCGATCTTAATGTTGCGTAATTTGGGTCAGCTCTTTATTTTGGACCGATCTTAATGGGAGAGACCACTCCCTCTTGCGTCGACGCATTACCAGGCGTGCAAGGGGTTGATTTCTACATGGACCTCCTTGAAGATTAGGTACTGTTGTTGTTGTCTAGTACGTACTGGTACAGTTTTTATATGATGGACAGGAATTGTTACCAAAGTCTACTGTAAGACTTGGTATAGTTTTTGTACCTAATGTTCCTTAAAACTTGACATAATTTTTAAACAAATTTCAGATAACAACAATGGATGACGTGTTTCTATTATTTCTGCCCCTGGCACACAGTCTTGACTGAGTGCTTGAAGAATACTTTTTCCACAAGGGCGTTTCTAGATCTGTTGGCTATCACCAAGGGGTACTTTGCAATTTTACATCTCTTTTTGTATTCCTATAATTACTATTCAATCTCATGCTTATGTAAAAGTGGTGCTTGATATGAACATTTTACTTATAGGGACTGAGTTGTAATTGTGTATCCGATATGTTAATGAGTTTGAACCCGATTAACTATTTGAATCCGATTAGTACCCTACTCTGACATAAATTCTGGATCCGCCCCTGCTCACTGGTACAGGAAATAAATTTAAAGATACAAACTCAACCCAAATATCGCTCTCTGAATTTCACCAAGGTGGAATAAAATTTTAATTTCTTAAAACTGGTCCATTTGCTCAAAAAGATAATTGTTTGATTCAGATTTTTGTACATCACAAGCAAACAAAACTAAGAGAGTTCAGCTTCTTACCCGAAATTGCTCCAATTAGCTTGTGACGAGAGTCGATCGGTATCAAATTAGCAGTGGTTGAGCTTTGCTTGCCTTTGTTTCCTCCAGCCTCGTCTATCAATCAACTTTGAAGGAGGGGAAATGCGTGCGACCAGGATTGAGCAACAAGCTAGAGGGGAAGAAGACGACTGGGAGTAAGGCTCACAACTTAGAAGCACAGTGAGATGGAAGACAGTAATAAGAGAATGCAGAGAGGGCAATAAATTTCTTAAATTTTGTTATGTAACTTGTTGTTTTCTTGTTGGTCAGGAATATATAAGTTATTAAGGTCTATGGCTGTATGAGATGCAAGGTGGGGCAATAAATACTCTGTGGCCCTATGCAGAGATGCAATCACGCATGTGTATCGTTCTTTTAAGATTATGAATATTCTCGTATACCATACTTCTGTCGTATTTGTGCTACTTGGTTAGAATATATATGTCTTGTGGATTCTCTAAAAGCTAAGATTTCAATTTTGTTTGACTTGATTATTTTATATTAAGTTGTCTAAAATGGTTAGGAGACGGATTCAACTCTGTTATCATTGCAAAATAAATCAATAATTTTGTAACATATGAATTTATCTATTTGATTCAAATTAATCACATAAGAGCCACTCTGATCTTTAATAAAAAAAATCAAAAAGAGTAAATTCAAATTAGATGACAAATTTGGCCAATAATTGTTGCAATTATTCAGTCAACTATAAAGTAATAGCTTCATTTTTGCAAGTATGGAACGTAATAATTAGAAAAGAATATAAATACTACATCAAAGCCTTGAAACGCACATATACGAACTACTCATTGGCCAGTCCATTATAACTGCACCATTGAATAGTCAGTCAAAATATGACCCAGTTTGGTTTGAAGAGATTATTCATAGAAATTTTTTAAAAATAAGAAAGAAAAATAAAAAGAGTATCTCACTTGTTACATTCATAAAAAGATCGGAGACATTGATTCCAATTCAAAGTTTGAATGGAAATCAATAATAACGGTCCAAAAAATTTGATTTTATACTTCTCCATTTCAAGACACACTGCTATATTATTGATTCTGATCCAAAGTCTCTGATCTATCTATGAATATGTAACAACTAGGATAATCTTTTTATTTATTATTTTTATTTTTTTCATATTTTCTATAAATAAAAAATTCTCTGGTTTGAATGCCCGATCCTGTTAGACATCACATGTGGAGTTCTGGCACCAACAAGTATAAAGTTCTGCCAAGAAAAAAAGAACATGCAGTCGCCAACTACCACCAGCCAGCTGCTCGTTTGTATTTAATTAATTCATTAGTCTCTCTGTTTTTTTTTTTTTTTTTTTTTTTTTTTTTTTTTTTTTTTGAGAAAAATTCATCAGTCAAGTTCACATCATATCTGTACCCCGATGCTCATGTGTACTAAACAACAATTAATATATAGTCACATAGTCACGTGAACACAGAACACACAAGGGACGCTAGGGACACCAGCCTTGTATTTAATTAATTGATTAGTCAAGTTCACATCACATATCTGTACCCTGATGCTCATTGTGTACTAAACAACAATTAATATATAGTCACATGAACACAGAACACAAATTATTGGATCTTCACGGATTCTAAAACATTGGTAGCAGCCCAGCATTACACAAAAGAATCATAGAGGAGGTGCCTTCCTGCTGGCAAGCGATGCAAATAGTTGCGTGAAGTTTGAATTTGATCCAACAAGCATGGTCTGAAAACTCGGCCGAGTCTGAAACCATCAAGTCTGATCTGAGTTTTACTCGAGTCTTGCGTCCATGCGGTTTTATCATCAAAACTCGGTTGAATAGTGTCAAAGATAATAATCAGGGTTCTAAATAGCTAGCTATAGCTTTTCCGGACCATAAACGCTAAGCTATGAGATAAAATTGCGCTAACTCAGCTACGACCGCTATAGCTATAATAGCTGACTGCTATTACCGCTATATGAGACCTGCTATAGCTACCGCTATGCTACATGATTTTTTTTTTTGCAATTTATATAGACTTCTGTACTTTTATTCTTATTTCTAATGCTACATGGTCTTCTACGATAAGTATACTAAATCAAACTATATGCTTCTATTTTTATTTGTGATTTATTCTATCATTCTATATCGAGAAATATTCAAATACTAATTCTTCATTTTTATTACTCTTTTTATAGTATTCATTTGTAAAATTATTATCGTTCGTTTCAATTGAAAGCTGATTTTGATTATTATTATAATTATAAAATATTTAAATATGTATATTGACTTCATTTACCTTATAAAATTAATTGCTCTTTGTCTATTATAATATGTAATACCATGAAGTATAAACTATTAAATAATGTTACTTTAAAAGGTATAGACTTAGATTAGTTGTCATTTAGTTGTTACATCAATTCTCTAATATTGATTATGTTGATAATTAGTAGAAATATAGAATATAAAGTTTGAAAAAGGAAAATCGCTATGTGTGATAGCTTCCGCTATAGCTACGCTATTCGTAATAGCTTTTTTTTTTGGTCTCCCCGCTATGCCGCTATAATCGCTATTTAGAACCTTGATAATAATAGAACTTTCAAAAAACAATAAAACAATTCAAGAACACAAGACTCCGATGAATCTCCCTTTCCTCCCTTATTTTTTATTTTTTTGCTTTCTTGATTGAATTACACGGCTCTTATATGTCTATTTATCAATTCAAAAATATTTTGTATATCATGCTAAATATGAAAACCAATCCTTAGAATTAATAACAAATAATCAAATACTATCTATTACCTATTTTACTAGATATGATTGATATCCTTCAATTTATTATTTCCTTTTTTTGAGTAGATATAGATCTTCTAGATGATTCGGCTTGATCCCCAAGTTATGCTGGAATCGAGTGTAATCTTAACAAACAGTTTGTGACTTGGCCGAGTTATCCAATTTTCAAGCCGAGTTAGACCGAGTAAAGCCCGAGTCAGGCCTAGTCCTTTGGTTATTTTACGTTTTTCCTGACAATTCTTGATCTATGACGTCAAATCACAAAAAAAAAAAAAATCAAATTATGCAAATAGAATTTGAACTAGAGAAAAAACTTAACACATACATTGTCAAGATAATCCTGCACTAAATTTATATTGCCAATGTAATCTTATTTTTCTATGCATAAATTATAGGCGTGTTCTATTTGTAATCTTATAATATATTATATAATTACTGAATTATTTGAGTATATTTTTTGTCTATATAGTTTTCATACAAATTAATTTTTTTTTTTACAAATATTTTCCTATATTTTGATTACAAAACAAGTTTCTGCCAAAAAAATTCAAGTTTCCAATCCGATTCTGACTTATTCATCCGATTCCAATTCGATGATCAACTATCCGATTTAGATTTTGATTCAGATTCTGAATTTCAGAACTATGCCAACAAGCTCAACCAAGAATCCGGAAGAAATTTCATACAACCAATATGAGGATTGGACAAGATTCACTATGCAACATTCACTTAATAAACAATATAAAATGGTTTTACCCTAATTTAATAATATTTACAAAGTTTATATACAGGACCAGCAAAATTAGGGGATTCACTATTCAACATTCACTTAATAAACAATATAAAATTGTTTTACCCTAATTTAATAATATTTACAAAGTTTGTATACAGGACCAGCAAAAAGTTCCTATTTTTTTTTAAATGTAGAATAATCTACACATATTAAAAATGAATCCTATAGTTAGATATATATCATTCAATTCTTCACAAAACAAAATATATTGAGTGAGTCTATGGTACTATGCATATCACGGGTTGGTCCGTGCTATGGCTCAATATTCGAGTTTTCAAAATCCTTATGGTCTATCCGAACTGTTCATCTTGTTCTCCATATTAATATGTGTTTGGAGACCAAATTTTATATTTTTTGAAATTTTTGTACTATTTTTTTAGATATTTAGAAAATCACTTGATCTAAAAATTCTGGACCATCCAAAAACAGTGATTTTCAATAAATCTAAAAAAATAGTAAAAAAAATTCAAAAAATATAAAATTTGGTCTCCAAACAGTGACTTTATATGCAGTTAACATGTATAGTCACCAAGACAATTACGTATAATAAATGCATTGAAAGCTATGAAGCAAGGAACAGCTCTTTGATTTATAATGACATAATGCTAAAACATCTCTCGCTTCCTTTACTTTTGTGCTTCTATATTATTTACTATTTTAATTTGCTATTCTCTTATAATTCTTTTATTTTCCAATGTGTAATCACTCTGTTCCTTTATGCAATGTGCAAAACATCACTCTGTTCCTTTATCAGATGTATAATCAATGTAAAGGAACGACAATCAGAGATCAAATTTGAAATTTTAGGGGCCAATATATATATATATATTGGCCAGTGATCGAAGGAATAATATCTTCAGGTTTGTCATGTCTCACTAGCAGGTGTAGACCTTTTACTTAATAGATTCTTTTGAAGATCACTAAGACATTCTATCAAAAACTTGGCTCTCAATGCTTTCATTTAACCCAAAACTATTTTAACCCTAAACCCTTTAACAGTAACTGGGTCCACCCCGCAGTGACTCTGGGGGCAGGAATTTCCTACCCACCGGTGGGCAGGAAATCTGATTCCGTAATTGAATTAAGTGTGTTTGGGGGAGAGAAAGAGAGAGAGAGAGAAGAGACGGGAAGCAGACGTGGCATTATATTGCTGTTTATCTTTAGACCACGTGTGCAGAAAATAGTGTGGTGCGTGGCACTTTTTAGACCAATGAAGCATCAAGTCCCTAATGCGCTTTGACCTTTGACTCTTTTTAAATTTTGAACCATCGAGAGACTAATTCATATCTTCTAAGGTAACATTTTGTTACATCTGACTGTTAGATCAGAATCCGGATTATGATCGGACGGTGTGGATCTAAACAGATATATCTTGTTAATTAGCTATAGGACATGGATTCCGATTGAGACTATGCATGGTATGCTATGTACAGAGCAGATCGGTTAATTGATATTATTGTCAAATTTAACAATATGACTGCAAATTATATATATTTTTTTAATAATGTCACATTCTATCTGATGTATTATTTTATTAAGGAACCTATAAAATATTTGATATATTTTTTATGTCGCATTCTATCTGATGTATTTCATTCCATTTAAAAATGAAATTCCTTCTCAAATAAATAGTTTCATTTTTAAGATAAAATTCAAAATATAGTACAAAAGGCAAAATGAGAAGCGGATTTTATGTTCATTCTTGTTATTTCCTTGAGATTTTAACAATCTTAGTTATTTTCTCAATTTCGTTCCCAAAAAAAAATATATATTAACAAAAAGATAAAAAGTTTCATAATATAAATGGCGCAATTCCATGTATCTCTTAGCTCAGTTAGCAGCTTTTTAAAGAAACTTAATTAAAGAAATACTTGTTTGACCACGACTACAATGATCTACAATTAGATACCTTGAATGTTGTCCAATATTATTTTAGTGGGATTTTATTGGTCCAGTAAAAGAACGAGAAATTACTGAGAAAAAAGGAATAAAAATATTCAATCGAAATCTCAGATTCAATTTCAATAGATACATGATAGTAAAATAATTATACAAAGCGCACATACAATAAAAGAAAAAAAGAGAGAAGACAATGACAAATACTAAATAGAAAGAGTAAAATATGCACTGGACGAGTCCGTGGCTCTAATGTTAGAGAACGTTTGACTTGTCAGAACATGCTTCAAGCTGGTGTGATTGTAGGAGGATGGGACAAGTATGAAGGAGGCCAGATTTATTCTGTACCTCTTGGTGGTACCATTTTAAGGCAACCCTTTTCCATTGAATGTATAGTGGCACCATTTTTGTCAATTCTTTTATATTTTCTCAGAGTGTTTAATTCATGTGCATGTGCCATACTTCTTAGATGTGAATATGTGATACAATGACAGGTTCAGGTTCAAGCTATTTGCATGGTTTTTTTGATCAAGCGTGGAAGGGATGACTCACGAAGAAGCAGAGGCATGAAATGAAATACACTTTTACATTTTACTAGTGTTTTTTTTAAGCCTTTTTATTTCAATTTTATTAAGAAATTAATGATCTGTCTTGTTTTTTCTCATTTGTCTTGAAACAAAAGCAACTGGTGATAAAAGCGGCATCTCTGACCATGGTCCGTGATGGTGCAAGTGGAGGTGTTGTCCGTACTGTTACTGTAAGTCTTTTTTTGTGTGCTTTTGTGCACCCTCATGTCAGTAATCATGGGGTCCATTCGGCAAGAGTGAAATAGAGGAATATAGTGGAAAAGAGGTGCTATTTCCGCTAAACAAGAAAAGAAGTGATTGGAATTGAGGAATTGAGAAAAGTAAATTGGATTTGTACTTTTGCAGTCAACCTCCTGTTTTTTACATTTTAGTCCCTCTATTCCTCTATGAGTCAATTCCATATTCCATGGAAAAGGTGGAATAGAGGAATTAGCTCCTTCCAAGAGATGGATTTGACCCGTTTAACAATACTCTTCCACTCTTTCATCATTAACCTAACATGACGGAATAGTGAGGAATTGAAGCTTATTTCAAATTCCACTCTTCCGCACTTCTCCTCTTTCAATGGTTTGCCGAATGGGCCCCATGCAATTAGGGTTTTAGACATGAAAAATAATCAATAGCTGCAATGTAAAATTTTGTTTATTGCAGATTAATGCTGAAGGTGTGACGAGAAAATTCTACGGAGGGGATACATTGCCTCTATGGCATGATGAACTGGAGCCCACAAACTCCTTGCTTGATATCCTCTCTTCTTCGGTACCCGAGCCCATGAGTACTTGATCGAAATTTCTCTCATGTGTAAGGATAATTATGTGCATTTTTTTTTCTCAGTTCAATGCTTGGATTTTTCTCATGTGTAGTAAATTACATGGATTGAACTTTCTAAACCAAGATTTTATGACAGTGATGTAGAATTTGTTCTTATTATCTTTTTAAGCCTCTTGTATTTTTACTATTTAGCATTTGTGGTTTGGTAGTTTAGGTATGGGTTAACAGTTCTGGTAATCTAGTTTGTCAGGGATTTGTGCTGATTGGTACCTGGGAATGGAAATTCTAATCTTTACTCAACAATTCTAAACAAATTAATAAATGAACTTTTTTAGCAGATATTTTCAGCTTCACATAGTCAATTTGAAGTACTCAACATGTTCTCCATATTAAAATTCGATTTTTAAAAATTACTGTTTTTCAAATTCTATATTTTGTAACATTTTTTACTATTTGAATTTTAAAATTGCAAAAACAAATTGGTAGACTGGTAGTATGAAAAAAGGCTTTGGTTGTACATCCACTATGACATGAACAAAGTATATATATATATAGATAGAGAGAGGGGTTGGCTACTGTACTTACATAATCATATGAGGGCATGTGTTTATAAGTTATTTTTGCGTTTTCTATGTCAAAATGGTCAATCTGAAGCGTTCAACATGTTCTCCATATTAATATATGTTCGGAAATGAAATTTTTACATGTTTTTAAATTTTTTTACTTTTTTTCGGAATTTTTCAAAACAGTGTTTTTAGAAAGAAATTTGACATTTTTTTAGATTTTTTTACCATATTAAAACACTGTTTTGAAAAATTCTTATAAAATAGTGAAAGTTCAAAAAAATGTAAAATTTCGTTTCCAAACCCGTATTAATATTGAAAACATGTTGAGCGCTTCAGATTGACAATTTGAAAATTAAAAAAGCAAAAATAACTTATACGCATATGCCCTCATATGCTTATACAAGTAGAGTAGCCAACCTCTATATGTATATACATAATAAAAGATATTCTAGAAATTGTAAATTTAATTTTTTAATATATTTTCATATGAAAATCATATTCAACGATTTAAATTAATTGTTTAGAATATAAATCATATAAATAATACCATAGTCTCACTCCGACTAAATTATAACAAATCATAAATCCTATGGTAAAATACTTTGCTATTTTACAAAAATAATTTTATTTGGGTCCCAACAAATAAATAGTACCTTCTTGCCATTAAAACAAAAAAGAAGGTACACGACGCTCATGTTTTTATAGTTTGGAATCCAAAATTTTAATTTTGCTATTGGTATTTACATTTAAATATTCTGATAGTATTCTGAAAGGACCTTACTGTATATAGAAAAATTGAAGTTCATCTTTATTTGAGGAGGGTTCTAATGTCTCATATTTTTCATATCTCATCATACCTCATATTTTATATCTTCGTTTTCAAAGTCTAAATTGTCAATCCGAACCATTCAATATAATATTTATACTAAAATATGCATGGAGATCAAATTTTATAATTTTTGGAATTTATTTATTATTTTTTAAGATAGGTACAAAATCACTGTTTTTGAACCGTTAAAAAAACAGTGATTTTTTACCCATCTTAAAAAATAGTAAAAAATTTTCAAAAATTATAAAAGTTCATCCCTAACCATATTGGCAAAGAGCATGGTGCTATGTTCTCTTCCTCCTTGCTATGATAGATATGTAGCATATCTAAGGAAGATGGAGATAAGTCTAGCAGATCTTTATGAAATGCTCAAAGATGTAGAGGTTGACATGAAGTCATTGTCAACTAGGAAGAAAAAGAAAATGACAAGAAAGGCGAAAAAGAGAAAGGCAAGAAAAGAAAGAAAGAAAAGGGCAATGAAATTTGTAATGGGCTGAATGTATTTCACTTTCTATATTTTAGAAACATATCTATGTAACTATTTAAATGTTTGATTTACAATGAAACAGTGTTTGTTTGTTAGTCAGAGATAATGTGTTCTATCAATCATCCAATGGTTGAATGATCTTTATTTTAGAAAGCGCCCATGTACAAATTATATCAAGACCAATCATTAGAGTTGGACTCTGAAATGGCATAACAACTTCGGTCATATTAATAAGAAATGCATTAAAAATTGCTTAAACAATAATATTTTGGTCAATTTGATTTAGAATCAATTGATACATACAAATCTTATTGGCAAAGTATAACTAAAATATCTTTTATCCAGAAGGATGAAAATGATGAATGTCTTATTATATATACAAAGGTAATGTATATATATATTTAAATAAGCAATAAATGCCATAAAATGATTTCAATACTTCATAATTTACTAATAATTTTAGTAAATATGGTTATTTGTATTCAATACAGCATAAGCAATAATTCTTTCAGAGGCTCAAAGAATTTGAGAATGAAGTTAACAATCAATGATTTGGAATATTAAGGTCTTGAGATCTAGTCGAAGTAATAAATACTTGAAAGGGTGTGTAATTGTGATACAATACAACTCATTTCTTCAAGAAGAAGATTTGAACTTTGTTAGACATAGTTCAATCAAGTATAGGTTAAGCTGACTTTTATATATCCTTACAGGATATACTTTTCAACCGTAGTTTTTTTCTAAAATAATTCAATCAAAGGAAATAGAATTGATACCATATGGGATATGGAATGAGAAATATTCTAATATATTTATCTAAGATTTATGGATGTAAAGCTTATAGATTAAATGATTAATATCTGATAAGTTTACACCTAAATTAGATATATATTTCTTTGTTGGATATCCTAAATAAACCAAGGAATGATGAAAATTGATACATGCAAATCTTAATTAATTAGTAGAGATTGGTCATTGGTGTTGTGTGTTGAGATGCATGCATTCATTCATTTATTTAATTTTGTCAGTCTTGTCGAGTTTTGATCGACTTTATCGGCACTCGTATTAAAAAAGCAAATCTCGAGGTGCATATATTAATTCATTTGTTTAATTTTGCCGAATTCAAATATGTTCATTTTCTTGAGGAAATGAGCACTCTCCTATTTTTCCATCCGAACTGTTCAAAATTAATCATACGGATTCAATTACTTTTTTTCTTTTATATTAATATAATCTATTAAAACGAATAAGATGTAATGGAAGCCATATAATCAATTTTGAACGGTTCAAATGAAAGAATAGGAGGGTGCTATTAAGAAAAGGAGCAGATTTGAATCCCAATTTTGCCGTTCAAATCGAGTTCAAATCACCCGTATTAAAAAAAACAAATATCGAGGTGTGTATTCTTTCATTTATCTAAAAAGAAATGTAGATATATGTCCATTAATTAATATTATAACTTCTTAAAATATAATTTTCTCCATTCAAAATTAAAAATAAACTATTTTCTCATCCAAACATTATCTAGTTATTAATATACCGATTCTTAATTTTTTTTCCATAAAAAATATAGACTAATATTCATAAAATATTTCACAGACAATTTTACCCTTCAGAATTCTTTTCTCAAAGATCAAACCGTTCTTTGATTGAATAGTTAGGATTTGATCTCCAATGCCCACCAGCATCTCACGTGGATATCAAACGAAGCACTCCCACTCCTCTGCACTAACAAGTATTTTTCACCGTTCTCTATTGTATATCAAGTCAAGCAAGTTTATTGAAGATCGGCCGGTACCTATCCTTTGGTCCCAATCTTAGCTTCTTTGGGTTCGATTTGTTCACGAGTGAATTTATTGGCCCTACGTCGTCTTCTTCTTTGTTTTTTCTTAAGTTCTAACTAAAATTGATATGCTTTAATACTTTAACATCTAGTGCTTCTCCAGTATTGTTTATGTTTTTCCGTTCAGAGCAAAGTGCCAATATAATTTTCATGAAAAGAGCCTAGGTTCACGATACTAACAAACACAGTATATGTCATTATTTACAAACATGTCCTTATAACATTCATTTTATTAGATTCCAATGTAACAAGTGTTGCATTCTCTATTCAAATTGGCTCTATTAATTAACCGTTCTAATGACATTACCAAAGGACATATCAAACTGAGAAAACAGCAGGAAGGAAGGCAATACATAGAACATGCAATTAAATGATAAATACGTCGAAATTCGTATGGAAGAAGATTATTACTTCCTCCTGATCAAAACCTCTGCTATCTAGTTCCTATTCTTCTTTGATGGCAAGTTCGGTCGGTGTACATTACCGCGACAGATTGTGAAGTGATGAAGACAATCTTGTAAAATCCTCAAGCTAGTTCCATATATATCAAATCTCATTATCTGTGTGAATAAAAGTGTCTTTCTCTAACAATGTCTTCGCGGATACTCATGCCGTTCAGAAATATGAACTCAAACGATTTATATTGGTATCTGGACAGTATCTTCGCGGATACTGATATGTTCGGAAATAACAATTTATATTGATGTACCTTTGGCAATAGTTATTTTTTATCTTAGCACATAGAAATACTTTTAGTATAAACAGCTGAGTGCAGATATGTGATATGAACTCGAACAAATCAACTTAATTAAACAAATAAAGTTAGTAGACCTCGAGATCTACCATTAAATACAAATAAGCAGCTTGCAGTGCGCCATGAAGTGTGAACTAAGTACAATATAATAAATAATGATCAACTGGAGCCTCATTATCTGGCGCGCATCGCGCATGCTGCATGACACATGGATATCATGACTGTAAGACTACTTTTTAAAATTTTATATATGCTGCACTATGTATAAATTTAAGAAAAATTATGCAACATTATTGAAAATTTTATATCCAAATATTTAGTTTTACGAAGTATGACCACTTTATTATGACAGTGTCTTTACGAAGTATGCAACACTCTGTATAACTTTGAGGAGATCTAAAATTACGTGGAATGATTTAGAAATATTTACAACACTCTGTATAACTGTGAGGGTGTTTTCGGCTTTACAAAGTCGGAATCCATTATGGCTAGAGAATACAAATATATAACATTTTTTTCATATGTAATTGCCCTTCAGTACTACAGAAAACGCGACTCTACACGGTCTGAAAATCTAATGACACCTGGTTACACGACCATGTCAGTGAGCGTTGTGTAGGAATAAGAGGGAACATTATACACAGTTTCTGAATCGTGTCTATATAGTACTAACATACAAGGATAAAAAAAATGAACCATGTCAGGTATAAAAAAAAAAAAAGGAGCTGAATAAGGTGATTTCTACACAATTAAGTCACCATGTACAATAACAAGGATTATATACACGACTTCTATAAAGCATCCGTGTTTGATTTGGCACCCATACACGTTTTCTTATTTAGAACTGTATTTGTTTTGATTTTTTTAAAGATTTATAATTTTCTAGCACCCATATTTGCTAGCCATTAAACATAGAGTATTACACATAGATAATTCAATAAGTATTTAACACAACATACAAATATCAATCATATATACTCATTCAACATTCATGAAATATATACAAGAGGATGGATCCAATTTACACCATTTTAGTGTGAGATATCTTAACACCATATGTTAATATGTTATTTGTGAGGTTTAAAAGTCCAAACAGTCGATCCTAATCATTCAACCTGATCTCCATATTAATTAAAATGTATTTGGAGACCAAAGTTTACATGTTTTGGATCTTTTTTAGTATTAATTAAGATGTGTACAAAATTGTTGTTTCCAAACAATTCTGCACCATTTGATAAAACAATGATTTTTAAAAATTCTATGAAGTCCAGAACTTTTTTTTCTACAATTTAATTAGAGAGTAATTAGAGCAGACTAACCAAGACGTGATAGTTTATAATGTCCTCTAGACGTTATAAACTATCACGTTTTTCGTAGATCTCAATTTTATGTTTTTTTTCTCCATTGTGAATATTTATTTATTTATTTTTCTATTAATAAAAATTTCGGTCAAAACCTCTGCTAGCTAGTTCCTATTCTTGTTTGATGACAAGTTCTGTCGGTGTACAGTCCCCGTACGTGCAGAGATGAAGACAATCTTGTCAAATTCACAAGCTAGTTTCATATATATAATATCATATCCTCACTATCTGTGAAGGTAAAAGTGTTTTTTTGTTAGTGGTATTATCATGAATATTTTTTGTCGGTAATACTGATATGGTTAAAAATAATAATTTATATTGGTATATATATTCTCAACAAATGTTATTTTCTATTCTGACAGATAATGAGATATATTTGTAGTATGAGTAGCTGAGTGCAAATATGTAATATGAACCCGAACGAATCAGCTTAATTAAACAAATGAAAGTTAGTAGACCTCGAGATCTGCCATTAAATACAAATAAGCAGCTGTCAGTGCGCCGTGAAGTGTGAACTAAGTACTATATAATAAATAATGATCAACTAGAGCCTCATTATCTGGCGTGCTGCTTGACACCTAGATATAGCCGAATTTTTTATTAATATCCAAGTTTAATATTAAATTTCAAAAAATACCCGCATGACCATCATTTTTCGAAATGTACCCTTTCCGGAAAAAAATTTTCCGGAAACAGCCCCTATTTCCAGAAAAAAAATTTCCGGAAACCGGCTAAATCCGGAAATTTTTTTCCGGAAATAGACGGAATTTCCGGAAATTTTTTTTCCGAAAATGCATTGAATTTAGTTTATAAATTCGCAGAGTGTCGTCGCTTTCACATCACCCGCTCTCTCACAGTAAGTTTTAATTTATTTATAATTTAAATTTAATTAATTTATTATTTATAATTTAATTTATTTATATTTTAAATTTAAGTAATTTATAATTTTAATTTCATTAATTTATAATTTTAATTTCATTTATTTATAATTTAAATTTAATTTATTTGTAATTTAAATTTATTTTATTTATAATTTAAATTTAGAAGTATTTAATTTGTAATTATTTAAATATGTAACTATTTAATTTGAAATTATTTAAATTCTGAATATTGTCATATTAATTGAAAAAAAAATGGTGCACAATAAATTTAAAAGTTTTATTAATTCTAAAATAATTTTATTAATTCTGAAATGATTTAGAATTGTTTTAGGAACTTTTTGCTTTTCGGATTCCTTACGGAGCTCTGACAGTCAGATCGACCGGTTTTCGATTGAGGTAATTTTATTTTCTTTATGTTATTTTTAATTTAATTTATAATTAATTACTTCATTCCAAAAAAAAATTTTATTTTTTATAATATTGTCCAGAAAATTTAGAATTGTTTACAACCTTCCAAAATGGTTTATAATAATTTAAAAAATTCCAATATAGTTTAGAATGTTGCCCTATTAATTTATGAAATTCCAAAATAGTGTAGAATAATTATTGAAAATTGTCTAGAATATTTTTACCAATGGCAACACAATTTTTAATTAATTATATGTTGTTATTTTTGAAATTGCCAGACCAATCGAAATTAAAAATGACAACTATTTGTGCGAAAATTTATACTGGAGGGGAAATCCAATATAATGATGACGGGGTCTATTACAGTACCCGAGCTAAATACTCATTACCGCTAACCGTGAACCACAATTTTGATTATCTTCAGAATGAGATTTATAAATTTGTTGGGTACAATGCTAGTCAAGCAAATCTGGAAATTCAAGCCAGGTTTAATATGTCCACTGATGGACAACGTGACTATCAATTAGTACCGGTAATGGACCAACAATCATTCGAAATGATTTTAGGAATTGTGTCGTCTTTTTCACAAAGGTTCAAGATTATGGAGTTATATGTAGAATTGGAACCGAACTGTACTAGTCAGATTCCTGAACCTCGATCCCGACCCAGTACCAGTCAGAATCCTGTGGAACCCGAGCCAAAACCAGTTAGATCCCGACCTACCACCGGTCGGTACTCTGTGGATGTAAGAATGAGAACCGGACCCAGTACCGGTAGCAACTCTATGGATCAACCAGTTATATCCCGACCTAGTAGCAGTCAGAATCATGTGGATCAAGACCTAATACCAGTTAGATCCCGACCTAGTACCAGTCGGCACTCTGTGGATATACCAATGAGATCCCGACCCAGTTCCAGTGCGGTCCGCAGACATGTACGCGATTATTCGCATGTACCTGTGGATGCAATTGATTCTGATAGTTTGGCGAGTGGAGATGAGATGCTCTCCGGTGAGTCGTCGGGTTCCGATGATGATATCGGACAGCCCAATTAGTCACAAGCACAGTCCCGTCAATCACAGTACCTGATTACTGGTCGGGAAAATATGACACATCCGGTTGACAGTTTTAATGACATATCCGGTTTTCAGCCTGCGGATGTCGATTTTTTCGGCAGCTCAAAAAAAATGACAGATAATCCATTGGCTAAAGGTGTATTTTATGAGTCGAAAACGGCTCTAAAGATAGCAATCAATGAGTTTCATCTTGAAAATAATTGTGAGTGCAGGGTTATTAGGAGCGAACCTAGATGTTACGAGGTGGGGTGCAGAGATGTTTTTTGTAAATTTAAGGTGTCCGCAAAGCAGAACGGTCTTTCAGAATCTTGGATTATTACCAAACAAGCACTTCCCCATATGTGTACAGTATCGGCAACACGTACTGATCATTGTCAGCTTACAGCAGAGATGGTTGCCCTTGCGATTGATAAGACCATTAGAAGGGACGTGTGCTCTTCTATAAATCATATTTGAGATATCGTCATGATGAAATATGATAAGATAACCCCCAAGTACAACAAATTATGGAGAGGTTGTGAGCTTGCTATTGCAAATCTATTTGGGAGTTGGGAGAACTCGTACAACTTGCTTATTCCACTATTGGAAGCCATCAAGAGAAACAATCCAGGAACTAAGTATTGTGTGATCTCGAAACTGATTTCGAACAAATGTCGATCCGCTGGGAATGTATCCAGACTTGGAGTGCTCGTCTCTTGGAACTGGAACATTACGATCCATCCCCACCACGTGCTGGCCAAACAGATAGACGGATGCCATGCATGTCTCCTGGTACCATTTACGATATCTTAGGAGGTCATTTATATCCCACGGATGACCTACTTCGTACACATGATCTGCATAATGTGTTGCATCGTTTACATGCCGACAGTGCACTTGCGCCCAGTTGGCATTTTTCTTTGAGCCCGATTTCAACCTGTTTACAAGGTTAGTAGAATAAATAAGTAAATAAGTACTTTAAAATAAGTAAACCACATATGATTTGCGAATATTACTTGTGCAGCTCTTGGTGCTCGATTGCATCCTGGGGAAGCGGTGGCTCTATCTGTTGCCATCTTCCGAACTGTCGCATGCAGTGATCAGGATTGTGATGCTCAACAATCCAATAAAAAATAAGAGGACCGCGGTACAAGGAGAACGGCTGACAAATTTAGAGTTGCAATGTTAGGTACAAATTATAAATGTGATGACATAAATGAAAGAAAGAATATGACTTTACTACAATGTACCTGGTCCGCCCGGGTTGTTCTCGAAAGGTTGTGGTAAACAGATGCATATGGCTGCCAATTGACCATGTTATCCGTCAGTTTCTGAATCTGGTCGCGAGGAATAGTTGGACCGGAGGTTGCACTATGGGACGAGTTTTCCCAATTGTGTGGGCTTTTCCACATGTCAGCAAATGATGGACATGTATCTTCTGTTTCTGCGCCCCAATTCGGTTGAGATCCCGGTAACGGCCGGTGAATTTGAAATCGGGTCCACGACCAGTGTTGCAGAAGCATGGTGGGACCATGCATGCTTTTGCATGAATGACTGGATGCGAGGCATAGATTTCTATATAAATAAGCGAGAACAGCTCCACCCCAGTTGTACTTTCTCGGCTCGTCCAAGTTTTCAATCATGCCGAGATACCACAGCGGTATTCCGTCCCCGCTACTGTCAGCAAACATTGTATTCCCTAGCATGTCGAGGAGAAATCCACGGACATACCTAACCGTCAATTTTAAAATGTGAGTACATTATTAAAAATATCAAATACGAATAAGGTTGTAAATAAAAAAATACTAACCATTTCAATTGTTCGTCGTTCGCATCTGTTGGTAATGTTTTGAAGCGCTCACGGACAACTTTTTTGGCGATAAGCATGTCGTACGTATCATTTCCCCTCTTCTTCATGAACCCCTTCACTTCATCATCTTTCACCCCCAGCAACTCATACAGTCGGCCTTGAAAACTCGCCGAGTTTGTAAATCCCGTTATCGGCTCCCCCGTAATAGGCAAACCCCAGAGACAACTCACATCCTCCAGAGAAACTGTAATATATTTGACTTGTCAGTAAGGAATCAAAAAAAATATATATTTACATTAGTTAATACCTGTCATCTCTCCGAATGGAAGATGAAAAGTGTGCGTCTCCGGACGCCACTGCTCGACAAGTCCATGAATGAGGGCCGCATCGAGGGCGATATCGGGCAATGTCGCGAGCTGATATAAGCCCATTCGAATTAAAAACGGTGCGTACCTCTCATTATACTCGCATTTGTGCCGATAATGTCTCACGGTTAAAATCTCTTTACTCTAAAATAAGAAAAAAATTAATTACAATATTTATTTGATTACTTACAGAATTATGAAAAACGAAATAAGTAAATGTTTACCTCCTTAGACGCCTCAGATATCCTGTGATTACCGTGAACTATCCACAACAGGGGGCTAAATCTATGCTTAAGTACTGGGTCTGCCATACTACAAAATTCGAACAATATTGTAAATCACCTTAAATTTTTTCAAATTATTCTACATCATTTTGTTATTTTTCTAAATTATTGTACATCATTTTGGCATTTTCTAAATTAATCAGTCAATATTCTTAACCATTAAAATGAACTAATTAATTATATTTTAAATTAAAATTAAAAAAGTACAAATATAAAAACCTGAATCGCAGATCCTATCGATCAGACAATCAGAGTTTCGAAAGGGACCCGAAAGGAAAAGAGATTCCTAAAAAAAATTTAAATTAATTGAACAATTTTCTACATTACTAAAATAATTTTCTACACCATTTGGTATTTTTTAAATTATTGTAAACTATTTTGGTATTTTTTAAATTATTCTACACCATTTCGGTAATTTCTAAACAATTCTAGACTATTTCGGTATTTTCTAAATTATTCTACACCATTTGGTATTTTCTAAATTATTCTACACCATTTAGAAAATTTCTAAATTATTCTACACTATTTTGGTATTTTTCTAAATTATTATACATCATTTTGGTATTTTCTAAATTAATCAGACAATATTCTAAACCATTAAAATGAACTCATTAATTATATTTTAAATTAAAATAAAAAAAATTCAAATGTAAAAACCTAAATCGCAGATCCGATCGATCAGACAATCAGAGCTCCGAAAGGGACCCGAAAGGAAAAGAGATTCCTAAAAAAAATTTAAATTAATCGAACAATTTTCTATATTACTAAGGTAATTTTCTACATCATTTGGTATTTTCTAAATTATTCTAGACTATGTTGGTATTTTTTAAATTATTCTACACCATTTCGGTAATTTCTAAACAATTATAGACTATTTCGGTATTTTCTAAATTATTCTACACTACTTTGGTATTTTCTAAATTATTCTACACTATTTGGGTATTTTTCTAAATTATTCTACACTTTTTTGGTATTTTTCTAAATTATTCTACACCATTTTGGTATTTTTTAAATTATTCTACACCATTTCGGTAATTTCTAAACAATTCTAGACTATTTCGGTATTTTCTAAATTATTCTAAACCATTTTGGTATTTTCTAAATTATTCTAGACCATTCGGTATTTCCTAAATTATTTGGACATTATTTTAAACCATTTAAAATTAAATAAATTAAATAAATTAAATAAATTAAATAAATTAAATAAATTAAATAAATTAAATAAATTAAATAAATTAAATAAATTAAATAAATTAAATAAATTAAATAAATTAAATAAATTAAATAAATTAAATAAATTAAATAAATTAAATAAATTAAATAAATTAAATAAATTAAATAAATTAAATAAATTAAATAAATTAAATAAATTAAATAAATTAAATAAATTAAATAAATTAAATAAATTAAATAAATTAAATAAATTAAATAAATTAAATAAATTAAATAAATTAAATAAATTAAATAA
The DNA here is from genome assembly GCF_964058835.1 of Carex rostrata. NCBI lineage: Eukaryota > Viridiplantae > Streptophyta > Magnoliopsida > Poales > Cyperaceae > Carex > Carex rostrata. The sequence continues at coordinate 1,989,924 of NC_135924.1, forward strand.
ATTAAATAAATTAAATAAATTAAATAAATTAAATAAATTAAATAAATTAAATAAATTAAATAAATTAAATAAATTAAATAAATTAAATAAATTAAATAAATTAAATAAATTAAATAAATTAAATAAAAAAAATAAAAAAAATACCTTGAAAAACGCTGAAATGTGATGGGGTGTGATGGGGACGGGGACGAGCGGCATACAGCGCCATTTGTAGTCTGTGCTGTTTTCGGAAAAAAAATTTCCGGAAATAGCCTGTTTCCGGAAAAAAAATTTCCGGAAGTAGCCTCTGTTTCCGGAAAAAAAATTTCCGGAAAGGGTATATTTCGAGAAACGTTGCTAATGCGGTTATTTTTTGAAATTTAATATTAAATTTGGATATTAATAAAAAATTCGGTAGATATAGCATGACTGTAAGAGTGCTTTTTTTAAAACTTTATATATATGCTGCACGCTGTATAAATTTAAGAAAATTTATGCAACAATATTTTTTGTTTGTACGAAGTATGCTTTCCCCGTCTTTTTATAGCACGAGAAATTTAGATATATACCCATCATAACTTCTTAAATTAGATATTTACCCATCTAAATTTGAAAATTAGTTATTTACCCATCAAAACTAACTCATTTTATTAATGGGAAATTTTACAAAATAACCTACTTTTCAAAAAATTTTGCTAAAATACCTTCTCTTCAAAATCTTTGTCAAAATAACCTTCTGGGTCCCAGCAGAGCAAAAAATCTCCTTACCCTTGAGTTACTCCTGCCCTCTCTTTGTCTCTTTGCCTCCCCAAAATCCCTTCTTTTCTGATTAATTCCTATGCTAAACACATGCCCCTCCGCCAAGTCGCCTCCTCTGGTTATACGATACTGAAGTCTGATACGTTGAAGCGCACGCCCCTCTCCGCCTCCTTTGATTCTACGGCAGCGCGCCCCTTTCCTCTGATTTTTGGGAAGCCCGTCCATCTCCGCTCATTTGGTAAGATGTTACATTTTTATGGCCTATCACAAAGTAGTTAATTTTAGTCTTTGTAGGCCGAATTTAAAAGATAAGACAAATCACAAAGTAGCAAAGAAATTAATTCCAATCTCTTTCAAAGAAGTGTTAAACATATCATTAGCAACAGGGAATTTATTATTTTTGTCATTTTCAAAAGATGAGACGAGGTCAATTTTGTACTCGTTGAATCCAAACTGCCTCAAGAAATTGTACCACTTAATTTATCCTTGAATTTGCTCCAAAGTAAAAAAATCAAAGGAGAAGGAAATGAATAATAATAAGGGACAGTATCACTTCTCAGGTATTTTTGAGATGCTTAATTTTTATTCATCTCTGACATTTTAGGGTAGAAATCTCTGACAACTTTCAAGAGAACCGCAATCATCTAGCAGTGGTACATAACTGGGTATGTTTTCTTTAGAAATAAGCATCTAAGTTGTTTGATTATTGTTCAGTGTAATTTGTTGGAATGTGGGTTTCACCAATTGAATTGTTCTTATAGGATGAAATTATAATTTCAAATTATGAAAACTTTGCCTAGGGCTATTACTCAACGGTGCTTGTAATTTATCATATGAGAAGTAGTTTCTAAAAGAAGTAATATGCAGTGAGAAAATAATATTACAAATTATTGTATAAATGTACTTTCATATAGTTCATCTACTACAATTGGGAGTTAAAGGGGAAAAGACAAAGTACTTTAAAAAAAAAGTTTGCTTCACTTTGCTGATATGGTTGCTCCATGTCGATTATTAGAATACATTCTGATTTTCTTAATCTAACCTTTTAAATTTGATTTGTTTTAATTTACTATCCGAGCATATATGAAATAACTTTAATTTTCTTTTTAACATGTAGGATCATGGATGATTCGCTTGACCAATACAAACGCTTACTAGAAAATAACATTCTGTTAGATGATACAGTATCATTCGGATGGTTTAGTGATTCAAGCGAGGAGGAAGAGTGCTTTGATTCTGATGATAATGTTGACGAGGAGGTAGAAGATGAACATAATGGTGGTCAAGCAAACATAGCTACTGTTGAAGTAAACAAAAGTCTAGAGGTAGATGGTGAGTTTGTCAACAACCCGATGTCTTTCAATACTGACAAATCTTGGTTGGCGACATACGAGACAGTAGACTTAGCTAACAAGAATCAATTTGCCACGCACGGCCCTGCAAATGCGAATGGGGATTGGAAAGGGCTAATATTTTCTGACAAAAAGTCTTTATCGAGGGCACTTGAAGAGTGGCACATCACCCACTTTGTTCAAATGAAAGTGAACAAGTCTGAGGCTTGCTGCTATACTTGTGTTTGTGTTCAAAGTGATTGTAGTTGGAGGCTACACGCACACAGACCGAAAGGAGCTACACATTTTTTGGTTAGTCAATATAATGGGTCTCATAATTGTGTTATTCCAATAGGTAACAATATGCACCGAAATTGCACATCTGCTTTAATTTGTGAGAAGATACTTCCAACAATGAGAGCATCATTATCAATGAGTGTAAAAGAAATTCGACTCAAGATCAAGGATGATTTGAAAACAGATATTAGTTATGATTTAGCATGGAAAGCACGCAATAGAGCATTGAAAATTGTTTATGGTAGTTGGGAAAAGTCTTTTTCTGATTTACCAAGGTACTTGTCTTTTTATGATTTAGGCGAGTCTTTTGGGCCTTTGGCCCTTCGATTGAGGGCTGGAAAAATTGTCGACCGGTGGTAAGTGTTGATGGCACTCATTTGTATGACAAATATGAGGGATGTGCATTAATTGCTACGAGTATTGATGCTAATGGGGGGCTTTATCCGATTGCTTTTGCTATCTGTGATAAAGAGAATGGAGATAATTGGGAGTGGTTTCTTCAATCATTGAAAGAGTTCGTCACACGTGAAAGGAAGGTTTGCATCATATCTGATCGTTTTTCTGGTAATAAAGCGGTGGTTCGTAGAGTGTTTTCTCCTGATGAAGGTCATGCTCATCTTTGGTGTCTGCGTCACATCAAGGCCAACCTTAAGAAGACAGGTATTACTGATAAAGTAGTATTGGATAAATTTTATAGGATTGGTTGTGCAAATGAGGTTGTAGAATTTAATAGACTAAAAGAGCAATTGAAATCTGAGTGTGTGGATGCTTGGAAATGGATAGAGGAGAATATAAATGAGGACCGTGAATATTGGGCGTTAGCATTTGATGGTGGAAGGAGATATGGTGTTATGATCACTAACTGGTCTGAGAGCCTTAACTCGGTACTTAGAGGTACTCGATCACTACCTGTCACTGCATTTGTTGCTGCTACGTTTTACCGAGTAAACCAAGCTTTTGTCGAGCGTAGCGAGGAAGGTAGAAAAATGACAACCCAGTTGTGTCCTAAAATTCTTGACAAAATACGCTCTCGACAAATTTCATCTCGTGGGTACCAGGTATGTCGGTTTAGTCCATGTGAATTTGAGGTCAATACTGGAACCTCAAGGTATTCGGTGAAAATAAACGGAAGGTCATCGGAATGTGTATGTCAAGGATTTCAACTGACCGGTCTTCCTTGTAGTCATATGTTGGCTTGTTGTGGGGAACAATGGCATAAAGCAGACTTTCACACACTTTGTCATGATTGGTATTTCACTGATATGTATCGAAATCCATACTCAATTCGGTTTCATCCCGTACCAGATAAGAGATTTTGGCCGAGCATTGAAGGACCAACTGTGCTCCCTCCTGCACTTAGGAATAAAAAAGGTCGTCCAAAATCAACTCGCATACATAATTCAATGGACGTGAGAGAAGAAATTGGTACAACAAAGCGTAAATGCTCACATTGTAGTGAGCTTGGCCATTATAAAAAAAGATGTCCGCAGCTTGGCAAAACTAGAGGTAATGTGCATTTTGTCATTTTATTTATTTCAAATATTAATTATTATTTTTCTAACAAGTAACATATGCAGGTGTCACAACTGGAGATCGCATTTAGTGTTGAAAACTGAAGTATGTTTAACATTATTCTTATTCTAATGTGAGATTTCTTGATTATTTAGAATTTATTAATTACTAGATAATTTTTGTATGAAGTTGTCATGTAATCTGTAATTGATATATTTCCATGTGATGTGGCTGGTTAGTAATCTAATGAAAAGAAAAATCAAATATTAGTATAACAAATCCAAAAATATAAGGAAAATGTAATATTCAGTTGATAAATTATCTTGTGTTATCCTTTTAAGTTAGTTGTAATACTATTTGAACTTTAGCTATGTATAACTTGGCTTTCATTTGTATTTATATTCATAAGATCGGCTCATTGTTGGATTTAGAAGGCTTTTTAAATGTATCTCTTTTTATTGCAGGAATTTTGGAAATTTGATACAAGGATGAAAGGTTAAATAGAAGACTACGAAAATAGTTTATGATTTATATTTTGTAATGATATTGAATGTTTTTTTCTTCTATTTTTGTTTTGCTGATGTAGTAATTTAGTAATATAATATATTGCAAGAATATTTGGAAACCATTATGAGTTTTTTGTTTTGGAAACTTTCTAAAGTCACTACTACAAAAATGGTCATTGTACACTGCACATTGTACACGGATTTGATAATTTTACCTAAAAACCGTGGAGAAATTGTAATTTTTTGGAAGCCCGAAATATCTGTGGGATCTCTACACGGATGTTTATTAAAGAATCAGTGTAGAAAGCCTTGAGAGAGCTACACGGACATTTATTAGGAACTGTACACGGATTATTATCTAAATAACAGTGTAGAAAGCTTTAAGAGAGCTACACGGATATTTATTAAAGAACCGTGTAGAAAGGTAAGAATTGTACACGGATGTTTGTTTAAATAGCAGTGTAGAAAACTTGAGAGAGCAACACGGACGTTTAATAAAGAGCCGTGTAGAAAGGTGAAAATTGTACACGGTTTTTTGTTTAAATAACAGTATAGAAAGCCTTGAGAGAGCTACACGGATTTTTAAGTAAAAAATCCGTGTAGAAAGGTTATTCTAGGGTTTTGGTTATATAAAAGACCTCCTTCTAGCAGCGCCGTTTTGATCAATTAATACTCTCTCTCTCTCTCCTTCCAGAAGTTTCATTCTGATTTCTGTGAACAAAGAGCTAGGATCTGAGATCTTTGAAGTTAATTTGTATTTCTCCTCTCTATCTTGCTAAGCTTAGTCATGTATATATATATATTTCTCTTTTCTGTTACTAGCTTATTATTGCTTATTTAGGTCAATTATTAATTAATGCATGCATGCTTGATTTGTTAAGATAATGTAAATAATTAGTGTAATGTGGACCATTTTTTGAAAGTGAGAAGTAAAGAAAACGTCTAAGGTCTCCATCATCAGATCTGAGAAAAACCGTTGAAGATCAGTACTAACGCTTCCGCCTAAAGATGTCTGCACTTCAGAACTGTAAGATTTAAATTACTTTGCTATTTTATTTTGAATTTACAGATTATGGATTGCTTGTGTTTTTTTAATTGCAAAACACGTCATGAATTATTAAGACTATCATTTGGTATCAGAGCCATCGTAAATTCATATAAGATGCAATAAATTTTTTTTACGAAATTGATTTTCAATGGTTCGTATAAAAGCTAGACAGATTCAACTAATTTTATATACAAATATTTTCTTATAATTTTGGATGAAAATTTTAAAGGAGAATTTTTATTCCCTATTATGTATGCACATATATGTTGATCAATGGATTCTTATTGGAGATGCAATATGTTGGAGACCTTTAACCAAGAGGCATCATGTCATGGATCACATGGGAGCTCCTTTTTTGATATGTTCGATCTAATACGCCTTAGTTTGTATGAAATTTCGGTCCAAACTAGATCATAACCAAGAGTTTTGGCAATTTGAGCCCAACTTGCTGAATTTTGGGCCAAAGCTTGATCATGTGGTTACTAAGTGGTAAGGATATAACTTTTATACAAACATTGTATTGGATCCTAAAGAGTATATGTTATGTTTTATCACATGAGATTGCATGTACAAAAGGCTTTGTATATATATATGTTGCATGAATTGTAATCTTCTACCTTTTCTTGTTACTAACTAATACCAAATTATAATTGTAGTATGGACCAAAGCAAAAGTGTTACACCAAGGAGCAAATTGACGATGTCAGATGTATGTGGACAAGGTAGTTTCAATTTAAATTTTGTAATGCTCAATATGAATTTGTATAATTTTGTATAATTTAGTGTACATAAATTATTTATACTGTTGTATAGTTTTGGAATTATGAGTTTAAAAGACCTCTGTTTAATGTTTCTCTGTTTTGGAATTCTAATTTTAAATGGCTAACAAAATTAGAAGCTAGCCACAAAAAAAAATGGGAAAAAAAGAACAATTCTACATGGACATTTAACTAAAATCCATGTAGAAAGGTATTTAAACATTAAAAAAAATTGAAAAAAAAAACAATTCTACACGGACATTTAACTAAAGTCCGTGTAGAAAGGTATTTAAACATATAAAAAAAAAATAAGAGAGCTACACGGACATTTAGCTAAATATCCGTGTAGAAAGAGTAATTGTACACGGACATTTAGCTAAATGTCCGTGTAGAAAGGTATTTAAACATATAAAAAAAAATAAGAGAGCTACACGAACATTTAGCTAAATATCCGTGTAGAAAGAATAATTGTACATGGACATTTAGCTAAATGTCCGCGTAGAAAGAGTAATCATACACGGCTGTTTATGTAAATATCCGTGTAGCTCGGTTATTTTGAGAGCGACGCTGGCAAGCGTTTGTACACGGTTGTTTATGTAATAATCCGTGTAGCTCTCGATAATCGCACACGGGTAAATATCCGTGTGTAAATATTCAGGGATTTCTAAACCCTCACATTCCACACGGTAAGAAATCCGTGTAGCTCTCCTATTTATGTCCGTGTACAATCACTTATTCTGTAGTAGTGAGTTTTGCCAATTCTAACCGCTTGTGATTTCTTAGGGGATTTAACATCTAATTGTGATTCAAATCAACTTGAGTTCTCATAAAAAAAAAAAAATCTCTCATAAAAAAATTGGCGGAGGGGCATGTATTTAGCATAAGAATTAATTAGAAAGGAAGGGATTTTGGGGAGGCAAAGAGATGGAGAGAAAGGACAGGAGTAACTCAAGGGTAAGGAGATTTTTTGCTCTGCTGGGACCCAGAAGGTTATTTTGACAAAGATTTTAGAGAGAAGGTATTTTAGCAAACTTTTTTCAAAAGTAGGTTATTTTGTAAAATTTCCCTTTTATTAATATCCCCATTTTCTAATTTTTTCTATTAAAAATACTTATTAATATTAATTACAGATTAAATTGACAATTTTACCCTCAAAATTATGTATCACTATTCACTAATACCTCTTCCCAAACAACCCTCCGAGCCATCCTGTTCAATTCCCATCCTGTCAGACCTTCCTCTTCCTGCACAAGACCGTCCTCTATCCCGCTCAAATCAGATCCTGCCCAACCTTCCTCTTCTTGCACGTGACCCTCCTCCTTTCCGCTCAATTCAGATCATGCCCGACCTTCCTCTTCCTGCACGCGACCCTCCTCTAAACCTCTTCCCGCACAACCTTCCTCCACCCATAACGAAATCTCATAAATTAAGATCTAGACTAAGAGATAATTAATTAAGGATGAGATGACTATTGTTCAATGCTTGCAGCACAACTTTTCTTTATTCAAGTGGACAATATTTTTTTCTGATTACTTAAATTTGTTTGTTCGCTTATATGAATATGGCATCAGCATAAGAAATATTCCAACTCCAAAATTTCTTACAAGCCCAAAGCAATAATGGCGCAAGTCAAAAGATACAAAAACCATATCAAAGATAACAGCAGCTTGTTATTATTTTCAACTTATCGCACTCATTGCGTGATACATTGGATGACTTCTAAGCTCCAATTTGTTACATAGTTAAAATTTACAAATCAGTTCAACAAATTTTATATAATTGCCGAACTAAACAATAAAGTTGGTACTAAATTTTGTCAACTAGTATTTACTCTGCTTTTGACATTTGGAGTTCTGAACCGGCCAGTTTGAATGCACCTATTAAAGCTGGGTAGCAGTCACAACTGGTTAGTTTGCTTGGTATACTGAGCAAGCAATCATTTTTGTTTAATTAGTACAACGTAATGATTCTCGTTACTACTAGATTCAAAATAGATTAAGAGATATAGTTTCTTGCATCCAAGGGAAGAGAGGAGAGGACAGACTTAAACCGGAGGCAAGAGAAGGGCATTATTGTCTTTTTATTTATTTTTTATTATTAATCAGTGATTTAATTGAGTAATGGGTATATTTAGAATATAGATCTATTTAGATGGGGAAATAACTAATTTTGAATTTTTGATGGGGAAATATCTAATTGAAGAAGTTATGATGGGTATATATCTAAATTTCTCTTATAGCACCGGCCGGCCAGAGCCTTCTTTTGCGACATCGTCAATTGGAAATTTAAGACGGGACGTTCAATGTATTCAAAAGATTCGCTAACATGCGTTAATTCTTGTCTGTTGTCAGACTTTATTTCGGGAAAAACATATTTATTGAAAAAAAAATTATAAAATAAGATAACATATATATAGATGAGGATTATGTGGAAAGATTAAGAAATATTTACAACTTTGATGTTTGCGGTTTTACAAAATCGGAATCCATTATGGAGAGAAAAGGAATTCGCATATATAACATTTTTTTAATATATAATTGCCCTTTAACCGATTGGAATTTCACAATCGATCATGTCGTGAACTATCCTTGCCTAGGAACTGCCACATGACAACCGAGTAGTTCCCGATATAATTTAGACATCTTCTATATATATTGATCAAATTTTGTAGTTCCATCTCGGATTGACATAAATAAATTATTTAAAAATCTCATGGAAATACCTCCAATTTTTATATTTTGAGCTAATTTTTAAAAAAACCTGGAGAGATCATGGTAAAAAAAGTTTGTATAAATTAAAATACAGTTTTCACATTTGTTATCACCCAATAAGTTTTTGGATCTGTATGGTAAAAAAAGCTCATGAAATTATTATTTTCTTATGTTTTTTTTTTATCTAAAGAAACATAATAACTTTTAACTTTTTTTAAAAATAATTTTAGCACGCTTAACATGAAATTATTATTTTTTTCGTTTATTATGTCAATCCTTTTTTCATTTAAAGTCAGTAAGACATTCTATCAAAAACTTGGCTCTCAATGCTGCACAAATTTTAAACAAGGAAATTAATTTAATCAAATAGATAGAATATAAAATTTATAAATTGCCTAAATATACTTTCAGTTTGTCCATTTGTAAAATTCAAACAGCTGATCTGATCTGTTGAACATGATTTTCATAGGGAAATGTATTTGCATATCAAATTGCATGTTTTTTAGAAATTTTTTGCCATTTTTTTAAATAGGTAGAAAATCATTTGATTTTAAAATTTTGGATCATCTAAAAGCACTAACTTTCTACCTATCTAAAAAGGATAGTAAAAGAAATTATAAATAATATAAAATTTGGTCAACAATTATATTTTGTTATGAAGATTATGTCTAACAATTCGGATTGATTGTTTAAACTTTAAAATTAGAGATATGTAATCATCACTAGTGGAGAACTTGGAATTAGTGTCGGCTGTTTATGGGTATTAGTGTCGGACATTAGGCGATACTAATCGGGCTGATACTAATACTTTGTAAATAGCCGACACTAAAAGTAAGGCATTAGTGTCGGCTACTTTGTAAATAGCCGACACTAAAAGTAAGGCATTAGTGTCGGCTATTTATTAAAAAGCTGACACTAATAAGTATTAGTGTCGGCTATTTATTAAAAAACCGACACTAATAAGTATTAGTATTGGCTTTTTAATAAATAGCCGATACTAATGTTTTTTTTTTTTTTTAAATAAATTTCAAAAATTCACTATAAATCATAGAAAATTCTAAAAATGAAAATGTTTGTTCTGGAATGCTCATATATTTTTGCTGAACTATATATAAAACAAAGATATCAAATAATTCATCATAATTTACAAATAACACTCACTAAATAAAATATCATCCAAATTGCTCATTTATTGTTATTCTTATAAATGGTTTGTGCAAACCCTAAAACAGAAAATACATAAAAGACATGACGTCTGTTTAAATACAAACCCTAAAACAGAAAATACATAAAAGATACATAAAAGACCCTAAAAACTCTAAAATTATAAAGAAAGGTCCAAAAGTCCATGAAGGAAGGCTCGGATCCCGAATCTGAGCCCGCAAAATGGGCTGTGGAGTTCCTGTCAAAATTTTAGCCCGATCCGACGGACGGATCAAAAGTTACGCCCCTTTTCGTGAAGCATGCGTAGGACCATATCGCCTAGAAGAAGCGGCTAGGTTTGAGAAGATCAGATCGGAGAGAAGCGTGAAGCGAAGTGAAGGCTATGTTTTAAACCCTAGGCGTGCGTTTGAAAGAGGTGTGCGGGACTTAAAATGAATTTTTTTTAGCTTTAGTGTCGGCTGTTTATAAATAGACGACACCAATAACTGAGAATTAGTGTCGGCTGTTTATAAAAAGGCGACACTAATGTATTAGTGTCGGCTGTTTATAAATAGCCGACACTAATTGTTAAGTATTAGTGTCGGTTGTTTATAAATAGCCAACACTAATACATTAGTATCGTCTTTTTATAAACAGCCGACACTAATTCTCAGTTATTAGTGTCGCCTACATATAATTAGCCGACACTAATATTATTAGTGTCGGTTTTTTGTAAACGACCGATACTAAAGTATTAGTGTCGGTTTTTTAAGGCGACACTAATTGTATGTTCTCCACTAGTGCATAGTACAGGTCAATTAATCCATAACATGCATATTACCATAGTCTTAACTCTTTTCCAAATTAGCCATGTGGTGCGTTTGGATGCACTAGAGAATAGCGAGAATAGCTACTGTTGAGAATAGTAAATTAAAAATAGCGAGAACAGCTACTATTTAAGAATAGCGCTAACTCAAAGCTATTCGGAAGTTGTTTGGATTGAACATTTAGAATAGCTACTGTAGGGATTGAGGCTTTGAGAGAGTTCATTTGCTATTCCATGTTTTTGTAGGAATAGCGAGAACAGCGAGAACAGTGCTATTCTCGCTGTTCCTGAGTACGTTTGGATGGATGAGAATAGCGCTGTTCTCGCTGTTCTCGCTATTCTCGCTATTCTCGCTGCATCCAAACATTAATGAATAGCAAGGTAAATATTTTAACAGAGCAGTTTGGCTTCATGTAGCGCACTAACCATATGCACCTCTGTTTTTTTTTTTTTGGAGGGGGATGCATCTCTGTTTTGATTCTATAGTCCGTCACTGGACCAGTATGCTCTGTAGTAACAAACATTTCAGGCTTTCTTTGTGAATTCAAAATTATGCGTGGTATTGAAGAAGCACGGGTCCACAAAATACACCGGCAGCACGAATTCCGATGCAGCCCAATACCATTACCATTTCTCTTCAAATTGGGATTTGGATACCTCTTAAACACTTCCTCTGATACAATTGAGAACTCCTCTGGGGTAATCCCAGGTACCATCTAGTATTTCCGGGAAGAACTACTGGGTCGACTACACAGGGATCGAAGGAATTGAATTGGAACTGGAATTTGGTTTTTAGAAAGAGAGATTGTGGAAAGGAGAGAGAAGGGAAGAGCCGAGAGTGGTGCCACGTGTGTACAAAATAGTGTGATACGTGGCACTTTCAATTCTGATGCGCTTTGACCTTTCACTCTTTTAAATTTTGGACGATTCAACGAGTGATGGAGTGAGGCGAATTCGTATCAGAATCGTACTTTTTTTTATATATGGAGTTCTGGACCGTTAGATCAGAATCCACAGGGATATTAAAGGAGTTTTTGTAATTTAATTATGATCGCACGGTGCGGATCTAAACAGATATATTTTGTTCTCATAGGATATGGATTCCAAGTAAGACTGGTGCTATGCAGAACCTAGATCGGTGCGTATTATGAAATGATATTTTATTTTAAAATTTAATATTCAATCTGAATGGCTAAACATGCTAATTAAAAAAGTTACTTGAAGACTATATTTTATATATTTTTTATTCTTTTATTATTTTAGATAAGTAAAAAATCACTACTTCATCATTTGAATGGTCGATTGATAATCTACCTATCAAATTTCTTTTGTTAAAATATAAAATTTGGTCTTCAAATATATTTTCGAAAATCAAATTAAACAGTTTAGATCGATTGTTTGGACTTTAAAGTTTAGAAAATCTTTTAATGATATGTTTTGTTTGTAGAGAAAATTAAATATTAAATCGCAATGATACTTTCAAAAAAAAAATTTCATGTTATATTTGATCTTTCTTTTTTTTCATTTGTTGTTGTTTCTTTTATTGTTATTTATTATTTGGATTTTCTTTTTTTTCATTTGTCTTTTATTTTCATTTAAATATTTATTTTTATTTTGTGTGAATGTCAAACAAAAAAAGTCTCTTCATATTATATTCAATCTTATAATATGTCTCCGTTGCAATACACGGGCACAACACTAGTATATATATATATATATCACCGTAGTCTCACTCCGGTTCAATTATAACATATATATAATCTCTTGCAAAATACTTTGCACGTTTGCAAACAATAACTCATTTGGATCCCAACAAATTTAAAGTTTATAATACTCTCATGTTTTGCTGGTTAAGAAATAAAATATTACCTTCTTGCCATTAAAAAATAGAAAGTATATATAACGCTGAAGTTCTTATTGTTCGGAATCCAAAATTTAAATAATTTGTTATTGGTATTTACATTTTAATATTCTGATATTATTCTGACAAGAATCTCCCTATATATAGACAAATTGAAGTTCAACTTTATTTTATATGCATGAAAATTGATATTCCATATAAGTAATTGAGTTTCAATTCAATAATTGAATCAATCATTTATTATTGTCAAACTTAATAATATGACTGAAAATTATAAATACTTTTTAATAAGAATTATTCACAATGTGTAGGGGTATACTAGATTTAATGTCGAAAATATTATTTTATTAAGTAATTATCTATAAAATTTTCGATATATTTTTAAAGTTGCATTTTTAGCTATTGTATTTCATTCGATTTAAAATTAATTTTTTCTTCTCTAATACATACTTTGATTTTTATGATGAAATTTTAAAAATAATTCTAGTTCGAAATATAGTACGAGAGGTAAAATGGGAATCGGATTTTATGTTTATTCTTGTTATTTCCTTGAGATTTTAAAAATCTTATTTGTTTTCTCAATTTCATTATGAAAATGATATAATTAATAACAAAAAGATAAAATGTTTCATAATAGAATAGGTACAATTCCATGTATCTCTTGGCTCAGTTAGAAACATTTCAAAGATAATTAAGAAATTAATACTTGTTCGACAATGACTACAATGATCTACAATTAGATACTTGAATGGTTCTTTAATATTATTTTAGTGGAATCTTGTTGGTCCAGGAAAAGAACGAGGATGTACACATACAAGAAAAAAAAAAAAAAAAGGAATAATAATATGCAATCGAGATTTTAGATTCAATTTCAACGGATACATGACAGTAAATTAACTATACAAAGCACACATACAATAAAAGAAAAAATAAAAAGAGAAGACAATGGCAAATACTAAATAGGAAGAGTAAAATATGCACTGGAGGAGCCCGGCCGTGTCTCTAATATTCGCCTAAATCAATTGAAGCAACATGTTGGCATAAATTGCGCACCAAATTAGCCTTGGAATCACCCACATCTCTCCAATCCAATTTTTGAAGGTTGGTAAGGAATTGTAGCCCTTGAGGCACAATCAATTTATCACAATCCCAAATATAGAGTTGTTTAAGAATGGGCATTGCACCCTCCTCTATCTCCCATTCCTCCATTGATAAGGAATTAAGCTCCAAAACTTCTAACTGGTTAAAGCCTCCAGATGAACAGGTGGTTTTTCGACTTTTGAATGCTCCAGCAAGGATGAGAACCTTCAGGCAGCATAGCTTCTCTAATACTGGCATTATATCCTGCTGGAACTTGTAAAACTTAATATCGAGAAAAATGAGGTGACAGGGGAGCATATCCCCATGAAGGGTCAATCCAGTGGGGCCAAAGTAAGTAAGACTAAGAGATTGTAAATTCTGATAAAATGGGAAACCTCTCATGTCAAGTATGTCAACTACAGTATCATCATGCCTTATGTCGAGATTAGTTAGGTGTTGTAATGTGGACAGAAAAGTGACAACTGCCCTCGATAGAGATGATATGGCCATTAATTCTAGTGAACGTAAATTGGGTATATGAGGTAACTCTATCTCCCATGATTGTTCGGGCCACACCCTACCAATCATTGTTTGCAAATTTGTTAATTTTGCTGATGTTGGGATTTTGCAAATACGATTGCCCGTACTATACATATGCCTCAGTGTCTTGATATTCCATGCACTCTCAGGAAACTGAAAATAGTTGTTATCAATTGTTTTTAGAAATGGGCCTATAAGGGTCTGCAGATATTTCATTCTGCCTATCACTTTCTCAAAGAATTCTTGATCATAGTTGTCACTTGGCCTCCCTCTAAGACTCAAATATCTTAACTGAGTCAATCCCACAAACATCCCCAAGTCTATTATGTTCTCCTCTTTGTCTCCATTGCTTACAACTTTGAGCAGTCTTTGCTTAGAACAATTCGGCATGCTCCCCTCATAAAAGAACAAAAGACTGCGGAGGTTTGGGCTCATTATAAGTTGATCAAAATCTGAATTGTGAATTGCCACACGACGTGCCCTGCTCAAGCTCATTTTATCATCTGGATTTGAATACACCAGGAGAAAGTTTTCCTCCTTGGCTTTTTGGAGAGCAAGATCTCGTAGTAGATCATGTATGCGTAGAGTTTTGATGGAACCCACATACGATCTACTATCTACTTGAATCATACTCCTAGCATAAAATGAGAAAAAAAAATTAAGTACAATGATTACAGATATCATAAATAAAAAAGTTAGTATTAAAACAATTTAGTTTAATGTTGTGTACATAATGAAGTTGTGTATATCATTAAATGTTGATGTAACGTGCTAGTTTAATGTTGTATACATAAGCTGATTTTATTGAAATAAAGAAAGAGCAAAACAGAAAAAGTACTTTGATTTTTTCATGCATAGCAGGATTTGTATAATTTTTACCACTGATTCTTCTATGCATAAAAAAAGTAAGATATTAATTTTTTCCAATATTTTATACATAAAAAATTCTCCAAACCCGCTGCTACCTATTTACTTTTTCTTTATTTTTTGCGAATGGTCAGCTCAAACAGAGTGTCTTCATGGAATTCGCAGCCCCATGCTTCTAAAATATCAATGTTTCTTATTACTTATTATATTTTCCAAAATATGATTCTGAGACTTAAAATTTGACATAATAAAAATGTCGCTGCTTGGGCCTACAATTTTCTTTTCTATTATTTTTTTTTCAATTAAAAAAAAATAGTTTAAAGACTATTCAATTGAAACCAGCATGTTACATCAATATGTGTATACCATTAAATGAAGATGTAATACCTTTGTACAAGATCTTCTAAGAAACTCTCCGCAGTTTCTTCCAATGTTCTGTTATCTTCTTGTGGTATGAAGCCCTCAGCAATCCACATTTGAAGTAATAATGGAGCATCAATGTAATGGTCTTCGGGAAATGCGGCAAAGTACATAAAACACGACTTAATAGCAAATGGCAAGTCCTCATAACTGGTGCCTATGATCTCGCTACAATTCTTTCCTTCGACATGCCAACTCATTGTACGGAACACACTACACCAAATAGCATAGCTACGTGGCTTCTTTGATAAGAGACCACCTAAAACTACCAATGCGAGAGGCAACCCACCACACTTGTGGACAAATTGATCTAGGATATCAGAAAGATCATCAAAAGAACTTTTATTTAGATCATGATTAGGAAAAATTGTTTTTAACAAAAGCTCTCGACTTAACTCCTCAGTTAAGAACTGGAGTTTGTGTGGTTCACTTATGGGATCCATGCCCTTGGGTACATCAACGAACCTAGTGGTTACAAGTAATTTACTCCCATTATGTTCATCTGGGAATGCTGGACTAATTTGAGTCCACAGATCGATTGTCCAGACATCATCTAGGACTATGAGGTACTTTTTGCCACTAAGATAGTTATGAATCTCAGTAAAAATCACTTCTGCTTCATTTGACAGATCACTCATTTCTATAGAAGGATCAATTAATTCTCGCAGTATCTTTCTCGAAACATCAATTATTCCGAACTTTTCAGAAATAGCTACCCATATGCGAACATCAAATTGTCCTTTGACGTCATTACTGCAAAAATAAAAGTTTATATTAGATATTAATATGACCAAAATGCGAAGAAGTCGGACTCCATAAAAACTTATAAGTGAATTTAGCAAAGTTAAGGTTGGGTCATTAGACTGGGGACATCTATATATATATATTTTTCCTTTTTATGAAAGGGACATCAATATATATATAGATGCGTGTGCAACAGGGGTCAGAAGGGTTCCTAGTTTTCTCTTCTATTTTCTTTTGTTCTTATTACGACGTTACAAAACGCCATGTAAATTAGAAGTGCGAATTCAGATATGCACATAAGCATATAAGTACACAATTAAAATCAATTTAACAAAATCAATATAATATACTAAAGCTAGTGGATTAGCAAATATATTATTTTTAAACTTTTTTATTACGCAAACCTAAAAATTATATTAATTTCAAAAGGGATATTATGGTCATTTTATTATTTAAAATTAAGCATTAAGTTTCAAATTAACTGACCGGAGTGATTCGATAGTTTGGAAGGTGATTGCCAAATTTAAAAATAAAGAGCCAAGTTGTTACAAGTGAAAACTTTATGAGCCTCGTATGACATATTCATTGTTCTACCTATAAAATTACGTCACCTATACTCTTCTTGTGGTGAAACATATATATCTCATCTAAATATATATATATATATATATATATATATATAGAGGTAGGCTAATAAACAATCGATTGTTCCTAGCTTCCCGTGCAACCAAGTCATTTTCCGATTTTTAAAGTCTAAATGATCGATCCAAACCGTTAGATGTGATCTCCATATTAAAATGTGCTACGAGACCAAATTTTACATTTTTTGGAATTTTTTTACTATTTATTAAGCCACTTTGAAAATCGCTGATCCAACGGTGGCTTAACCAAACAGTAAAATCAGAAGCTACCGTTGGATCAGCGATTTTCAAAGTGGCTTAATAAATAGTAAAAAAATTCCAAAAAATGTAAAATTTGGTCTCGTAGCACATTTTAATATGGAGATCACATATAACGGTTTGGATCGATCATTTGGAGTTTAAAAATTAAAAAACGAGTTGGTTGCACGGGAGGCTAGGAACAATCGATTGTTTATTAGCCTACCTCTATATATATATATATATGATTTGGCTAATATACTATGGGTTGCATAGAGGCCTCCCGTGCTACGGCTCAATATTCGAGTTTTCAAAATCCTAACGGTCGATCCGAACTGTTCATCTTGTTCTCCGTATTAATATGTGCTTGGAGACCAAATTTTACATTTTTTTGAAATTTTTTACTATTTTTTTAGATTTATTGAATATCGCTGTTTTTTATGGTCCAAATTTGTCTGAAAAACAACGATTTTCAATAAATCTAAAAAAACAGTAAAAAATTTCCAAAAAATGTAAAATTTGGTCTCCAAACACATATTAATATGTAGAACAAGATGAACGGTTCGGATCGACTATTAGGATTTTGAAAACTCGAATATTGAGCCGTAGCACGGGAGACCTCTATGCAACCCATAGCACCGTAGCCAAGTCCGAGGGCCTCCGTGCAACGCCTCAATATTTGAGTTTTCAAAATCCTAACGGTCGATCCGAACCATTAAACATGTTCTCCATATGAATATGTACTTGCTTACCAAATTTTACATTTTTTAGAATTGTTTTACTATTTTTTTTAGATATGTAGAAAATCACTTGATCTGAATGGTGCAGAATTTTCAGATCAAGTGATTTTCTATCTATCTAAAAAAATAGTAAAAAAATTCTAAAAAATGTAAAATTTGGTAAACAAGTAGATATTCATATGGAAAACATGTTGAACGGTTCGGATCGACTGTTAGGATTTTGAAAACTCAAATATTGAGCCATTACACAGAGGCCCTCTATGCTACGCATAGCATATTAGCATTTTCCTATATATATATATATAGAGTAATGCTACGCTACTTCGCGAATTAAAAGAGCTGTTTTAATTCGCGCTCATATCTCTAGTTTTGAAGGTCCAAACCGTTAGATGTTTAATCTATATTAAAATGTGCTTGGAGACCAAATTTTACATTTTTTGGAATTTTTTTATTATTTATTAAGATGGTTTGAAAATTGTTGTTTTTATTAAAATTCTGCACCATTAAAAAATAGCGATTTTCAAACCATTTTAATAAATAGTAAAAAATTCCAAAAAAATGTAAAATTTGGTCTCCAAGCACATTTTAATATAGATTAAACATCTAACGGTTTGGATCGGCTATTTGGACTTCGAAACTAGAGATATGAGCACGAATTAAAACAACCTGTTTAATTCGCGAAGTAGCGTAGCCTTACTCTATATATATATATATATATATATGAGGAGGGATCAAGTTACAACAATTTTTGAGTTACAACAAGTTACCACAACCATTTTCTATATTTTTAAAGTCCAAATCGTCGATCCAAACCGTTAGATGTGATCTCTACAATAAAATGTGCTTGGAGACCAAATTTTATATTTTTTGGAATTTTTTTACTATTTATTAAGATAGGTACAAAAACTATTCAAATTCAGACCATTGAATTTTGTACCCATCTTAATAAATAGTAAACAAATTCCAAAAAATGTAAAATTTGATCTGGAAGCACATTTTATTGTGGAGATCATGTTGAACGGTTTGGATCGACTATTTGGACTTGGAAAATGTATGTAGAAAATGATTGTGGTAACTTGTTGTAACTCGATCCCTCCTCTATATATATACATATAGAGAGAGGTTGGCTATTCTACTTCCATAATCATATGTGGACATATGCTTGTAACTCGTTTTTGTGCTTTCAATGTCCAAATGGTTGATCTGTAGCGCTCAACATATTCTCCATGTTAATATGTGCTTGGAGACCAAATTTTACATTTTTTGAAATTTTTTTTACTATTTTTCAGAATTTTTCAAAACAATATAAAAAAATATGAAAAATTCTGCAAAACAGTATAAAAAACATATGAAAAACCCTGATTTGAGTGTAACAGAGCACTTTATTTAATTTTATCTTACATTAAGGACTCCAGAAATATTATGACCAAAGCTGACCTTTTTCTCATAAAATACAAGTTTTACATAATTAAACCAAGTATATTAACCCAGTATTCCATTTTAATTGTCTGAACTATAAAGTGTCTAATTTATAAACGAAATTAGTGAAAATTTTAAAATTGGTAGAAAGGTGAATTGGAATCAAACTGATAGTAAATCATGACACAATTTAGAAAATAAAAAAAAGCGCTTACCAATTGTATACTTTTTGTGCAAGAGTAGTCTTTCCGAGTCCACCGGTTCCGCATATTGAGACCACAGAACGTCTCTCTGTGGTCTCATCAAGCAACTCCTTGACAATGTGGTCCTGATCTGCCTTGAAGCCAACAATATTGGGATCAATATCAGGTAGTATCAGTGGCCTGATGGGTAGCTTTATATCTCCGCTTGCCTCACCAAAATTATCTATTCCATACCGGACTCTGCTCTCTTCGATCTCTTTCATCTTTTCTAGGATCTGGTTTATCTCATCTACAAGGTTGTGTACAGCAGGGAGTTTTTTTGTTTTTCTTAGCATGTTTTTTATGGCCTCCCTCTTGCCCAACATTTGTGGATTTTGAGGGATCTCCATGAGAAAGATGTCTATGACATCTTCTATAGAGTGGGCAACATCTCTGACCTCCTTCACCCAATTTTTCTGTCTTTCGTCTTTTATCTGCTTTCTGTCAGCATCCTTGAGAAAAGCCTGAATCCGTGTGAGTTCATGGCTCACTTTCTCCACTTTCTCATCAACGCCATATAGGAGTAAAACCTCCTTAACTACAACATCAGCGAGCTTGCCGAGTACCAAATTTACAATGGTCTCAGCCATCTAGCTTCTCTGTTGTATTAAAGAAATTTGAGAGTGGATATATATTTTGGGTGGTATCTGGATGAACTATTTTGTGAATATAGCACAGTATTAGCTTTGTTGTGCAGTACACCAATAAGATGCTGCGGTGGAGCTTATATAAAGGTCTCAATTGGCCGCCTGTTTCGTGCATTCATAAGATTAATTAATTAATTAATAGAAAATGATCATCCATGCATGTACGCCATATTGTGGGTCATTATTGTGTATTTGACTTTATCTTAATTGTTTAAGAATAATTGATTGATCTACATCTACTCCATTGACTTTAGATCAGATCGTGAATGTGCACCATATTAAAAATTAATGTATTTCTCAGCGCAATCTCAACTCTCAAGGAAGGAATCTTATTCAAATCATGCCTAACATGTCTTCGTTGTTAGGTAATAAATAATTAATGGGAAGGGATAATTAAATTTGGGAAAATCATCCGGTGTAGGTATATATGAATTGAGATCATAAAGTCACCCAATTTTTTAGGTTTGATCCGGACGGTTCGTTCTACTCTAACACAAATATTAAAGGGGCCCTGTGTGTTCGACAAGGGCAGGATTGGCCCGAATTTCTGATCAGACGGTTCGGATCACAACTCCAAAATTAAGTTACTTTAGGGGATATGGGACTCGGTATATATTGGATTATTTTGACTAATTGAAACTTTCAAGATTGGATGTGATCCTATAGTTGAAGTACACAGAAGATATTTATTGTATATAACTAAGGGAACCAAATTAAATTTATTAATTAATCACAGCTACTTATAGTTAAGCCAATTTAGCTAAAAATCAAACCAAAATTATAAGGATTGAAAGCAATGTAAACCAACCAGGCGACTTTCTACTTAGTTAGAAATTCTCAAAAAATAAAAATACTTGTTCAACATTGAATTTTTAATTTGTCCTTTAGATGTTGCAAAAGATGAGTATCTAATTTATTAATAGGAATACATTGGAGCTCTCCATTCCAGAGGTTACTGGACAACCGAGTCAACAAATAGAAGCAGCAATAATTGTGAGCTAACTCATTCTGTTAGGATTAATTACAACAATTATGTGATGCTGTTAGAGACTAATGATAACAGTGAGATGATGATTAATAGTTAGCCTTGGCCATTCAGTTACAGAAGTAATTCAAGTTCAGAGGACAAGGATAGCGCACTGCTTGCTACTGTGCTACAGTTTTCAGTCTGCCTTCCTCATTTCTTTTCTTCCAAATTTTGAATGCGAGTCACTAATATAACATCACATCATTTTTCTAAATGGTGTTAGGTACTGCCCTGAATTTTATCATATTTTTTGGAATTTTATTTGAATGGTTTCTGCTCAGTTCAGTGCCAGAATGTCTGTTGTACAGGTTTTTAAGACTGATGCACCATTTATCTAGTTCTTTTCATGAAAATATTTGTCATAACTTAATCTACATGCATGATTTAATTTGGGATTTTTGGGGATCTGTAGCTCTGACTGGTAGAGAGTTTTCTATAGTGCAGATTATGGTACTAGCACAATACTTTCTTTTTTTTGCTAAGTTAAGTCTTTTTAGAACTCGCAGTTGTTCCTGAAACATTACATTACAAGTGTCTCAGCATGCTGGTAAAAAATGTATTCTGGTGCTTAAAGAAAAGAATGTTACATTCTGTCTTGCTGGAGTACATATCTGCATTGAACGGGCAAAGATATTGACAGAGCTAGAATGGTTTCATGCAGATCACAAATAGTAGAATCAAAACTAAAAAGTATATGACTGGTGTGTTGCACGAAGTCAAACCAACTTTGTCAATAGTTTTATCCTATCGAACTGTACCAAACTGGTATCTGACTAAGACACCTAGTTTGGCTAGTGTAGCAAAAAGTTACAAATAAGTAAAGCTAAAGATATATAATATAATTATGAATTATATATATAATATAACAGTGTAGCAAAAAAAGATATGGTTTAGCAAAAGAACACAATTCATAATTATATATATAATATATATATGAGGTGGGCTACGGTGAGTTGCGAAGTAAAACGCGTTTCTACTTCATGCCGTATTTTTATTTTGAAAGTCCAAACGACCGATCCGAACGTTAGATGTTTAATCCATATTGAAATGTGCTTGGAGACCAAATTTTACATTTTTTGGAATTTTTTTACTATTTATTAAGCATTTTTGAAAATTGCTGTTTTGCTGTGAACAGTAAAATTTTCTGGACCATCAGATCAGCGACTTTCAAAATTGCTTAATAAATAGTAAAAAAATTCCAAAAAATGTAAAATTTGGGCTCCAAGCACATTTCAATATGGAGAATAAGATGAACGGTTCGGATTGATGTTTTGAACTTTAAAATTGGAAAATATAAGCGTGAAGTAAAATAGTAGCTTTACTTCGCAACTCACCGTAGCCCACCTCTATATATATTTATGAATTGTATATTGTAATAATATATGGTTGTCACAATTAGTGATATAATCCGATTAATTATTTCTCTGTGCATACCTTAAACGTTACCAACGATTGATCTCTTGCAAAATTGGCTGAGAGAAACCGAATTTTGAAATTCTAAAATTTTAATTAATCATTGTAACGATTGCACAACTGTTTGGCTCTATCATTTCAGCCTGAAATTTACTTTACCAATTTTATCTTCACTTAGCGAAATGATAAAATGTCTTGATAATTGTCTTAGTTTATCCAATCTATATTGCATTTTAAAATCGTATAAATAACTTGCAAATATCTCAATCAAAAAATTGTAAAATTCAATATTATATGTTTCGCAAATTAATCAAATAAAATAATTATGTATTGCTTCTAACAAGAAATATATCTAAGCCAAAGAGTTAAAAACTAAAGCAATTTTCTTTTGACAATGAGCTGTCACTAAAAGAAAGTGTACTCGTTTGTAATTTACAAGATATACTCGTTTCTAAAATTGTTAATACAAATCTGGAAGCATCTAATGTTTTGATCGACAAAATTAGAATATTTAATAGTATTAATTAATGGACACTTCGAAAAACTTTTTCCTCTCTAATTATATGAGTTTTATTGCAAAACTTCAGATAGGCCCGGGACATCTAATCACAAAGCTCGATCAACGTTCCAGAGAAAACTATGACTTATCAAGGATAGGTTAGATAAGTGTGGCAAGTATGCTGTCATGATCGATCTTGACTGTACATCTCAGGTTTTTTGTTTGCATTTAAGAGCGTGATTATCAAAATGGGACCACTTTGGTTGTCTTCATGTAGCCCAATTCTTTGAACATGTGCTGTTGGCAACGACATTTGACTGTAAAAAAGAATTGTCGTATGGTTTGCTGCAAAAGAGAAAAAGATTAATTGGTGTGATACTCATACAGTTAATTTCCCAAAAAAAAATTATTTTTATTTTTCCGCATAAAGTTTCATAATTTGAAAATTCGTACATGCTTCCACTACTACAGAAAACGTGACTATAATACTATACATGGTCTGAAAAACTAATGACACACGGTTTTGCGATTGTGTCCGCACGCATTGTGTATGAAAAGATCCATACATTAATTGTACATGGTTTCGGATGTCTATATATATATACTTAAAACAAATAAATAATACCATCGACTTCAGAATGAGTCATATGTCCATATTTATCCTCTGTCAGAAATTACACATTAATTTTTTTTAATAGATTGTCATATTTAATTTGCTTCTTCAACTCACACACGCCTTCATCGACTAGCTACTAAACTAATTAGTAGTAAGGTCGCGGCACCAATTATGCATGCGTCATCAGCAGGCCCCAACAAAACAGAAAAACCAGATTTGCAAAATAAATTTAGATTGCAATTAACAGATAGTACATTAGGCCTTCAACACGATTGGTTACGGTATTTCGTGAAGTAAAGCAAGTGTTTTACTTCGCAACTATATCTTCAATTTCAAAGTTTGAAATGTCGATCTGAACAGTTAAAGTTGATCTCCGTATTAAATTGTGCTTGCAGACCAAATTTTATAATTTTTAGAAATTTTTTATTGTTTATTTAAATTACTGACTTTTAGAAAATCGTGGATCATAAAAAAAAAGTTTGGGATTTTAAAAAATTTCAAAGAAATACCCAAGTCAACTTCTCGATTTCTTCCATCTTCATCAATTTATTTATCCTGAAAATTATAATGCAAATCAACTCCCAAGTCTTTCACTACCTGCTTTTCCAAGTCTGAATTGTTTTGTCTTATCTGTACAGAATAATAGCTTTAACAATAAATGCGTAATTACAAAATTCCACTCAAGGTACAATGCAAGCAAAATGTCTCAAGTGTTGCTTAATTAGCTGAATTACTCAAAACGACTATCAATTGTATGAATTTCGAGCCGAATTTTTTACTAATATACACCATTAAATAAAAAAAATACAAATATATCCAACTTTTTTTTGTATTTTTTAAAATATCGGCAGCACAAGGAGTTCTGATATTTTTACAAATTTTTACAAATATGTCCTACCTTTTTTTCCGATATTGCATTTCTTTTCAGGACTGTCAGAAATTATGGCATTCCTGGTTTTTTTTATAAATGTGTTTATTTTTTTTAAAAATGAATTGACAGTTCGATGATAGAGAAGAGGAGGCTAAAACTGACACAAATGAATATATGCTAGTTATTTTTGAAATATTGAGAAGGAAAAAGGGGCGTGAGAATAGAAAATTTGATGTTGAATAGGCAAGAGAGAGAAAATGAGAAAAAAGAGAGAAAACTCCTCTTCATCTGCGAATGATGATTTTACAATGCAAGGCAATGGATACATTGGTCCAAAATGCATGTCTCTGTATAAAGAAGGAAAATGTTGTTTAAAAGAGTTCTCAACAAGATTGAATTAATAAAGAGATCGATGTATTCATGGTAACATGCTCTATCTCACTTAACTGTTGCAACCAATTGACACCACAGATTCTATGTCAGCAAGACGTGTTAGTTATTAGCCATTTATACCGAGTCACAAACCATGATCGACTAATTACCAAATAGGCACCTACGCTTCTTAGCATCAATAGAACTAGCATCACAAAACCTCAATTCTTTGTAAAATTCAGGATCAGAGTTCTTTGTGTGGGTCCCTCTATTTTTGTGGAATTTGCAGTCGAACGATTTCTATGTGACATCAATTCTTCACCCGGCTCAACTATTTCTTTCATTAGCTGCATCAGAAGACAAAGTGAGTGTATGAGAATTCCCTGTGGCAACAGCACTTGCTGCTGGTCCATTTAATTTTTCAACAGAGTGTACACACATCATATAACAGTCCCAGTATAACCAACCAAAACTAAAGTTTAAATATATTCATGGCCAAGTTTACTGTCACAGGTCCAATGTGATATTATCACTTTTGTTGATCATATATTGTCAAATTCATTTTGAAAAAATGAACACATCTAAAACAAAATCAGAACTGCTAGAATTCCTGACAGTCCTAAAAAGAAATGGAATTTATAAAAAAAAAAGTTTATTTGTATTTTTTAAAATACAAATAATTATTGGATATATTTGCCTTTTTTTATTTAATGGTGGATGTTAATAAAAAGTTCGGAATTTGGAGTGTAGCTACCTTTTCACCGTAGAATTGCAGCACCCTCGAACGAAGATATTTCTTGAACCATGTACTATTCAACACGTTCCATTTCTTACCACATATATATCCCAAGTAATATTTATTTTCTTACATTATTAGTTGAAAACTACTTATATCACATGCTCCAAGTAATACCTATTTTCCTTACATCAGTAGTTTATACTTGAATTCATCCACGTATAAAGAATAATTTTCATAGAATACTAGTTTAAAGAATATATTTTTTCAGACAAAGTTGGAATCGAACATATTCAACTTTAAATATTCATAAGTATTCTTTTATCCGATTTCAAACATATTATCTTACACACTACTAGTAACTGTGTCCCTTGATTTTTTTTGAGAATTTTTTATTCATAAAAATATTAAAAAATAATAGAGAAAATCTAATTTCATAGAAATAGCAGTTTAGCACTTTTCAAATTAATACTAATTTAAAGAAGATATTTTTTAATTTTAGATAAAGTTAGAATCAAACATATTCAACTTTAAATATCCACAAGTAATTTTCTATCAAATTTCAAACATATGATCTTAGCACTACCAGTATATCCCTTGATTTCTTCGAGAATTTTTTATTTATAAAAATTATTAAAAAATAATAGAGAAAATCTAATTTCATAGAAATAGCAGTTTAGCACTTTTCAGATTAGTACTAGTCTAAAGAATATATTTTTTTAGATAAAGTTGGAATCCAACATATTCGACTTTAAATATTCACATATAATTTTCTATTAGATTTCAAATATATTATCTCACTTTGGACCTAAAAAAATGTCTCTGATCTTAACAACTGAGATTTTGTTTCTATTTTTTCTTTCATTTTTAAAAAAATTCTATGAATAATATATTCTCGATTTCTTCCATCTTCATCATTTTATACTGAAAATTATAACAAGACTTGTGCAAATCAACTCCCTAGTCAAATCTCTCGCTATCTGTTTCTTCTTTCAAAGTCTAAATTGTTTTGTCTCTGTACAGAATAATAGATCTAATTTGGATTACTTTTTTTCTTGAATAAATGTGCAATAACAAAATTGCAGTCAAGATACAACGCAAAATGTCTTCAGTGCTGTCTTTTCACCATAGAATTGAAGCGCCCATGAACAAAGAACTTTCTTGGACCATGTACTATTCAAGATGTTCCATCTCGATCTTAGACATGAATTTGTTAACTTTTTGTTTGGTTTAATTTGTTTCAACATTGAATAAAATAAATAAGGTGAATTTCATGTATACCCGTCAAAAACTTGAAAATTACTTATTTCCCCTCTAAAATTCATAATATCATATTTACCCTTCTAAATTTAAAAAACACAAATTTATCCATTTTTTATTAAAACACATTTTAAATTTTAAAAAGTACGAATTTTAACCTATATTAAGAAAAAAAAGTAGCATGTTCGAAAAAAATGTCAATTTTATAATTGATTGATTTTCCAGGACAAATTGATTATTTCTCTACTTCTGACGCCTCTATCAGACCTCTACATTTTTTTAATAAAATATTGCACTACTATCATATGATATTATTAGCTAGTGCAGGTGACTATCCTAGACATAGATCGTCTCATGATATATAGGCACTATGGGCAACTATTACTTTGTTAGGTAATTTAAAAATAATTTGGTCTCAGTCAATTAGGAATAGTAATTTTAATTTTTAATTACAATTATATCTTCCACATAATGTTAATGACTTTTGGAAAAGAGGTTGGCAGCGATGGTCTTCTAAAAACGACAACATGATTTTAGAATAAATTAAGCCCGGGACCGGAAGACCAGTGACACTACAACAAAGTAGACATTTTTTGCTAGGGAAAAAACGCTTTTACGATGGTCGTCCGTAGCAAAAAGTCACTTTTTTATCCTCGCGAAAAGTGTCTCATTCTTGTTGTGTGATATAGGATTGATTAATTCACTTTTGTATTATACTGACACTACTGTAAAAACGGAATCTTCTATCACTCATTTTCTTTACGGTTTAGATCGATTCTAGTTTGAAACTGATAAACTAAACAAATTGTTACAAGTTAGTAAATAAATTGAAAGATTACTCTATCGATTGTGCCCTCAGGAACCGATAGGATATGGACACCAATTTTTTTTATCAGTCCTGGTAGAGTACCAAATTAAAATATGAAATTTCTTATAGTGGTATTATTATCCTAACCGATATAATTATTTGATGTTCTTTTGATATCAGTTAATACATTTGTACTAATTTATGAAAAATAAATTTGTTCTGTTGGTTGTGTTTTGAATCATTAGATTATAGATACTTTAATTTCACACCTATCGGTTAATACAGAGTCACAAACCATGGTTTCGATAGAACCAACATCACAAAACCTCAATTCTTTGTAAACTTCCTGATCAGAGTTCTTTGTGTGGACCCCTCTATTTCTGTGGAATTTGCAATCGAACAATTTCTATGGGGCATCAATTCTTCACCCGACTCAACTATTTCTTTCATTAGCTGCATCAGAAGACAAAGTGAGTGCATGAGAACTTGCTGCCGGTCCATTTAATTTTTCAACAATGTGTACACACATCATATATATAACTTGACCCAGTACAGCCAACTAAAACAAAATTTTAAACATATTAATTTATGGCTAAGTTTAATGTCATATAGGGTCTAATGTGAAATTACTACTTTTGTTTACCATACTACCAAATTCATTTTTAACAAAATAAACACATCTAAAATAAAACAAAAATCAAGACGCTAGAATTCCTAACAGTTCTAAAAAAATTAAAAAATGTTTATTTGTATTTTTAAAGTACCAAAAGATGTTGGATATATTTGTATTTTCTTATTTAATGGTGGATATTAATAAAAACTTTGGAATTTGGAGTGTAGCTATCTTAATATTCACCGTAGAATTTGCAGCACCCTTGAACGAAGATTTTTCTTGAACATGTACTATTCAACACGTTCCATCTCTTACCACATATTGTAAGTAATATTTATTTCCTTACACATCATCAGTTGAAATCTACTTATATCACATGCTCCAAGCAATACCTATTTTTCTTACATCAGTATAGTTTATACTTGAATTCATCCACTCATAAAGAATAATTTTCATAGAAATACCAGTTAAGCACTTTTCAGATTAGTACTAGTTTAATGACTATATTTTTTCAGACAAAGTTGGAATTGAACGTATTCAACTTTAAATATTCATAAGTAAATTTTGATCAGATTCAAACATATGATCTTACATACTACCAGTATGTCTCTTGATTTCTTCGAGAATTTTTTTTCATAAAAATATGAAAAAATATTTACAGAAAAATATTCAGTTGTTTGATCTCATGGAAAGATCGGATGTATTTTTTCCGTTCCAAAGGTTGCACCGTAAAAATGGTACCCACCCAAACTTTTATTTATTATTAGATTGGATGGTTATCATATTTTTCAATCCAAACTTTGGAATTAAAAAGATGTCTCCGATCTTTTTATAGATCTAACAACTGGGATATTCTTTCTATTTTTTTCGATTATTTTTTAATAATTTCTATGAATAATAAATTCTCGATTTCTTCCATCTTCATTATTTTATACTGAGGATCATAACAAGACTTGTGCAAATCAATTCGATCCCTAGTCAACTCCCTCGCTATCTGTTTCTGCTTTCCAATTCTGAATTGTTTTCTCTGCACAGAATAATAGCTCCAACATGAATTACTTTTTTCTTCAACAAACGTGCAATAACAAAACTCCAATCAAGATAGAACCCAAAATGTTTTTAGTGTTGTCTTTTCACAGTAGAATTGCATCACATAAACGAAGAATTTTCTTGAACCATGTACTATTCAACATGTTCCATCTCAATCTTAGACAAGAATTTGTTAATTTTTGTTTGGTTTAATTTGTTTCAACATTGAATAAAATAAGTAGGGTGAATTTCATGTATACCCGTCAAAAACTTGAAAATTACTTATTCCCCTCTAAAATTCATAATGTCATATTTACCCTTCTAAATTTCAAAAAATCACAAATCTACCCATTTTTTTATTAAAACCAAAGTTCTAAATAGCGTTTATCGCGTCATAGCGGAAAGCCTACAAAAAAAGCTATAGCAAATAGCGCCGCTATAGCGAAAGCTATGCTACATAGTGTTTTCTTTTTTTTATAAAAATTATATCATATATTTGTACTAAATATCAACATTATCTAAGTCTCATAGAACAATAAATAATGTCAAATTGATTAAAAAATTATAATATTCATATTGAACCAATACAAAGTCCAAATTGCGACTCAAAATATCCATAATAATACTAATATCATAAACTATCAATCTTTTTCTATTCAAAATATATTCAGCATCATGACATAATTTATCTTTTTTCTATTTAAATTTCAAAATAGCCTAGACATCATGGCATAATTAACTATTTTAATATATTCAAAATATTCAAACTACTGTATAGTAAGTATCATTTTGTTACTTCAAGAAATATCTTAATATATTCAATCTAAGCCTTTATTTAAAACCCAAATAAATTGAAAAAAAGAAAAAAAAACAGCTCATGTTGTATAGCGCGTTGTAGCTTCCTTATTTTGATTTCATTTGATAGATCTCTCATTAAATATTTAATAGTTTAATATAAAGCTTAGTACGTCAATTGCAAAAAAAAAAAATTGCGGTTAAAATCCAATCTGAGCCTTTATTTAAAGCTCATATAAATTGAAAAAAACAAAAATAGTAAATGTTGCATAGCAGACGCTATTTGCGCTACACGCTATGTGCTATAGCGGACCGCTATTACCGCTATAGCGTCCGTAGCTCAAATAGCGCGTTATTATGTCATAGCTTAGCGTTTAGGATCCAAAAACCCTATAGAGCGCTATTTAGAACACTGATTAAAACACACTTTAAATTTTAAAAAGTACGAACTTTAACCTATATTAAGGAAAAAATGTAGCATGTTCAGAAAATTGTCACTTTTATAATTGATCGATTTTCCAAGGCAAATTGATTATTTCTCTACTATCAGACCTCTACATTTTTTTAAATAAAATGTAGCATAACTATCAGAGTATTATTAGCTAGTGCAGATGACTATTCTAGACATAGATAATCTCATTAATTTCGGAAATAAATTTAGTGCTTTAAAATATGTGTGCATGAATCTCAGAGCGGGGTGCATGTGCACGAATCTTAAATCACATTGGATGGCTCTGATACCCATCAGACTCCGATTTACTTCCTATGGTTATGGGACCTACATTTTCCTCAATTTGGCGAGTGTGACATGTTCTGCAGTAGAGGGTTCCGACTTCCGATGGCTCTTTCTGCGTTGGCCCAATTAGAACAGCTCCCTTATTTATAATACTGGGCCTGTCTGGCCCAATGCCTAATCTCTCTTGTTCTTTTCCTAACAAAATAAAAATGCTGCTTGGTGGGCAACAGACAAATAGATTACTTACTAGTTCTCGGATAAGGACAATAAAATAGGGAGGAGAGAAAAAGCACAGATATTTATTTGATTAGATAGGGAGGAGATAAGAATTAAAGGCAGAGCAATAAAATCCAATTGATATTTCTATCGGTTGGACCCTCATAACCAATAGAAGTAGATTAGGTTCTTGGATGAATTTGTTATTCAACATATATACATAATATACATATATGATTCAAGAAATATTAATTCAACATTCAATATAAACAACATACACTAGTGGAGAACTTGGAATTAGTGTCGGATGTTTATGGGTATTAGTGTCGGACATTAGGCGACACTAATCGGGCTGATACTAATACTTTGTAAATAGCCGACACTAAAAGTAAGCCATTAGTGTCGGCTATTTATTAAATGGCCGACACTAATACTACCTTTTAGTGTCGGCTATTAATTAAATAACCGACACTAATACTTATTAGTGTCGGCTATTAATTAAATAACCGACACTAATACTTATTAATGTCGGCTTTTTAATAAATAGCCGACACTAATGTTTTTTTTTTTTTTTTAAAAAAAATTTCAAAAATTCACTATAAATCATAGGAAATTCTAAAAATGAAAATTTTTGTTCTGGAATGCTCATATATTTTTGCTGAACTATATATAAAACAAAGATATCAAATAATTCATCATAATTTACAAATAACACTCACTAAATAAAATATCATCCAAATTGCTTACTAAATAATTCTTATAAATGGTTTGTGCAAACCCTAAAACAGAAAATACATAAAATATGTTTAAATACAAACCCTAAAACAGAAAATACATAAAAAATACATAAAAGACCCTAAAAACTCTAAAATTATAAAGACTATAAGTTAGATCGGACTGAAATTGTAAAGAAAATTCGAAAAATCGCTGATCCGACGGTCGGATCGGGCTGGAAAGGAAGTTAGCTTGGATTTGGGGCTGCGGAGCTCCTGTCAAAATTTCAGCCCGATCCGACGGACGGATCAAAAGTTACGCCCCTTGGACTGAAGCATGCTCGGTTTGAGAAGATCTGGTATTCGCCTAGAAGCGGCTCGGTTTGAGAAGATCAGATCGGAGAGAAGCGTGAAGCGAAGTGAAGGAGATGTTTTAAACCCTAGGCGTGCGTTTGAAAGATGTGCGCGGGACTTAAAATGAAATTTTTTTAGCTTTAATGTCGGCTGTTTATAAATAGCCGACACTAATAACTGAGAATTAGTGTCGGCTGTTTATAAAAAGGCGACACTAATGTATTAGTGTCGGATGTTTATAAAGAGCCGACACTAATTGTTAAGTATTAGTGTCGGTTGTTTATAAATAGCCGACACTAATACATTAGTGTCGGTTGTTTATAAACAGCCGACACTAATTCTCAGTTATTAGCCGATTTAGCCGACACTAATATTATTAGTGTCGGTTTTTTGTAAATAGCCGATACTAAAGTATTAGTGTCGGTTTTTTAAGGCGACACTAATTGTATATTCTCCACTAGTGATACATGAAAAAATATTCCACATTAAACTTGCCTATCCATTATTCAAATAATTAATATATTTAGTATTAATTAAATATAAACAACCTACAAGATTAAAGACAATATGATTAGACAAGATGAAGAAATATAGAGGAAGAAAAGAGACATGAGAGAAATTAATTTGATTAGAAAGTGAGCAGTGCGAAAATTAATGATGTCGATCCAGTGAATAGGCGGGAAATTAAAGTATCTATATTCTAACGATTAAAACACAGCCAACAGAACAAATTTATTTTGCATAAATCAGTACTAATGTATTAACTGATATCAGAAGAACATCAAATAATTATATCAGTTAGGATAATAATACAACTCTACCAGTGATCAATAGTAAAAAAAAATTGGTGTACATCTCCTATCAGGTCCTGAGGGCACAATTGATAGAGTAATCTTTAAATTTATTTACTAACTTGCCACAATTTCTTTAATTTATTGGCTTCATTCTAGAATTGATCTAAACCGTAAAGAAAATGGGTGATAGAAGATTCCGTTTTTGTAGTAGTGTCAGTATAGTACAAAAGTGAATCAATCAATCCTATTATCATAGCATACCCTCCTCTAGTCTTCTGGTCCCGGGGTTAATTTATTCTAAAATCAAGTTGTCGTACGTGTTTAGAAGGGGATCGAATCTCCTGCCCCCAGAGTCACTGTTAGTAGGCCCCACCCACCCCAAACCCTAAACCCGGCCCCACCCACCCTAAACCTGACCCCACCCCACAGTGACTGAGGGGGCAGGAAAATCCTGCACCCCGGGGGGCAGGTGATCTGCTCCCGTTTAGAAGACCATCGCCATTATGTGGAATTTTCTATATATAATCTAAAATCAAGTACGAATTTTCTAAAATCAAGTTGCTCTTTTCTAAAAGTCATCAACATTATGTGGAAGATATAACTGTAATGTAAAATTAAAATTATTATTCCTAATCGACAGGGACGAAAAATTATTTAAATTACCTAACAAAGTAATAGTTTCCCATAGTGCCTATATATCATGAGACGATCTATGTCTAGGATAGTCATCTGCACAAGCTAATAATATCCTCTGATAGTGGTGCTACATTTTATTAAAAAAAAATGTAGAGGTCTGATGATGGGTTGTAAATACTCTATTATTTTGCAACCTGGAGACACTACAACAATGCTTCAAACACTTTTAATTGGAGTGTTGTAGTAGGGTTGTTATTGCCTTATTACCTTGCAATCTGGAGACACTACTAGAGTGCTCCAAACACCTTCAATTTGAGTGTTGTATTAAGGTTGTAAATGCCCTATTATCTTGCTGTATAGAGACACCACTATAGTGCTCCAAATACCTTCAATTGGAGTGTTGTATTAGGGTTGTAAATGCCTTATTATCTTATAATATGGAGACACTACTATTACGCTCCAAGCACCTTCAACTCGACTGTTGTATTATGGTTGTAAATGCCCTTTTATCATGCAATCTAGAGACACTACTGGAGTGCTTCAAACACCATCAACTTGAGAGTTGTATTAGGTTTGTAAATGCCCTATTATCTTGCTTTATAGAGACACTACAGGAGTGCTTCAAACACCATCAACTGGAGTGTTGTATCAGGGTTGTAAATGCCCTATTATCTTGCTATATAGAGACACTACAAGAGTCCTCCAAACACTTTCAATTGGAGTGTTTTATTAGAGTTGTAAATGCCTTATTATCTGGCAATATGGAGACACTAAGAGTGCTCCAAACACCTTCAATTGAACTGTTGTATTAGGGTTGTAAATGCCCTATTATCTTGCAATATGGAGACACTACTGGAGTGCTCCAAACACCTTCAATTGGAGTGTTTTATTATGTTTATAAAGTCCCTATTATCTTGTCATCTGAAGACACTGCTAGCGTGATCCATACACATTCAATTCGAGTGTTGTATTAGGGTTGTAAATGCCCTATTATATTGCGAACTGGAGAGACTACTAGAGTGCTCCAAACACCATTAATTGGAGTGTTGCATTATTACCTTGCAATCTAGAGACACTACTAGAGTGCTCCAAACACCTTCAAATGTGAGTGTTGTATTAAGGTTGTAATGCCCTATTATCTTGCTGTATAGGGACACTACTACAGTGCTCTAAACAGCTTCAATTGAAGTGTTGTATTAGGGTTGTAAATATCATATTATCAAGCCATCTGGAGACCCTACTAGAGTGCTCCAAACAGCAACAATTGGAGTGTTTCATTACTGTTGTAAATGCCCTACTATCGTGCAATCTGGAGATACTACTAGAGTGCTCGAAACCCCATCAATTGGAGTGTTGTATTAGGGTTGTAAATGCGCTATCTTGCTATATAGAGACACCACAAGAGTGCTCCAAATACCTTCAATTGGAGTGTTGTATTAAGGTTGTGAATGCCCTATTATCTTGCAATCTGGAAACACTACTAGAGTGCTCCAAATACCTTCAATGTGAGTGTTGTATTAAGGTTGTAGATGCCCTATTATCTTCCTGTAAGGGGGCACTACTAGAGTGCACCAAACACCTTCAATTGGAGTGTTGTATTAGGGTTGTAAATGCCTTATCTTATAATCTGGAGACACTACTATTACGCTCCAAGCGCCTTCAACTCGACTGTTGTATTAGGGTTGTAAATGCTCTTTTATCATGCAATCTAGAGACACTACTGGAGAGCTTCAAGCACCATCAACTTGAGAGTTGTATTAGGTTTGTAAATGCCCTATTATCTTGCTTTATAGAGACACTACCGGATTGCTTCAAACACCATCAACTGGAGTGTTGTATCAGGGTTGTAAAATGCCCTATTATCTTGCTATATAGAGACACTACAAGAGTCCTCCAAACACTTTCAATTGGAGTGTTTTATTAGAGTTGTAAATGCCTTATTATCTGGCAATATGGAGAAACTACAAGAGTGCTCTAAACACCTTCAATTGAACTGTTGTATTAGGGTTGTAAATGCCCTATTATCTTGCAATATGGAGACACTACTGGAGTGCTCCAAACACCTTCAATTGGAGTGTTTTATTAGGTTTATAAAGGCCCTATTATCTTGTCATCTGAAGACACTGCTAGAGTGATCCATACACATTCAATTCGAGTGTTGTATTAGGGTTGTAAATGCCCTATTATAGTGCGAACTGGAGAGACTACTAGAGTGCTCCAAACACCATTAATTGGAGTGTTGCTGTCACACCCCAAATCCACCGGGTCTGACAGCCTGCTGCGTGTATAAATCAAGCGTCACATATACACGCAAGGCAGTGGATCTTTTATATGCATTGCCAATATCCTCATTTGCTGCGTCCGTGTAATGAACCTGAAAATAATCGGGAGAGGGGGGGGTGAGAATAAATTCTCAGTGCGAATTTTGCCACAGTTGAATTATTGGATTTGCAATCAAACTTTATATTCAAAAATGAAACCCAACAATAAACAATGCAAACAGATACATATAATCATAAATAACAGAATGCCAATGCACGACAACAGTTAATTCAACCTGCAACACAGTTCACGGAATTTCCAAGATGAATTTCAAACACAACATATATATTTTGGCTTAACTCGATTCATAACTCAGTTCATTAGGGCTTGTAGCAATTACAGATGTTCTTTCGAGCTGAACCATTATCAAACCCACATCTGTAGGGTTACTGACACCTACAGATGGCCAACCGCTGGACCCTTTATCTGACACCCATCTGCAATCGCTTGGCTTAACAGTTTATTAAGGTCTGGTTTGAATCATATAAAGAAAATCCTCTCTGGAATCATTCCAATAGTCGTAATATTCAATTGACCTTTCAAATGCATTAACACGTAGGAGAATGCCACAGAGCCATAGACGTTACACATGTCACCCACGATTTCCAATCACATCTCATAACATAATCACCCTCCCTCGTCCCAACCGGTACTGGGAATATTGAGGGCCGTTCACCTAAGGCCATTTAGGATCCTGGTAATCCAAGTCAGCATACAGCCCGACTTGGCAAATTCATTGGATCCAAGTGCTTAACTTCGTAAATCCATTCACATACAATCACATACATATCAAATCAAATCAAATCAAATCGTGGTGACTTTCAATCAAATCAGATCATGATAGATCGACACAACCTACAACCATACCAGCATGCAAATCACTCAAGTCATATCAATTCGAGTTTAATTTGATTGGGCTATGCAAATGCTTTACACAATTCAATGATGCAATCAATGATATTCAACATGACAAACGAATACACAGTTTAATTCCTGAAAATAAAGTATCAAACAAGTCCAAGAATCCCGCACCTTATTATGACGAGCGTACCACTTAATTTAAAGATCAGGCGTCTCGAATTGCCTCGCGAAATCTTGCTCGACTGAGCCTACACCTATATTATACGTTTACTTGGTTTAGTTCGGTTACATTCTCAAAACTTAAATTCCAAAAGCCGTCTTTCCATTCGTCAATTCTTTTATACCTTTCGGCTCATTTATAATCATTTTAATTCAAGTCCAATTCCAAATTTACATATATATATGGTCGGCCCTTTTGACGGATCAATTATTTTATTCCAATTCAATTTAATTAAAGGCCCATAATTTAGCAAGGGTTTAAGCCGCTAATTAACAATTCACAATTTACTCCAAGTCCATTTATAACATTTCTAATGCATAGGCCGGCCATAGCCTCAAACAATTTACATCTTACAAGTTGGCCCCTTATATTTATACAACTCATATAAGGCCTTATATTTTACAATTCATACCCCTTATTTTTATCAAAATTCCCAAGGCTTGTATTTTGCACGAAACAACCCTCAATTTAATTTATTTACATTGTTGGTCCCTGTCAAGTCAAGGGCTGGTACACACACAAAGTCAGCACCATAAAACCAGCAAAACAGAGACAAGCCACAGGTCAGATCAGAACAGGCACATCATAAATTAATAACACGACTCAAGCCTCAAGTCAGCACCATTTACCGGGAAAATCAACAACCCGAGCAAAGGTGTAATTAACTATAATTCCCTTTACAAAATCCTAACTACAATTCCCTTTAATTCATACAAATCACTATGGTCATATATTTTACAATTCCGACCATTAATAAAATCATTTTGCAATATAACCCCTTATACTTAATTTATTCGAGCAATTCGATCGAGTCGGGAAAATCAACAACCCGAGCAAGCAATCTCAACATATCAAAGATCCGATACAACAGCAATTGAGCTTTCAAAACCGTTAATTAAAAATTACCCAATTTAGGTGTCTCTCTTAACAAGCCGGTTTTCAAGGTGTCACGCTTTGCTTTTGGCAACGATCAAATCAGCAAGCAAAGAGGAAGGAAATGCTTCCTAGCACCGAAATAGCACCAAGGCAGCACCAAGCCATCACCATCACGGCACCAAGTTACATCGGGGCAGCGCCACGCCTAAACCCTAGTTTCTAGGGTTTCACGGGAGGGGAGGGGAGGCGGGAAAAGAGGAGGAGGGGCAGGGGTTTCGGGCGGGTCTGGTGGGTCGGATCGAGAAGGAAAGAGAGGAGAGAGTTGGGGCGGAGCCCCCTGTTTTCGGTGTAGAAGAGAGGGGAGGGAGCGGGGGGGGCCGGATCTGGGGCTCTCACGGCCAGAGAGGACGAGAGGAGAGCAAAGGGGCGGTTTCGGTGGGTCCGCCGGCGACGGGAGAGGGGAGGGCGGGGCCCTCCTGGCTTTGGCGTAGAAGAAAGGAGAGGGGACGGGATGGGGAGGGGGGTTCGGGTCTGTCACGTAGAGGGAGAGAAGAGAAAGAGAGAAGGGTGTATTAAAAAGGATGCATCAAGATTCGTGCTAGATTAGATGAGAGGTTGGTATAATTCCAACATTTAAATTACAACCTTTAAGATCGGTGTTAGATTTAATCGGATGGTCCAAACAATTCGGATTTCAATATGATATCATTTAATTGGTTTAAAATCTGTTTCTACTATAATTTCGAATCGAAGTTTCCTAAAATTTTGCGATTAATTTCGTGTGAATATTTTGTACTTTTATTTCTCTATTCTAATATTCAAATCATTCGGTATTAATTGTACATCTCTATTTATATATATTTATTTAATTAAACTTCTATAATTCCTTAATAAACAAGATTTATAAATTTCATAATTTATGTGTACAAATAATTCGTATTGTTATATTTTATTTTATGTTTAAACTCTAAATTTTAATATACATAATTTCATACTTCCTTTATATTTCGAAATTTTAGTTTCGTTTTAGTCGGTCAGAAAATTTTTGAATGATCATTAAGTTAATTAAAATATTTATTCAAGCAAATTGATCGATTTAAAATTTTAATCATGTTTTAAAATTTCGGAATGTAACATTTATTCCCCCCTTAAAAATAAATTTCGTCCTCGAAATTAAAAATCAAAATAGAAAATAGTATATTTCTTCATCTAAAATAGTTAGACCAAAAATTAAGATGCATAGTTTAACCAATTTAATTAATCGTATAAATTCACCACGTGATATTATGAATAACATTACTTGTGTCCATTCCTTGCCACATGATATTATGAATAATATACAAAGTTGGACTCTTAAGTAAATTATAAATATATAACTGCACTTCAGTTATATTGCATGCATTATAATTCTACTTTACCAAGGGGCCCATAAAATATCATCACTCATTATAAATGAGGGGCAATGATACTATTGACATATAACTTTCTCCCGCATAATTTATATACAAGGAACTAATATTTTTATCCCCACTTATGATAAGTAGCTTTTAATACTAATTACATTATATATTTCTCATGTGAAAAAGAAATACATCTCATATCTTAGAATTCCGAGATACAATGAAAATATTAATGACACTAACATAGCCCATATAATATTTTCATTCGTTAGGTCTGTTCAATATATGAAACCTTTCATATACTCATGTTAGTAAACGATAAGCCTTTATCAACATTCATAGAACTACAATGTACTTTAATCAACATGACAAACTTATTATGGTATATTAGTGTTCCAAGCTAATAACCAAGTTTGTGAACATTTTAGAGATTTATGTTTGTCATCAGATAAAGTTCTATGGTTCAAGACCAAGAGCATCCTCTTGAACACAACTATTTTGTTATTGAATTGAGAAATTAAAACGAATTCAAACCAAACCTTTCACACTTCTAGTACCTAACTCGAATTTGTAGGAATTTAGAATCAAATTAAACCGTCCCTGAGGATCGATACCTTATTATGCTATACGGATAGGGTTGTGCACTTGCAACCCAAGACGAGAGTAGATTCAAGGTTTAAACTGGTACAGCTCGCTGTACCTGACACTTTGTAGCATACCTTTGTAAGCGAACAAGTTTTTGATAAACATAAATTTCATGGAACAAAATGCATGTAGCATCCGATTCATAAACATAACATGTAAAATTGATCAACATAAGATAACTTTTAGAACACATATCTAACAGTAAATGCCCTATTATCTTGCAATATGGAGACAATACAAGAGTGCCCCAAACACCTTCAATTGAACTGTTGTATTAGGGTTGTAAATGCCGTATTATCTTGCAATATGGAGACACTACTACAGTGCTCCAAACACCTTCAATTGGATTGTTGTATTAAGGTTGTAAATGCCCTATTATATTACAATCTGGAGACACTACAAGAGTGCTGCAAACACCTTCAATTGGAGTGTTGTGTTAGGGTTCTAAATGCCCTATTATCTTGCTATCTAGAGACACTACTGGAGTGGTACATACACCTTCAATGTGAGTGTTGTATTGAGATTGTAAATGTCCTATTATCTTGCTGTATAGGGACACTACTACAGTGCTCCAAACACCTTCAATTAGAGTGTTGTATTAGGGTTGTAAATGCCTTATTATCTTGCAATCTGGAGACACTACTATTGTGCTCTAAACACCATCAATTGAACTGTTGTATTAGGGTTGTAAATGCCATTTTTTCTTGCAATCCAGAGACAATACTGGAGTGCTTCAAACACCATCAATTAGAGTGTTGCATTAGGGTTGTAAATGCCCTATCATCTTGCTATATAGAGACACTACCAGAGTGCTCCAAACACCTTCAATTCGAGTGTTGTATTAGGGTTGTAAATGCCCTGTTATCTTGCCATCTGGAGACACAACAAGAGTGCTCCAAACACCTTCAATTCGAGTGTTGTATTAGGGTTGTAAATGCCCGATTATCTTACAATCTGGAGACACTACAAGAGTGCTCCAAATACATTCAATTAGATTGTTATATTAGGGTTGTTATTGCCTTATTACCTTGCAATCTAGAGACACTACTAGAGTGCTCCAAACACCTTCAATATGAGTGTTGTATTAAGGTTGTAAATGCCCTATTATCTTGCTGTATAGGGATTCTACAAGAGTGCTCCAAATACCTTCAATTGGATTGTTGTATGAAGGTTGTAAAAGCCATATTATCTTGCAATTTGGAGACACTACAAGAGTGCTCCAAACACCTTCAATTGGAGTGTTGTATAAAGTTTCTAAATATCCAATTATCATTCTATCCGGAGACACTACTGGAGTGGTTCCATACACCTTCAATGTGAGTCTTGTATTAGGGTTGTAAATACCCTATTATCTTGCTGTATAGGGACACTACTACAGTGCTCCAACCACCATCAATTTGAGTGTTGTATTAGGGTTATAAATGCGCTATTTTGCTATATAGAGACACCACAAGAGTGCTCCAAATACCATGAATTGAAGTGTTGTTTTAAGGTTATGAATGCCCTATTATCTTGCAATCTGGAAACACTACTAAAGTGCTCCAAACAGTTTCAATGTGAGTGTTGTATTAAGGTTGTAAATGCCCTATTATCTTGCTGTATGGGGGCACTACTAGAGTGCACCAAACACCTTCAATTGGAGTGTTGTTTTACGGTTGTAAATACCTTATTATCTTCCATTTTGGAGACACTACTATTGTGCTCCAAACACCATCAATTGAAGTATTGTATTAGAGTTGTAAATACAGGAGTGGTACATACACCTTCAATGTGAGTGTTGTATTACGGTTGTAAATGCCCTATTATCTTGCTATATAGGAACACTACTAAAATACTCCAAACACTTCAATTGGAGTGTTGTATTAGGGTTGTAAATGCCTTATTATCATGCAATCTGGGGACACTACTATTGTGCTCCAAACACCTTCAATTGGAGTGTTGTATTATAGTTGTAAATACCCTTTTATCATGCTTTATAGAGATACTACTGGAGTGCTTCAAACACCATCAATTGAACTGTTGTATTAGGGTTGTAAATGCCCTATTATCTTGCAATATGGAGACACTACTAGAGTGCTCCAAACACCTTCAATGTGAGTGTTGTATTAAGTTTGTAAATGCCCTATTATCTAGCTGTATCGGGACACTACTATAGTGCCCCAAACACCATCAATTGGAGTGTTGTATTAAGGTTGTAAATATCCTATTATCTTGCCGTATAGAGACACTACTGGAGTGCTTGAAACACCATCAACTGGAGGGTTCTATTAGGGTTGTAAATGCCCAATTATCTTCCTATATAGAGACACTACAAGGGTGCTCCAAATATCTTCAATTATTTTGTTGTATTAAGGTTGTAAATGCCCTATTATCTTGCAATCTGGAGAGACTACAAGAGGGCTCCAAATATCTTCAATTATTTTGTTGTCTTAAGGTTGTAAATGCCCTATTATCTTGCAATCAGGAGACACTACAAGAGTGCTCCAAGCACCTTCAATTGGAGTGTTGTACTAGGGTTCTAAAAGTCCTATTATGTAGCTATTTGGAAACACAACCGGAGTGGTCCATACACCATCAATGTGAGTGTTGTATTAAGGTTGTAAATGCCCTATTATCTTGCTGTATAGGGACACTACCACAGTGCTCCAACCACCATCAATTTGAGTGTTGTATTAGGGTTATAAATGCGCTATCTTGC
Organism: Carex rostrata; assembly: GCF_964058835.1. Classification (NCBI taxonomy): domain Eukaryota; kingdom Viridiplantae; phylum Streptophyta; class Magnoliopsida; order Poales; family Cyperaceae; genus Carex; species Carex rostrata. Next base: position 2,032,741 of record NC_135924.1, read on the forward strand.
TATATAGAGACACCACAAGAGTGCTCCAAATACCATGAATTGAAGTGTTGTTTTAAGGTTATGAATGCCCTATTATCTTGCAATCTGGAAACACTACTAAAGTGCTCCAAACATCTTCAATGTGAGTGTTGTATTAAGGTTGTAAATGCCCTATTATCTTGTTGTATGGGGGCACTACTAGAGTGCACCAAACACCTTCAATTGGAGTGTTGTTTTACGGTTGTAAATACCTTATTATCTTCCATTTTGGAGACACTACTATTGTGCTCCAAACACCATCAATTGAAGTATTGTATTAGAGTTGTAAATACAGGAGTGGTACATACACCTTCAATGTGAGTGTTGTATTACGGTTGTAAATGCCCTATTATCTTGCTATATAGGAACACTACTAAAATACTCCAAACACTTCAATTGGAGTGTTGTATTAGGGTTGTAAATGCCTTATTATCATGCAATCTGGGGACACTACTATTGTGCTCCAAACACCTTCAATTGGAGTGTTGTATTATAGTTGTAAATACCCTTTTATCTTGCTTTATAGAGATACTACTGGAGTGCTTCAAACACCATCAATTGAACTGTTGTATTAGGGTTGTAAATGCCCTATTATCTTGCAATATGGAGACACTACTAGAGTGCTCCAAACACCTTCAATGTGAGTGTTGTATTAAGTTTGTAAATGCCCTATTATCTAGCTGTATCGGGACACTACTATAGTGCCCCAAACACCATCAATTGGAGTGTTGTATTAAGGTTGTAAATATCCTATTATCTTGCCGTATAGAGACACTACTGGAGTGCTTGAAACACCATCAACTGGAGGGTTCTATTAGGGTTGTAAATGCCCAATTATCTTCCTATATAGAGACACTACAAGGGTGCTCCAAATATCTTCAATTATTTTGTTGTATTAAGGTTGTAAATGCCCTATTATCTTGCAATCTGGAGAGACTACAAGAGGGCTCCAAATATCTTCAATTATTTTGTTGTCTTAAGGTTGTAAATGCCCTATTATCTTGCAATCAGGAGACACTACAAGAGTGCTCCAAGCACCTTCAATTGGAGTGTTGTACTAGGGTTCTAAAAGCCCTATTATGTAGCTATTTGGAAACACAACCGGAGTGGTCCATACACCATCAATGTGAGTGTTGTATTAAGGTTGTAAATGCCCTATTATCTTGCTGTATAGGGACACTACCACAGTGCTCCAAACACCTTCAATTGAATTGTTGTATTGGGGTTGTAAATGCCTTATTATCTTGCAATCTGGAGACTGTACTATTGTGCTCCAAACACCTTCAATTGGAGTGTTGTATTTGGGTTGTAAATGCCCTTCTTGCAATCTAGAGACACTACTGGAGTGCTTCAAACACTATCAATCGGAGTGTTGTATTAGGGTTGTGAATGCCTTATTATGTTGGAATATGGAGAAACTACTATTGTGCTACAAACACCTTCAATTGGAGTATTGTATTAGGATTGTAAATGCCCTTTAATCTTGCAATCTAGAGACACTACCGGAGTGCTTGAAACGCCATCAACTGGAGGGTTCTATTAGGGTTGTAAATGCCCTATTATCTTGCTATATAGAGACACTACAAGAGTGCTCCAAACACTTTCAATTAGAGTGTTGTATTAGGGTTGTAAATGCCCTTTTATCTTGCAATCTAGAGACACTACTGGAGTGCTTCAAACACCATCAACTGGAGTGTTATATCAGGGTTGTAAATGCCCTATTATCTTGCTATATAGAGACACTACAAGAGTGCTCCAAACACTTTCAATTGGAGTGTTGTATTAGGGTTGTAAATGTCATATTATCTTGCAATATAGAGACACTACAAGAGTGCTCCAAACACCTTCAATTGAACTGTTGTATTAGGGTTGTAAATGCCCTAATATTGCAATATGGAGACACTACTAGCTTGCTCCAAACACCTTCAGTTGGAGTGTTTTATTAGGTTTGTAAAAGCCCTATTATCTTGCAATCTGGAGACACTGTTAGAGCACTCCACACACATTCAATTCGAGTGTTGTATTAGGGTTGTAAATGCCCTCTTATATTGCCATCTGGAGAGACAACTAGAGAGCTCCAAACCCCATTAATTGGAGTGTTGTAGTTGGGTTGTTATTCCCTTATTACCTTGCAATCTGGAAACATTACTAGAGTGCTCCAAACACCTTCAATGTCAGTGTTATATTAAGGTTGTAAAAGCCCTATTATCTTGCTATATAGGGACACTACTACAGTGATCCAAACACCTTCATTGGAGTGTTGTATTAGGGTTGTAAATGTCTTATTATCTTGCAATCTGGAGACACTACTATTGTGCTCCAAAGACATTCAATTGGAGTGTTATATTTGGGTTGTAAATGCCCTTTTATCTTGCAATCTAGAGACTGTTCTGAAGTGGTTCAAACGCCATCAATTGGAGTGTTGTATTAGGGTTGTGAATGCCCTATTATCTTGCTTTATAGAGACACTACTGGAGTGCTTCAGACACCTTCAATGTGAGTGTTGTATTAAGGTTGTAAATGCCCTATTATCTCGCTGTATAGGGACACTACTAAAGTGCTCCAAACACCTTAAATTGGAGAGTTGAATTAGGTTTGTAAATGCCTTATTATCTTGCAATCTGGAGACACTACAAAAGTGCTGCAAATACCTTCAATTGAACTGTTGTATTAGGGTCGTAAATGTCTTTTTATCTTGCAATCTAGAGACACTACAAGAGTGCACCAAACACCTTCAATTGGAATGTTGAATTAGGATTCTAAATGCCCTATTATCTTGCTATCTGAAGACACTACTGGAGTGGTCCAGACACCATCAATATGAGTGTTGTATTATGGTCGTAAATGCCCTATTATCTAGCTGTATAGGGACACTACTATAGTGCTCCAATAACTTCAATTGGAGTGTTGTATTAGGGTTGTAAATGCCCCATTATATTGCCATCTGGAGAGACTACTAGAGTGCTCCAAACACCATTAATTGGAGTGTTGTAGTAGGGTTGTAAATGCCCCGTTATATTGCCATCTGGAGAGACAACTAGAGTGCTCCAAACACCATTAATTGGAGTGTTGTAGTAGGGTTGTTATTGCCTTATTACCTTGCAATCTGGAGACATTACTAGATTGCTCCAAACACCTTCAATGTCAGTATTTTATTAAGGTTGTAAATGCCCTATTATCTTGCTGTATAGGAACACTACCACAGTGCTCCAAACACCTTCAATTGGATTGTTGTATTAGGGTTGTAAATGCCTTATTATCTTGCAATCTGGAGATTGTACTATTGTGCTCCAAACACCTTCAATTGGACTGTTGTGTTAGGGTTGTAAATGCCCTTCTTGCAATCTATAGACAATACTGGAGTGCTTCAAACACCATCAATTGGAGTGTTGTATTAGGGTTGTAAATGCCTTATTATCTTGCAATCTGGAGAAACTACTATTGTGCTCCAAACACCTTCAATTGGAGTATTGTGTTAGGGTTGTAAATGCCTGTTTGCCTTGCAATCTAGAGACACTACTTGAGTGCTTCAAACACCATCAACTGGAGGGTAGTATTAGGGTTGTAAATGCCTAATTATCTTGCTATATAAAGACACTATTAGAGTGCTCCAAACACTTTTAATTGGAGTGTTGTATTAGGGTTGTAAATGCCCTTTTATCTTGCATTCTAGATACACTACTGGAGTGCTTCAAACACCATCAACTGGAGTGTTGTATCAGGGTTGTAAATGCCCTATTATCTTGCTATATAGAGACACTACAAGAATGCTCCAAACACTTTCAATTGGAGTGTTGTATTTGTAAATGTCCTATTATCTTGTAATATGGAGACACTACTAGAGCGCTCCAAACACCTTCAGTTGGAGTGTTTTATTAGGTTTGTAAAAGCCCTATTATCTTGCTATCTGGAGACACTGCTAGAGCGCTCCATACATATTCAATTCGAGTGTTGTATTAGGGTTGTAAATGCTCTATTATGTTGCAATATGGAGATACTACAAGAGTGCTCAAAACACCTTCAATTGAGCTGTTTTATTAAGGTTGTAAATGCCCTATTATCTTGTAATATGGAGACACTACTAGAGTGCTCCAAACACCTTCAGTTGGAGTATTTTATTAGGTTTGTAAAAGGCCTATTATCTTGCTATCTGGAGACACTGCTAGAGCGCTCCATACATATTCAATTCGAGTGTTGTATTAGGGTTGTAAATACCTTTTTATCTTGCAATCTGGAGACACTACTATTGTGTTCCAAACACTTTCAGTTGGAGTGTTGTATTTGGGTTGTAAATACCTTTTTATCTTGCAATCTGGTTAAACTACTATTGTGCTCCAAACACTTTCAATTGGAATGTTGTATTAGGGTTGTAAATGCCCTTTTATCATGCAATCTAGTGACACTACTGGAGTGCTTCAAACACCATCAACTTGAGAGTTGTATTGGGTTTGTAAATGCCCTATTATCTAGCTTTATAGAGACACTACAAGAGTGCTTCCAACACCTTCAATTGGAGTGTTGTATTAGGGTTTTAAATGCCCTTTTATCTTGCAATATGGAGACACTACAAGAGTGCACCAAACACCTTCAACTGAACTGTTGTATTAGGGTGGTAAATGTCTTTTTATCTTGCAATATGGAGACACTCCCAGAGTGCTCCAAACACCTTCAATTGGAGTGTTTTCTCTGGTTTGTAAAAGCCCTATTATCTTGCCATTTGGAGATGTTCGCACAGAATATATGCTACAAAGTTTCAGTATAGCAAGCTGTACCTTTTAAAACTTTGTTATACTCTGTCAAATCAGATAGCAAGTGTACTATCCTATCGATGAGTATGCTCAGTTATCGATCCACAGGGACGGAAGAAAATAACCGGACTCGTCTTAAAATTACTTGAGATTCTAGAAGTAAGAGAAAATTGGTTTGGTTTGGTTCTAACAATTCTAATGATTTATGACAAGTTTAAAAGACAATAAAGAGAATTAAATTTGTTTTCAATTGATAAAAAGGCGTTTCCATGGTTCAGATTTCATTTCTGTTCAGCCCCGAGGCATACGGCCCGTACGGATTCCCGTACGGCCCGTAGGGGACCCCGAGTTAATGCTGCAGCTACTGTTTTCTGCGTTGATGGTAATGTTTAGGGTTTCTATCGACCAGATCTAGGCCTAGTACCCGATTACCGGACTCAAATACTTCCCTCTTAGATGCGTTAAACCTCAACTTTCGCATTTTGGCCTAATTTATCCAAGTTACTTGTTGGTTTACTAAAAGTATCCAAGGACTTTCGCCTCAAGGAAAGTTTCACCTTTCGGGTACTCCTTGGTTTCACCCTACTTCATATACTTTATTTGGTTGGATTAAATGTCATAGACTTGGCTCCTAACACTTAGATGTGCGCATTCATCCAACGAGATGACTAATCAATTCAAGCAAGCACAAATAAAGCAATCAAAATACTACTCAACAAGGTAAAAACAAAGCATTCAACACAAAATCCAAGTAGCATGCAAACAAAACCAAACTAGAAACTACATCTTAACCCTAGAAACAAAGTAAATTAGCTACTCATGTTCATAAGATAACACAAATAATAAGAGATGAAAGAGTTCATGACAAAACAGTGGAAAATCCGAAGATCCGTTGCAAACTCGCGTTTTTCACTTCTCTTCCTCTTCTCCTCCTCTTGTCTTTTGCCCCAAGAAAGCTTGTCCAAGTTCCAGTGGTGAATCCCCCTTTTTCTGGTGTGAAATATCTCATTTAATGCCCCAGATCACGCCCCAAGAGGCTTCCTTTTCGGCCCCCTTAAATTATGCTCATTTCAGATTCCAGCTGGATTTTCCGAATTAGCGTCCTACGGCCCGTAGGAGACCCCGTACGGGTCATATGCCTGTGTTTTTTCTTGGAGACTTTGTGCCTCTGTTGTGGAAACCTTCTGTGTGGTTGGGCAAATCTTGTACGGCCCGTAGGGAATGTCATACGGGCAGTATAAAAAGTAGTCAGATCCAGTTTTTCGCCATTTTTCCTGCAAAATACCAAACATAGCATAGCAGTACCACAATTCATTGAAATACAAGTACAATGTCCACTTTTATAGGCTCTAAAACAAAGCTTTTAGTGTAAATCAGGGCTGTAATTTAGATATAATATGGAGATATCAGGAGACACTAATAGAGCCCTATATTCGAGTGTTGTATTAGAGTTGTAAATGCCCTATTATATTGACATATGGAGAGACTACAAGAGTGCCCCAAAAACATCAATTGGAGTGTTGTATTAAGGTTGTAAATGTCGTATTATCTTGCTATATAAGGACACTACTACATTACTCCAAATACCGTCAATTGGAGTGTTGTATTAAGGTTGTAAATGCCTTATTATCTTGGAATCTGGAGACACTATTATTGTGCTACAAACACCTTCAATTGGAGTGTTGTATTACGGTTGTAAATGCCCTTTTAACTTGCAATCTAGAGACACTACAAGAGTGCTCCAAACACCTTCAATTGGAGTGTTGTATTAGGGTTGTAAATGCCCTTTTAACTTGCAATCTAGAGACACTACAATAATGCTCCAAACACCTTCGATTGGAGTGTTTTAGTACGGTTGTAAATGCCCTATTATCTTGCTATACGGAGACACTACAAGAGTGCTCCAAACACTTTCAATTGAACTGTTGTATTAGCGTTGTAAATGCTCTATTATCTTGCAATATGGAGACACTAGAAGAATGCTCCAAACTCCTTCAATGGAACTGTTGTATTAAGGTTGTAAATGCCCTATTATCTTGCAATATGGATACACTACTAGACTCCTCCAAACTCTTTCAATTGGAGTGATTTATTAGGTTTGTAAAAGCCCTATTATCTTGTTATCTGGAGACACTGCTAGAGCGCTCCATACACATTCAATTCGAGTGTTGTATTAGGATTGTAAATGCCCTATTATATTGCCATATGGAGAGACTACTAGAGTTCTCACAACACCATTAATTCGGGTGTTGTAGTAGGGTTGTTATTGCCTTATTACCTAGCAATCTGGAGACACCAGTAGAGTGCTCCAAACACCTTCAATTGGAGTTTTGTATTAGGGTTGTAAATGCCCTATTCTCTTGCCATCTAGAGACACAACAAGAGTGCTCCAAACACCTTCAATTGGATTGTTGTATTATGGTTGTAAATGCCCTATTATCTTCCAATCTGGAGAAACTACTATTGTGCTCCAAACACCTTCAATTGGAGTGTTGTATTAGGGTTGTAAGTGTCTTGTTATCTTGGAATCTGGAGACACTATTATTGTGCTCCAAACACCTTCAATTGGAGTGTTGTATTAGGGTTGTAAATGCCTAATTATCTTGCTATATAGAGACACTATAAGAGTGCTACAAACACTTTCAATTGGAGTGTTGTATTAGGGTTGTAAATGCCCTATTATCTTGTAATATGGAGACACTACTAGAGTGCTCCAAACACCTTCAGTTGGAGTGTTTTATTAGGTTTGTAAATGCCCTATTATCTTTCTATCTGGAGACACTGCTAGAGCGCTCCATACACATTCAATTCAAGTGTTGTATTAGGGTGGTAAATGCCCTATTACATTGCCATATGGAGAGACTACTAGAGTGCTCCAAACACCTGCAGTTCGAGTGTTTTATTAGGTTTGTAAAAGCCCTATTATCTTGCTATCTGGAGACACAGCTAGAGCGCTCCATACACATTCAATTCGAGTGTTGTATTAGGGTTGTAAATGCCCTATTATATTGCCATATGGAGAGACTACTAGAGTGCTCCAAACACCTTCAATTGGAGTGTTGTACTAGGGTTGTAAATGCCCTATTATCTTGCCATCTGGAGGCACAACAAGAGAGCTCCAGACACCTTCAATTCGAGTGTTGTAGTAGGGTTGCAAATGGCCAATTATCTTGCAATCTGGAGACACTACAAGAGTGCTCCACATACCTTCAATTGGATTGTTGTATTAAGGTAGTAAATGCCCTATTATCTTGCAATCTGGAGACACTACAAGAGTGCACCAAACACCTTCAATTGGAGTGTTGTATTAGGATTCTAAATGCCCTATTATCTTGCTATCTGAAGACTCTACTGGAGTGGTCCAAATACCATCAATATGAGTGTTGTATTAAGGTCGTAAATGCCCTATTATCTAGCTGTATATGGACACTACTACAGTGCTCCAAAACCTTCAATTGGACTGTTGTATTAGGATTTGTAAATGCCCCATTATATTGCCATCTGGAGAGACTACTAGAGTGCTCCAAACCCCATTAATTGGAGTGTTGTAGTAGGGTTGTAAATGCCCCTTTTTATTGCCATCTGGAGACAGTACTAGAGTGCTCCAAACACCATTAATTGGAGTGTTGTACTAGGGTTGTAAATGCCCCATTATATTGCCATCTGGAGAGACTACTAGAGTGCTCCAAACACCATTAATTGGAGTGTTGTAGTAGGGTTGTAATTGCCCCATTATATTGCCATCTGGAGAGACTACTAGAGTGCTCCAAACACCATTAATTGAAAGTGTTGTAGTAGGGTTGTTATTGCCTTATTACCTTGCAATCTGGAGACATTACTAGAGTGCTCCAAACACCTTCAATGTCAGTATTGTATTAATGTTGTACATGCCCTATTATCTTGTTGTATAGGGACACTACCACAGTGCTCCAAACACCTTTAATTGGAGTGTTGTGTTAGGGTTGTAAATGCCCTTCTTGTAATCTAGAGACAATACTGGAGTTCTTCAAACACCATCAATTGGAGTGTTGTATTAGGGTTGTAAATGCCTTATTATCTTGCAATCTGGAGAAACTACTATTGTGCTCCAAACACCTTCAATTGGAGTATTGTGTTAGGGTTGTAAATTCCCGTTTGTCTTGCAATCTAGAGACACTACAGGAGTGCTTCACACACCATCAACTGGAGGGTAGTATTAGGGTTGTAAATGCCCAATTAACTTGTTATATAGAGGCACTACAAGAGTACTCCAAACACTTTCAATTGGAGTGTTGTATTAGGGTTGTAAATGCTCCTTTATCTTGCAATCAAGAGACACTATTGGTGTGCTTCAAACACGATCAACTCGAGTGTTGTATCAGGGTTGTAAATGCCCTATTATCTTGATATATAGAGACACTACAAGAGTGCTCCAAACACTTTCAATTGGAGTGTTTTATTAGGGTTGTAAATGCCCTATTATCTTGCAATATGGAGACACTACAAGAGTGCTCAAAACACCTTCAATTGAACTGTTTTATTAGGGTTGTAAATGCCTATTATCTTGTAATATGGAGACACTACTAGAGTGCTTCAAACACCTTCAGTTGGAGTGTTTTATTAGGTTTGTAAAAACCCTATTATCTTGCTATCTGGAGACACTGCTAGAGCGCACCATACACATTCAATTCGAGTGCTGTATTAGGGTTGTAAATGCCCTATTACATTTCCATATGGAGAGACTACTAGAGTGCTCCAAACACCATTAATTGGGGTGTTGTAGTAGGGTGGTGATTACCTTATTACCTTGCAATCTGGAGACATTACTAGAGTGCTCCATACACCTTCAATGTGAGTCCTGTATTAAGGTTGTAAATGCCCTATTATCTTGCTGTATAGGGACACTACTACAGTGCTCCAAACACCATCATTTGGGTTGTAAATACCTTTTTATCTTGCAATCTGGTGAAACTACTATCGTGCTCCAAACACTTTCAATTGGAATGTTGTATTAGTGTTGTAAATGCCCTTTTATCATGCAGTAGTGACACAACTGGAGTGCTTCAAACACCATCAACTTGAGAGTTGTATTAGGTTTGTAAATGCCCTATTATCTCGCTTTATAGAGACACTACAAGAGTGCTCCCAACACCTTCAATTGGAGTGTTGTAGTAGGGTTTTAAATGCCCTTTTATCTTGCAATATGGAGACACTACAAGAGTGCTCCAAACACCTTCAATTGAACTGTTGTATTAGGGTTGTAAATGTCTTTTTATCTTGCAATATGGAGACACACCTAGAGTGCACCAAACACCTTCAATTGGAGCGTTATTATCTTGCCATTTGGAGACACTGCTAGAGCCCTCCATTCGAGTGTTGTATTAGAGTTGTAAATGCTCTATTATATTGACAACTGGAGAGACTACAAAAGTGCTCAAAAAACATCAATTGGAATGATGTATTAAGGTTGTAAATGCCATATTATCTTGCTATATAAGGACACTACTACATTACTCCAAACACGTTCAATTGGAGTGTTGTATTAGGGTTGTAAATGCCTTATTATCTTGGAATCTGGAGAAACTATTATTGTGCTCCAAACACCTTCAATTGGAGTGTTGTATTAGGGTTGTTAATGCCCTTTTAAATTGCAATCTAGAGACACTACAAGCGTGCTCCAAACACCTTCAATTGGAGTGTTGTATTAGGGTTGTAAATGCCCTTTTAACTTGCAAGCTAGAGACACTACAAGAGTGCTCCAAACACCTTCAATTGGAGTGTTTTAGTACGGTTGTAAATGCCCTATTATCTTGCTATATGGAGACACTACAAGACTGCTCCAAACACCTTCAATTGAACTGTTGTATTAGGGTTGTAAATGCCCTATTACATTTCCATATTGAGAAACACCATTAATTGCGGTGTTGTAGTAGAGTTGTTATTACCTTATTACCTTGCAATCTGGAGACATTACTAGAGTGCTCCATACACCTTCAATGTGAGTCCTGTATTAAGGTTGTAAATGCCCTATTATCTTGCTGTATAGGGACACTACTACAGTGCTCCAAACACCATCAGTTGGAGTGTTGTATTAGGGTTGTAAATACCTTTTTATCTTGCAATCTGGTGAAACTACTATTGTGCTCCAAACACTTTCAATTGGAATGTTGTATTAGGGTTGTAAATGTCCTTTTATCATGCAATATGGAGATACACCTAGAGTGCTCCAAACACCTTCAATTGAACTATTGTATTAGGGTTGTAAATGCTCTATTCTATTATCTTGCAATATGGATACACTACTAGAGTGCTCCAAACGCCATCAACTTGAGAGTTGTATTAGGTTTGTAAATGCCCTATTATCTTGCTTTATAGAGACACTACAAGAGTGCTTCCAACACCTTCAATTGGAGTGTTGTATTAGGGTTTTAAATGCCCTTTTATCTTGCAATATAGAGACACTACAAGAGTGCTCCAAACACCTTCAATTGAACTGTTGTATTAGGGTTGTAAATGTCTTTTTATCTTGCAATATGGAGACACACCTAGAGTGCACCAAACACCTTCAATTGGAGCGTTTTCTTTGGTTTGTAAAAGCCCTATTATCTTGTCATTTGGAGACTGCTAGAGCCCTCCATTCGAGTGTTGTATTAGAGTTGTAAATGCTCTATTATATTGACAACTGGAGAGACTACAAAAGTGCTCCAAAAACATCAATTGGAATGATGTATTAAGGTTGTAAATGCCATATTATCTTGCTATATAAGGACACTACTACATTACTCCAAACACGTTCAATTGGAGTGTTGTATTAGGGTTGGAAATGCCTTATTATCTTGGAATCTGGAGAAACTATTATTGTGCTCCAAACACCTTCAATTGGAGTGTTGTATTGGGGTTGTTAATGCCCTTTTAACTTGCAATCTAGAGACACTACAAGCGTGCTCCAAACACCTTCAATTGGAGTGTTGTATTAGGGTTGTAAATGCCCTTTTAACTTGCAATCTAGAGACACTACAAGAGTGCTCCAAACACCTTCAATTGGAGTGTTTTAGTACAGTTGTAAATGCCCTATTATCTTGCTATATGGAGACACTACAAGACTGCTCCAAACACCTTCAATTGAACTGTTGTATTAGGATTGTAAATGCCCTATTACATTTCCATATTGAGAAACACCATTAATTGCGGTGTTGTAGTAGAGTTGTTATTACCTTATTACCTTGCAATCTGGAGACATTACTAGAGTGCTCCATACACCTTCAATGTGAGTCCTGTATTAAGGTTGTAAATGCCCTATTATCTTGATATATAGAGACACCATTAATTGCTGTATAGGGACACTACTACAGTGCTACAAACACCATCAGTTGGAGTGTTGTATTAGGGTTGTAAATACTTTTTTATCTTGCAATCTGGTGAAACTACTATTGTGCTCCAAACACTTTCAATTGGAATGTTGTATTAGGGTTGTAAATGTCCTTTTATCATGCAATATGGAGATACACCTAGAGTGCTCCAAACACCTTCAATTGAACTGTTGTATTAGGGTTGTAAATGCTCTATTCTATTATCTTGCAATATGGATACACTACTAGAGTGCTCCAAACGCCATCAACTTGAGAGTTGTATTAGGTTTGTAAATGCCCTATTATCTTGCTTTATAGAGACACTACAAGAGTGCTTCCAACACCTTCAATTGGAGTGTTGTATTAGGGTTTTAAATGCCCTTTTATCTTGCAATATGGAGACACTACAAGAGTGCTCCAAACACCTTCAATTGAACTGTTGTATTAGGGTTGTAAATGTCTTTTTATTTTGCAATATGGAGACACACCTAGAGTGCTCCAAACACCTTCAATTGAACTGTTGTATTAGGGTTGTAAATGCTCTATTCTATTATCTTGCAATACGGATACACTACTAGAGTGCTCCAAACGCCATCAATTGGAGTGATTTATTAGGTTTGTAAAAACCCTATTATCTTGCTATCTGGAGACACTGCTAGAGCGCTCCATAGACATTCAATTCGAGTGTTGTATTAGGATTGTAAATGCCCTATTATATTACCATATGGAGAGACTACTAGAGTTCTCACAACACCATTAATTCGGCTGTTGTAGTAGGGTTGTTATTTACCTTATTACCTAGCAATCTGGAGACACTAGTAGAGTGCTCCAAACACCTTCAATTGGAGTGTTGTATTAGGGTTGTAAATGCCCTATTATCTTGCCATCTGGAGACACAACAAGAGTGCTCCAAACACCTTCAATTAGATTGTTGTATTATGGTTGTAAATGCCCTATTATCTTGCACTCTGGAGAAACTACTATTGTCCTGCAAACATCTTCAATTGGAGTATTGTATTAGGGTAGTAAGTGCCCGTTTGTCTTGCAATCTAGAGACACTACTGGAGTGCTTCAAACACCTTCAACTGGAGGGTAGTATTAAGGTTGTAAATGCCTAATTATCTTGCTATATAGACACATTACAAGAGTGCTCCAAACACTTTTAATTGGAGTGTGGTATTAGGGTTGTAAATGCCCTTTTATCTTCCATTCTAGAGACACTACTGGAGTTCTTCAAACACCATCAAATGGAGTGTTGTATCAGGGTTGTAAATGCCCTATTATCTTGCTATATAGAGACACTACAAGAGTGCTCCAAACACTTTCAATTGGAGTGTTGTATTAGGGTTGTAAATGCCCTATTATCTTGTAATATGGAGACACAACTACAGTGCTCCAAATACCTTCAATTGGAGTGTTCTATTAGGGTTGTAAATACCTTATTATCTTGCAATCTGGAGACAATACTATTGTGCTCCAAAGACCTTCAATTGGAGTGTTATATTAGGGTAGTAAATGCCCTTTTATCTTGCTATGTAGACACACTTCTGGAGTGCTTCAAACACCATCAATGGGAGTGTTGTATTAGGGTTGTAAATGCCCTATTATCTTGCTATATAGAGACACTAGAAGAGTGCTCCAAACACCTTCAATTGGAGTGTTTTATTAGGTTTGTAATAAAGGCACTATTATCTTGCTATTTGGAGACACTCCTAGAGCGCTCCATACACATTCAATTGGAGTGCTGTATTAGGGTTGTAAATGCCCTATTATCTTATATGGAGACACTACAAGAGTGCTCAAAACACCTTCAATTGAACTGTTTTATTGGGGTAGTAAATGCCCTATTATCATGTAATATGGAGACACTACTAGTGTGCTTCAAACACCTTCAGTTGGAGTGTTTTATTAGGTTTGTAAAAGCCCTATTATCTTGCTATCTGGAGACACTGCTAGAGCGCTCCATACACATTCAATTCGAGTGTTGTATTTGTAAATGCCCTATTACATTTCCATATGGAGAGACTACTAGAGTGCTCCAAACACCATTAATTGGGGTGTTGTAGTAGAGTTGTTATTACCTAATTACCTTGCAATCTGGAGACATTACTAGAGTGCTCCATACACCTTCAATGTGAGTCCTGTATTAAGGTTGTAAATGCCCTATTATCTTGCTGTATAGGGACACTACTACAGTGCTCCAAACACCATCAGTTGGAGTGTTGTATTTGGGTTGTAAATACCTTTTTATCTTGCAATCTGGTGAAACTACTATTGTGCTCCAAACACTTTCAATTGGAATGTTGTATTAGGGTTGTAAATGCCCTTTTATCATGCAATCTAGTGACACTACTGGAGTGCTTCAAACACCATCAACTTGAGAGTTGTATTAGGTTTGTAGATGCCCTATTATCTTGCTTTATAGAGACACTACAAGAGTGCTCCCAACACCTTCAATTGGATTGTTGTATTAGGGTTTTAAATGCCCTTTTATCTTGCAATATGGAGACACTACAAGAGTGCTCCAAACACCTTCAATTGAACTGTTGTATTAGGGTTGTAAATGTCTTTTTATCTTGCTATATGGAGACACACCTGGAGTGCTCCAAACACCTTCAATTGGAGTGTTTTCTTTGGTTTGTATAACCCTATTATCTTGCCATTTGGAGACACTGCTAGAGCCCTCCATTCGAGTGTTGTATTAGAGTTGTAAATGCTCTATTATATTGACATCTGGAGAGACTACAAGAGTGCTCCAAAAACATCAATTGGAATATTGTATTAAGGTTGTAAATGCCGTATTATCTTGCTATATAAGGACACTACTACATTACTCCAAACACCTTCAATTGGAGTGTTATATTAGGGTTGTAAATGCCTTATTATCTTGGAATCTGGAGAAACTATTATTGTGCTCCAAACACCTTCAATTGGAGTGTTGTATTAGGGTTGTAAATGTCATTTTAACTCGCAATCTAGAGACACTACAAGAGTGCTCCAAACACCTTCAATTGGAGTGTTGTATTAGGGTTGTAAATGCCCTTTTAACTTGCAATCTAGAGACACTACAAGAGTGCTCCAAACACCTTCAATTGGAGTGTTTTAGTATGGTTGTAAATGCCCTATTATCTTGCAATATGGAGACACTACTATTGTGCTCCAAACACCTTCAATTGGAGTGTTGTATTAGGGTTGTAAATGCCCTTTTATCTTGCATTCTAGGGACACTACTGGAGTGCTTCCAATACCATCAATTGGAGTGTTTTATTTGGGCTGTAAATGCCCTATTATCTTGCCATCTGGAGACACAACAAGAGTGCTCCAAAGACATTCAATTCGAGTGCTCTATTAAGGTTGTAAATGCCCGATTATCTTGCAATCTGGAGACACTACAAGAGTGCTCCAAATATCTTCAATTGGATTGTTGTATTAAGGTTATAAATGCCCTATTATCTTGCAATCTGGAGACACTACAAGAGTGCTCCAAACACCTTCAATTGATGTGTTGTATTAGGGTTCTAAATGCCCTATTATCTTGCTATCTGGAGACACAACAAGAGTGCTCCAAACACCTTCAATTGAAGTGTTGTATTAGTGCTGTAAATGCCCGATCATCTTACAATCTGGAGACACTACAAGAGTGCTCTAAATACCTTTAATTGGATTGTTGTATTAAGGTTGTAAATGCTCTATTATCTTGCAATCTGGAGACATTACAAGAGTGCTCCAAACACCTTCAATTGGTGTGTTATATTAGGGTTCTAAATGCCATATTATCTTGCTATCTGGGACACTACTGGAGTGGTCCGTACACTTTCAATGTGAGTGTTGTTTTTTGGTTGTAAACGCCCTATTATCTTGCTGCATATGGACACTACTATAGTGCTCCAAACACCTTCAATTGGAGTGTGGTATTAGGGTTGTAAATGCCTTATTATCTTGCATCCGGAGACACTTCTATTGTGCTCCAAATACATTCAATTGGAGTGTTGTATTAGGGTTGTAAATGCTCTATTATCTTGCAATCTAGAGACACTGCTGGAATGCTTCAAACACCATCAATTGGAGTGTTCTATTAGGGTTGTAAATGGCCTATTATCTTGCAATATGGAGACACTACAAGAGTGCTCCTGTTGTACCCTAAAATGTCGCTAAAATAAAATAACAATATTTTAATACTTGAAAAATACCAAGAACATTTGAAAGCTCTTTAAAATAGATCAAGAGCAATACATTGGAGTTCATATTATGATTCCTTATGAGAAACCATGAATTTTGATATATCATACATATTCTAGCTCAAAATGATTGAAGAGTTATGAATTTTCAAAGATTTGATGACATGGAAGCCTCTGGTTGGTGCTACATGGCCTTGGGTACCCATAGCAATAACCTAGCCTCTCTGTGTACAAGTTGGAGCACTAGATCAATACCATGAACCCTGGGCCCACCAGTCAGTGAAACAATTGAAATTTCGCTGAATGATGAATCTAGATGGACCTAGAGCATAGGGGATGAACGTATGAACCGAACTGTCAGTGCTCGGGTTCACCATGCGCCAAGCTCAGCCGAACTTGAGCTCTTAAAAACCTCAGCGCTTCAGCAAGCCCGACCCCTTTAAGATACATACACCTGGTTCTCTATGCACCATACACAAACGTGTACATGGCTCATGCTACGCCACGATCAAACAAAAGAAACAAAAGAGCAAAGAGGAGAGCTGGCATGCGGGTCCCACCCGGCAGCCTCTCCTCTTCCTCTCTTCCTTCTTTCTCCTCCTCTCCGGCCATGGAGAGCGCCGAATAGGAAGAACCAAAACTAAAACTATAAAATTGAGAAGACAATATGATCTCTCACCTATAAATGATGGTCTTTGAACAATCAATTTGGAAAGAAAATGGCTCGAATAGCCTGAAATCAGAACACCCAAATTATAGGGTTCATGAAATTGGGAATAAAGAAAGCTAATCAATACTCTCTGAGTGTTTAAATGGAGTCGCTGAGGGTCTAATGAGGTCCTTCAATGCTTTGTTTAAGAAGATATAAAAAAATTGAACCCGAATAGGATACTGACACCATTGGTCATGCGAAAGATAGGTGTAATTGATCCCATATGTGAAATTGATAGCTGGAATGGTATGATGTGCCTTAAGGCATGTTAATGATATGTTATACATGCACTCTGGTGCAATTTTAAAGACCAAATGATGACTATGCTATTCTGGTGCATGATACACCAGTCTCACTTAATGCACATGGCACTACTGCCCTAACTGATGCCCCTGAGCCTAAATTGGCTTTATTTACACCTATTCTGACACCTCCACATGAAGACAATATATAAGAATATCTTTTTAAGCATACATGAAGAGCATGAATCAATACATACTGAATCTGAGCCCTTTAATGCATGAAATCAAGGGCTATGCATATACTTCCTCCTGGACTGCCAACATGGCTTATTCCCATTAGTTTTCACCCCTGCAAATGATGTATTGAAGGCCAAGGATGAATCACAAGCATTGAAACCAAATTGAATGAAAAATGAGGGTGAGGATCATACCAGCATAGGCCATGCTGAACCCTAGACCTCTCCAGCTCCATAGGCTATATATACATGATGAATGAAGCTCAACAGACAGATAGATACAAGCATACACTGCCTCCATAGGGTTAGATACATACATACATACACTCAAGTTCATAGCTTGATTCTCTCTCTCTCTCATAGTTCATACTCAAGCTTGTGCTTTCTTCTACTCCCTCCCAGTTAATAGGTACAATTCAATATAGAAAGAGCCTTGATAACTGTATGATGTATTAACTCCCTTGGTGAATAAAGTTGTTTTGAAAGATCTTTATTTTCTTGCATATTTTTCTGTTAGTTTAGTGTGCATTGCCTTGATCTCTTTATTAATAATCTTGCTATTTTGAAGCATAAGGAAGAGAGCTCCATGCCATGGTATGGAGCTTAATGATTAAAACTTCCCTTTTTTCTTTCTTTTCCTTTTCTTGACACTTTTGACCTTTCATCTTTTAATTAAAATCTTTAATCTCTAAATTAAATGTTTGAGATCATGATAATATAAGGGTTGAGTCAGCTGATTTTCCCTTGTATTGCATTGTTTAAAATCATTTAATTAAAAGATTAAGGAATAAAAATATACATATATATAATAGAAGCAATAAGGTTGAGCCAGCTAGCTTCCCTTACTGTTTCTTTAACTAAAATGGACCCATGTTGCACACTAGTGACCTTGAATCCCATTGCAAGGCTAAGGACAAGCCATATGCACTGGATTGCATGAAGCAAAAGGGAAAAAATGTGAACTAATGTGTATATATTGAAGGATGGAGTTTAAAAGATGTGAGTAGGCATCAGTGTGTACTGATTTGAGTCACTCATATTCTCAACACCATGATATCCTAATGATCATGTCAAAATCTTGATGAAAAGAGCAATATAAAATGATTTTTAAGAAGGCAGGGACCTATCTACAAAAATACAGGCTCTGACAGCCTATGTGTATATTGAAATGATGATTTACAAAGTTTGAACCTTTAATTTTGATCTTTTTCCTTCAACTAGTACAAAACAATGGCCTTGGAGTCCTTGAAACACCTGTTCCGAACCAAACCAGACCCATACCAGTCCATGTAACTTCCTCTGGCAGCCCATTGCACATTGTTGGGCTTGTACTCAGCAACAAATTACATGAGAAGTACTATTAGGGTAGTGCAATGCATTAAAATACCTTGATCTGACCTCTGTTGGTAAAGCAGTATGTCTGAACTGATGCTTTGTTCAAATGACAAAAATAATTATACCATCATGTAGAGCACAAAAAGATACATGAAATAGACTCAAACTTTGCATTTTTTTTATTTTATTTCGATTTTATATGATTTTTTCAAAGTTCACATTTTAAAAGTGAGAAAATACCAAATATTCTGACAAAATGACCTGCTATACCCCCACTAGTAAATGAATTGTGAAAAATATAAATAAATTCCCTAAAATGGTAAAAAATTGATACACATGCCCTTGATATACTTATCTATGATCCTGTAAAGTAAAAAAAAAATAGCTTATGTATAGTATCCATGAGGAATTGGATCAAAAAGGATTGAAATTATATGTATTCTTCACGATGGATATAGTCAGGAATGAAACCAATCCGAATTGATCCTTGTGAAATGTCAACACCTCTTTGAAATAGTCAAATAATAGCCTCTGAGCTCTTGAACCAGCCCTAGCATCTCTATACCTATCAATGGTACCAAGTCGGTATTGGAACCGAAACCAATAAATCCAAGTTATGCTTAAAGCTCAATTAAATGACAAATTGATGCTCCTTTTAGTCTCTATACCCTTCTTTGACTCCAAATGACTAGTTTATCGAAGGAAATTACAATGAAATCGATGAAAATCTATTTAAGCCTTCATGGGTACCGATAGCTACTGTTCAAGCACGTACCAACATCTCCGGTGAACCTCAGCCGCCGCCAAGGGTACCAATGCGCTCCTTATCACGAGACGACCACACTCATGTGTTTATCCGACGCCGCTGTGGCCGAAATCGGCCATACCCGGCTTATCAGACGATAACCATGGTCTGTTACCTATATAACATGATCTTTGAAGTTGGTGTGCAGATCTTAAAGCAAATGGAGAAGATCTAAAGGATTATATTCAAACCTGATCAACGGATCCCTGACATGGAGGGGTCCACATGTCATATTCGAATCTTAAAGCACCCTGTCAAAGATCCAGAACCTTGCACATTTATCAAATGTCCAATACACTCGTTAATGCATAGAAGCCCAATAACTTTGATCCAATGACTTGTGCACGTCTGAAAGGCCTAGACACAAATCTTAAAGGCCCAATGCCAATCTCAAAGACTAAATATGATTAAATAGAACCCCTTTTGCATATGAATCCCTCTGTCTGTCCAAAATTGGTAGAGAGGTCTTTGAAAATTTACAAGTAGGTCCCTGGAAGTGTATAAACTTCAGTCCTTTTTGGCCATAATTTCTTCGTTTTAAGTCCAAATCGACTCAAACCAGTCCCGAATGACTCCAAATTAAATTCTCTACCATCCTGAATCAAATCCAAATATTTTCAAGCTTCAGCCATAATATGAAATGACCAAAATACCATCCTCACAATTAAAATGTCACAATTTCATAATAAACTTATAAAATTCTCAAAGGACATTATATATCTCATATCATGATCAAAATGACAACATGTACAAAGTTTTATAACATTATAAAATGACCAAAATACACCTTCTCACATAAACATCATGATTTCTCAAATAAATGACACATGTTGTAAACATAGATTCATACATATGACCATATGCAATATTCACATACACATGACAACATAGATGACCAAAAATGAACGAGAACCAACCACATGACCACAGAAATGACAATACATGAGCCCTTTTTAGCCCCATTACTTAGTTCACCACCAATAGGCATAAATCCCATAATACATGAGGACAGTTTGACTCGAAAGGTCTTTCTGATAAAATTAATGGCGGGGGCTTGCGCCCGTCGCGAGTTAAATGTGCCCACAATCGAAATAATAAAACCCCGTTGGACTGATCATGAACGTAAGTACCGCCACAAGGGTGAACCAGGAGGAAAGCACAGAGAAGTTAGAGTAATGCCCCGAGTTTGGAGCCTTGCTCACAATCATTTTGGAGAACTAGAGCACCGAACCCATGCGGGAGCATTCACTCGTTTTAAAATACACCCGCACAATTAGCTAACCTAATGCGTGCAACTTTCTGCGCCCTACAGCTCCAAATACCATTAATTTGATTGTTGTATTAATGTTGTAAATGCCCTAATCTCTTGCAATCTGGAGACACTACAAGAGTGCTCCAAACACCTTCAATTGGAGTGTTGTCTTAGTGTTATAAATGCCCTATTATCATGCTATCTGGAGACACTACTGGAATGGTCCATACACCTTCAATGTGAGTGATGTATTAAGCTTGTAAATGCCCTATTATCTTGCTGTATAGGGACACTACTACAGTGCTCCAAACACCTTCCATTGGAGTGTTGTATTAGGGTTGTAAATGCGTTATTATCTTGCAATCTGGAGACACTACTATTGTGCTCCAAACACCTTCAATTGAAGTGTTGTATTATGGTTGTAAATGCCCTATTGTCTTGCAATCTTGAGACACTACTGAAGTGCTTCAAACACCATCAATTGCAATGTTGTATTAGGGTTGTAAATGCCCTATTATCTTGCTATATAGAGACACTACAAGAGTGCTCCAAAGACCTTCAATTGGAGTGTTGAATTAGGGTTGTAAATACCCTATTATCTTGCAATATGAACACACTATAAGAGTGCTGCAAACACCTTATATTGAACTGTTGTATTAGGGTTGTAAATGTCCTATTATCTTGCAATATGGAGACACTACTAGAGTGCTCAAAACAACTTCAATTGGAGTGTTTTATTAGGTTTGTAAAGGCCATATTATCTTGCAATCTGGAGGCATTGCTAGAGCGCTCCATACACATTCAATTCGAGTGTTGTATTAGGGTTGTAAATGACGTATTATATTGCCATCTGGAGAAACTACTAGAGTGCTCAAGACACCATTAATTGGAGTGTTGTATTAGGGTTGTTAATGCCCTATTATCTTGCCATATGGAGACACAACAATAGTGCTCCAAACACCTTCAATTCGAGTGTTGTATTAGGGTTGTAAATGCCCAATTATCTTGCAATCTGGAGACACTACAAGAGTGCTTCAAATACCTTTAATTGGATTATTGTATTAGGGTTGTAAATGCCCTATTATCTTGCAATTTGGAGACACTACAAGAGTGCTCCAAACACCTTCAATTGGAGTGTTGTATTAGGGTTCTAAATGTCCTATTATCATGCTATTTGGAGACACTAATAGAGTGGTCCATACACCTTCAATGTGAGTGTTGTATTAAGGTTGTAAATGCCCTATTATCTTGTTGTATATGGACACTACTACAGTGCTCCAAAGATCTTGAATTGGAGTGTTGTATAAGGGTTGTAAATGCCTTATTATCATGCATTCTGGAGACACTACTATTGTGCTACAAATACCTTCAATTGGAGTCTTGTATTAGGGTTGTAAATGAACTATTATCTTGCAATCTGGAGACACTACTGGAGTGCTTCAAACACCATCAATTGAAGTGTTCTATTAGGGGTGTAAATGCCCTATTATCTTGCCATATATAGACATTACAAGAGTGCTCCAAACACCTTCAATTGGAGTGTTGTATTAGGGTTGTAATTGCCTTGTTATCTTGCAATCTTGAGACACTACTAGAGTGCTCCAAACACCTTCAATTAGTGTATTTTATTAGTGTTGTAAATGCCTTATTTTCTTGTTGTATAGGGACACAACTAAAGTGCTCCAAACACCTTCAATTGGAGTGTTGTATTAGGGTTGTAAATGCCCTATTATCTTGCTATATAGAGACTCTAGAGGAGTGCTCGAAACACCTTCAATTGGAGTGTTGTATTAGGGTTGTAAATATCCTATTATCTTGTAATATGGACACACTACAAGAGTGCTCCAAACACCTTCAAATGAACTGTTGTATTAGGGTTGTAAATCTCCTATTATCTTGCAATATGGAGACACTACTAGAATTCTCCAAACAACTTCAATTGGAGTGTTTTATTAGTTTTGTAAAGGCCCTATTATCTTGCAATCTGGAGACACTGTTAGAGTGCCCCATACACATTGAATTCGAGTGTTGTATTAGGGTTGTAAATGCCCTATTATATTGTCATCTGGAGAGATTACTAGAGTGCTCCAAATACCATTAATTGGAGTGTTGTATTAGGGTTGTAAATGCTCGATTATCATACAATCTAGAGACGCTACAAGAGTGCTCCAAATACCTTCAATTGGATTGTTGTATTAAGGTTTAAATGCCCTATTATCTTGCAATCTAGAGACACTACAAAAGTGCTCTTTATTAACACCAAGATAAATTGTAATTAACATTTGAAAAGGTATATATAATATATCAATTTAAAAATATACAAAATCAAATCAAAATTCAATCTTAGGATACTTTGCTACCAAAAATTGAGTTTGAATATAATTGTTCGCTAAACTGCTCTATGGGATTTGCCCCTTTCAAAATCGTGTACGAGTATATATATTCCCCGAGGCCCTCCTACTACTCTTTCTATTGAAGGGCCAAAGTCTAAAGTTAAAAATGTGGAAGAAAGGCTGGAAGATTTGAGGGAATTACATAAAACGATGCGTGAAAAATTAGAGCAATCTTATTCTAAATACAAGGCTAAAGCAGACGAAAAGCGTCGTGACGTACAACTTGAAGTGGGAGAATTAATTTGGGTTTATTTGCCGAAAGAATGCTTTCCACGAGGTGAATATCATAAACTTAAAAAAAGGAAGGAGGGACCATGTGAGATTTTGGAGAAGTTTGAAGCAAATGCTTACTGCGTGAAGCTACCTGATGATTTACATATCTCTAACACGTTCAATGTTAGTCACGTCCACAAGTACTACGAAAGAAGGTGCAAGCTTGGGGTCAAGCTTCAACCAACCTGAGGAGCCTGACGCTGTGTGTATCAAAGAAATGTCTGATTCAGATTCGGACATAAATGATGGCCACAATAGATCCATCCGAATCAAAGATTTATACATTCAACTTGAAATTTAATTCCATGAACAATCTTCTAGGCAAAATTAAAAGATTTCTTGGTATTTATTTTGACTGGCAGTATTGGAATTTGCCTTGCATGGCAATCTTGAAGTTGTGGTTTTAATTAAAGCATTCAATAATTATTCTTAGGGACTAGGTATATTTTGCCTTGGACGGTAAAGTAATACTGAGTTTTGGGTTTTTAATTAAATAGCTTTTAATATTATTTATTAGGGATTAAGTAATGTTTGATTATAAATCGGTTCGGGTATCTTGGTTGTAAGGCAGCAAGTCATTTGAATGAATTAAGTTGGAGTGTATTTTTGTTGTTTTCTCTTGTATCCAAAATTTCCATTATATTCTCCTGTTTACTACTAAACCGGTATGTGAGCTTAACAGGCAAGATCGTATCGGGACCGCTTTGCGTCATCATTCTTTTAATAGTTTGTGACAATTATTAATTCAATACCTCACTTGTTATGTACAAACAAACATATATTTTTTATGAATTCTCAATTGAGAATTTTGTGGTACGCTCAGAACTCCAAAAGTATTGCAAAACTATTCTAGATGTTAATTTTTTAACTTATTGATTCACATATAAATAGAAGTGAAATGTAATAATTTTTTATGAGGACATAGAAAAAATAACATAAATCACATCTAACGGTTTCATTTTTGAAGTTTATAATTTTAATTTTGAGTTATTAATGTTTTAGAATTGAAGGTATAGTGGAGGCACAAAAAATGAAGGCATTTGAATCCTCTCTAATAATAAATGTATGAAGTCAAAATTTGCCCGTTTACTTGAGTTTCATTTTGGGCCAGAACAATTCATCAATGGATTAATATTTTGATGGTACACAACAATTCATCAATGGATCTTGTATACCATTCAAGTAAATCAACTAAAATCAGTTACCACAAGTAATTGGGAGTACAAGTAAAAGAAGCCCAAGTGACAATAAACTCTACTTAATTTCTGATTTAGATTTTTGTGACAACTGTTAAAACCTCCTTTAAATCTTGCATCTTCCTGTTCTCCAATCCAGCTTAAGAATCTTTATTCATCTGTTTATTCATTTACAAATGTATAACAAATTAAAATCCAACCATAATTTTAACGAGGAAAAGATATTTCAAAATTATTTGTTTTATTAATATACAATAAATTAATCAGTGCAAACTTACCTTTGAAAAAAAAATGATACAATGCTTGAGTAAAATCAGCAAGGAGGCCTGTCATCAGGGGGAGGCAGCATTTTTGCCTCTGTACTATTACCATTCTTTGTTATAAACACAGTATCCATTCCCCAGATATTGTGTCTTTCAAAGTGACAGTGCATGAACCAAACTCCTAATTTAATTGCAAAACCAAAATATGTTCAGGATTAGTGTCTGAAAAACACTTAAAACAACAATTTGTAACAATAACTAATCTACTCTTTAATTAATTTTGTTGATCTACTTAATTAGTCCAGATCAACTATTTAATCAAATATTGCTAAACAGATCGTTCTCATTAATTATAGTTGTGTAACACCTTTCGTTGTCAAAATTAAATCTATAAAAAGATTCAATAAATTTGATATTTAAAGGAAAAAAAGGAAAAATAATAAACTCACCTGGATTAGCTGCCCTAAAGCGGATAGTTGCCCAACCGTTCTTCGGCACACCCAAAGTGTTCTGATGTGGCGGATCGAACAAGTTGTAACTCAGAGGATCTGTTGTGTTGTCAAAGTTGCCGGTTCCTCTTCCAATGACATAGAAGCGGTGGCCGTGCAAGTGTATTGGATGGGTACCCTGTCCGTCTACTATGTTAGTGCCCTGAAACACAATCTCCACGGTTGTGTTATACTTGAGCACTTTCACTTTTGTCGATTTATCAACAAATTTTGCATTCTCTTGATATTGTGCATCAGTAAAATTGAAGAAGAGCGGTGGTTGGTCAGGGAACTCAGTGGTGTACACACCGGCAATAGAATTATAATATGCATCTAGCACAGCAATTTTTGGGTTTTGGAAACTAGCATTGTTCATACTAGCAGCAAGCCTACTACCGTTTAGACCAGTACATGTGTAACCTTTAGGGCACAATTGTTCATTCAAAGATAACGTGATATACATTTTGACATCGACAGCTTTGGTTACGACAGCGGGGTCATCTGAGCTGGCCAGTGAGCGAAGACCGATAGTGAACGCAGCTGATGCAATAGTGTCATTTTCCTTTGGTAAGGAGGTGAAAACCGGTCTTATTGATGGCGAGAAATAATTAGTTTTGTATTCTAAAATAGCTACAGCTTCATTCGAATCTTTCAAGGCTTGAGAACTTTCATCAGAGTATAGAGCCGCGATCATGTAATAACGGAATGGGGAAGAAGAGTTTTTGAATTGATTGGCCTGTAAGAGGAGGTCCATCGTTTGGCCCGGGGTGATCATGATATATTTATTCATGTAAGGCTTCGTATAGCTGGCGTCAGTTCCAACCACCGTTACATTGTGGCCGGAAACCCCAAAAAAGAATGTATTTTCCATGGCTGCATTTATTACACGGAGGAGGTACATTTTGCCTTGTTCGACTTGTGCCTTAAAAGTTTCTGCAACAAAAATAAAAATGAAAAATATATGTAGTTATACAACACTTTATTAAAAAAATAATAATAAATTTTGATGCTATTTTTTTTAAATTGATAAAGTAACACTCATTGTCAAAGAGAATCTCCATCTTATGAAATATTATAAATAAACAACTTCCTATACCGGGAACAATAAATTACCATTTGCTGAGCATGGCATGAAGTCACCAGGCTGTCCATTGATGGTGTTGGCATCAGAAAGATCGGATTGCACACTACCATTGCCAACTACAGATTGGTAGACATCTGTTATGTTTTTGTTAAACCATTCTCCTAGAATCAACGTGAATTCTTTATGGGGTTTGGGGAAGGGGAAGGTGGTTCCGAGCTTCGGATGAATAACAATAGCACCGTGAACAGTAGCACGTTCAAATTCACTATGTGCATGCCACCAGAGCGTGCCTTCTTCGTCCGTCAATTGGATCCGTTGTGTGTAGTTAGCTCTTGGCTGGATAGGGCACTGTGTAATGTATTCCGGTCCATCTGACCATGGGTCCCTCGGCTGGTCTATGCCATGCCTATAGAAATTAGATGAATACTTGTAATTAGTCTTGCATGTATTGAAATAATTCGTTAATTAATAGTGCAAATTACATATTCTTTATGTATGTACTATGTGTACATACCAGTGGATGGTGATGTTCTTGTTCCCTCTGTTGATGACCTTGACATAGACTGTGTCGCCTTTGCGAGCAGAGATAGTGGGTCCCGGATATGAACCATTGATAGTTAGAATGCTCTTTGTATTATTGCAGAGCCGGGTGTAGGTAGCTTCTTGAATCTGTTTAAGGGAAAAACCGAAGAAGTATATTAGTTACAAATTCATACTTCATAGTTTGGTTTCGTTGTAAATAAATATTATTTTGATTTGGTATACCGACCACTAGTTGGTTTGTGATGCATACTTGCCAGAAAATCATAGAATATTTGACCATTCTTTCACTATTTAAGTTCACATTGTTTCCTTTGGGAAGAGCTCGAGTGTATTTTAACCAAAGCTTGAATCGGACGAAGACGATCCTGTTTTCTAGTAATTTCCTCGCCTGAGCAAAATTTTGACAAAAACTCGTCTAACTCGTGTTGCTCTTATGATGGTCAGAGATGTAGCAATTGTGAATTCGATTTGAAATGTAGTATAAGTTCGAGAAACGAGTGAATTTGAGGAAAATGAGAAAGACGCTATATAATGGTGGCACTGCGATACAAAACAAGAGCAAAGCTCTGAAATTACTTGATTAATACTTGATTTGGTTCCAAACACAGTTTTTTTATAACTATATAATTATCAATCGGGTGTATGTATGGATTGCATTGTACATTTATCAAATCAAAATAAAAGTATTGTACATTTGTTCAACTGAACTATATGTGAATAAAATCATTTTGTTACCATAATATTTAAGAAAAGAGTGATGCTTCTGTGCATACAAGGACCTATTTGTAAAATGAACATATTTTTATTTTCAAAGTTCAAACAGTCGATCCGAACCGTTCATCTTGTTCTCCATATTAATATGTGCTTGGAGACCAAATTTTACATTTTTCTGAAATTTTTTACTATTTATTAAGATGAGTACAAAAAATATCAAATTCAGACCATTGAATTTTGTACCCATCTTAATAAATAGTAAAAAAATTCAGAAAAATGTAAAATTTGGTCTCCAAGCACATATTAATATGGAGGACAAGTTGAACGGTTCGGATCGACTGTTTGAACTTTGAAAATAAAACTATGTTCATTTTACAAATAGGCCCTTGTATGCACAGAAGCATTTGCCTTAAGAAAAATATGATTTATAATTTTTATCAACTTTTCTAAGAAATTTTTTTTAAGCTTTTATAGGAACCGATAACTGCCTCGCAGATTCAATTTCCTGTCAAATCTTCCAACTCTAACTACTTTTGATCATGACCGCCTTATAGAAGGCTGCAAGTTCATTTATAGCTGACGCTAATTGATGCAGACAAGTCTTTAAATTTACTCGTGCAAATATTTAAACCTAGCATATCAAGTCTGTAAGTCTAACATATCAAATCTTTATACATATATAACTTATCAAGAAAAGAAAAGAAAAACAACAACGCGAATATAACTCAAAATACTATATTATGGATCTCATTTGAAATTAAAAATCGAGTAGAAGATGTATGTATCTTTGGATTCACAAAATTAATCACAGATTGTCGGAAAAATAGATAAGACTGATAGGAGGAAAAAAGAGAGTTGGTGTAAGTCTTTAAAAAGTTCAAAGCTAGTATATGAAGTATTTAAACCTAACATATCAAGTTTTTATACGTAGCATATTAAGAAAAAAAAACA
Organism: Carex rostrata; assembly: GCF_964058835.1. Classification (NCBI taxonomy): domain Eukaryota; kingdom Viridiplantae; phylum Streptophyta; class Magnoliopsida; order Poales; family Cyperaceae; genus Carex; species Carex rostrata. The sequence continues at coordinate 2,061,500 of NC_135924.1, forward strand.
ACGATACAAATATAACCCAAAATTATTTCATCATGGATCTCATTTAAAAAATAAATAAATAAAGAAAAGAGATAAAGAAAGAGCAAGCAACGTTACAAGTAGGTATTTTTAAGAGGCGACAAACAACACCTAAGAATGCAACATATGCATGATAAGATGACATGAGTGAGGTTACGGTACTTACATAGAACGAAACAATACTGTGCTATGAATTAATTATATATCTGTTTAAAAGTTCAAACAATTGATAGGTAGAATTTATTTACTATTTTTTAGATAGGTAGAATATCACCCGATTAAAGATTTTGAACAACCCAAAAATAGTGATATTTAACCTATCTAGAACTTGTAAAATATGATCTCCAAGTAAATTTTCATATAAAAATTATATTATAAGTAGTTCAGATTGACTATTTAAACTTTACAAATAGATATATTGAATGAATAATACGGACCAATCCGTACTTTGCAAAACACGTACCATATATAACCTCACTCCTTCCTTTTACGCAAGTATATTGCCTTGGGAAATAAATCTGCTATGATCCTAAGGGGATTGCAGGGTCCTACGATTCTAAATCCAATCTTTCATTTGTTTTGAGATTCGTGCATAAAAACAACTTCTATAGAGATTCTTACAGCCCAAAAAATGAAATTTTGCACTACAATAGATCAGAGCTTCAGTATGGCGACCGGTGCGCACGCCGGTCGCTGATACTCAATTTTTCCTAAAATTTTTTCTTTTAAGAAAAATCGCTAGCAACCGTATCAGCGACCGGCGCCATCCCCTTAAGATAGTATGGTCGCTCCATCCCCTTAAGATAGTAGCAGATTTATTTCCATTACCTTGATCTAGAGATGAAAATGGAGCGAATTCCGAGTGGATAATGCCAATTAGTCCCACAATGTATATTAAAGTCTAAGGTAAAGCCTATATATAATGGATCCTACTCTCAACTCCAACATTCACGTGATGAGCTCATGAGTTGGATTGTCGTTTTTGAAATTGAAAAGTTGCCTTTTGATAAAATAAGGCAAATATTATAAAATTTAGCAGAGAAATCACTTACAACAAAGGTATGGTGATGAATCTTGGCCCCACAGGGAATGAAGAACAAACAACATAGCATTAGACCGACGACTATTGGCCATAACGAGAAAAGCTTACTAAAAGACATGGTGCTTGAAATTTTTTTTTTTTTTTAAAAAACAATATTAATTGCTCAATATTTTGTTGGGTTGTTTCCTTCCTCAGAAGAGACTGTTAGAGCAGTAATAATATATTAATTTGGTTTAGTGAGCTTTGGAGAACATGCATTGATCGATGGTTTTTATAGGAAGATTTTATTTTATTTTTTGAAGACGAAGAATAGTCAAGCCTCTATTTTTGAATATAGGAAAAAAAATATAACCCTTTTCTTTCAATTGTTCCAACAACATTAAGGATATTACATCATCACTTGTGGATGTACATATAAATAAATTATAACTTATGTCAAATTTGACACAAGAATTATATGCGCAATGCCAATTATATTTGACAGTTATTTGTAATATTCATTATTTTTGTGAGATTGTCTTCAATCTTACATGTTTAACAAAATATACAATGCAATGGACCGTGACGAAAAATTAAGCACACTAAACTAAACATTCATGTGCTTTGTAAAATCCACCAAAATTTAAAAATGAAGCACATGAATGACAAACAACAAAAAACGGCCATTTTTATTAATAACCCAAAATTTTTCTTACAAAAATAACCTCAAAATATGAGCCTTTTCAAATATGACCAAACCGCTAGGGTTGCTGACAGTCCAATTCTATAGCGGACCTCCAGGGACACGGGTGGTCCGATATTTTCTCTTTTTTTTTTTTTTTTAGAGATCTGATTTTTTCTTAATATTTTCAATTGTGAAGTTTTAGTTTTTTTTTTGTTTAGGGTATTTGCCAAAAAATAAAACATTTGATATATTTATAAGTGATGTCGTAACTCTTGATAACTTTGATTTGATTTGATTTGTCAGTTTGATTTGATTTGACAAAAAAAAATAGCGGACCATTTCGATTTTGGGTAATTTTGGGCGATTTTGACGCGATTGCTAAAGGTATAAGACCGTTTCGATGGAATTGCTTAGTTTTAAAACTTGATTAGTTATAATTTGACGAATAGATACGTTGAAATTTCGGAAGACTGTTTCGATGTAATGCAGAAAAAACATAAAAACCAACATGAAATATAAAATAAAACTGCAATCATAATAATACTACAGTCCAAAATACATCATAAAAAAAAAAACAATCATTTCTTATGTTTCTTTTCCGAGGGACTGAACCTAGCAGCTGCTTTGCCTTTGAACTCCCTGTCCGGCTACACACGCCTCTGTATCTGCTGAGAGTGAGGACTCACATCTCCTAAGTCCTCCTCTCCACCCTGACTCTCATCATCAGTGAGGCCAACCTCTCCCAGACCCTGTGTATACATGTTCGGCATACCTGTAGCGGCTTCCCATGGATCAAATGAAATGGCTGATTGGGCATCGGCGGTCTGCGTACGCATCTCCCATCGATCCTCGGCCCAGCTAGGTGCATACGTGGCAGGAGGCGGTGCGCCAAATAATAAAATTTAACCAAATAGTTAAGTTATTATACTCTAATATGAGCAAATTGGGTTTTATAAAATCATCCTCTATCAGTACTAAACATACGAGCGGTAGAAGAAACGCTGCTCACATCTATTGATATGGTATCTTACTGATAGTAATTGTAAAATTCCTTCTATCCAAGGGCGGATCTATACTCATCCGTACGGGTGCTAAGCCACCCTATGAATTTTATTTTTTTAGAACTTTTTATATAGCCTAGTCCTCTCATCTTACTTTGTGGTTGTGGAAAGCTTGTGTTCAATTCCCACCAATAATATATTGTTCATTTTAATTTTAGCAACTCCTATCATGAATTTCTAGTCCCGCCCCTGCTTTTATCGGTATGGTACTCTTACCGATAGTAATTGTAAAATTCCTTCTATTGTTAATGGGTTCAATACCGATAGAATAATGTTTATATTCTATCGGCATAGAACCGACAAAATGGAATTGATGATCTTCCATCGTGTTGATCTCTAGCTGCAGGGAATTCGTGATTAGATTCAGTTTTTACCTAATAGTAGTCTGCAGTTCTGTAGTAGTGTAGAGAGAGAAGAAGGGAAGAGAAAAGGAGTTTGGTATTGGATTGACTTAGATAATTTGATCTAAAAAATCAAAGGGATGCGTAGAAAAATTTGATTCAAAGAGATAGACATGGTCAATTATTTTGTATATATACAGTAATCGGATGAGTTTGAAAAGGAAAAATGAAGAATTATGCGCTCAATTGAGATATGGTCCATTGTCCTGGTTGACTAAACTATTTTAGGTTTGACTGAATATGCATGGTTAATTAATTCTCTATAATACTTGTTTTAGTGGTTACTTCTGTCATACTGCATGATGCCATTGAATGTGACATATATACCGCTAAAATATTGCTTTTAGATTTTAACATTAATTTATTAATCTTGTTTTCTCTTTGAAACAATCATTAGGAGAGGCTATTAACTTTCTTTATATTTTTTCTCATGAAGATATGGGTATTATTTGAAAAAATATTAAAATTAGTTATATGCTTTTCAATTGTTTGTCATCTCGAAGCATCATAGTGCAAAATTGTCAATCAAAATTTCTCAAGATTATATATTTGATCTTAAGAAATCTAACTGAAAATAAATATTTCTAGTTTTCTTTTTATTCTTTAAATTAGTTTACTTTTCTTTGATTTAGATACCTACAATTATAAATGCCTATTGATGAAACACTATTTAAAATTTTCAAAATGATATTATATAGTTTTGTGATTATGAACACTTCACGTTGGATCGAAACTCGAACACAACAAAACTTCAGAACTATTAAGTTGGGTACGTATAGTGTTTTATCTTGATCATTTAAAAAAAATTGAAATCATGTCATTGCAGATTGACCGTCGATCTGTCATGCGAAAATAAACGGTCCATAAATATGTACACATGTTGAAGGAGCTAATATTGATGAAATTATATAAAATTAAGAATTACAAGTATGATTTTGTCATAAAAAATATAAAAAGTTTGAATTTTTCTTTTCTTTCTGTCATATTATTTGCTGCCTAATTTTATTTTTTTGTTATGGGTAAGAATGTGAATATGCGCTATTGAGAGTTCTTCCTATTGAAAATCTGGCGATTTTATTTTTCTCAAAACCAAATCGATACCCTCTTTCTAAACTCTCTAAGCAAATACAATCGGAGCATGTTAGCATCACTTCTTTGTTTTGATAATAGCTATTATTAATTTGATAAATTTGTTAAATTAATTTCAACATTAAGAAACTAATTAAATATACCAGCATAATGAAATTTATTGAGTATGTCATTTTTAATTCTTTAGATACATTAGAATATAACTTTAGGCAACATTAGAATAAACTTAAGCCTTCAATAAATTTTATAGTGATATGCATATCGATCTACAATTTGTTAGACTATTCAAAACTTAAATTTAAGGATATTACTTCATCACTTGTGGATGTACATATAAATAAATTATAAATTATGTCAAATTTGACACAAGAATTATATGCGCAATGCCAATTATATTTGACAGTTATTTGCAATATTCATTATTTTTGTGAGATTGTCTTCAATCTTACATGTTTAACAAAATATACAATGCAATGGCCCGTGACGAAAAATTGAGCACACTAAACTAAACATTCATGTGATTTGTAAAATCCAATAAAAATAAAAAATGAAGCACATGAATGACAAACAACAAAAAGCGGCCATTTTTATTAATAACCCAAAATTTTTTTTACAAAAATAACCTCAAAATATGAGTTTTTTCAAATATAACCAAACCGCCAGGGTTGCTGACGGTCCACTTCTATAGCGGACCTCCAGGGACACGGGCGGTCCGCTATTTTTTCTTCTTCTTTTTTTTTTTTTTAGATCTTATTTTTTCTTAATATTTTCAATTGTGAAGTTTTAGTTTTTTTTGTTTAGGTTATTTGCCAAAAAATAAAATATTTGATCTATTTATAAGTGATGTCGTAACTCTTGATAACTTTGATGTCAGTTTGATTTGATTTGACAAAAAAAAATAGCGGAGCGTTTCGATTTTGGGTAATTTTGGACGATTTTGACGCGATTGCTACAGGTATAAGACCGTTTCATTGGAATTGCTTAGTTTTAAAACTTGATTAGTTATAATTTGACGAAATAGATACGTTGTAATTTCAGAAGACCGTTTCGATGTAAAGCAAAAAAAACATAAAAACCAATTGAATCTGATCACGAATTCCCTGCAGCTAGAGATCAACACGATGGAAGATCATCAATTTCATTTTGTCGGTTCTATGCCGATAGAATATAAACATTATCCTATCGGTAGAGAACCCATTAACAATAGAAGGAATTTTACAATTACTATCGGTAAGAATACCATACCGATAAAAGCAGGGGCGGGACTAGAAATTCATGATAGGAGTTGCTAAAATTAAAATGAACAAAATATATTATTGGTGGGAATTGAACACAAGCTTTCCACAACCACAAAGTAAGATGAGAGGACTAGGCTATATAAAAAGTGGGAATTCGTGATCAGATTCAGTTTTTACCTAATTGTAGTCTGCAGTTCTGTAGTTGTGTAGAGAGAGAAGAAGGAAAGAGAAAAGGAGTTTGGTATTGGATTGACTTAGATAATTTGATCTAAAAAATCAAAGGGATGTGTAGAAAAATTTGATTCAAAGAGATAGACATGGTCAGTTATTTTGTATATCGGATGAGTTTGAAAAGGAAAACTGATGAATTATGCGCTCAATTGAGATATGGTCCATTGTCCTGGTGGACTAAACTATATTTTAGGTTTGACTGAATATGCATGGTCAATTAATTCTCTATAATACTTGTTTTAGTGGTTACTTTTGTCATACTGCATGATGCCAGTGAATGTGACATATATATACCGCTAAAATATTGCTTTTAGATTTTAACATTAATTTATTAATCTTGTTTTCTCTTTGAAACAATCATTAGGAGAGGCTATTAACTTTCTATATATTTTTTTCATGAAGATATGGGTATTATTTGAAAAAAAATTGCATCCAATTGTTTGTCATCTCCAAGCATCATAGTGCAAAATTGTCAATCAAAATTTCTCAAGATTATATATTTGATCTTAGAGCATCTACATCCCTAAAACTCAAAAGGATTTCTAAATAACTTTTAACTACTTTTTAGAAATTATGATCAAGTTTATAACTCTCACATCCCTGAAACTCATTTTAGAGTTCCTATTAAGCCACGTCAGCAATAAATTAAAAAGGAGAAATAATTTGAGCCAATCATTTGGTCAACATAGAGTTTATAAACAGTTTCTTAATAAGAAACTTTCCTGCATAGTTTCTAAATAAGAAACTTTCCTGCATAATTTCTAAATAAGAAACTCTCCCACATCCCTGAAACTGGATTAGAATCTGCCACGTCAGATTAGAAACTCTAATAGTTTCAGGGATGTAGATGCTCTTAAGAAATCTAACTGAAAATAAATATTTGTAGTTATCTTTTTAATCTTTAAATTAGTTTACTTTTCTTTGATTTAGATACCTACAATTATAAATGTCTATTGATGAAACACTATTTAAAATTTTCAAAATGATATTATATAGTTTTGTGATTATGAACACTTCACGTTGCATCGAAACTCGAACACAACAAAACTTCAGAACTATTAAGTTGGTTATGTATAGTGTTTTCTCTTAATCATTTAAAAAAAATTGAAATCATGTCATTACAGATCGACCGTCGATCGCTCATGCGAAAATAAATGGTCCATAAATATGTACACATGTTGAAGGAGCTAATATTGATGAAATTATATAAAATTAAGAACTACAAGTATAATTTTGTCATAAAAAAAAATAAAGAGTTTGAATTTTTTTTTCTTTCTATCATATTATTTGCTGCCTAATTTTTTTTCTTTTTTGTTATGGGTAAGAATGTGAATATGCGATATAGAGAGTTCTTCCTATTGAAAATTTGGCGATTTTATTTTTCTCAAAACCAAATCGATACCCTCTTTCTAAACTCTCTAAGCAAATACAATCGGAGCATGTTGGCATCACTTCTTTGTTTTGATAATAGCTATTCTTAATTTGATAAATTTGTTAAATTAATTTCAACATTAAGAAACTAATTAAATATACCAGCATAATAAAATTTATTGAATATGTCATTCTTAATTCTTTAGATTCATTGGAATATAACTTTAGACAACATTAGAATAAACTTAAGCCTTCAATAAATTTTATAGTGATATGCATATCGATCTACAATTTGTTAGACTATTAAAAACTTAAATTTAAGGATATTACATCATCACTTGTGGATGCACATATAAATAAATTATAAATTATGTCAAATTTGACACAAGAATTATATGCGCAATGCCAATTATATTTGACTTTGTAATATTCATTATTTTTGTGAGATTGTCTTCAATCTTACGTGTTTAACAAAATATACAATCCAATGGACCGTGACGAAAAATTAAGCACACTAAACTAAACATTCATGTGCTTTGTAAAATCCAGTAAAATTTAAAAATGAAGCACATGAATGACAAACAGCAAAAAGCAGCCATTTTTATTAATAACCCAAAAAATATTTTACAAAAATACCCTCAAAATATGAGTTTTTTCAAATATGACCAAATAGCCAGGGTTGCTGACGGTCCACCAGGGACACGGGCGGTCCGCTATTTTTTCTTCTTCTTTTTTTTTTTTAGAGATCTGATTTTTTCTTAATATTTTCAATTGTGAAGTTTTAGTTTTTTTTTTGTTTAGGGTATTTGCCAAAAAATAAAACATTTGATATATTTATAAGTGATGTCGTAACTCTTGATAACTTTGATTTGATTTGATTTGATTTGATTTGTCAGTTTGATTTGATTTGACAAAAAAAAATAGCGGACCGTTTCAATTTTGGATAATTTTGGGCAATTTTGACGCGATTGCTACAGGTATAAGACCGTTTCGATGGAAATGCTTAGTTTTAAAACTTGATTATTTATAATTTGACGAAATAGATACGTTGTAATTTCAGAAGACCGTTTCGATGTAAAGCAGAAAAACATAAAAACCAACATGAAATATAAAATAAAACTGCAATCATAATAATACTACTGTCCAAAATACATCATAAAAAAACAACAATCATTTCTTATGTTTCTTTCCCGAGGGATTGAACCTAGCAGGTGCTTTGCCTTTGAGCTCCCTGTCCGGCTACACATGCCTCTGTATTTGCTGAGAGTGAGGACTCACATCTCCTAAGTCCTCCTCTCCACCCTGACTCTCATCATCAGTGAGGCCAACCTCCCCCAGACCCTGTGTATACATGTGCGGCGTACCTGTAGCAGCTTCCCATGGATCAAATGAAATGGCTAACTAGACATCGGCGGTCTACGTACGCATCTCCCATCGATCCTCGGCCCAGCTAGGTGCATACGTGGCAGGAGGCGGTGCGCCAAATAATAAAATTTAACCAAATAGTTATGTTATTATACTCTAATATGAGCAAATTGGGTTTTATAAAAGCATCCTCTATCAGTACTAAACATACGAGCGGTAGAAGAAACGCTGCTCACATCTATTGATATGTTATCTTACTGATAGTAATTGTAAAATTCCTTCTATTCAAGGGCGGACCTATACTCATCCGTACGGGTGCTAAGCCACCCTATGAATTTTAAATTTTAGTTATGTATATTGAAATCTGATTGAATTTTATTTTTTTAGAACTTTTTATATAGCCTAGTCCTCTCATCTTACTTTGTGGTTGTGGAAAGCTTGTGTTCAATTCCCACCAATAATATATTGTTCATTTTAATTTTAGCAACTTCTATCATGAATTTCTAGTCCTGCCCCTGCTTTTATCGGTATGGTACTCTTACCGATAGTAATTGTAAAATTCCTTCTATTGTTAATGGGTTCTCTACCGATAGAATAATGTTTATATTCTATCGGCATAGAACTGACAAAATGAAATTGATGATCTTCCATCGTGTTGATCTCTAGCAGCAGGGAATTCGTGATCAGATTCAGTTTTTACCTAATAGTAGTCTGCACTTCTGTAGTAGTGTAGAGAGAGAAGAAGGGAAGAGAAAAGGAGTTTGGTATTGGATTGACTTAGATAATTTGATCTAAAAAAATCAAAGGGATGTGTAGAAAAATTTGATTCAAAGAGATAGACATGGTCAATTATTTTGTATATATAGAGTAATCGGATGAGTTTGAAAAGGAAAAATGAAGAATTATGCGCTCAATTGAGATATGGTCCATTGTCCTGGTTGATTAAATTATATTTTAGGTTTGATTGAATATGCATGGTCAATTAATTCTCCATAATACTGGTTTTAGTGGTTACTTTTGTCAATGCCAGTGAATGTGACATATATACCGATAAAATATTGCTTTTAGATTTTAACATTAATTTATTAATCTTGTTTTCTCTTTGAAACAATTATTAGGAGAGGCTATTAACTTTCTATATATTTTTTCTCATGATGATATGGGTATTATTTGAAAAAATATTAAAATTAGTTATATGCTAATTGCATCCAATTGTTTGTCATCTCCAAGCATCATAGTGCAAAATTGTCAATCAAAATTTCTCAAGATTATATATTTGATCTTAAGAAATCTAACTGAAAATAAATATTTCTAGTTTTCTTTTTAATCTTTAAATTAGTTTACTTTTCTTTGATTTAGATACCTACAATTATAAATGTCTATTGATGAAACACTATTTAAAATTTTCAAAATGATATTATATAGTTTTGTGATTATGAACACGTACTTCACGTTGGATCGAACACAACAAAACTTCATAACTATTAAGTTGGTTACGTATAGTGTTTTCTCTTGATCATTTCAAAAAAATTGAAATAATATTATATAGTGTTCAAAATGATATATTACAAATTAATAGTGAATTAATAAGTCTATTGGGCAATTTTTCTTGGGCCGATTGGAGCTTAATAAATCATACCTGCAAATTAAAATTGAAGTTTCTACTAATATTCACATGGTTTCAATAATAAAATTTATTGGGCCTAATGGGCTTTTCGAGGGCCCAATATTCATTAAAATTAAATACCAGGGGTTCGTGCATATTGTCTTATATAATTATTCATAATAAAAGACTGAGTCAATCCTACGTACGGGCACATTACCAAATAATAAAAAAAAGGAAAAATATTCTTAGTCGAAAAAAGGAAAAATATACTTAGTCGAGATTTATTGTACTAGAGCTGGTCTGCATCATACAGAGCAAATGAACTTGTTTAGAACCTCTTAAAAACTTGTTGAGGGAACTTTATATTTCTTCTTTTGTAATTCACGCTTGCTATCCGCCCTCAATTCATAAATGTTCATAATTATATCTAGTTAGAAAGACATTAATTACCAATGATCCTTATCTAAATTTAACTTTTATGCAGATCGCAACATCTTCGAAATTTGGTTAAAAAATTCTAATAAATATTCAAGTGCAAGACAGATTTCCTCAAAAAAATAAATGTCTAGATGCTTTAGTATCCAGGAAAAAACCGAGCATGAGAAGAAGAGAGCCATACGGAGCCAAGGATAACCTGCTGGCAATTTCGCAAAAACACCAACTCTCTTTGCATTAATTGGGTTTATTCGGTTTCCGACATCATTGGCTGCATTCGACTCACTACCTCTTCATTCATGACTATCTATGGCCAAATCTTGAACTAATGCTCTCTTTCAATTTTGTTCTCTTAAGTTGATCTTTGTCTGTGGTGAAGGCTATAAATAGTGGAAGGATGAATAATATTTGGAGATGTATGTTCTATTATATGGTTCTTGCATATTAATTTCTTTATAGGTTGGTTAGGTCTGATGGAATTTCTCTCTGTTTTTCACATCTAACTCTTAAGGATAATTCACAATTTATTAATATTACCATATGCATGGATTTATATATGTGCCATAGAGAGAGACTTCTTTACCCAACTTTTGCATCATGCAAAATGAAAGGTTGAGATACCAACTGCATGTACATTGTTCTCTTTCATTAATAATTTATCTATGATCAACAATTGCAGCTGTTAAAGTTAAATGCATTTAGGCTGCATTATTTGCTAATAAATAAAAAGAAATAGCAGCATAACCAATTGATATGTGGAATTATTGGTGTTCATGGGCTTATGGGCTCATATGCAAAATATTTTAAAACTGGTTGGGCCGAACAGACTGAAACCCAATCTTTTTTTAAATTAAAAAAAACCAGTCGATCTCATGGGCTTTAGTTCAAGGCCCAATATTCATTGAAATTGAAAGCCAGTTCATGCAAATTTTACTGGAGTAAAGTTGATATGTCTCATTTCTGTATCTCTATTTTAAAAACTTTAATAACTTAATAAAACTCAAATATCAAAATAAAAATATTAGATATGGTCAACATCATTTTTCCTATGCACATATAAATGATGAGGAGGGTTCAAATGCCTCCATTTTTTATGCCTCTATTTTTTATGCCTCCATCATGCCTCCATTTTTAAAAATTTAAATAACTCAAAGTTTACGTCAAAATAAAACCGTTAGATGTGATCTATGTTATTTTCTCTATGTGTCCATAAAAAAATATAACATTTGATTTTGTTTTTATATGAATCAATAAGTTGAAAAACCAACGTCTAGAAATTATCCACATTTGTATACATTTTTACAAGCTCAAGATGACAATCAAAACAAAGTTGAAATGCCGTAATTTTTTATATGTGCATAGATAAAATGATATAGTTCATATCCAACAGTTTTTTTTTTAATTTTAAGATTAAAATTTTGAGTTATTAAAGATTTAAAAAATGGAGGCGTGATGGAGGCACAAAAAATGGAGGCATTTGAACCCTCCTCATAAATGATTATGACATTTAACTTTATTTAAATTGTTATCAAGAGCTCGCAAAAATATATCGATCTGAATAAGTTCTGACATTGATTTTTAAGTTATTGATTTATATAAAACTAAAATTGAATAGTGATAATTTTTTATGTGCATCTAGAGAAATAAAATATATCACATTTAACGGTTTAATTTTGGTAGATAAATTTAAAAAAAAAATTGTTAATAGAAAATTTAAAAACCAGAGACATGATGAAGTCAAAATAATAAAGATATTTGAACTCTGTCCTCTTTCTTTATTGATAATTAATATAACAATGAGTCAAGGATGGAAGCACATTACCAATCAAAAAATAATTATTGGAGGTTTATTGTGGAGTGTGCATGATCAAGAGCATATGCTATTGGGGATAGCAACAATTAGTTGCTGCAAAGAGGTATCTATAACGATGCATAATTAATGATGTGTACTTTACTAGAAAAAATGTCATTTATAATTGTAGTATATGTTCTCTACTGCAATGCAACACAACTTCTCAATTTAATGACATGCATCATGCACCTTTTCAACTTGCATATATAATGATAACCTCTTATCAATCCATAAATGCTCACAATCGTCACAAGAAGAGAGTCATACATATCGCGAGACGAAAAAGAGACCCATGAAAAAGCCAAGCGTGAGAAGAAGAGAGTTATACGTAGCCAAAGACAACTTGCCGGCAATTTCGCAAAAACACCAACTCTCCTTGCAATTGGGTTTATTCGGTTTCCGGCAAGTCATCCTTGGCTGCATTCGACTCGCTACCTCTTCACACATGGCTATCTATGGCTTTTGTTTTCTTCTTCTTCTTCTTTGCATAAGTAGTTGATATGTTTGTGGAGCATATATCATTACAAAACGTGGTGTTGGTATTTAAATAGCATTTGACAACTTACGTGTTATCTAGTAGGTACTACTGTAGGCTATAGTGGAAGAAAGAATAATTTGGAGATCCTCTAATATATATAATTCTTTTTTATTCTCTTTTTTTTTTTAATTGAAGTTCTTTTAAGCTTTAGTTCCAGGTCATTAATTGCTTAGCCAGAGCTCTAGAGTAACATAATTAAATTAATTATTTTACAAGTACAAATATGAATTTAGGGGTACGTACAAATGGGTCGGATATTATCCGATCTTATCTAGATCCGTATCCGAAAATTAGATACGGATATTCAATATCCAAATATTCGTGCAGACACAGATACGGATATAATTTTATATATTAATTATATGAATCTGAATAGTAGATATATATATTATATAGTTTAATATATATTATGAATTTTTTTTATATACTATTTATATATGTATCTGTTTAATATTCAATCTGTATCTGTATTTGTCTAATATTCAATTAGTATCCGAAAAATAAAAACAGATACATATATAGTTTTACCACTATCCGATCTGTTTGCACCCCTAGATATGATTAACATTTTATGACTGGTCAATATCATATATAGATCATGATCATGTAGGTAGGGAACGACAGTGACTGATCAGTGAGGTGAGGATATATATGAAATATTAATGGAAGCTGGTTAGTCAACAATGGCAGCTGTTACATGCATTCAAGCCGCATTAAGTATTTGCTAATAATTCCAAAGGAAATAGCGGCTGTCCACTACTAAATTCGCTACCTGGCTAATTTACAACCCTAAAATCTAAATATCCTCTTGCTGCAAATTTGCTTAGGGATCATTTTATAATATATCAAAATTTTAGTATCCTTTAATTGTTTGAACTTTGAACATGGAAATAATGATGTGAGACATGATTGAAGCATGAAAGATACACATGCATGAGCCATTTTGAACCCTAATTAGTGATTATCTTTGATAAAAAAAAAAAAGATAAATATATTGCCATTTCATTAATTACTCAGAAGACTTATTTAATGCATATATTTTCCATCTCCTATGTAAATTGACAAAAATATATTTGTAATTAAAAAGATTATTAAAATTATCAACTTCACATTTTAGCTATTACATGCACGCTTCTAATTAACGTATTTTAATGTGCTTTGGTGCATATTCTAGATATTAAAAAGTACGGTTCCAAATAATAAAAGAATAATTATTTCAGTACCCGCGCTACAGTACCCACACTTAGAGAATTAATGTATTATGGTCTCCACTAATTATTATTCTAAAAAAAAATATTATATAATCTCCACTGATTATTATTCTAAAATCCGAGCAGCACCATTTCTCTATGATCCCCACTAATTATATGGTACTCCTTTCACAGTCCCCACACTCGTCTCCGTGTCAACATTTTTCTAACAAAAATAGTTGACATCATAAGAATAAATACTTCAGTGCATATGTATAAACACTTTCAATACTTAGATATTAATATTTTCAGTGTAATATGTAAAAAATACTTAGATATTTATACTTTCGCAGATATAAATACTTAGAAGATATGATATTAATACTTAAAAAATAAGATATTAATACTTTGATGAGTAACTTGTTATGATCATTCCTTTTCGAGTCCCCCAATTAATTATCATCACGTCAACCTTTCTCTAACAAAAATAGTTGACCTCATAGGCATAAATACTTAAGTGCATAAGTATAAATATTTTAATACTTAGATGTTAATACATTCAATGTCATATGTAAAAAAATACTTCCAAGTATAGGTATAAATACTTGTATGGTGAGGTATAAATACTTGTGTGACAATGAGTCTGAAAATACGTTATCATGGATTTCATTTAAAAGAGAAAATTACGTAGGTATTAATACATTAATTAGAAAATAATTCAAATCATGGAGCTTTTGCAGTCCCCGCAGGAAGTTATATTTTTATATTTAATTTTCAGTGGTCCCCCGTAGGTATAGTGCGGGTACTGTAGTGCAAGTACTGTTATCAGCTCTCATAATAAAATAAAGTTTCTTGATGCATTTTCATCATTTAGAATAAGTATATATCAAACTTGAGAAAATTTGAAATTTAATTGATCATAAAAGATCACTAAAACTCAACCATGCATTATAAATTGTAAGTTTTAATAAAAATATTTACTGTATCATAAATTGTATTCATAGAAATTTATTAGAATCATAAATAGTTTTTGCTATATACCATGTACATTTCAGAAAAAACAAGCAAATGAGCATTAGAGGGTTTCTCTACTTGGGGATTAGTATCAAATCCCACAGTAGCATTAAAAAGTAAATTTTATTAATACTCTTATTCTGTTATGTATATTTTTTAAAATTACCTTCTGATCTATCATCTACTTAAAAAAGAGCTCATACCTTGTGCACAGCGTCTAAGAAAACGTGATTAATTAATTAAATTGGCCAAAAAGGAAAAAATAAATCAAGACGTGATTAATTAATTAAGTTGTTCAAAAAGGAAAAATAAATCAAGACGTGATTAATTAATTATTAAATTGGTCAAAAAGGAAAAAATAAAATGCGCACTTAAAACCCCAATTTGATTGTAAAAGAGCCGCAAAAGGGGTTGACAGAACCTAATTCCCTAATTTGGGATTGTAAATTGTACCTATATATATACTCTCATTCTTAACTTTAGCATAATATTCTTTGTAAATTGTAGCTATATATTCTAATGCATATATTCTTTAGCATAATATTCCCTATAATTCCCAAATAATATTCTTAATTATAATGCACTCAACGAGCCACCAAAACGGTAATTCTTAATTTGTGACATTTTATATTTATTTGGGACATCTTTGGTTTAATTTGTCACAAGTTGGATCCAAAACACAGCATAAGTATCGTTTTGTGTTTGCAATTTAAAAACAAACGATGCTTGGGCCAAATTTTCTTGGGTCAAATTTTGACGAGCTGGTGTTTCTTATTGTACTAAATTACAACGAATATATATATTTAGCTGTTGGCATTTGATAATTGCTTGGGCCAAATGGTGTTTAATGGATCACACTAGGAAATTAAAGTAAGTTTTTACTACCAATTTAGTTTGTGCTGCTTAATCATCACATGGTAATTTCAATAATAAAATTTCTTGGGACTAATGGGCTTTTTCCAGGGCCCAATATGCATTAAAATTAAAAACCAGGGTTCTTGAATATATGGTTTTTGAATTAGGAGAGAAGCCCTTTGAGAAATGGATTCCAACCAACATTACTTACACCTATGATATATATAGAGTTTGTTTTCACATGAAAACTTGAGAATTCACATGTTATGCGCCATAAAAATATTTTTCAAAATTTAAAAAGATAAAGTTTATTCCCCTTCTGTTACACATAGAGGACATAATTATCGTGATTTAAATATTTCTTTTGAAAGAAATTGAAATATAAGAAAATAATTCAACTTTTGCGCGTTATATGTCATTACATCTGCTATATAGAATTAATTGGAAAGTAATAAATTAGAATCCAATGCTGAACATGTCTTTTTATTTTCTGAGAATTTCTAACAAAGTAAAAAGTCATCCGGTTGGCTTACATTGCTTTCAATCTTTATAATTTTGGATTTATTTTTCTTTAGTTATAGTTGAATTGGTTGAAATATAACTAGTTATATACCTACACCGGATGATATGAATGTTTTGATCCATGCTAAAATCTAATTATCCCTTTCAATTATTGATTATCTAACAATGAGACATGGTATATGATGTAGATTGGAATTATATATATACGCTTACTCTCACACCAAATAACCAAATCCTGCTCCCATGTGGGTATGTTTTTCCTGCCCTCCGTTCAATTCAACAAATCTAAATGTGACACATAGAGTGGAAAAAACATGCTGTGTTATGCTGTATCGTGACTTTGGTTTCGTGCCGTGTCGTGCTGTGACCAAGTGAACAGTGACACGTGCTGTACCGTGTCGTGACCAAAATATTGACGGGCGATCAGGACACACGAGTCACGCCGTGACTAACGTGCCATGTTTAAACGTAACTGATTACGTTTCTCACGTTTAACTATTTTTTTCATAATTTAAGTTAGTTTATTTAATTTAAGTAATTAGTTTATTCAAGATCCATCATTTGATTAAAACCTAATGGTCCTAATTACACGTGACTTGCGTGATTACGTACCATGTCGTGACCAAATCTTTTGCATGGCGTGCCATATCGTGTCAAATTTTCAAAAGCTGGTCATGCTACGGGACACGCGAGTCACGGCACGGAATAGTCACACATGCCGTGCCGTTCCGGGATGGAGCCGCCATTGCATTTTTTCCACTCTAGTGATACATGGCATATCTTTTTAATAAAAAAAATTTAAGTAGAAAGTGATAGTTGTATCTTTTTATGTTTCTTTACTTTTCAAATTCAGAAATATTTCCCTTATCTTCTCTTACCAGATGAGAAAAAAAAAATCAAAGCTTAGGCAACCTCTTATCATGAGAAACTTTTGAGTTGGATCAAATAGCAAAATATTTTACTTGTAAGTTATTTTTTATATTTTTTTGTTGTAACTTCTAGATTTTGACACTTAGCTAGATTGATCGGTACAATAAATAAGATTAAGTTATTGAGTTAAATCTATCTCAATATTCATTAGCCAACAAAGTTTACAACAATTATCATACATGCTCAACACAGAGCCCAATTACGGCACCTACTGGTAATTTACCAGTAAGTAGGCTTCCTACTGAATGTTCCTGCAAAACAAAAGAAATTAAAATATTCACATTGTAAAAATAAGGATTTTAAAATCTTTGATTATTTTTGGAGAGAAATACGGGCTGTATTCATTAAACTAAAAGCTTTCAAAAAAAATTATCAGAAAGTAAAATCTCCCAAAAAAAAATTATATTGTGTATGATTATTGACTTATTGTGTATATTGAGAATTTACATTGTTTTTAACGCGTGCCGTGCATAGGCTGATATCATTGTGTTGTATGAAACCAGGTCTTTCACAGGCATTTCATCAAACAGGTTACGAGCATTCCTCAGGTCACCACTGGAAACATGGCACTGAAGCATGGTATTGAAAGAGAAGACATGCATCAGTACATCACGTGATCGAGAACAGTGATATTGCATGTGCGAATTGGGAATTGAACACGTAGCCGGAAAGCATATGTTGTAAGAGGAAATGGTTCTCTTAGGCATTTGATCGAACAGTTACTGGGCATTCTATGAGCGGATGGCCTTGTTCCACTCTATGACCTGTGGGTCCCATGTAATAAGTGCTCCTCTCTCATGCTCCGTTTTGTTGGGTTTTTTGTTTCGTATAGCTTGGTTGATGGTGGTTTGAGTTTTTCAGAAATTTAGATTATTATTGGGTATAACAAGAACCTAAACCATTGATCTTCATTGAGATTCGCACATGAAAAAATATTCCATTGAGATTCGTGCATTGAAAAATTTGAATTGTTGAATTGGAATAGCATGTTCCAGCTGATTTATTTATGTATATTAAGGAAAAACTTGTAATATGGATTTATATTTTTTACTTTTAAAGTTCAAATAGTTTATCTAAATTACTTTTGACATGATTATTTTTATATGAAAATGTATTTGAAGACCAAATTTTATAAAAAATTTATATTATTTTAGTAAAAATAAGTAGAAAATCAAAGTCTAAATTTTTTGGACTTTATCTAAAATGATAGTAAAAAGATTCTAACATACAGATCAACTATTTAAAATTTAAAAACATAGACATTATCTCACATCACAGATCAAACTTAGTTTTCATTTTTTTTAAACCCGACATTTAATCTAGTTGTTAAAATTAATGTTTTTTCACCTTAAAAATTGCATTTTTAAAACTCAGGATGAATAATTTGATATAAATATTTTTAAGATAAGAAACTTGTCTCATATCTTAATTTTTTTTTTTTTAAATAATTAGATAACTATGCATTAGTTCATGATTCACGCTTTCATTCATTACTAACCATATACTAGTTCATTTTTTTTCTATTTTAATTTCATTAATTATCATGAATTAATCACTTGTTATGGGATGCTTAATTCAAATTTTCATCTTCCCCCACAATATAATAGATAAATAAATAACATAACATAACATAACATAAAGAAGGGAAACTTTTAACCTCTATAACAGTACAAGAACAAACCTCATGGCTCTAAAATCTAAATATATGATCAAAATTTGAAATTAATTAATCTACAAAATTAAAACTAACACTTTCCTACATCAAAAACATAATAATATAAAACTCAGAATTCTCTTCGTTTTTACATGTCCATTGTATTTAATCAAATAGGTTAATTCCATCCATGGTTTAGAGCTAGCTGTTAAAATGCTATAGATGGAATATTATTTCTGGCAACATGGAAAATAAAGCCAATAAAAGCATGATTCCATATATTTGTCATAAAAATAATGTATATTATAATAAGAGGAGGGATCCACTTACACCCTTTTTTTTGTGACACCCAATTACACCTAACATTTTATATCAAAATGTGCTTGCATATTATATTTTATATATAATTTTTTTTTTTTACTATGTGTTAAGTATTTTACAAAATCGGTTATTTTCAGACCATTGATCTGCAAGTACATTTTAATATATCCATCATGTTAAACGGTTTCAATCGACTATTTAAATTTTAAAAATATAAGATGTAATCTGGTGTTACCAAAAAATAGTATAAAATCCCTCCTCATATAATAATGTTGACACTTTGATCTCATCTTTAAAATTAAGCTCATCTTCGTCAAAATTTGAAGTTAGATTATTTGTTCCAACACAACATATATATACATACATACGCATGCACTTGATGAAGATATATATGTCGACCTATATAACTCTTCATGGCACAAAATTCAGAACATGATTTCCCATGATTTTGTCGGCATCTCATTCTCCACTATGGAATAATTATATTCCTTTTTTTCTTCTTTTATTTTGACCAAAAATCTTGATTATATTCTTGCAACAAGTTTCTGTTGTCCGGTGTAAACCCAAAAAATAAAAAATTCAGTGGCTAATTAATGTTATAATGCATGCACATGCACAAGTAAATTATGGTACCTTTACATGTCTTTAACCAAATTCAATAAATAGAAAGTTCTTGCAAATGGTGCATGCATGGTGGCCTTATCATCAAGATATACCATGCATCAAATTAAAAAGTACCTAATGTAAACTCTATATATAGTGGGGTTTAACAGAGAGATTGTATGAAAGAGAGAAAGGAGAAGAAAGATATCATATATAGCCAATATGCCTTGCTTGAAACGAGGAAAGGGGAACACAGCCAAGAATGACTTGCCGGAAAAGCTAACGAAAGATCGCCATATATATATATACAGGCATCTTATTTGTAGCTAAGTTGGCGGGTTGTTCTTGGCTACGTTTCGCTCTCCTCTTCTCATGTAAGGCATGGTTTGATTTTCATAACTATATATGTAAACAGTTGCATGTATATAGATTCGATCATATTATTTGAGGCTGGCTGGATCTCTGGCTTTCATTTTTTAGTTCAAAAGATGGGGCCATAAAAATTTATCCAGTTTTAGACCTTTCAGAAATAATACTTGTCCGGATTCTGTTTAGAAATAGATCAGAAATCTGTCTGGTGCAATATAAATTATTGATTTAATTATACGGAATGGTTAAATTTACCAGCTGCCAGTTTAATTTATACAAGTACAGAAGTTATGATTTAATTAAACTTGGTTGCCAATCCAAAGCCTAAACCCAGCTTAGAAATTTGTATTTTATGGATCTGATATCCATATTATTGAAGAATAAAGATCTTTGCCTCAGATATTACTCATCATTGACAACTTAGACAACAAATAATATAACATCCAAATGTATAGCTATCACACTGATTAGGTATCTAGCTAGATATTAGCAACGGCCATTAAATCTTGCAATTAAGACACAATTAGAATACAGATTACAGTCTCTGTAGATTAGAAAATAGCCTAATGGTTGGTAGAATTTTAGCCTATAAATAGTCACGTACAGACATTGTAAAAGACACAAGCAATCAATAAAACATCATTTTCATCACTCCTTTCCACTCTAAATTTAATCCATATGTTAACTGGAAAGAATGAAACTGCTAGATTCTGTGTTGGGTGAACTTGTACATATATGTATCATATTATCATGCATCCCTGATCTAGCTAAGTTTCTTCATTTATATATTTTGTATCTATCATCGAATTTACAAGTTTGATTACACGTTCATATATATACAGTAAATAATTTTGATAATAAGTCATGGCAAATATATATTTCAGCTATTGTAAACCTGTAGTTAAATAAAGCCTTAATTTCAGTCACTTTGGATATGCACATGTCAATGCATTTAACAAATTGAGTTCACATGTATAATTTCTCTTTAAATTTAGAAGCAAATCAGATCAAATATTTTTATCATTTCTCTTTAACAGAGAAATAAAGACATAATAGTTCATTTCAATGTTGAATAAAGAGAAATTATAAAAATATAAATATTGTTAGATGAAAATATTTGGTCTGATTTGCTTCTAATTTTGAACCCGTAGCAAAGCACGGGCAATATATATACTAGTTAGATATTTATACATGTGAACACAAACTATACATTGCAACAATACCTACAAATTAACTAAGAAAATAATTAATATGTTTGCTCACTAAATATTGATTACTTTCTTATTTAACGGAGAAGTATATAAAGATAAAATAGTTTATTTCATTGTTGAATAAAGAGAATTTATAAAAATCCAAATATTGTTAAAGAACAAAAATATTTAGTCTGATTTGCTTCTATTTTTTTATTTTATGTTTGAATTTTGAATTCATAGGCGAAGCATGGACAAAATATTAGTTGGATATTTATACGTGTCAACACAAACTATGCTTGCAACAATACCTACAAATTACTATGTTAAAAAGGGAAAATGCTATTGATTAAGTATTTATCCTTTATAATCTAATTATTTTAACAAATAAGAATATTGTATAAATAAAATCCATTAATGTCAGCGGTTATGATCCATAAGGATAATATATAGTACTTAAGGGTGTATATATGTATGGACCTAACTCTTCATGACACAAAATTCGGAACATTTCCCATGATTTATTGGCATCACATTCTCCACTATTAATTGAATAATTATATTCTTTTTTTTATATTTTGACCAAAACTATTTGATTCTATTCTTGCAACAAGTGTTTGTCCAATTTTCAGCGGTGTTAACCCCAAAAATTAAATAGAAAGCTTGACCAACGCGTTTTTCAGACAATCGGATCTTTCATAAATAAAAATTTCCTGCAAATGGTGCCTGGCCGGTGGCCTTATCATCATATCATCAACAAGATATATACCATCAAATTATAAAAATAATATAAGAAGGAAAAAGGAACACCTGAGGTAACCTTATATATAGAGAGAGGGGTAATAGAGGTTGTATGAACTCGTGCATTTGTGTGTGCTTGTAAGGAAGAGAGAAAGGAGGCGAAAGAGAGAATCACGGTGCCTTGCTTGAAGTGAGGAGAGGGGAACACAGCCAAGAATGACTTGCCGACATGCTAATCGAAGATCGCCATATAGGCATCTTATTTGTGGCTTAGTTGGCGGGTTGTTCTTGGCTATGTTTCGCTCGCCTCCTCTCATGCAAGGCATGGTTTGATTTTGATATATATGTTAAGATTAGTATATATAGTCGCATCTTATTTGTTGTGTTCATTGAAGGATGATTCATGATTTTAATGTGCAAATATGTTTTTTTAATTAAAGGATTTTGTACACTCCAGCATCTTTCTTTGTCCTATTTTTTAGAATTGAACATGTGTCTCTCTGTATAAATAGAGAGCCGAGGCTTGCACCAGTTCACTAAGTATGTAGTTCTAATTAATGTGCAAATATGTTATTTGTTAATTTTTCGTCACATTTCAATTGAAGATTTATTCACCAAAATTGCTCGAGAATTTTGGTAAAAAGAAAAACAGATTTGATCGTATCTTAATTCCATAAATAGAAAGTTCTTGCAAATGGTGCATGCATGCATGCATGGTACGTGGCCTTATCATCAAGATATACCATGCATCAAATTAAAAAAATACCTCAAGTAAACTCTATATATATAGGGGTTTAATAGAGAGGTTGTATGAAAGAGAGAAAGAAGAAGAGTTATATAGGGATAAAAATCTGCTGTTATTCTCTCTCTGTCTCTCTCTCCTTCTTTCTTTTCTCTCCCTGTAACTCTCTAACATAGAATTGCAGCCGATTTGAAATCCATATATACATACTTACATAGTCAAGATTCCTTGCTTGAAACGAGGAGAGGGGAACACAGCCAAGAATGACTTGCCGGCAAGCTAACGAAAGATCGCCATGTAGCTAGGCATCTTATTAGTGGCTAAGTTGGAGGGTTGTTCTTGGCTACGTTTCGCTCTCCTCTTCTCATGTAAGACATGGTTTGATTTAAATATACGAGCCAGTTTAATTTATATAATTACAGCAGTTGCATTATGATATTTTAATTAAACTTGCAATTGGTTGCCAATCCAAAGCCTAACCCAGCTTAGAAATTTGTATTTTATGGATCTGATTATATGTTAACTGGAAAGAATGAAACTGGTAAATTCTGTGATGGGTGAACTTGTACATATATAATTATATATCATGCATCCCTGATCTAAACTGAAGGAACAAATTAAACTTGTATATTCTATGATTGACCTGACCATATCATATAATTAAGATCGATGGTGAACTGGTATATTAAATGATTATAGTACTTTGTCAAAACTGAAAATAGCTATTTCTAGCTATGTTAATTTCTTCATTTATTATGTATCTACCATCGAATATACAAGTTTAATTACACGTTAATATATACCATTAAACAATTTTGATAATAAGTCATGGCAAATATATATATTTCAGCCATATATTGTAAACTTGTAGTTAAATAAAACCTTAATTTCAGTCACTATGGATATGCACTTGTCAATGCATTTAACAAATTAAGCTCACATGTATAATTTCTCTTTAAATTTAGAAGCAAATCATACCAAATATTTTTATAATTTCTGTTTAACTGAGAAGTAAAGACATAATAGTTCATTTCATTATTTTTGAATAAAGAGAAATTATAAAAACACAAATATGTTTAGATGAAAATATTTGATCTGATTTGCTTCTAATTTTGAGCCATTAGCAAAGAACGAACAATATACTAGTTGGAGCTTTATACATGTGAACACAAACTGTGTTTTGCAATAATACCTACAAAATAAGAAAGTAATTAACATGTTTGCTCACTAAATATTGATTACCTTCTTATTTAACGAAAAAATAAAGAGAAAATAATTCATTTCATTGTTGAATAAAGAGAAATTATAAAAATACAAATATTGTTAAAGAACAAAATATTTAGTCTGATTCGCTTCTATTTTTTGTATTTTATGTTTGAATTTTGAACCCGTAGGCAAAGTATGGACAAAATACTAGTTGGATCTTTATACATATCAACACAAACTATGCTTGCAACAATACCTACAATTACTATGTTAAAAAGGGAAAAATTTCTCGATGAAGTATTTTATCCTTTATAATCTAATTATTTTAACAAATAAGAATAGAGTATAAATAAAATCCATTATGATAAAGATAATATATAGTTAAGGGTATATATATCGACCTAATGATACAAAACTCAGAACATTTTCCATGACTTGTCGGCATCCTATTCTCCACTATTGACTAATTATATTCTATTTTTTATTTTGAACAAAACTCTTTGGTGTTGTTCAAATTTGAGTGGTGTTAACCCAAAAAATAAATATAAAGCTTCACCAACGCATTTTTCAGACAATCGGATCTTCCATAAATGGAAATTTCTTGCAAATGGTGACTGGCCGGTGGCCTTATCATCATATCATCAACAAGATATATACCATCAAATTATAAAAATAATACAAGAAGGAAAAAGGAACACCTGAGGTAACCTTATATATAGAGAAAGAGGGGTATAGAGGTCGTATGAACTCGTGCATTTGTGTGTGTGAAGAGAGAAAGAAGGCGAAAGAGAGAATCACGGTGTCTTGCTTGAAGCGAGGCGAGGGTAACACAGCCAAGAATGACTTACCGATATGCTAACGATAAGATAGTCACTATCTGGGGTCAGATTAAAAGGGTCTGATTTGGAAGATTTTCTAGCATATCTTGAGGTTTATAACCAAATTGATAGAGATGCTGGACCACTGCTCTCCATTTCTCCTTTTGGTTCTGAGTCTAGCTCTAGTTCTACTTCTCCTTCTGGTCCTTGTGTTGCTGAGAACTCCTCCAGTTTTAGAAATAATACTTCTGTTATGTAGTTAGTTCTAAGTGTTGTATTTTGGTAGCCTTAAGTCTAGTACTACGTTGTAGTTGCTTTGGTGTTGTGCTATGAACTTCTTTATTACTGTCTTTTGAAATTTAGTTTAAGGTAATAGTTTGTATGAACATTTACTATAGTTTTGTAATAAAACTGGTGGAAATCACTTTTCTTAAAAAAAATACAATAAAAGAAAAAAAAAATCCTCTATAATAGCTATAGTGTACTTTATTTCAAAAGCAATGCCTTGTAAGTTGTAACAAATAGGTTGTATTTATAATTATATCTTTTTCATGGAGGTTGTATGGGATGAAAAAAAATTTAAAAATTGCTGAACTATTTAATTAAATTAAAATAATCACTTAATTTGACAATTTTCAACCGGTAGTCCTTTTTTGTTTTGGTAGTTGATGGATTTTATTTGTTTCTCAATATATAACAGATATATTATTCGAACTGCTCAACATGATCTCTATATCAAAATATGTTTATAGATCAAATTTTATATATTTTTGGAAATATTTTACTATTTTTTAGATAGGCGTAAAATTATTATTTTTAGATAGTCCAGAATTTCTAAAAAACAGTGATTTAGTACCTATCTAAATAAATAGTAAAGAAGTTTTTTTTTTTCAAAAAATATATAATTTGGTCTCCTTGTGATTGGGTTTCATTTCTAGCCTAACCCAACTTGTTTGGGACTAAAGACTTGGTTGTTGTTATTGTTGTATATAATTTGGTCTTCAAGCACATTTTAATATAGAGATCATGTTAAGCGGTTCGGATTAGATGTTTAGATTTTGAAAATGAAGATAAAAATATGAGATATTAAAAACACGAGACATTTGAACTCTCCTCTCATTGATACACATAATAATTTCATGTAAGTTTTATCATTCATCATACAACCTAAATTTCCAATGGTCAATGTTTGATGGTATTCGATGACAACATATATAAATATTATTTCTAACTTTTGAAAAATTTAAAATTAAATATATAAATAATCTGAAGATTGTCAAAATATTATGATAAAGGTTCTAAACCATTATATGTATATTTTAAGTTAGTTCTTGCAAGGACATAAATTGAATTCTTTTTTTTTTACGGGATCATTTTCAAAAGAAAAAAAAAATGAAACCCCTTACAAATGCTGGGGCCAAAACTCTTTGATTATATTCTTGCAAATGGTGCCTGGTGGCCTTATCATCATATCATCAACAGGATATATATATACCATCAGATTATAAAAATTATATAAGAAGGAAAAAGGAACCTGAGGTAACCTTCTTATATATAGAGAGAGGGGTAATTGAGGTGGCATGAACTCGTGCATTTGTGTGTGTTTGTAAGGAAGAGAGAAAGGTGGCGAAAGAGAGAGTCACGGTGCCTTGCTTGAAGCGATGAGAGGGGAACACAGCCAAGAATGACTTGCCGACATGCTAATCGAAGATCGCCATATAGGCATCTTATTTGTGGCTTAGTTGGCGGGTTGTTCTTGGCTACGTATTGCTCTCCTCCTTTCATGCAAGGCATGGTTTGATTTTTGATATATATGTTAATATTTGTATATATAGTCGCATCTTATTTGTCTTCAGATCGAGATAGCAAATTTTGGCTCCATCGAAGGATGATTCACGATTTTAATGTGCAAATATGTTTTTTTTTATTAATGGGTCCTGATACACTTCAGTATTTTTAATTAATGAGCTAAATCTGCAGTTCTAATTAATGTGTAAATATGTTATTTGTTAATTTTTTGTCCCATATAAATTGAAGATTTATTCACAAAATTCCTCATTACTTCTTGTAAAAAGAAAAAGAGATTTGATCATGCCACATTAATTAGAAATAGAATTTTATTTTTTATTTATTTTCTTAATCAGCAAGAAGAAATAGTTTGTTGTTTGTTGTTGCATGTTGTTGCAAAATTCGGTGGGAGATTTTTCCTCGTGATAATTACTGCGAATATCAGTGTGAAAACTGAAAATTGAAGGGGTGAGTTCAATTCAGGTGAAGAAATCATCTTTTGTTGATATATACAGCCATAAAACATCTAAAAAAAAAAAAAGGTTGTTTTTGAAACTTATTTTACAAATTCTCTCTATATACTTTTAATTGATGCCCTTAGTTTTTTTTTTAACCCTTATAATGTGAAGTATATCTCCATTTTTATATTATGCACGTAGTTGTCCTGATCCGCCAACGGCTGAGATTGAAAGATGAATTTTCGAATTGAATATCAGCCCTCTAATTACATAATCTTTCTTTTATTAAATATATTTATTTTATGTGGAGAAGTCTAAATTTAGTTAAAACATACTTGCTACATAAATTGCTACATGGGCTTTAGAGTAAACCGAACCCCAACCTTTTTCAAACCGGTTGGAACGAACAAACCAAACCCCAACATTTTTAAAATAAAATAAAAACCGATCGACCTCATGCGCGTTAGAGTAAAGTTGATATGTCTCATTTTTGTATCACTATTTTTAAAACTTTAATAACTTATAATTAAAACTGAAATATCAAAATAAAAATATTAGATAAGGTCGACATCATTTTTTCCATGCACATATAAATGATTATGACATTTAACTTTATTTAAATTGTTATCAAGAACTTGCAAAAGACCAAGCTACCCAACACACTTTCAAACCTCCATTGTGGGTTTTGAAGCCATGACTTCTTAGGAGTCATGTGCCTTTACCACTAGACCAAAGACAAGTTCTTAAGAGCTTGCAAAAATATATTGATGTGAATAAGTTATGGTCGTTAATTTTAAATTATTGATTTATATAAATCTAAAATTAAAAAGTGATCATTTTTATGTGCATAGAGAAAATTAAATATATCATATTTAATAGTTTTATTTTGATATATAAATTTTAAAATTTTTGTTATTAAAAAATTTGAAAAATAGAGACACGGTGAATGCAAAATAATATAGATATTTGAACTCTCTCCGCTTTATTTATTATTTATTAATAATATAAAATGAGTCAAGCATACAAGTACTACAGATATGATCATTTTATCACTGGCCAAGTGTATGGAAGGATAGTGACTCAGTGAGGATATATATGGACTATTAATGGAAGGTTAGTCAACATCTCTAGAAACAACAGATATTTATGTATAAATATTAATGGAAGGACAGTGACTCAGTGAGGTGAGGATATATATGAAATAATGGAAGCTACTTGGTTAGTCAACAATTGCAGCGTTCCATGCATTTAAGCCGCATTAATTAAGTCAACAATTGCAGCGTTACATGCATTTAAGCCGCATTAATTAATTAATTATTTGCTAATAAATCCAAAGGAAAAAGCGGTGGGCCCTACTAACTTTGCTACCTGTTGATTAATTAACTCCGCATTCATTTAAAAGAGCTCATACCGTGTGCGCAGCGCCTCCGAAAACATGATTAATTAATTAATTAAATTGGTCAAAAAAAAAAAAAAAAACTGAAAATGCGCACTTAAAACCCCAATTTGATAGTAAAATTAAGAGCCGGAAAACTGAAAAGGGTTGACAGAACCTTTTTCCCTAATTTGAGATTGTAAATTGTAGCTATATTCTCTAGTTAATGCATAACTTTAGCATAATAATAATATTCTTAATGCGAGTAAAGCTAATATACACTTAAGTGTATCGTACTCTTAAGTTTAGGCCGTTTGATTTCTTTAAAAGTCGTGCTTTCACGACTTTTAAAGAATCTGCACGACTTTTAAAGAAATCGAACGGCCTAAACTTAAGAGTACGGTACACTTAAGTGTATATTAGCTTTACTCTCTTAATGCACTCAACCAGCTTTCAAAACAATAATTCTTAATTTCTGACATTTTATGTTAAATATGGACTGCACAACTTGTGCTTTTGAAAACAGCACAATATATATAATCGGGTACATCTTAAAGAGAGGATTATTATAGAGGAACATTTGGTTTTAAAAAGTAAGTTTTTACGACCAATTTAGTTAGTGCTGCTTACTCATCACAAGGCATGGTTTCAATAATAAAAATATCTTGGGCCTAATGGGCTTTTTACAGGGCCCAAAATATTCATTAAAATTAAAAACCAGAGTTCTTGAATATGGGTCTTATTTATTCATAATGGACACATTACCATTAATGGTTTTTGAATTAGGAGAGAAGCCCTTTGAGTCTATGACACCTATGAAATTTAGATTATTATTGGGTATAACAAGAACCTAAACCGTTGATCTTCATTGAGATTTACGCATGAAAAAAATATTTCACATTGAGATTCATGCATTGAAAAATTTGAATTGTTGGGATTAGAATAGCATGTTCCAGCTGATTTATTTCTGTATATTAAGGAAAAACTTGTAATATGGATTTATACTTTTTACTTTTAAAGTTCAAATAGTTTTTTTTTTTTTATATGAAAATGTATTTCAAGACCAAATTTTATATTTTTTTAGATTATTTTAGTAAAAATAAGTAGAAAATCAAAGTCTAAAATTTTTGGACTATATTTAAAATGATAGTAAAAGGATTCCAATATACAGATCGACTATTTGAAATTTAAAAATATAAATATTATCTCATATCACGGATCAAACTTAGTTTTCATTTTTTTTTTTAAAACCCAACATTTAATCTAGTGGTTAAAATTAATGTCTTTCACTTTAAAAATTGCATGTTTAAAACTCAGGATGAATAATTTGATATAAATATTTTAAGATAAGAAACCTGTCTCATGTCATGATTTTAAAAAAAGAATTAGATAACCATGCATTAATTCATTTTTTTTTTTAAAAGGCAAAATGCCCATTCCATTGATCGGAATATGGATAATTACACCATCACCATGCATTAATTCATGATTCATGCTTTCATTCATTACTGACTATATACTAGTTCAAATTTTTTTTTTCTATTTTAATTTCATTATTTATGGAATGCTTAATTTAAATTTTCATCTTCCCCCACAGTATAATAGATAGATAAATAACATAAATAACATAAAGAAGAGAAACTTTTAACCTCATGGTTCTAAAATCTAAATATATGATCAAAATTTGAAATTAATTAATCTACAAAATTAAAACTAACACTTTCCTACATCAAAAACATAATAATACAAAACTCAGAATTCTCTTCGTTTTTACATCTCATTGTCAATTATATCGTGGATCCCGACTGAAGGAATAAGCCCTTCTGTTCTAATCGCCTTTTTCTTCGGGTTTGGGCTAATAAAATACAATGTCGGCAAGCCCCGAACCTGGAATTTGAACAAAAATATCCAATTTATATATACTACTAATTCACATATCATACTTTGGTACCTTATACAATCACCCTTGCCAAGTTCTAAAATCGGTCATACAAATAAATTAAGGCTATGGTAATAATATGCATATTATGATTAATCTAAACTATGAATCCATATTTTTATTTTCAAAGTTCAAACCGTCGATCCGAACCATTAAACATGATCTCCATATGAAAATGTACCTGGAGACCAAATTTTACAAATTTTTTAAAAAAAAATTACCATTTTTTCAGATAGTAAAAATTCACTGGTTTCGAATGGTCAAATTTGTTTAGAACAAGAGATTTTCTATATATCTAAATAAATAGTAAAAAGACTAAAAAATATAAAATTTAATCAGCAAGTACATGTTTGTTTATATGGATATTATGTTGAGCAGTTCTGATAGATAATTTGGACTTCGAAATAAGAGATATGAGTCCATAGCACAAAAAAGCTATGTAATATGCATATTACCATAGCCTCACTTGAATTAATATTAATATAATTTTAGTAATAAAATATTACCTGCATATCTCTTGCAAATTCATACTCTTCGTCAGTATCAACCTTTACAACTATAGCACGATCCTCACACTCTACCGCAAGCTGAAATTATTAGTAGTACCCAACTTATACAAGTAATGTACCAGTAAATCGTGAATTTTACTGGTATATAGTAAAAGTACCAAATACCAGATTTTGCACTGGTGTTTTTCCCATTGTTCCTCATAATTACCCTCTTTACTTAATGTGCACAATATTGTATACTAAGTAAATTTATCCCAAAAACGGTCACATCAAAATTGGGCATAGTTTCTGGTAGTTTCCAACTAGCACCTTTGTTAAAATAGGATTTCCTTTTTTTTTAAAGAAAAGTACTCAAATGCACCTACAGTTCCTTATATGACCCTAAAAATGATCATAATATAAACAAGAAATACGTCACATGACCCTCCAAAAACAGCAAATAACAAAAAAAGTAGACCAACTGTGCTGCTTTAAGTGAACTCAAATCACTCTTTTCTTCTTCTCTTACGTAAATACGGAAGACAAAAAAGAAGGGTAATTTGGTCACAGTGTGAAACTTTTTTACTGTTTTTTTAGATATGTGGAAAATCACTAGATATAAAGATTCTAGACCATCCAAAAAAGTAGTTATTACTACCGATCTAAAAAAATAGTAAAAAAAATCTTAAAAATCTAAAATTTGGCCTCCAAGTTCACTATGCATTTCTTATGTAAAATGTACCCACCGCAAGCTAAAGTTATAGAAATACCCAAAATATATAAGTAATATACCCACAATTTGCTTCTATTTAGCACGAAGTCATGTATGTACCAGAAAACAGTCACATCAAAATGCACAATATTGTATACCAGAAAACAGTCACATCATGAATGTACCAGAAAACAGTCGCATTAAAATATTTCCCATTGTGCCTTATAATCACCTTCTTTACTTTATGTGCACAATATGGTATACTAAGTAAATTTATCCAGAGAAGAGTGGCATCAAAATTGGGCATGGATTCTGATAGTTTCTAACTAGCACATTTATTAAAATAGGATTTTTTTTTTTTTTTTTTTAAGAAAAGCACTGGAAAAAATGCACATAGATTTCTTATATGACCCTAAAAACGGTCATAATATATACAAGAAATGCCTCACATGACTCTCCAAAAACAGCAAATAACAAAATTAGACTAACTGTGATACTTAGAAGGGTAATTTGGGCATAGTTGTGACTTGTGAGTAAATACGGAAATCAAGTACTTGGAGGCCAAATTTTATATTTTTTAGCAATTTTTTACTATTTATTTTAGATAGGTAGAAAACCACTGGATTGAAAGATTCTAGACCATTCAAAAGTAGTTACTACTACCGATCTAAACAAATAGTAAAATTAATCTAAAACATGTAAAATATTTGGAGACACAAATTCATATAATAGACAATAATTCTTATATTTTTTACCATACATTTTATCAACTATGATTTGTAAGCTTATGTACGTTGAGAAGATATATATACACACCATTTCAAGCTCTTGTGCCATATGCACGCAGGGACCACACCACGTGGCGTAGAAACCAATAATCAAAGGTAGCTTTCTGTCCGCTTTTACCAATTTATGTACTTGTTTTGCCGTCACCTTTTTCTACTCAAAATTATAAAAAATGAAAGGAAAAAAAAAAAAAAAAAACAGTTCTTAATTTCTGTACATATTTTCTAAATTCTACAATTTTAATTGATCATTAACACTATTTTATCCATGAAATAAAATATGGTAAGGAGATATGAAGGAATTTCATGTATACCCCTAAACTTCAAAATTAAGTATGATCCCCTCTAACTTTGAAATTACATCCTTCCCCCTCTAAACTTCAAAAAGTCTCAAATTTACCCATTTTATTGTCTTCTATATTATAACTATTTATTAACAGCATAAAAAATATGTAGCATGCTTAAGCAAAATGTCGGTCTTAGAGGGGAAAATACCTAATTTGAAATTTAGAAGAGAAGATGCTAAATTTCTAAGTTTTTGAGGGGTATACATGAAATTCCTCCTTTAATAAATGGGTACTTTGAAATTAATATAAAAACAGGGACTAAAATGCAAACCAAAATACTCACCACAACATAATCATCTCCTAAGTACCTACGAGGAATGGGTCCTTTGATCTGACCGGAGACGACTCTCGCTCTGCTCAAGTTGGGGATTGAAATGGAGAGGAAGGGGCTATTCACGCTGCTCAAGTTGCGAGCTTCCGAGAGAGGGAGAGAGGAGGAGAGAAAAGAAGGCAACTTTCTTCTGGGGTTAGAGAGAGAGAGAGAGAAAGAAAGAGGGAGAGAGGTTTGGATAGAAGCAGCAGCCATCGCCTGTGACAAGACAAGGTTTTGTATTTGTGAGACGAAGAAAGAGAAAGAGAAAGGGTTTATCTAGTTGGAACTGGAATTAGCTGTGGCCTTCTGAAATGTAGTCATCTGTGCGTGCGTTTTGAAATTCAATTTGGGATTATTGTCTGCTCTGCTCTGCTGTGTAACTGTGTTATAGACAGTGTTTTAAAATGCGGTTTTGTTCATGCATGTGGAAGGCCACTACATACCGCATATGCGGATTTTAAAATAAAAATTCACGTATATATATATATATATTCATATTCATATATTTGAATTTGTTTTCACATAATAACATAACCAACGATAATTTTTTGACTTTTTTAATATAAATTTTAATTAAAATACAATCAAATTATCAAAATCGCATGGGAAGACTGCATGGCCGCATATTTCAGTCCGCATGGCCGCATATTCAGACCGCATAGCCGCATTTTTAATCCACATGACCGCATATTCGGACCGCATATGCGGCCGCATGGTCAAAACCGCATAGGCATTCTGAACATAACTGCCGACCGCATACGCATATGCGGCCCATGCGGCCGCATTTTAAAACACTGGTTATAGAGATCGACTTGATTAGTATCTGCAACATGTTTTTCTCAATGCTGATTGATTAATCTTTTACCAATATCATTTTTGTAGGCCCACATTTATTTTGGTAATCAAAGCCAAATGTTGGTCAACACTTTGGTTTTCAGCCAAAAAGAGATAAATATATCAGTGTTGTAAATAATCGGACGGGTACTGCCAAGTAATTAATCAAAAATAATTAGAAATAATTGGCCATAATTAAAAATAATCGGTTGATTAATCAGGAAAATCCGTGATGCTTTAGTTACCACCAACGACTAATCGGCCGATTAATCGATCTAAACGGACGTTTTTTATAACACTGAAATATATGACTATCATTTGTTGTTGGTTAAAAATGTAATTCTAATCAAATTGTGGTTGAATGGTTTAACATTTTTGAATTTAAAAATAACCATCAGTTCTGTTTTTTTTTTAAAACTAACCTAACCGCCAGGCCCACGGGCGGCCCAATAAATAAGCAAACCGCCTGGCCCACGGGCGGTCTCCTAGGGGACCAAACCCCCCCCCCCCCTCCCCCCGGGCGGCCCAATATATGTATGTATATATGTATATATTATACATATATTATAAAAACCGAAAAAAGAGAAAAAGATCAACAAGCTGTCAGAGCTTGAAATTTTTTGAATAAATGTCAAGTCCTTCATTAGTGTTATATTTAAACTTGTGATATCTAACTGACAAATAAAATCAAAGTTATAAAGAGTTACGACATCACTTCATAAATTTATCAAATATCTTATTTTTTTGGCATACACTCTAAACAAGAAAACTTTTTCTTCACAAAATTATTTAAATCAAAATACTCAGATCTCTCTAAAAAAAAAAAAAAAAAAGGAGACCGCCCGTGGGCCAGGCGGTTTGCTTATTTATTGGGCCGCCCGTGGACCTGGCGGTTAGGTTAATTTTGAAAAAAAACAGAACTGATAGTTATTTTTAAAATTAATTTTTTTCTTAAGGGTATTAATAAAAATGGCCGCATTAAGTCTTAGGAATGGAAACCCTAAGCTCAGCTTGATAAGGCTAGAGAGAAAAAAGAACAATAGCAAGAAATCTGTCTATATTCAGGATCTAACACGATAAAAAAATAAGATTATGAGACAAAAAGTTAAAAAAAAAAAAAGTGATATTGAATAATTATACATACTAATATTGCTTTTATTTGATACAACAACACATAGGAAGACGAAAATTGAAAATTGAAATTTAACATTATACTCAAAAAGAGATGGAGAGAGAGGAGAGGAGAGGAGAAAGAGAGTTATATTGACTTAGAAAATTATTATAAATTTTATTCAAAAAAGAGATAAAGAAAGAGGAGGGAGAGTTTTTCAAAGAAAAAAATTACGGAGAGATGAAGAGTTTTTTTACATGTATAAGATTCTTAGAGCCTTATTTTATCTTTTATCATTTTTTATTCATTTTTTTTCCACAGTGGACACAAATTCCTTACTTAATAGCAGCAGCATTCTGTCAAGATAAATTTTGTCCAAAAAAGACAAAAAGAGGATAGGAAGAATTTTTCAAAAAAAAAAAAAAGAGGGAGAGAGATAAAGAGTTTTTTTTTACATATATAAGGTTCTTAGATTTTTCTTTTATCATTTTTCTATTCGTTTCTTTTTCACAGTTGACACAAATTTCTTGTTTAATAGCAGTTGCATTCTGTCAGGATAAATTTTATCCAAAAGAGACAAAAAGAGGAGAGGAATAATTTTTCAAAATAAAAAAAGAGGGAGAGGGAAGAGATGGAGTTTTTTTTTTTACATGTATAAGGTTCTTATAGCATCCTTTTATCTTTTATCATTTTTTATTAGTTTTTTTTTTCACAGTTGACACAAATTTCTTGCTTATAGCAGCTGCATTTTGTCAGAATAAATTTTGTCCAAAAGAGACAAAAGGAGGAGAGGAAGAATTTTTCAAAAAAAAAAAAAAAGGAGAGGGAGAGAAGGGAGTGTTTTTTAGAAGCAGTTTTTTTTTTTTTTTTGAAATCCTAGATGCAATTTTTCATACTTTGGTCTGTAAGTCACTCTTAATTTAGTAGAATTTGAATTTTTCGTCGAAACTAAAGCTCCTCTTTAGCTCATATTTATAAGTCAAGATTATTCCCTTAGGTTATGCTTCAGTATCGAAGGGGAAACACTCATTAAAGGGAAGGAAGGGGAGGGGACGACAAGGGAGGCTACCCTCGGGACAGTAGTTTCTACACCCCGATTTGGAGGTGACAAAGTTCAAAGAAAATCAAAGCTACGCGGTACCACTCTCCCCTCCGAATAGTAGTTCTTCACCTCCACTCCCTCTCTGATTCTTCTCTTCTGGAGCAGGGGAAATCATTGTGCAAAGACAGTCTAGGGTGAGCGTCTCCCTTCCACAGTGATTTTCCCTTCCCTTTCTTCCGCCTCCCTTCTTCTAGAGCACGGCCTTAGCTAATTTGCTTCCTTTACAGCTTCTTAACTTTTTTCACAGACATGTATAAAGTTCCTAGAGCCTCCCTTTATCTTTTATCATTTTTTATTTGTTTATTTTCCACAGTTGGCATAAAATTCCTTACGTAATAGCAGCTGCATGCTGTCAGGATAAATTTGGTCCGAGAGAGAGAGAGAGGGATAGTTCTTAAAAAAAAATATGGAGTGGGAGAGGGAGAGGAGGGAGTAATTTTTAGATATAATTTTTCATGCTTTGATCTGTAAGTAACTCTTAATTTAGTAGAATATAATTTTTTTAAACATAATTAAAGTTCCTCTTTAACTTAAATTTTTAAGTCAAATATCGTCTCTTAGCAAATTTACTTTTTCTTTATAGCTTCTTAAATTTTTTCACTTATATGTATAAGAATTTTGAAGTCTCATTTTATCTTTTATCGTTTTTTATTCGTTTCTTTTCTGCAGTTGTCACAAATTCCTTACCAAATAACAGTTGCATCCTATTATGATAATCTTTTAAAACAATTCAGATAGTTAAATTGTTTTGAAAGAATAATACTCGAATCATGTACAAGACACTATCTTTAAGCATATTTTGTCCCTGTCATGCATAATAACACCACAACCAAAATAATCCATAATTAACACATATTTCATGCAAATAAGGCTTCCCAGTGACAAGCCTGACTGACATATCAAAATCAAAGTAACTCTAAAACATGAAATACAAAACCATACACTGTGCAACGCCACAGCTGATCCTTAGATCTACATTCCAACAATAATTTATTTCGGAGGAGCCTTCCGTAAAATTTCAGGTAATGAATTTAACAGATCAGTTTTAGCTTCATGCAGCGCATAAATTTAGAATGAAAACAGCACTACATAAGGTTATGTACCGATTTTTTATTTTTTGGCTTATATTTGTTGGTATAATGATCAAGTTATCACATTTATTTTATTTTATATATTTTTTAAAAATTGCACTGTCAAATAAGTTCAATGATAACATAAAAAATATAATAAATTATTTTCAAAATTTTATAAATTGTTGTTTCATGTTCGTGAATCTCGATCTAATTTGATACATTTTGATAATATTAAAAATACTATTTTAGAATAAAATTATTACTAACCATTGCTGGCATTTTTTTGTCAAGATGTATACGTTGAATCCTATATAAAAAATTTAATGCGCCATAAACAATGAATCGTCACCAATTTGAATTTGTAATAAAAATTCATCATTTCTGATGCATTAAAATTCAGGCCACAAAATTGTGCAAGATGCATCAATATTCGTGTTAGTGTTAGAACAATTGTTGGGAGATTTTCTCCAGGCGTTTATCAAAATACAATAAAAGAAAAAAAATTATCTATAATAACTGTAGTGTACTTTATTTCCAAAGCAATGCCTTGTAAGTTGTACCAAATAGGTTGTATGAAATGGACAAGAAATTAAAAATTGGTGGATTATTTAAATTAAATTAAAATTAAAATAACCACTTCATTTTAGTATTTTGAACTGGTCCTTATCTATTTTGGTAGTTGTTGGATATAATTTGTTTCTCAATGTATAATAGATATACTATCTCAACTGTTCAACATAATCTCTATATCAAAATGTGTTTGGAGACCAAATTTTATACATTTTTGAAAATATTTTACTATTTTGTAGATAGGTACAAAATCATTGTTTTCGGATGGTCCATAATTTTTGAAAAACAGTGATTTTGTGTCTATATGAAAAAATAGTAAAAGAATTTCCAAAAAAAATATAAAATTTGATCTTCAAGCAAATTATAATATGAAAATTGTGTTAAGCAGTTCAAATCAGCTATTTAAATTCTGAAAACGAAAATAAAAATAAGAGATACGAATGAGACATGAAACATTTTAACCCTCCTCTTGTATGCTAGACATAATAATTCCATATAAGTTTTACCATTCATCATACGAATTAAATTTCCAATGGTATATGTTTGATGGTATTCGCTGACAACATACCTAAATATTTTTTTCTACTTTTTGAAAATTTAATTTCGAAATATATCTGTGAAGATTCTCAAAATTTTATTATAAAGGTTCTAACTTCTAAACCATTATATGTATATTTAAGTTAGTTCTTGCATGGATCATTTTCAGATAAGATACATTGAATTTTTTTTTTTTAATAATTTTTATTGGTAATATACAATGACTCTTCAAGCAAATCTTTTGTGTTAAATTTTTCAGATCAGATACATTGAATTCAGATAAGAATATGAGATTAGATGTTGAATGAAACCCTATATAAATCCTCCATTGATATATACAAGGAAAATAACACAACCAAGCATACATATTATAAAAGGTAGAGAATGATTGAAATGTAAGAATTACATGCTATCATCCCTAAAAGGTAAAATTCCATTCTCTAATAATGCTATACTTTATTGCATATATACTTATATTACCTTTTAAGGTATGGTCTTTCTCTTGGTCTCTTTTTTTACCTTTTCTTAAACTTTCTTTTAAATGGAATTTTGTAACCCCAGTTATGATTAACAAGTTGCTGTTCACTTGGTTTGACATAGCATAAACTAAACCATGAGATTGCATGTTGTAAATTTCAAATTAGACTATGAACAAATTTTCTCAGGTATACCGCAAATATTGTTTACGAAACGAAAAATAACGAATTCCAAATTTGTACGCATTATCTGAATGTTCATGTGATCATAAAAGATTGTATTTTATGGATTATAATTGATAACTGTTTCGGTTAACAGAAAATGAAATCAGAAAAAAAACCTTGTTTTGTTTGTCTGTGCATTAACAGAATGAAAGAGAAACCAGACAAGGTCACAGAAGGAGATAAGAAGAGAAAAGCAAGATATGAGGAAAGAATGCATAGATGTAAATGCTTGGAGCAGGTACATATATATAATAAAGCTGTTGAACATTGAGCTTGATAATTCAATTTCTATAGTCAATCGTTTTTTTCTTTTTTTAATTTTGATTTATGAATGTAGGTGAAGATGCTTCAATGCTACCTTCAGTCGCTTGCTTTTCTTAGTTTAGTGTTGGCATCTGTACCATCTCTGCTTAATGACCTGAAAATTGTTTTTGAATTGATGCGCTTAGCACAAGTTCCACTGAATCCAATTAGCAATGCCGGGCAAGACGACCGCTTGTGTCAGCCAAACATCTCTGCTAATAATCCACCATTTATTGCCAGCACAAATCTCGATGACGCGCCATTTCATGCTGATGAAAATCGTCATGATCCTCAACCTTTTGCTGGTAATTAAAATTAACAATCCTCTCTATCTTGATGATCCTTTATTTCTTACCAATGCAGATGCTGACGATATTACGTTTCTTCTGAATGCAGGACATGATGATATTTT
Source organism: Carex rostrata (assembly GCF_964058835.1). NCBI lineage: Eukaryota > Viridiplantae > Streptophyta > Magnoliopsida > Poales > Cyperaceae > Carex > Carex rostrata. The sequence goes on from NC_135924.1 coordinate 2,101,414, forward strand.
GCTTCTTAACAGTGAAGATGTTGCATTCATTCTTGCTAACTTAGATCTTGATAACCCTCTATTAGTTTCAATTGCAGATGATCAAATTCCAGCATTTAATGTACAAAAGCAAGGTTTCCAAGGTGAGTTTCCTGATAACATTATATTGGATTAATTCTTTAGATTCTTTACTGGTCAAGTAACTTGCCGATATATATATAGTACAAGGAACTCCTACTGTGCTGTGATTATTAAGAATAAATCATTATGCTATTATTTGATCCAAATTGTATGATCAGATCTTATATATAGTTCAAAATATTCAAATTTAATAAGATGCATGAGAGGATATAATGGCACATATAACAACATATGTGAAGTCAATAGTACTAGAGAGCTTGTTTTAAAATGATTATCACATTTATTATAGGTTTAAAGGCGCCATCTGTTGAAAATATAAATTCTGAGAAAGAGGACCAATTTGCAAAAGGTGAGACATTGTTTATTGTATAAAGTAATACTGGTAATTAAATTCCCCACTGAATCTGATACATCCACCAGTTTGAGTGCAAATTTCAACAATAATTACTTTGGTAAACTATATTGGTTATATACTTAATGAAGTTGATTTTCTGGATCCGTCGTTTGAACTCTGAAGTAAAACTTTTTCCAAGACTTGAACTTCAACCCCTCGATATAACTGATTTCAATTCTGTTCTTGATAATTATTTTAATTTTTATCTGATTAGAACTCATCTTAATTAAATAATTGCAAACAATTGTAGATCTTAAAGCTCCAGATATTGAAGATAAGGATTCTATGAGAAAGCATCCAGTTATAGAAGGTGAGAACATCTTTTATTGGATGATGTGTAGTGGCCAGACCTCTATAGGCCATAACAATCAGAATTCCCTTGAATTCTGATTATTTATTTTGTTTATCGATCCATATTTTTTTTTTTTTTATGTTTTAATTGGTTTGTCAAATTTTATGTTAAGGTCTTGCAGTAAGGTTTTTGATGGTGAAATGAACTATGCAGGAATGCAACAACCAGAGAAGCAACAGAGATGGAAAAGAGCAAGTAGCAGTAAGGTGAAAAAAGGGAGTAAAAAACATTATGAAGATTCTGGTGTTGTGATTTAATATAGCTTTGTTCAGTGGATTCTGGTGTTGCTTAGTTTTCTATTAATTTTCTCTCAATTATTGTTGTGTATATATATATGTATATGTACTGTCTACCTTCATTCTTAAGTTTTCTATTTAATTTGCAGATTGTGCTCTTTTACATGTGGATTTTATGAGCAACTTAATCACAATAATTTTTTATGGAAAAGTTACAAGAAAGGCCCCTAAAAAAGTTGGGTACCGAATGCATGTGATGTTGTGAGGTTTTTTTCGGTAATTTTGTAACAGAATAGTTTTAGCTTCATGCAGCAACCATATGCATTGTTTTAATATTCTATAGTACGTGTGCTGCGTGATCAAAAACTGCTCTGTTAAATCTAAATTATGTATTTTTTAATTAATTTCATATTTCTCTAAATTGAAACGTGAAATTGATATATATATATATATATATATATATATATATATATATATATATATATTTATCCAAAATTCAAAACAACATGTGTGACATTCACAAGTTAAAAAAATTTAACTCCAAATTTTCAATATTTCAAAATTCGAAACATTCCATTTTTTATTTTCAAAATATGTGACAAGTGTTTGTATCTAACATATTTTATCAAATTTTAATTATTATTTTTCATATGATACTAGATATTAATATCAAATAGTATAAATATTTATACCTCGTCATGCAAGTGAATAATTCATGTATTAAGTGGTTGTACCTAACATATTTTATCAAACTTTAATTTTGTTTTTCATATGACACTAGATGACGTTTGAAAATATTTATATTAAGTATTGTAAGTATTTGTAAATCGTCATTCAAATATAAATAATTAATTTGTTAAGTATTTGTACCTAATATATAATATCAAATTTTTTGTCATATGACACTGAATAATGTATGAAATTATTAATATAAAATATAATAAATATTTATACCTTATTTAATATGTATTAATAACTAAATCGACAATACTAAATAATATTTGTTCAAAGGTTAATTAACTCCAATCGATCTAGAAGATTATTTTTATTTATTAGAATCAAATTCAGAGCACAAAAAAAATAGAATCAAAGAGGCTTTAAACAAATAAATTAAGGTACAAATCATCGGTCGTGTATGATGCTCTTAAATGCACAGAACGGTTGGCCTTTGTTGTTTCCCTATTTTCTTTTGCCAACCTATACATCTTGATTGTGTTCAGTAAAGCCATGGGTGAGGCATACCAAGTAGCTTGGGTTAATGGGCAAAAAAAGATTACATGGTTTACAAATTTGTTTTCTTGGCCACACCTAGTACATGTTGGATCAATCGATTGTATCCTCCAATTTAAACCTGCCATTGTGGACACCCCTCCATGTATGGTCTTCCTCTTCCATAAGAACATTTGCACTCTTGGTATTAATTAACCCTTTCCAAGATCAAACCCGTTTCCTGGCCTCCAGTTTTAGGACATCACAGTGTACCTGATGGAGGTTCTGTTGTACCAGTATTAAGTACCCTTCCTTGGTCTGAGCATCAAGATTTTTTACTAGTTCTCTAAAGATTTCTCTTTTAATATTATATATGTGGTTTTGTATGTATATTAGGACAAAAAAAAGTTTTTGGTGCTAGACAAAGTTTGACTGAAACTTCATTAGTTATTAACTTATTACAAACAAACAAACAATGGTGTCAGTAACAACATATCTTTTTTTTTTGTGTGTGTATGTTAACACAGGACTTCATGCAAGGTTTCTTTGAACATTGAACCATGAAAGACATGGTTGACTGGATTAGTAGACTACCTAATGATGTTTTGAACCATATCCTTTCCCGTCTTACCGCAAAAGAGGTTGTGCAAACATGCATCCTTTCCAAAAGATGGAGAAACACTTGGGCTTCTGTGCTGGTCTTGAACTTCCAACTTGGTGATTTTCACAATGATTTTGATCGGTTTGGCCGGTTTGTAGATAGTGTGTTTGAAAATAGAGGGCAATCTTGCTTGGAAAAAGTTATATATAATGGGCGATTTGAGGATACCTCTCATGGGCCTTCAATGGAATGGCTTGATCGTGCAGCATTTCTAATGCCTCGGATTATCGTTGTCAGCATTTCATTAACTAGTCTAGATGCTCCGTTGATTTTTCTCGATTCGGTGTTCTCATGTGAAAGCCTAGAAGACCTCTTGTTGTCTGTCCAATCAGTTCCTGTGAAAACTATTATTAGACCCAAATCAATAGCTCTTCCTTCTCTCCAAACTTTGGGGCTAGGCCACTTAAGTCTTGATGATGATTTTGCACAAAAGCTTTTCTTGGGCTGCCCCTTTCTCAAAAGCCTCACGCTAGTATGCTGTGATTTGTTTATATCTGACATTTCCTCTAACGTGTTGAACAAGTTGATTTTTCACTCTTGCTGTCAATATCAGCACATGCGAATTTGTTGCCCTAGTCTTATTACTTTGTTCATCTGTTCTAATGAGAACAGCATCAGAATTATTTCGTTGGAGAAATTGACCTCTCTAGTATATGCTAAAATCGGCTTAAATGGGAATGATGAGAAAGTGGATGTTAATGATCTTTCGGATGCACAGCTTCTTAGTGGTCTCTCAAATGCTACAAGTTTGAAGTTCTATTTAGATCCTTATTTTAAGGTAAAACACACATTTTCTCATCTCTATGAAACCAACACTCAAATTCATTTTCTTATTGGCATTATTTGGCATGGACGTAATAATGTTTGTGTTACTCAAAAACATTGCTTGCATAATAAATAAAACCAGATTTCCCAATTGAATATATTGTTTGTTGCTTCTTCAATTCCTTTTCTATACTAGCTAGTTACATAAATGCATGTTCCCCATTGTCGATAACTCTTTCAACTACATTGTAAGATGGATGTTCCCTTTAAAATTTAAAAATGATTCTCTTCCAACTACATTGTCCAATATTTCATTTATGCAACTTTTTGACAAATAAAATACGGTTAGAATGAAGTAGATACTAAATTACTTTAAATTATTAGTGTTTTGATAGTAGTAAGATAAGTATATGAATTGTGGTATTGAACAAAAGGATTAAAATGCCTTGTATATTATCAGCAAAATAAAATTTTGTCATAAATAAATGATACTGTTACATGGTTTATGGCAAAGGGGACTACCTCCATTAGAAAAGCAAACTGTTTTCTATCTCCATTTCATTTTATGATTGATCGTTATATTATATATAATTAGGTCTATTAAAAATCATACTGCTTGTTAATCAAATCCCATGGATTGAATGAAAGTGTTTCTGTCGACGGGCTATATATAATACATGAATATTAAATAATATAAACTATGCACACCGACCAAGCATTATTAGAGCATTACTTCCATTTCAAATTTTCAATGGACAGCTTACAGAAAGGTGTGTATTAATGGAAAAATGGTTAACCTACATATTATACAATAATTATTATAATTAAATTAATAATCAGTGTTTTTCATCTAGTAGCTATAAAAATATCGTCTGTGATGTGGTCCTTAAATATCTAAACACAAAAGATCTTATTTCTCATATTTATCTTGAAAATTAGTTGAATGACAATTAGGGGTGACAACAAAGCACATAAAATCCGAGTTAGATCCGTATTGGAAATTAATTAGATACAGATATCTGATATCCGAATATCTATACATAGGGATACATATATGAATATGGATTTAAGTTTTAATTGTCTGTATCCGGATAGTAAATATATAACGTATAGTTTAATATATACATGAAAAAAAAATTATGTTATTCATTATTATATTATAATAAATATTATGAACTTTATTTTTTAATAATATTAATATTTTTTAATAAATATCATATTCATCTGTATCCGTCTAATATCTGATCTGTATTCTGAACCGAAAAATAAAAACAATATAATTGTATCATATGTGGTTGGTTAAATTCAGTGAATATTTAATCCTCTGTGTCTAATATTAAATGAGATTTTTTCTAATAACTTTTATTGGTAATATACAATGACTCTTCAAACAAATCTTTTGTATTAATTTTTTCAGATCAGATACATTGAATCCAGATAAGAATATGAGATTAAATGGTGAATAAGAGGAGTGCTATTTTGAGGTCAATTATTACAATATTGAGGGCTCGGAGAAAATTTTATCTCTAAATATCTGTTTTACCCTTCAACTCTTTATCTCTCTAATATTCGTCTTATTAAATAAGAATGTTATTTAAGGAAAAAAATAATTTTTATCTCATATCTCCTTTTTCCTCCCCAGCTACACCCCCGACAACTTGTTTGCTCCAATTTATACAATTAATTGTTTTTATTCGGACCACACTGCATTTGAAGTTATCTTCTATACGACGTTCCGCTAAGCTTCTTCTGAATTTTATTTAAATTTATTTGGGGTGTATATATATATTTTTCATTTGACGTATTTTTGAGAGACATCTTTCAATGGTTTCGATCTTCTATAGTTTGTACTCGTTTAATCTGTGTGAGTTAATGAAATGTTGGCTTCCAAGCATAGGAACAGATTTAGGAGATGGATTTTAACAAGCTGTTAGCATAAAGTTTTTTTTTTCTTTTGCACTTTATTATTTTATTTTTCACCTTATCTCAGAGTATACTCAGAATTAGACTTTTCAGTTTTTATGCAGTGATGAAGATTCTTTTTTATTTTTAGTAGAAACTCACAGGCCAATGATGAAGATAATTACTTGTGTTTTTTTTTCTAGAATAAATGTGGCACGGTAGATTCAGTAAAAATTAACTCGATCCCATAAATATTTACAGCAATTAATAGATAGGGTTGAAAGAAAAAAAAATTAGAAACGACTCCTGCATTTGGGTTAGCAAATTGTATACTGTGTATAATCCAGCAATTGAGGTGTTATTTGTGTATTATAATCAAATGCAAATAAGAGAAATATTGAAAATACATTTGCAATTAGATACAAGAGGAATTCAACACGTGAGATTTTGCCTCTAGGAAGGGAGTAATTACTTTCCTTTATTAGTTTCTTTCATTAATTAGATACATTTTTTTATTGAGGAGGGTTCAAATGCCTCCATTTTTTGTGCCTCCATCATGCCTCCATTTTTTAAAACTTTAATAACTCAAAATTTAAAACTTAAAAGTCAAAATAAAACCGTTGGATATGATCTAGATCATTTTCTTTATGTGCTCATAAAAAATTATGACATTTCAATTTTATTTTAGTTGTCATCAAGAGCTTGTAAAAAACGTACTAATGTGAATAATTTTTAGACGTTGATTTTTCAACTTATTGATTCAAATAAAAACAAAATTGAAATATGATAATTTTTTATGAGCATATAGAGAAAATAACATAGATCACATCTAACGGTTTTATTTTGACTTTTAAGGTTTAAATTTTGAGTAATTAAAGTTTTAAAAAATAGAGGCATGATGGAGGCACAAAAAATGGAGGCATTTGAACCCTCCTCTTTTTTATTAACTTTTTTCATTAATTAGATACAAGAGAGTGAAAGAGTAACATAGGTATTTAGAGAAAAAATCGTCTAAGTTCTCAAAATTACAAAAATTGCTCTAAATATAGCGCATCCCGGTGAATAAATCCCTGTATAAATCCTCCATTGATACAAGGAAAAGAACACAACCAAGCATATATAAAAATTATAGAGATGAGATTCAGAAAAGTAGAGAATGATTGATATCTAAGAATTACATGCTATCATCCCTAAAAAGTAAAAAAAGCCCATTCTCTAATAATGCTATACTTTATTGCTTGCATATTTACTTTTTAAGGTATGGGCTTTATCTTTGTCTATTTCTTTACCTTTTCTTAAATGGAATTTTGTAACCTCAGTTATGATTAAGAAGTTGCTGTTCACTAAACCATGAGATTGCATGCTATCATCCGTATCGGAGGCGTGTCGGTGTCGGATGCGTGAACAAAACTATATTTTAAAACATTTAATACAACCGTCCGTCCGTTGATTGTATAAAGGGCAAAGATGGAATAATTCCAATACATTAATATGTGCAGTTCAGCTCGGTGTCATTTTCTATCTATCGCCTCCAGTTCCCTTCTCTTCTCCGCTCCTTCTAAAACCCCTCTGGCTACTGAACCTCTTTGCCCCCTGACCCCTCTTCGCCGCCCCTTCTCTGTCAGACACAGCCTCTTTCCGAAGAGCCCAGCAACCCCCTACTCTCTCTCGCTCCAGTGCTTCGCCAGTACTTCGCGTCTCTCTCTCCGACACCAGCGCCTCAAGGTCAGTAGCAAATATAGTTTATTTCTTCTCTCTGACACCAGCGCCTCAAGGTCTTGTCTTGTCTTGTGTTCAATTGCACAATTTGGGGATAAGTTGAGACTGGCATAGGTTGATATTTACCTTAATTTTACTGTTAAGTTTAAATTTTTACTCAAAACTTTTACTAAAAAAGAAAAAAAAAAAAAGAAAAAAAGAATTGAGGTTTAACTCGGGAAAGTGGTCTAATTATGCAATAGAGGGTGATTGAGGCTTAGAGAAGAAAACTCATCTCATATTGGTGTAGGTCAAAAGTTCTACCAATTGTAGGCCAAAATTGTAATCTCTAGCTTAGGTACAGAAAAGAGTACTTACAGATCTTTTCTAATTAAATATACTGAAAATAGTTCTTACTGAATAGACCCAGACCCACTACACAGTTCATGATAAAAACATTCCAGTACCTGATGGTGGTTCTGTTGTACCAGTATTAAGTACCCTTCCTTGGTCTGAGCATCAATATTTTTTACTGGTTCTCTAAAGCTTTCTCTTTTAATATTATATATGTGGTTTTACTGTTTGCTTTTTTCTATGCCACTAACAAAGGCTGACTGAAATTTTCATTAGTTATGAACTTATTACAAACAAACAAACAATGGTGTCAGTAACAACATATCTTTTTTTTTTGTGTGTGTATGTTAAGACAGGATTTGATACAAGGTTTCTTTGAACATTGAACCATGAATGACATGGTTGACTGGATTAGTAGACTGCCTGATGATGTTTTGAACCATATCCTCTCCCGTCTTACCGCAAAAGAGGTTGTGCAAACATGCATCCTTTCCAAAAGATGGAGAAACACTTGGGCTTCTGTGCCGGTCTTGAACTTCCAACTTGGTAATTTTCACAATGATTGTGATTGGTTTGGCCGGTTTGTAAATAGTGTGTTTCAAAATAGAGGGCAATCTTGCTTGAGGAAAGTTGTATATAAAGGGCGATTTGAGGATACCTCTCATGGGCCTTCAATGGAATGGCTTGATCGTGCAGCATTTCTAATGCCTCGGATTATCGTTGTCTGCAGTTTATCTAATGTAGATGCTCCGTTGATTATTCCCGATTCCTTGTTCTCATGTGAAAGCCTAGAAAACCTTGCGTTGTGTGTCCAATCAGTTCCTGTGATGACTATTATTAGACCCAAATCAATAGCTCTTCCTTCTCTCAAAACTTTGGTGCTAGAACACTTAAGTCTCGATGATGATTTTGCACAAAAGCTTTTATTGGGCTGCCCCTCTCTCGAAGGGCTCAGGCTAGAATACTGTGATTTGTTTATATCTGACATTTCCTCTAACGTGTTGAAGAAGTTGATTGTTCACTTTTGCTGTCAATATCAGCACATGCGAATTTGTTGCCCTAGTCTTATTACTTTGTCCATCTGTTCTGATGAGAACAGCATCAGAATTTTTTTGTTGGAGAAATTGACCTCTCTAGTATATGCTGAAATCGGCTTAATTGGGAATGATGAGAAAGTGGATGTTAATGATCTTCCGGATGCACAACTTCTTAGTGGTCTCTCAAATGCTACAACTGTGGAGTTTCTTTTACGAGATCCTGATTTCAAGGTAAAACACACATATTTTTCATCTCTATGAAACCAACACTCAAATGCATTTCCTTCTTGCCATTATTTGGCATGGATGTAATCATGTTTGTGTTACTCAAAAACATTGCTTGCATAATAAATAAAACCAGATTTTCCAATTGAATATATTGTATTGTTGCTTCATCAATTCCTTTTCTATACTAGCTAGTTACATAAATGCATGTTCCCCTTTATTGAAAACTCTTTCAACTACAATGTAAGATGGATGTTCCCTTTAAAATTTAAAAATGATTCTCTTTTTTTAACAAGGAACATTGGAAGAAGGATATTACTAAGTGCAAAACCTTCAGGAACTTGAAGAGCTTGGAAATTTCAGCTTGGGGCATGATTAATAATTTCAATTTGATAGCTTGTTTCCTTGAGCATTCTCCTCTTCTACAAAAGCTTACTTTGAAATGTCTCTCGAAAGAGTACTATCTCTCTCTCTCTCTTTCTCCCTCTCTCTCTTCAATTCGTTTATATGCTCTATATATACAATTTAGTAATTTAAAACCAATCTATAGAGAGCACCCTATGTCATTTTCTATGCTGGTAACTTTTTATTTGAAAATGCATGATGGTCATATTCTAATTGTGAACTTTGTTGTTTTTATTACCAAAACAGAGAAAACATGATACATGCCGAGCAAGATGTTTCGTTCCTGGTTGAGCATCTTGAGACAGTTGATATTCATTATCCGAAGGATGGTATGTTGCCAATTAAGCTGATGAGCATGTTGGATAGATGTGTAAAGACATTTGGAAATATTAATATTTCCTCGGTTAGTAGTTAGTACCTCACCTTATTATCAGAAGTGTTTTGCAGAGATGAGATACTGTATCACTTTATCCTCTTTTGGCCTAATTACATTGACACCATGCTGTGTTATGTTATGTTATGTTTGTTTCTTAATTATACTTGCTGCATCCTTCGTCATGTAATTATAAATACCTTAATTGGCAATGGGGTGTTACTGTTCATTCTACAGTAACACCCCACTTTTGCGTCGTCGGATCGGATATGGACAGACCTTGATAGATTACGCTTACGTTTGCTGATGTCATCTCACATGATATAGCTTCCGTCTCACAAATTGGTTTTTTGTCATTGTGCCACTCGTCATTCCCCCCTCCACAGTCGCCATGTGCTCAGCCCGTGTTACGTGCTGCTCGCCGCTATCTCCCTGACTTTGCCCTCTGTTTTTGCGCGGGCTCCCTCCCTTGGGATATTGACTCCACTTTCCCCCTTTTCCTCTTGCTTCTCACCTCTTCTCCATTTACTTTCTTTAAGCTCAAATTTGAAACTGCGCTCATCTCTCCGCTCAATCTCTCAAGGTATGTCTCTCTCTCCCTCTTTCTTTCTTTCTGATTCTTTGTTTGTGCTTCCTACCTGCTCAAATTAGCCTAGGAAATTTATCTCATTTTGCTACATTTTCAAATTCAAATACATTGCAAAGGTAGAAGTTCATCTTGGTATTATACTTCAGATGAAGTTGCTATAATTTTATGATTCTATTTTTTCATCCAAGAATATCGTAAGCAAAAAACTGCATGGATGGACTCTTGGGAGCATAGCTTGGGAGGCCAAGGAGAGATTCGATAAGAAGTTCAGTAATCAAAGAGAATCAGTGATAAAAAAAGGTAAAGATTTTGTTTTTTAATTGTTTGCTGATTTGAGTTTGACACTATTAGATTGAGCATAAGAGAAGGGCCAAAATTGGCATTTTGCACCGTGTTTTATTCCATTATCTGACCATACCTTCGTCGCAATTTTGAAAATATTGACAGAGCAATTAATAAAAAACATTTTCAGATGCCAATTAAAGAAAGTAGTTTAATTGAAAATAACAAACGAATCAAAATTGGGAGTTTTCTTCTAAAGATCATGCCATGAACAAATTTGAGTTTCTTCTTAATATCATCTTCACTGATGTGATATTGTGCGACTAACATGCATGTTCCAATTAACCAAAATTAGGCTTATTCTTTTTTAAGGTCGTGTCATGAACAAATTGGAATATCGTCTTAATATCACTTCATTGCAGAGTTGTGTGTCAATCCTATGTCACGACATTATTTGAAGATTGTGTCATGAACAAATTTGAACATCTTCTTAATATCACTTTCATCGATGTGATCTTGTCTATGACATGCATGTTCCAATTAACCAAAATTAGATTTACTCTTTTCAAAGATCATGTTATGAACAAATTCAAATATATTCTTAACATCATTTCCATTGCACAGCTATGTATAACTCCTATGTGATGGCATTGGATTCACATTTTTTACAAATTGCCTCATATGAAAAAATCTAATGCCTTCCACCCTCAATTTTCTGGCACAGGCTTCATAAAAGTGATTCAAATTATCTTATTTGGGTTCCATGCATTGCAATTTTATTTCAATTAATAATGTTCCTTCCTATGTTCTTTGGAACAGTTCAGGTATTTGTTTCTATTTCTATTTGAAATTTTCTTCTACTAGAAAGATTTATTTGCGTCACGACGTCAAAATTTGTCACTGATTCTTTGTCATCGTGTCTGACAATTGTCCGATTGTGGTCTTCACTGGTAATTTGTTATCAGTACAATTATGGTCTTTATTGGTAATTTGTCAGTGTCCAATTGTGGTATTAGCATGCTTTCAGAAGCTAGCTCGAAGATTCAAATAGGCCACAAAGTACTAAATAAGGCCACCAAGTGCTTCACATTGACAAACACCAAACAAATCCAATAAGCTCGCATCTGTTCTTACCAGAGCATATCAGAAAATTAAAAAATACCAGCAATAGAGAAACCAGCAAAATTAGCACCTTCTTTTTCAGAATAAGCCAGAAAATACCAGAAATAAAGAAACTAGCAAATTATAACCCTTTTCAGTAACTTTTTCAACAACAAAAACCAGAAAAATTCTGTTCATATCAGCAAAAAACCAGAAATGAAAACTGAACTTTTCTAATCAGATTAATATCAGAAAAACCAGCAGCAGAAAAATTGCTGACCATACACAGTACAAACAAATCCTAGAAACAATCAATTTGATTCTTACCGAAAAAATAAATCAGCATAATGGTACAGAAATCATCAGTGCCGTGCCAACAAAAATCTGTGACAGAAAAAATTCCGAGATCAGCAAAAGGAAAGGCAAAAAGGCGTTTGGTAAATCCAAAAGTAATACTTTCGTGTTTAAAAGTTTACAACTTTGCTTCCTCCTTGCTAAAATTTGAGCACTCGAAGGACCACTTAATTTGAAAGAATATTTGTTTTTCACTTTGATGGTAGGAAGTAGGAACATGTACTTCCCATGCAATTTGAAATCAAGATTGAGTGCATTTGTCGATCTGTTTGCTCATAGTTGCTAATTTGTTTTCTCACTTCTCTTTGACCAGGTCAATGTACCAGATATCCTACACCCTTTGTTACGAGGAGTTAATTCTAGCCCAATAATTCAATGTACCAGATATTCTACGTCAATGTAAGTGAATTATACCCAAGCAATTAGCTCTGTCTCTACCAGTAACAATATACATAGCATAATTAGGGTTTAGGGTCAATTTTTTAGTCTCTGTGTCACACCCCGCGGCCACGGGTCGTAACAGTCCCCCGCCGTAAGCATACAACGCCGTGTATGCTTACAAGGCAATTACACAGTTCAAACACAACAACAAGCAATAGAAACAAGTTTCTAATATAAAATCAGAGTACACAGTCTGGACAGTAAATAATACAACAAAAGTATCACATCCGGATACCAACCATGAGGTCTACCCTAAATTTATATAACAAAATATATCTAGGATTATCAAGTGGTAAGCTACTAAGGCCTACTACTCTCGTGCCTCTCCGGAATCAGTCGCACCAGTACCTGTAAAGTAACCTAAAGGGTGGGGGTGAGAATAAATTCCCAGTGCGAAATTTGCCACAGTTTAGATTATTGGACTTGCAATCAAACTCTATATTCAACAATGAAACCCAAACAATAACAATGCAAACAGATATATATAATCATAAATAACAGAATGCCAATGCTCGACAACAATTAATCAACCTGAAACACAGTTCACGGAGTTTCCAAGATGAATTTCAAACACAATAGATATTTTGGCTTAACTCTATTTATTAGGGCTTGTAGCAATTACAGATGTTCTTTCGAGCTGGACCCTTTATCAAACCCACATCTGTAGGGTTACTGACACCTACAGATGGCCAACCGAGCTGGACCCTTTATCTGACACCCATCTGCAATTGCTTGGCTTAACAGTTATTAAGGTCTGATTCAAGTCACGTAAAGAAAATTCTCTTGAGATGTCGTTTCCAATATTCGCAATATTCAATTGACCTTCCAAATGCATTAACACGTAGGAGAATGCCACCGAGCCACAGACGTTACACACTAGTCACCCACGATTCCAAATCACACATCATAACATAATCACCCTCCCTCGTCCCAACCGGTACTGGGAAACATTGAGGGCCGTTCATCTAAGGCCATTTAGGATCCTGGGAATCAAAGCCAGCATACAGCCCGACTTTGCAAATTCATTGGATCCAAGTGCTTAACTTCGTAAATCCATTCACATACATATCAAATCAATTCGTGGTGACTTTCAATCAAATCAGATCATAATAGATCGACACAACCTACAACCATACCAGCATGCAAATCACTCAAGTCACATCAATTCGAGTTTAATTTGATTGGGCTATGCAAATGCTATACACAATTCAATGATGCAATCAATGATATTCAACATGCCAAACGAAAACACAGTTTAATTCCTGAAAATAAAGTATCAAACAAGTCCAAGAATCCCGCACCTGTTTAAGACGAGCGTACCGCTTAGTTACGGATCGGGCGTCTCGAATTGCCTCGCGATATCTTGCTCGACCGAGCCTACACCTATATTATACGTTTACTTGGTTTAATTCGGGTTCAGTGGTCTATACGTTTACTTATGGTTTGTACGGTCCTAAATCAATTCTTATGTTTTGGTATCGATTCTTTTCAATTCATTCTTTCTTATTAAAAATCTCACACATTTGCCTCTATGTCCTCTTGACCATATACAATTCCACTTAGGTAACAATCCATCACCGTTTCACTACCTTGGTTCTCGGATCAATTCAATTTACCGATTGTTTAAACCCTAATTTGGTCAAAACCTCAAATTAACCGTTAAAAGTTCTAAAACTCAAGATCAAAAGGTAATCTTACCGATTATAAGTCTAATCAGTTGGATTAAACTAGTCAATTCACGATTATGTTCATTTTAGGTTTTGGCACGAAACCCTAGAAATCAAAATCCACAAATCGGAAGGAAATCGGGAAAAAGATTGACAAATGACAAGCAAGGAGTGTAGAGGAACTAGTCCTCGAGCAATTCACACACAAATCTCGAGTTTAAAACGAAAACCAGATAAATCTGAGATTTTAGAGAGAAACGGAAAGAGAAAGAAATACCAAATAGGTGAGCTAGGAGAGATCCTCGGCTGCTTACTCGGTTCCAAACTCGATTTCTCGCAACAATCGGGAGTCTGAAAGAAACGGAAAATCACACGCTCTTTTTCTTTTCTCTTAGCCGAAAATCACTTAAAAATGGGGAAATGGTGAGGTGAGAGAGAGAGAAGCTTCAATTTGAGTTTTAGGGTTAAAATTACCCTGAATGCGGATGCACCCATCCGCACTGCGGGTGGCTTGACCCGCACTCAGCACTTAGTCGGTTTTCGAAAAATGGAATTTAACACAGAAATCTCAGAGTGCGAACGCACTCATCCGCAGTGCGGGTGGCTTCACCCGCACTCAATACTTAGAAAATTTTAGATAGAAATTCAAGAAAATCCGAGCGTAGTGCGAATCAATATCATCCGCAGTGCGGGTCAACCTCACCCGCACTCAGTACTTAGCCAATTTTAGACACAATTTCAAAAAAAGTCTGAGCCTAATGCGGATGCCTTCCACCCACAGTGCGGGTCATCCATCTGCACTCAGCATTTAGAAGAATTTCAGAAATTTCAGATAAACACATGATCTCATGAGTGCGGACGCACCCACCCGCAGTGCGGGTCAACCCATCCGCACTCAACCTATAAAATCTCAAAAATCTCGAAATTTTAACGCGGTTTCGATTCATACTTAATTTACTTATTTCTATGACCTTAATTAAGGTCTAAACTTTTATTTCATTAGCACAAATTTTCGATTCTTGCCTTTAAATCATTTGAATTTAATTATTAAAATTTCGTAACGTAACACTATGTAACAATAATAAATGATGTAACAATAATAAATGATGTATAGAGTATTCTGTGCACTCTTTTCAGTTAGGGTAATATCTTTGGTGCTGGCATTTTTATTACATGTTCAGTTGCACAATTGAGGAGGATAAATTTTGGACACATCAAGTTCAATTGCATTTAATTTCTCTACCTGTCAACTATCTCTTAATCTATTTTATGGTTTTCTTCTCAATATTTTAATATCTTATTACATTTATTTATTCGCTTTTTTATTCTATTTTTC
The DNA here is from genome assembly GCF_964058835.1 of Carex rostrata. NCBI lineage: Eukaryota > Viridiplantae > Streptophyta > Magnoliopsida > Poales > Cyperaceae > Carex > Carex rostrata. Next base: position 2,116,915 of record NC_135924.1, read on the forward strand.
ATTTTTTTTTTTTTTTTGACTAAACTCACATCAAGTTCAATTGCTTGTTAACACAGAAAAATCTATTTGGTTTGTTTGTGGTACAACCAGAAGAGATCGAGGAATCTTAATTCTGACTAGAAGCATAAAATTGCGCAAGGCTAAAGCTATTGTTATTCCATTGCTTCGAGATTTTGTAAGGATGTCTCAAGCTTAACGGGTGTGCAAATCAGATTGTACAATAAACATGATAACCTAAAGTATTCTAGCTTTCCAGGGGTATTCGGGGTAGGGTCAATTTGCCCGGTGCATGAAACCATTAGACCCAGTGTTAATATTTTAATTTTCTATATTAATCTTGAGATTAGACTCTTATTCCACAAATTGACTGTTTATTATTTGGGTTTAATTAGACCCATGTGTTAATTTGCAAAGTAATGTACTCTAGCAAAGAAAAAGACAAGTACCTAAATTTTCAAAGGCTTACCAAAACCTAAGATTGGCTTTTGGATGCAAGTATTTGGTTTTATCCCCCTAATTTATAATTTTGGTTGGAAACTCAAAATCCTTTGACAACATTAGATTTTGGTAATCCCTTGAGAATTAAGGTAATTGGTAAGTGAGTTAAGCTTTCCTGCTCCTAGCAGAATTCTTTACTGACAATTAGTTAGTTAATTAGCTTCTACCGTACCTTTCAAAAAAAAAAAATTAGTTAGTTAATTAAGAGCCTGTCCAATGGGTTATGGAGAGAGGATCTGTGCAATTTTTTTTTTTTTTCATTTGAAAAATGCAAAATGCAGATGTTGTTTGCTAAAAAAAATGGCAAAATGCTTTTTAATTACCATAAGAATGAATTAACTTGGTTATTTTTATTTAAATAACACACTTTTTGATTTCTACAGCACCGACAATAGTGCAGCAAAGGAAAAAGAAAAATAACTACAGAAAGTCTCACATCCTTTCATATTGTAGATATTATTTTGTCCTACTATTTCATAAAAACATACACTAGTAACCATTTTTTTGTTAAAAAAACTGTGTTTGAAAGGACTGCAGCAAAGGAATAACAAGCTAATCCCAACCGTCATTCTTTCAAACACAAAAAATGAACCAAACACTAGCTGAACTATAGCTTTTGTATAATTCGATCATGTACAACTTGTGTTAAAACTTTCTCCTGTGTGTTTCTCCACTGCCTTACTCATCCTATATACTTATTCAAATTCTTTGAATACTTTTCCATCTGCCTCGACAATCGTTGCCGAAGCAACGCGAGGACCGCCGCTTGCAAGATTTTAAAGTTACATAATTTTATGTTTCAAATTTTAAATATATACTTTGTTAATAGTTTAGTGAATTAAAAACTTCAAAGCATACTGATATGACTACTACAATACAAAAGAAGGGGAAAAAAAAAATGTCACGCATGTATGTCAACTTACACACCAAAAAAAAAAAATGATTGTGGTTGCCGCAACGACGCATCTAATTTTAATTATTTTATGATTCAATTGTGCTTGGGCATGACTAAGTGAAATGTGCTTCATATATAAACATAGTAGTAATAAACACAAAAACAATGTACAAGCACAAGCCAAAATCTCACTTTGAGGCTAAACAAGACTTAATTAATTGTAAATGGCCTCAACACTGAGTCGATTTCGATCGTATGCTCTACAGTACCTCAAATGTTGAATTTGGAATTCGGATCGTTTAATCAGAATTCGGATCAATCCTAGCTAGAAATTCATAGAGCCCTTTATTGAAAGATTAACTCATATATCTCCTTTGGATGATAGCTTCTCCTTTTGAATTGTACAACATTGAAGGGATACAACTACCCACAAATATTGCATTCATGTAACTTTTTGACAAATAATTAGTGCCACAACTTAACCTTATGTTTGACAAATAAAATAAGGTTAAAATGAAGTACATAGATACTAAATCACTTTAAATTATTAGTGTGTTGATAGCAGTAAGAAAAGTATATGAATTGTAGTATTCAACAAAAGGATTAAAATGCCTTGTATATTATACCAGTAAGTAAAATCTCTATGATTTTGAGTTTTAGTAGTGATCTGTCGGTACTAATCGATTTTGCTTTTTCCTGAAAAAAATTTTTGACCTCTCTGGATGTTTGATTTGTAATTCAGGCTAAATTTAGTGTTAAAATCAAAATAAATTTATTGAATTATGATTGGTATTATAATTATAAGTTAAAGAATTAGAAATTACAAGTCAGAGTATTGAAAAATATAAGTCAAAATATTATTTTTTTATCGAGTACGCAATTAGTTAATAGGTTTAAATCCAATTAGCTATTTAAACCTGATTCGATATTTTTTTACCCCTCTGTCAAGTATCTCCTTGCTTGTCGTCCAGTCAGGTTCAGGGGATACATGTCTCGTTACTAGCTCCACCAGAGTAGCACAGTCCGAGAAGAACACACATGGCACTGCCCTGTTTTCAATTATCCGACCAAGAGCCATTCGAAAAACAGAGCATTCCTTCACCCGGTGCAGCTGAGAGCCCTGCTGGAACTATTGCTTTGGCAGTGTAAGACGCCCCGAACAACGTTTCCCTAGCTATTTGCCTTAGGTACTTCTTGAAGACTTCCACTGAAGGGGCCTTCCTGCTGTAGGTCGACTGATCGTTCCGGCATTGGCCATTTCTTGTCTCCACAGCCCCAAAATTGAGAACCAAATAGCCACATATACATAGAGCTTATCTAAATTTGGTAAAGCTAGCTTGTAGACTACAAACAATAGTACCAGTTGTTTTCATGTAGAATTGTGTAGCATTTCCCTTCCTAGCTAGCTTTCTTTTCATGTAAACCTAAAAACACACTTGCTTGGACCTTTAGTCGCCCAACTTAATTATCTTATACACACTTTATTGGGCCTCCAATGGCCCATGATCCATTATAAAAGGCATCCAACTATTACTCAATCTCTCCATTGATTTTAGAAATGGATATGACCATTTCACAAAATGACAGCTAATGGCTACCTCAATTATCCCTTCTCTGGTTAAATTCATTGAACATTTAACCCGCTATGTCTAATATTAAATGGAATTTTTTTAATAATTTTTATTGGTAATATACAATGACTCTTCAAGCAAATCTTTTGTATTAATTTTTTCAGATCACATACAATGAATTCAGATTAGAATATGAGATTAGATGGTGAATGAAACCCTATAAATCCTCCATTGATACAAGGAAAATAACACAACCAAGCATGCAATTATAGAGATGAGATTTAGAAAAAAGTAGAGAATGATTGAAATCTAAGAATTACATGCTATCATCTCTAAAAGGTAAAAAGCCCATTCTCTAATGCTATACTTTATTGCTTACATATTTACTTTTTTGAGGTATGGGCTTTCTCTTTCTCTCTTTCTTTACCTTTTCTAAACTTTCTTTTAAATGGAATTTTGTAACCTCAGTTATGATTAACAAGTTGCTGTTCACTTGGTTTGACTTAGCATATACTAAACCATGAGATTGCATGTTATGAATTTCAAATTAGACAATGAACAAATTTTCTCAGATATATATACCGCAAATATTGTTTACGGAACAAAAAAAAAAGTGAATTCCAAACTTTTATGCATTATCTGAATGTTCATGCAGGAAAGATTGTATTGGATGGATTATAATTGATAACTGTTTTGGTTAAAAGAAAATGAAATCAGTAAAAAACCTTGTTTTGTTTGTCTGTGCATTAACAGAATGAAAGAGAAACCAGACAAGGTCACAGAAGGAGAGAAGAAGAGAAAAGCAAGATATGAGCAAAGAATGCATAGATGTAAATGCTTGGAACAGGTACATATATATAATAAAGCTGTTGAACATTGAGCTTGATAATTCAATTTCTATAGTCAATCGTTTTTTTCTTTTTTTAATTTTGATTTATGAATGTAGGTGAAGATGCTTCAATGCTACCTTCAGTCGCTTGCTTTTCTTAGTTTAGTGTTGGCATCGGTACCATCTCTGCTTAATGACCTGAAAATTGTTTTTGAATTGATGCGCTTAGCACAAGTTCCACTGAATCCAATTAGCAATGCCGGGCAAGACGACCGCTTGTGTCAGCCAAACATCTCTGCTAATAATCCACCATTTATTGCCAGCACAAATCTCGATGACGCGCCATTTCATGCTGATGAAAATCGTCATGATCCTCAACCTTTTGCTGGTAATTAAAATTAACAATCCTCTCTATCTTGATGATCCTTTATTTCTTACCAATGCAGATGCTGACGATATTACGTTTCTTCTGAATGCAGGACATGATGATATTTTGCTTCTTAACAGTGAAGATGTTGCATTCATTCTTGCTAACTTAGATCTTGATAACCCTCTATTAGTTTCAATTGCAGATGATCAAATTCCAGCATTTAATGTACAAAAGCAAGGTTTCCAAGGTGAGTTTCCTGATAACATTATATTGGATTAATTCTTTAGATTCTTTACTGGTCAAGTAACTTGCCGATATATATATAGTACAAGGAACTCCTACTGTGCTGTGATTATTAAGAATAAATCATTATGCTATTATTTGATCCAAATTGTATGATCAGATCTTATATATAGTTCAAAATATTCAAATTTAATAAGATGCATGAGAGGATATAATGGCACATATAACAACATATGTGAAGTCAATAGTACTAGAGAGCTTGTTTTAAAATGATTATCACATTTATTATAGGTTTAAAGGCGCCATCTGTTGAAAATATAAATTCTGAGAAAGAGGACCGATTTGCGAAAGGTGAGACATTGTTTATTGTATAAAGTAATACTGGTAATTAAATTCCCCACTGAATCTGATACATCCACCAGTTTGAGTGCAAATTTCAACAATAATTACTTTGGTAAACTATATTGCTTATATACCTAATCAAGTTGCTTTTCTGGATCCGTCGTTGGAACTCTGAAGTAAAACTTTTTCCAAGACTTGAACTTCAACCCCTCGATATAACTGATTTCAATTCTGTTCTTGATAATTATTTTAATTTTTATCTGATTAGAACTCATCTTAATTAAATAATTGCAAACAATTGTAGATCTTAAAGCTCCAGATATTGAAGATAAGGATTCTATGAGAAAGCATCCAGTTATAGAAGGTGAGAGCATATTTTATTGGATGATGTGTAGTGGTCAGACCTCTATAGGCCATAACAATCAGAATTCCCTTGAATTCTGATTATTTATTTTGTTTATCCATTTGTTTTTTTTTTAATGTTTAAATTGGTTTGTCACATTTTATGTTAAAGTCTTGCAGTAAGGTTTTCGATGGTGAAATGAACTATGCAGGAATGCAACAACCAGAGAAGCAACAGAGATGGAAAAGAGCAAGTAACAGTAAGGTAAAAAGCCTTACTCTATCCGATGTCCAGAAGCACTTTGACTTGCCACTGGCAAAGGCAACAGAGAAGCTAGGAATTGGGAATGAGTATCCTCAAGAAAAAAATGCCGAGAATTTGGTTTTTCGAGGTGGCCGTATCGGAAGATCAATTCAATTAATAAACTTATTACTGCAGTTGAGGTAAATTAACTACGTACAAATTAAGTTCTTCAATTTGATTTAGTGCTCAACTCACAGAATTTTGTTAACTGTTGTGTAGGGGAAGGTGAACCAGCAAGAACAAGAGAGCATAAGCGAAGCTGTGGAGGAGGTGGAGCAGCTCTAGAAAAAGCTTCAGCTACAAAAAGAGGTGATCCAGAAGTGCCCTGACATGAAAGTGCAGGAAGAGACCATGGAATTTCACAGAAGCTCTTTTGATGAAAGAAGAATAAGGCAGTAGCTAGTTAGACTGTGTCCCATTTATAATTCCATGATAAAAAAGGTAGTAAAAAACATTATGAAGATTCTGGTGTTGTGATTGTTGGGTGATTTAATGTTGCTTTGTTTTGTGGATTCTGGTGTTGCTTAGTTATCTATTAATTTTCTCTCTATTATTGTTGTATATATGTATATGTACTGTCTACCTTCATTCTTAAGCTTTATATTTAGCTGATTGTGCCCTTTTATAAGTGCATGTTATGAACAGCTTAAGCACAATAATTTTCTATGAAAAAGTTACAAGAAAGGCCCCTAAAAAAATTGGGTACAGAATGGATCTTGTGTTGTGAGGTTTTTTTGGGTAAATTTTGTAACATAATAGTTTTGGCTTCATGCAGCGCACAAACCATATGCATTGTTTTAATATTCTATAGTGTGTGCTGCATGATCAAAAACTGCTCTGTTAAATCTAAATTATATATTTTTTTAATTAATTTCATATTTCTCCAAATTAAAACCTGAAATTGATATATATCCAAAATTCAAAACACCGAAATTTTTTTTATTTACCACCCTAATAAATCAGAATTAAATGATTATCACTCGATTGTGCTCTTTTACATGTAGATTTTATGAGCAACTTAATTACAATACTTTTATATGAAAAAGTTACAATAAAGGCCCCTAAAAAAATTGGGCACAATAATTTTTTATGGAAAATTAATCACAATAATTTTTATATGACACTAAATAACGTCTGAAATTATTAATATAAATTATTAATAAATATTTATACCTTATCTAATATGTATTAATAACTCATTTGACAATACTAAATAATATTTGTTCAAAGGTTAGTTAACTCCAATCCATCTAGAAGATTATTTTTATTTATTAGAATCAAATTCTGGACACAAAAAAAAATAGAATCAAAATTCAAAGAGGCTTTAAACAATAAATTAAGGTACAAATCATCGCTCTTAATTAATGTACAGAACGGTTAGCTAGCATTAATTGGAATGGGTTACTTTGAGATTCGTGCAGAAGGGTTCGGATTTTATAAAATGAAATTTTGAGATATGTGAAATCCCTAGCCGACATTCATCTCTCCTCCATTCCTCAACTCAACCCAACTAATTTCGAATTTTGAATTTTGAGAGCAGCATTTTGGTAGCACGACTTAAGCATCTCTTTGTTCATTCTTCCATTCTTTCTTCTTCTCTCCTGAGGGAACGAACGATTCCCTAGACTAGACGCGGGAAAGAAGAAAAACCATTCTCCGGGGAAGTTTAGTGACAATCTAATGGCCAGCACTCTAATCCGACAGCATTACGAGATTCGCACGAAAATGCTCTTTCCATAGACATCCTTTCCTTCTTGGATCATCTCTTCTTAAGCTCTCACAAGGTACTTCTCTTTCGCTTCCTCTCTGAATTGGTCTCTTCTTTCCATTTATTTCTCCTTGATTTTTGGCTACAAACTTATCCATCTAATTTTGTCAATCCAGCCCTAGGCTTCACCTTCTTTACTCAGAGGCACACAGAGGCACAAAGACCCCTAGCAGCTCCTTCGTTGCTGATCCATCTTCACCGAAATTTGGAGCAATTTCAGGTAAGGCCAGCTGATTGTCGATTACTTACTGTTTTGAGCTTACCGAAATTTGGAGAAATTTGGTTTGAACCAGTACCCTACAACACACAAATTTGTTCAAAAAGTGCCTAATTACATCATTCTACTCTAAAGTGAATTATGCTCAGCTGGTTCTCTAATTGAGGCCTGTTGCCTTTGCCTTGCTCCCCTTCCTGCATGGTCATATCTCCCAATTTTACAGTTGATGAGGCCCTGTCAGTGCTTCTCTAGATACATGTCTGATGGAGAGAAAATCATTCAGCTACTGTTTCAGATGCTTTCCATGAGGGCAAATCTTGGAGATTGTTACCAGCAACCGCATGCACGAGAGTTTTGTAGTCTGAGAATAGGTTGGCCTTTGTTGTTTCCCTATTTGCTTTTGCCAACCTATACATCTTGATTGTGTTCAGTAAAGCCAAAGCTTCTGCATGGAAGGGATCCTCTACATGCATATAGCCAAAAGCCAAAGCCATCCTTTCAAACCACCCCACCCCCCCCCCCCCCCCCCCCCCCCCTCCTTTCTTTTAGAACAGTCTCATGATGCATTTTGCTTGAAAAATAAACTCGCTGCATGGTATTAATTAACCCTTTCCAAGACCAGACCCATTTCCTGGCTTCCAGTTTTAGGGCATCACAGTGTACCTGATGGTGGTTCTGTTGTACCAGTATTAAGTACCCTTCCTTGGTCTGAGCATCAAGCTTTTTTACTGGTTCTCTAAAGCTTTCTCTTTTAATATTATATATGTGGTTTTCTATGTATATTAGGACAAAAAAAAGTTTTTGGTTGTAGACAAAGGTTTTTTCATATATGTGTTACTTTTTGCTTTTTTTCTACGCCACTAACAAAGCCTGACTGAAACTTTCATTAGTTATTAACTTATTACAAAGAAACAAACAATGGTGTCAGTAACAACATATCTTTTTTTTTGTTGTGTATGTTAGCACAGGATTTGATGCAAGGTTTCTTTGAACATTGAACCATGAATGACATGGTTGACTGGATTAGTAGACTGCCTGATGATGTTTTGAACCATATCCTCTCCCGTCTTACCGCAAAAGAGGTTGTGCAAACATGCATCCTTTCCAAAAGATGGAAAAACACTTGGGCTTCTGTGCCGGTCTTGAACTTCCAACTTGGTAATTTTCACAATGATTGTGACTGGTTTGGCCGGTTTGTAGATAGTGTGTTTCAAAATAGAGGGCAATCTTGCTTGAGGAAAGTTATATATAAAGGGCAATTTGAGGATACCTCTCACGGGCCTTCAATGGAATGGCTTGATTGTGCAGCATTTCTAATGCCTCGGATTATCATTGTCTACATTTTATCTAATGTAGATGCTCCGTTGATTATTCCCGATTCCGTGTTCTCATGTGAAAGCCTAGAAAAACTTGCGTTGTGTGTCCAATCAGTTCCTGTGATGACTATTATTAGACCCAAATCAATAGCTCTTCCTTGTCTCCAAACTTTGGTGCTAGAACACTTAAGTCTCGATGATGATTTTGCACAAAAGCTTTTATTGGGCTGCCCCTCTCTCGAAGGGCTCAGGCTAGAATACTGTGATTTGTTTATATCTGACATTTCCTCTAACGTGTTGAAAAAGTTGATTGTTCGCTTTTGCTGTCAATATCAACACATGCGAATTTGTTGCCCTAGTCTTATTATTTTGTCCATCGGTTCTATTAAGAACAGCATCAGAATTATTTCGTTGGAGAAATTGACCTCTTTAGTATATGCTCAAATCGTCTTAAATGGGAATGAGGAAATGGATGTTAATGATCTGCCCGATGCACAACTTCTTAGTGGTCTCTCAAATGCTACAAGTCTGACCTTTTTTTTACGAGATCCTGATTTAAAGGTAAAACACATATTTTCTCATCTCTATGAAACCAACACTCAAATTCATTTCCTTATTGGCATTATTTGGCATGGACATAAGGGTGCAAACGGGTCAGATATTATCCGACCGTATCCGCATCCGTGTCTAAAAATTAGATACGGGTATCTGATATCTGAATATTCGTGCGGATATGGATTCGGATATGATTTTGAATTTTAATTATCCATATTTGAATAGTAGATATATACCATATAGTTTATCATTAATTACAATAATATTTATGTATATATCTACGGATATCCGATATTCGATATGTATCTGTATGTATATCCATCTAATATCCAATTCGTATCCGATCCATTTGCACCCCTACATGGACGTAATAATGTTTGTGTTACTCAAATGAATAAACATTGCTTGCATAATAAATAAAAGCACATTTCCCAATTGAATGTATTGTTGCATAAATGCATGTTCCCCTTTATTGAAAACTCTTTCAACTACAATGTAAGATGGATGTTCCCTTTAAATATGATTCTCTTTTTTTAACAAGGAATATTGGAAGAAGGATATTACTAAGTGCAGAACCTTCAAGAACTTGAAGAGCTTGGAAATTAAAGCTCGGCACATGATTAATAATTTTGATTTGATAGCTTGTTTCCTTGAGCATTCTCCTCTTCTACAAAAGCTTACTTTGAAATGTCTCTTGAAAAAGTACTCTCTCTCTCTCTTCCTCTCTCTCTTCCTCTCTCTCTTCAATTTGTTTATATACTCTGTCTTTTTCTATGCTGGTAACTTTTTATTTGAAAATGCATGATGGTCATGTTCTAATTGTGAACTTTGTTGTTTTTACTACCAAATCAGAGAAAACATTATAGACGCCGAGCAAGATGTTTCGTTCATGGCTGAGCATCTTGAGACAGTTGATATTCATTATCCGAAGGATGGTAAGTTGCCAATTAAGCTGATGAGTATGTTGGATAGATGTGTAAAGACATTTGGAAATATTAATATTTCCTCAGTTGGTTAGTAGTTAGTACCTCACCTTATGAGAAGTGTTTTGCAGAGATTAGATACTGTATCACTTTATCCTCTTTTGGCCTTATTACATTGACACCATGCTGTATTATGTTATGTTATGTTATGTTTCTTAATTCTACTTGCTGCATCCTTCATGTAATTTTAGTAATTTTATAATTCAGTTATGCAGTCAATACCTAGTTCTTTGAGTTGAGTTGGTTTGTATGCATTCTGAGATTTTCTTTTTTAGTATTTTCTTATAGACTAAATGAAGTGTGCTTCATATATAAACATAGTAGTAATAAACACAAACAATGTACAGCACAAGCCAAAATCTCACTTTGAGGCTCAACAAGATTTAATTAATTGTAAATTAATGGCATCCATGTGCTCTACAGTACCTCAAATGTTGAATTTGGAATTCAGGCCGTTTAATCAGAATTGGGATCAATCCTAGTTAGAAATTCAAAGAGCCCTTTATGGAAAGATAAATTCATATATCTCCTTGGATGATAGCTTCTCTCTTTGGATTGTACAACATTGAAGGGATACAACTACCCACCAATATTTCATTCTTGTAACTTTTTGACAAATAATTAGTGCCACAACTTAACCTTATGTTTGACAAATAAAATAAGGTTAAAATGAAGAACATAGATACTAAATCACTCTAAATTATTAGTGTGTTGATAGTAGTAAGATAAGTATATGAATTGTAGTATTCAACAAAAGGATTGAAATGCCTTGTATATTATACCAGTAAAATAAAATCCCTATGATACATTAGTAAAATTAAAATTTGGCATAAATAAATGATAATGTTACATGGTTTATGGCAAAGGCAACCACCTCCAATAAAAAAGCAAACTGAGATCCATCTCCATTTCATGTTATGATTGATTTGTTATTTATATATTAATTAGGTCCATTCAAAATTATAGTGCTTGTTAATTAAATCCCATGCATTAAATGAGATTGCGTCTGTCAGCACAAAAAAAAAAAGCACGAGAAATAATATATAAATGAAATAAAATCCATCTCCATATATAATATATATAAACCATGCATGCACACCGACAAAGCATTATTAGAGCACTACTATTTCAAATTTTCAATGGACAACTTACATAAAAGTGCCTATTAATGGCAAAATTGTTAACCAACATATTATGCAATAATTATTATAATTGAGTAATTATTTCATCCCCCCATTCTAGTCCCCTAACAGTCTCCCTGGCCATTAACTACTTATGGTAACTATCTCTCCCATTCTAGTTAGTCTTTCTAACTGTTTTGACCCCTCTTTCTCTCCCGATCAACAAAAAAAAAAAAAATTGCGCTCTTCACGGTCTTCACAGCCTTCTCCTCTTCTCTTTTTTGGCATGGTGCACCGTTGAGATCCGACGAGGAGAGCATGGTGCACCGTCGAGATCTGGTGGGGAGAGCGTGGTGCACCATTGGAGGGGGTCCATGCTAGCCCAGCAAAGGTTGTCAGAGTGCAAGATATGAATACTTCATTAGTTTGATATGCATACTTCATGTTGTTAGATATAAATACTTCATATCTACATTAATTAGTTATAAATACTCCATTATTTGTTAGATATGAATACTTTACACCTTCAATATGAATAGTGTTAATGTCAGGTATGAATATTTACTATAAAAAAAGATTTTAAGTGAATTGAAGAGGTCTTGGAAGAGATGTCCTAGAAGAGGTGTCTAATTTTGAATTGTATAAATTATTTCATATATGTATGAATACTTCATGTTGTCAAGATATGAATATTTCATGTTGTTAACATATGAGTATTTCATTTATTAGATATAAATACTTCATAATTTAGATATGAATACTTCATTAGTTTGATATGAATACTTCATTGTATAAATTCGCTGTAGTGGTCAACAATCTTGGCAAATGTCGCTTTCAGACGGTTGCGGTCCCCAATCCAGGCTGTCAGACGTCGTCAGCGGTCCCCCTGGTCATTATTGGTCCCCAAGATTAATAGTCACCTCCAGTTTGTGTTTACATATGACGAATATTATAGATAATAAATATGAATACTATAAATTTGTAAGTATGAATACTATACGTTTCGACAATGATTAAAATCGCGTTAATCTTGCCCATTGGCAATAGTTACCACGTGCGCGTCAGTTAGTGGTCCTCCTGTTGTACTTTTATTTTGTCTTTTAACGCGGGGGACAGATAGAAGAATAAATGGGAGGTACTATTAGTCATTCCCATTATAATTAAATTAAAAATTAATCTTTCATCTAGTAGTTATAAAAAATTATCCTCTGTGAGAGATCCTTAATAAATATCTAAAGGCAAAAGACTTTATTTTAAAAATTAATTGGATAACAATACACGAATCTTTATCTCAAAAATAACGGTTCGACTTATAACTTTTCAACAAAAACATTGTTATAATGAACTTAATGCGTCGAATGTAAGGGTGCAAATGGATCGGATAATATCCGACTGTATCTGAATCCGTATTCAAAAATTTGATACAGATACTCAATATATACCGAGGAGGGTTCCAATGCCTCTTTTTTTTTTATACCTCATCATACCTCATATTTTATATCTTCATTTTCTTCATATTCAAAGTCTAAATTGTCAATCCGAACCGTTCAACATGATATCCATACTAAAATATGGTTACGGATGAAATTTTATATTTTTTGGAAATAATATTTATTTAAATAAATATTATGAAGTTTATTTTTAATAATATTTATATTTTTATTAAATATCATATTCATCCGTAACCGTCTAATATCTGACCCGTATTCTGAACCGAAAAATAAAAAAAATAGAATTGCATCATATGTGGTTGGTTAAATTCATTGAACATTTAACCCGCAATGTCTAATAATAAATGGATTTTTTTTTAATAATTTTTATTAGTAATATACAATGACTCTTCAAGCAAATCTTCTGTATTAAAATTTTCAGATCAGATACATTGAATTCACATAATAATATGAGATTAGATGAAATCACCAAATTCCATGAATGAAAACCCTATATAAATCCTCCATTGTTACAAGGAAAAGAACACAACCAAGCATTTATACAAATTATAGAGATGAGATTCAGATAAAAGCAGAGAATGATTGAAATCTAAGAATTACATGCTATCATCCCTAAAAGGTAAAAAGCCCATTATCCAATAATGCTATACTTTATTGCTTACATATTTACCTTTTAAAGGTATGGGCTTTCTCTTTGTCTCTTTCTTTACCTTTTCTTAAACTTTCTTTTAAATGTAAAGTGTAATCGGGTGTCACCAAAAACGGTGTAAGATGATCCCTCCTCATCTAATAATATTCTACCATTGTTTTGTTATAATATCTACTAATAAGCTAGTGTAATTGTTGCTCAAAATCTAACAGAACTAATAATAAAAAGAAGTATAGATACTGAAATAATCCCATCAATTCTACAAAAGAATTCATTACTTTGAAGCAGTTTGACAGGCTTAACAAAAATCTACTGTTCACAAATTTGCTTCTAGAAAAAAAAAACTAAAACAAAGAAGAGATCAAAGTAATTGAGAAAAAAGTAAAAAAAAATTAATAAGAATAAATTACATCACAAGGGCCATAAACCGCATTGAGATTATCCTATTTCTTGAACCCAATTGGTGTTAATTAAGCAGCTCTTCTTTGTTTCACAATTTACAAAACTTTGGAGCAAGAAAAAGAAAAAAGAAAAAAAAAATCTGAAGTATTGTTTTGTCGCCTCACCTCGCCTCATGCTGTATAATTGGAAAAGAGATTAAGCATATTGTCAAGGGCCTCAGGGTAAAACTTGCGAGCAAATAAGTAGCATGGTCTCTTCGACCCATTCCATAAGCACGGGTCCCGTGTTACCATTTTCTGTCAACAAACAAATCAATCAACTAGTTAATTAATTAACTAAAACTGGTACTGGTATGAGTGCCTAATCAGTGTAAACTTAAATGATAAAGAATGAAAGTTTATACCCTCTCATCACTTGTGACATGAAAACTCTCATCAATCGACTGCAAAAGAAGAATTGTGTATAAAAACAAGTTAGATTATAAACTGGTATATGGTTTTGAGAAAGGCAATGTTAAATGTAAAAAGGAACTTACAGTAATATTTTTTACTAGTTCATAAGTAACATCTTGGGCCCTGTAAGCCTTAGGATGCCACTTCCCTTCTGACCAGTCGACATGTGTCACCGACCAATTCGATATCCCATGTGGATCCATCATCTGTTAACACATGGCAAAAAGTTTTTCCTAAATTAAAATTGCAACTAGAATAATAAAGGCATATTTTGCACTTTTTTCTTTTTGCAAAATTTTTTTGAAAAAGTTTCAGGGACCAACATAAAAGAAGGTCGGCAGGTAATGCTCGTCAGCAATGCAGTTGCGCCCATCCCCTGGCTGGAAATAACAAAGCAAAGAGGCATAAAACGTTAAAAGGAAAATTTTATCCGAACTTCGGTAAAACCAGAGAACATCACATCAGCCACTGCAAATAGTAAATATCAACAAGCGACACACAAAAAAGTGTATAAAATTGTCCAATTTACCCATAAAAACATGAGATTTCTACTACACTGAATGTCCAATTTTCACATAAATGGATGAAATGTACTTCAACAGACAAACATGATATTTTGGGATTTTGTAGGGATAAAAACGTAAGAAATTTCTGTTTGAAATGTAGTATTACCTTGCAATAAAGCTTAAATTTGGTGTAATAAAGGCTATCAGCGAGAATCAAAAGAGCATGCCGTCTCTTGATGGCAAACCACTGCAACATATATGTAAAAAAGAAATAAATACTTACGGAAAGTTATTTACTACTATGTAAATTTACTAGAGAATAATATTAATATAATAATAATTCAACCTGTGCGCCTTTCCTAAAATGGGACTCTTCGATCTCTGGGAGGAATTCATTAGAGTATCTGCCGTTTCCATGTGGGCCCGGATCTAGGAAACTAGGGAAAAATTAACAATTTCATTAAAACAATAAAAATAAATAACTCAAACACATTTTATCCAACCCTCTATATAAAAGTTATATAAGAATTAGATATGCCAATAATACGTAAAAAAATCAAAGGAAATGTTCAGTCTTACCAGTCAACATAGCTGAGATTAGCCCCCATTAGATAGTTATATACATAATCAAAATTGTGCAAGGGGACACAGCTGCCAAGGAAAATAAATTAAATTTTAGTACACTGACAAAAAATGATGGGAAATAAAAAACCACGAAATTTGACAATTATAGTAAAAAACCTGTCAGAAAGCAGGACAAAAAACTGGTTATCGGGGTCTTCAAGTGCATTTGCTAAGAGCCTCTTCTCTGCATCCACCATAGAAATCTTTCCCCATACCACCTTAATTTCATATAAAATAATATAACGGAAAAATTAAGTAAAACTGTCCTTAAAAAAGTCGTCAGAAAAATTGTACTTCCATAAGAAATGAAAAGAAAAGGTACCTTGTCACTGCGAATATCTCGGCCAATAAACAAAGGACTAACATGCACAGGTTTCTCTCTTGAAGCATGTACATAGATACTGAATCTCCCCTCATGTCCCTACAAATATTCTTTCTTTATTATATTTAATACCAAATTAAACCTCATAATTTAAAACATTTCATGTATTTTCAGAATCTTTTATGACAATTATAACCACTTAAGATCTATCAAAGCAAATTGAAAACAACCAATAAAGTCAATGTCTGTTGCATCATAACAGTACGGTTTTTTTTTTATTCTCCCAATTTATATACCAATATGTCCCAGTTCAAGCAAAGGCAACAAACAATTGAACTGCAGAGCTAGAACATAAATAAATTTAACAGAACCAGAACTAAACCCTAAAATTATTATAAATTTAACCTGATAGTTTATCATTTTGTGGATTTTCATAATCTTTTATCAGAATTATAAAGAACAATAAAAAGAACTGGGGGTACCAGAACTGAACCCTAAAATTATTATGAGATTTATCTAGAAAATAAAAAGAACATCAATAAAAAGAACTAACCGAGAAAAACCTCTCCCATAACTTCTCAAATGGTAGAGAACCGGGGCTGAGAAACATAAATGCAATCTTGGCAGTTCTTGGTTTGGGCATAGGCATCGTCAGAATGTCTCGCATGACGACACTTGCCACCAACTCCTCGTCAGTTTTTTCTCTGGTGGGCCGTGCTGGTAACCAGTCTTTGAAAGGCGTGCACATGCTAGAGGCAAAGAAGTAACATGTTGAGTAACGCTTTGGAGGGTACACGTAGGCACCGATCAGAGAGAAGCAGACCAGTGCCAGTAAAACCAAAATCCACATTGGCCGTTTGGTCTGGAAGTTGCGGTGGGGCCGGGTCCCATTTGTCAACATTAATGCCATGTCTTTTGGGGCCCGCTGCCACACCTGAGATACCTTCATGCTGATGTGTCGATTGATTGGTTTAAGTGATTTAGTTTAGTTAGACTATATATTAGTCCCACTTATAATTCCTTTTTTCCTTTCTTTCTTTCTTTGTTTCTTTTTGGTTTTTTTTTACGGAAGTCGCACTTCCATTGGACGCCAACACGAATAAGTAATAATGGAGCTCTGTAAAATTAAATGGCAAATAATTCAATCAGATAAATAGATATAAAATCGTGTTTGCAACTCTTCTCATGATTCAATTTTCCCGAAGTCAACTCTAGAATCAAAGTAAGGAACTTT
Source organism: Carex rostrata (assembly GCF_964058835.1). Classification (NCBI taxonomy): domain Eukaryota; kingdom Viridiplantae; phylum Streptophyta; class Magnoliopsida; order Poales; family Cyperaceae; genus Carex; species Carex rostrata. Next base: position 2,133,909 of record NC_135924.1, read on the forward strand.
AACCTAATTTTGGGGATAATAGGAAATAAACCAAATACCTTAATATTCAAAACAAATCCAAGATTCAGGATAAGAATCATAAAGGCAATAATTTTGTTCTTATGTGAATTAATTTTACCTACAATTAATTAAAGTATCAAGAACATGTTTTCAATTTAAAGAAACTTGTATTGAAATCGAAATCTTAGAGAGAAAGAGAAATTGGGTTACCTTCAATTGAAGAGCTAGCAATAGTAGAGCTACCTCTCTCTCTCTGTCCTCTATTTATATCTATATTATATTATACAAAGCCCCTTGAGAAAACAAAAAATGAGAAATAATCAGCTAAAAATCAGAAATAATGGAAATACGATGAATGTCGATGAAAGGAAACCAACAATTTTTGTAATTTTTTTAATTACTTGGCAGATCAAATCAAATCAAATCAAATGCAAGCAATTACCTGGTATTGATGAGCTGGCAAATAGATCAGAGAAGCGCGACAATGTGGAAAGCGCAAAAGAAGAAGAAGATCTAAAGGATCCTTTGTTAATATGCCAACTAGTCAAGGTCCTATTCGCTATTTCTACCTCTTTCTCTCTTTCTCTCTGAGAAGAAGAAGAAGAGAAGAAGAGAAGAAGAGAGAGAGGTGGATTTGAAACGGGCTAATGGAAAACAAATAGTATTTTTTTATTTGCAACTTTTCTACAAGTTTTGTTTGTGCGCATAAAGCGGGAGGATGGAGGAGGGATGAAGAAGGAATTATTTATTTATAATGGTAATTAATTAAATAATCTCACTGTCTGGAAGGAAGGAAGAAAGGAAGGAAGGAGAGAGAGAGAGATGCTGATTTAGTCAAAAATGAAGGGGTTAAGTAGAAAGAGGGGAATTTATTTCTTCTAGCAACTATTGGCCATCATTTGTTCCGAGGAAGAAAGAGCTCCGATGCCGGTCGGACCTACTTTTGACCAAAATGGATTCCAGTACCGTCCGATTTGTCTCAAGATGTGTACGAACAAATATTGATGCCAAAGAACACGAATATTAAAGCATCGCGCACGGATCGTAAATTGCATGAACGGTCCTTGAGCCCATCAAACTTAGAGTAGGTCCCATAGGGAGCGGACCTACTCCGTAATATTTCCTTTTATGTGCGCCTTGTCTCTATTTTTCTGGATGGAAATACTCTCAAGTAACTCAAATTGTGCGTTTAGATCTGGACCAATTCAATCCGAGATAGAATACAAGGGATTCTTTAATATTCGTGCTCAAACATATCTGACGGTCCTGATCTAAACTCAAATTTTAGTTACTGTAGGTGATTGTATGAATTCGGTTGCCTGGACGCCTCGTCTCCTTAGCAGAAAAATAAATTGTTTGCACCTGGAGCACACCGTACATGAAATTCTCAAGTAGGACAATCGGACCCATCACCCATGTAAATCAATGTAATGGAAGAAAATGATAAAAAGAGAAAGTGACAGAATGGCCCTCAACAAACACGCGTGTTTCCAGATAGTAACCAAGGTTATTTTTGTCATTTTCTCTCCAAATATTACATATGTACTTTTTGGTCAAAGTTCCATAGTAATTGATGCCTTTTTTTCAATTTGATTCTATGTAATAATTAATTGTGTTTTGACTTTTGATGATCTAGAAAAGTGTTAAAACTTTTATTTTTCTGTTTGTATAAATAATAAAAGTAAATTATTTGTCATGAAACTCAACTAGATATTAAAGTTTGATTAACAAATATGAATTAAAGTTTTTATTCTCTCCAAACTTAATTTTGTTGAATGTCAATGGTTAGTCAACAACTAGATGCAAATTAATTATTGTGTCAATGGCATGAAAACTTCAAATGTCATCAATTGAATTGAATTGTATTTAGTTTGAAACAAAGAAAGTGTTGGTGGTCAACATTAATATGCTTAGAGATATATTGTGCCAAGTCAAGCTTGGAGTTTGGGTGCCTGAGGTGCAAGTGGTAAATTTGAACCGTTTATTTCACTTGGCACGAATCTTAAAGAAGACTCCTTACAGTTGGAATTAATCTGAATCGTCTATTTTTTTCAATTGCACCTCGGATGGGAACACGTACAATTTGACCCAATATAACTTATTATATTGTCATTGTAATTATAATTAGTAATACATGTAAATTCATTTTCCTTGCATATATAAACTTTCAGTCAGTTTATTTTAATGTTTGTATATTTGTATTTTTTTTAATGTTGTTAAAATGTAATATTTGTATGTTGTTTGGAAAAGCTTTGTCAAATTATTTTTCAAAAGAAAAAAATAAATAATAAACGTGCGCCGTAAAAAGCATTGAGCATTGTAATTGCACAAATTTTTATTTCTACCATTTTCTGCCAAAAAAAATAAATAAATAAAAACTCGATTTCTGAAGAATTCGACTCTACTATAGAAGCAGAACGTCGATGTGGCACACTATGCCGATGCGATCTCAGATATGAGTTCACATCAGTGTTTTGCAGCCCTACTATTTTTCTTTTCTTTTTTTGTCTAAAGAAATTTTATATTAGTTCTTGGAAATTGCATCCTCTGAGATATGTCAAATTTTTTGAGAACCCAAAGTTGAATTTCAAATTTGAAATCCGGGTAAGAAAAAAAAAGAAATGACAGGTCGCAGAATATCGGTGTGGATTTTAGTCTTTGGGTCCGCATTGGTGTTATGCGGGTGTAATAAAAGTTGAATTTCTCAAAAAACAAAAAATTGGTTTTTTTTTTTTGGAAAAATACTAGAAATAAAAATTTGGGTTGTAATTGTTAATATTTTGAAAAGGTTGTTTGATGGTCACAATTAAATTTAGTACATTGCCAAAACGCATGTCACAATTAATGATTAGAACAATGTGATAATGATATTTCCGAGCATTACGAGATAAAATTGAGGGTCGTTATCAAAAACCTTGTTTACCGACATTGACAAAGCGTCAAATATCTCTCTTAATGATAACCTTCCAAGGTTTTTTGGTAATTTGGTTCAAATTAAAGAGTCTAAAAGGCATTCAAACGAGTTCATATATAATTTTTTATTTCACTGAGTTGTCAAATCAAATGTAAAAAAAAAGTAATAATAAGAATTTTACTTGATCAGTGTTGTAAATAACAGTATGTGCTCGTTTGATGAACAGGGTACCCCTAAGCGATTAATTGAAAATAATCAGAAATAATCAGTCAAAATCGAGAATAATTGACCGCAGTCGGAAAAATCCATGACCGTTTGATCACCGCTAATGATTAATCGGTCTAAACAGATGTTTTTTACAACACTGATTGTCATAGATAAAGATTTATTTTTCAATTTTTCTTTTTCAAACAGATTAATTTAACTTTTGTTTTAAATTGTCGAACAAAGTATAAATCATAAAAATAAAATGAAATAAGTAATTTAATCACCTTCAAATTGAAGTAGCCACCTATTATGACTAGATCATAGAATATTTTAGGCAACTATAGATTTGACTATTTGAGGAGGTCTTTTTCTGTCAATGACGAGTTTTCTCGTTGATATTTCTTGAATAAGAAAGAAACCGCGTTCTCTCTGAATTTAATTTGAACTGACCGCATCAAATTTTGGGTTCTTTTTGAATCGGTCAAAATATATTCCTATCCAAAAAAAAAAAAACAAAAAAACATCGGAAGACAACAGCAAAATAATTTTCATAAAATTAATTGTATGATGAGGAGGGTTCTAATAGCTCATGTTTTTCATATTTCATATTTTATGTATTCATTTTTAAAGTCTAAACTATCGATTCGAACCGTTCAACGTGATATCCATATTAATATGTTTAGAGATGAAATTTTATAATTTTTGAAGTTTTTTTTTAACTATTTTTTAAGATAAGTACAAAATCATTGTTTCTAGACCGTTTAGTAACAGTGATTTTCTACCCATCTTAAAAAATAATAAAAAAAAATCAAAAAAATATAATTTCATTTCCAAGCATGTTTTAATATGGATATCATGTTAAGTGATTCGGATTAACAGTTTGGATTTTGAAAATAAAAATATAAAATATGAAGTATAATGAGACATGAAAAACAATATACATAAAACTTTATTTGTAACATAAATAGTAAAACCGTTGGATTAGCGATTTTCAAAGTGGCTTAATAAATAGTAAAAAAATTCAGAAAATTTTAAAATTTGGTCTCCAAGCAGATATTAATATGAAGAATAAGATGAACGGTTCGGATCGACCGTTTGGATTTTGGAAACTCAAATATTGAGTCGTAGCATAGAGGCCACTATGCTATCCATAGCACCCCAGCCTAACTCTATATATATATATATATATATATATATAGGTGGGCTACGGTGAGTTGCGAAGTAAAGCGACTATTTTACTTCACGCTCATATTTTGCGATTTTAAAGTTCAAAACGTCGATCCGAACCGTTCATCTTGTTCTCCATATTGAAATGTGCTTGGAGACCAAATTTTATATTTTTTTGGATTTTTGTTACTATTTATTAAGCAATTTTGAAAGTTGCTAATCTGATGGTCCAGAAAATTTTACTGTTTTTACTGTTCACAGCAAAACAGCAATTTTAAAAAATGCTTAATAAATAGTAAAAAAATTCCAAAAAATATAAAATTTGGTCTCCAAGCACATTTCAACATGGATTAAACATTTAACAGTTCGGATCGGTCGTTTGGACTTTCAAAATAAAAATACGGCGTAAAGTAGAAACGTGTTTTACTTCGCAACTCACCGTAGCCCATCTCTCTCTCTCTCTCTCTATATATATATATATATATATATATATATATATATATATATAAACACTGTCATTCCATCCAAACAGGTAACATGCATTTATTCGTTGTTGTACCAAACAAATGGAATATATGTGAATATACATGTTTCAAAACAAATGTACAAATTTTATGGAGCATGCATGCATGTGGCGAACCCTAAACCTTATCATTAGAGATACTAATTATACATAATTAATTAATTAGTCAAGCTTGTTTGAAACTACACATCAATCAATCATCAATTAATTAATAAATATGGATTACATTCTTTTCATATCCAATTTATCGTTTCGCTTTCATATCAATTAAATTAAGGTTGACATTCGTAAAAAGGTACACATTTTTATATCCCAAATTGGTGCCTGTGAATATTAAAATTATAACATAGATGTACCAAGTTTAAACTTATTTAAATTTTATATATATACATATTTATTTATTTAAATGTAGGGGTCCGAGTCAAAAAAATTATCTAGTAAGATGGGACAATTTCAGCAAGAGATATAATTTTATAATTTATTTGAATATTAAATTTATTTTTATAAATTCTTCGAGAAAAATATAGAAATTAATTTTTTTTTTTATGAGCCGACGTGCAAGTGTCCCATGTTGGATCGTACCGTGGAAATATTTTGGTGGGCAATCCAAATTTGAGAAATATATTTATGAAAATTGTATTTTTATTTTTGAAAGATTTGTTATCAATACTAATTTGTGATAAATAGATAAATTTTTCATCAATTTTAATAATCTAGTTTCACAATTAACATATGATAAAATCCAGAAAAATAAAAAATAAAAATTGGTAAATATAATAAATAATAAATATTTTAATTTAATTTAATTGTGTAAATTATATGAATGATATTAAAATTCTCCGAAGGTTTTTGTATACAAATGAATTACCCAATTATTTTATACAAATCCGTACTTAAATTGCACGCCAATTTACCAAAAAAAAGAATACTTTTGAGGAATTACGTGGCGCATTTCCATTGGTGAGCAACTAGACTAGGCCTATGGCCTATTTAATTAGTGACGCATGACAATTCCCTATTGCATCAAAATATAAAATTGAAAAAAAGAAGAAGAATGTGAGATGTCAATATTCCATTTCTTGGACTTGGACACATCATTGAAACATTAATACATATCATTATAATAATCAAATATGTCAAATTATTATTGTCTATTCTTATCATCTTATGGTTGTTGGTTCCTTCATAGATGAGAATATGAGATGGTAGTTGACAAATTTGACATTTTCATGTTGCGTACGGGATGCTAATTAATATGGTTATAAACATAATAATATATGTAATTTTAAGGGTCTTTTTGTATTTACTGTAATTTTTGGAAAAAAAAACCATTAATTAAAATAATAATATATCTAAATAATTTTGTTGTTTATTAGTAAACATTTTCATTTAATGTTTATAAAGAAATTAAAGCATCAATATTTCCAATTAAATTCCTTCCACTTTTAAAATTTTATATTTATATTGGTAATTAAAGAAATTATATCACTTGTGAACTATATTAACTTCAACAATAATTTGAATTCGTTGTTTGAAGTGAATATTATATGTTTTAGAGTTAATTACAAGAGATAGAAGTTTATTGTTGTTGTTATTATTATTTTTTTTGTTATAAAATATTAGTATTATTATTATAACCATGATGATTAATTAGGCAAAGGAAATCACACCGAAATAAAAAAAAATGAAATCCAAAGAGAGCAAAATAGTAAAAAAAAAAAAAAAAAGGGGGGGGGGGGGGGGGGGGGGGGGGTTGAATAATAAATGCTAAGAAAAGGTGATAGTTAGTGGAAATCATGTCCATGGTCTTAAAAAGTTGCTGAAGCTATTTTCTTCATATCAACTCTCACATGAGTGGTCATAACATAAATCATATTACAACATCAATAAATTATATTCAATGATGCCATGAGAAGACATTGGAGATTTGTTTGCCAAAAGTTGGTGCAAGAAGTAGTGGAGATCATGACAAGGCTTTCTTCTACCAATCACTTCTCAACCATTCAAAACTAAACTTCACTTCAGATTTTTTTCTAGAAATGTTTGGATTTTTGGTATTTTTAAATACTTTTTATGTGTAGTGTATGTATACCCAACATTTCTCTCGTACACATCACAGTAACAAATGAATTATTTGAGTTTAATTTGATGAGATCAAAAGTTTGTGATTCGGAAATAATTTGGATATAATTTAGAAATGATTTGGAATTATTTATTGAGTCCGAATAAGAGATCTCAGTCCCACAAAAAAAATACGAATAATTCAGTAGAAGTTCAATTAACCAAATAATTCGTCGTTCAGTTTTCCGACGCTAAAAAAGTGAATTATTTGCGAATAATTCGCAAATCTTATCGTACACAACTACACATACATTACAATAACACTTAATATTTCTATCTAACAATATGGTAACTTTTAAATTATGCTATACACCAATCATCATCATCATCATCATCATCATCATTATTATCATTATTATTATTATTATTTTAAATTGGCCACAATAAATTAGTTTAGTTTAAAAGAACAGTTTTCTTTCCTCTTAATTTTTTGGTCAATTAATATAGCAATAATTTCGTTTTCATAGAATTATAGCCCGTTTAACTTGGATAAACGGGACAACAAATTAAAAGAATACTATATGTAAATCTTTCCCATTTAATTTGGAAATCTTGACTTTAAAACTAATTTAAATATCTCACCAATTAAATACCAAGCGAAGGGTGTTCCAAACATGAAAAAAAAAAAAAAAAAGGAACACTTTTGCAGATCTGAATTCGCATCCTATGAAATTAATATCTCATATTTTGCGTGACTTTTTGGAAAATCTCAACCAATCAAATACTATCTGCACGAATCTCTAAGCTCAAATAAAAAATTAAGTGATAAAATGTTAGATGTGTCCTTAAATTCAAATTTATTTGTGATTGAGGAGACTTAAATTCAAATTTCACCAATAATGTATTATGGATTTTATATTTCAGCTATTAAATCTAAATTTTTTAGTTTCGCATCTGAATTTCGGTGCTTATAAATATCATAAAATGGTTAAATATCTTGGCATCATCAACCAATGATAAAGTACCGCAGATCTGATTATCCAAATTTTCAACCAAAATAAACAAAAAGTGAAGGAATTAAGAGTAGGTCCCATACTCCAATGGCAATCATACCTATTTTGGTTCGATGGGCTCAATCATCATCCGATCTTCATTAAGATGCGTGCGTTCCGCTTTAAAATCCATGAGTATTTATTTCAATTTCCGTCTACAGATCTTAATACGGATCGGACGGTGTTGAAATTCATTGGACTTAAAGTAGATCCGATGTCCATGCATTCAATTAAAAAATAATAAGAATACAATGTGTAGATGCAATCCTTCTTTATGTATCTTACATATATCATGCATGTAGCCTTGTTTTTAAATTGTTATCCTTTCATTTGGCCATGTCATGTTGGTGCGTAGTAAGGTGCATGGGGCGCACTTGTAAAGCCTACTAATTAATACTAGTAGCTAGATACTAAATTTTCTTGCCATATGAAAATAATATTTTCGTTTTAATTAATAATGTCAGTCGATGCAATTAAAAAGTGTTGGGATGAGCTACACAAATGATTTTAAGAGAGTAATTTTTTCAAACAATTTATGTGTATACCCTAATATTCAAATAGATGGATAAATAAGAGAGTCATATAAGAAACCAAGATAATAAATAAGTACAAAAAAAATGGGGTGTCAATGACATCCGTTTATCTGTTTACCCAACTCATATCGTATCCGAAAACACGAGTAAAGATAAGATTTGTTTTTCATTAGCTTATCGGTATGGATAAGGATAATTATTTTTTTCGTTATCTTACCCGTTATCATATAAGATAATTTTTAAAAATAAAATTATATATATAAATATATATTTGTATGAAGATGATACATGATTCAATAAAATTTTGTATTTTTATTAATTTTTCATAATACAAATTAGTTGTATTTATTATTATTATTATTATTTATTTTCTTTTTTCTTGTTTTGAAATTTTTTTTTATCGAAAACACAAATCAAGATGTCAATGACACTTTTTTTATCCGTTTATCCAACCCATACTGTATTCGAAAAAACGGATAAGGGTAAAGATATTTTTCATTATCATAACAGATACGAGTATGAAAATGCCTCCACCCGATCCGTATTGTACCCCGTTGACACTCCTAACAAGAATTGAGAAAAAAAAATACAAAATTTACGTGAAAACCCTTTCGAGAGTACACGATAAAAATTCACTAGATCAAAAAAGTCTTACAAGTACAGAAGGTTAGCAAGTATAATAATACTCTCTTACCGTTTCAAAAAGAAGAGAGCAAAACTTAAAAAAAAACTTGAAGAAGGAAAAAAAACAAACAAGTAAAAGGGCTCCAGCAACATTTGGCGATCAACCAGCGACTCAAAAATATAAGGTTTTGATAGCCGCCACTTCTCCACTCCTCTACTTCCACCAACTTCATTCTTTTTACTCCTTGTAGTCTTCACCTCCGACACAACACCTCTCCTTCGAGTGGAGAGGAGAATGAAAGAGGGGGGAGGAACCAGAGCTGAGCGGAGTCTATCGGAGCCGAAAATGCGGCATCATCGGAGTTCAGTGCGACGGTGAGTAGATCCGGCCGTTGTCGGAGCGTGACGACGATCGAATAAGCGGATTCGGTCGTGGAGCGAGACAGAGATTAAAGTATTGCGGTGATCAACATCTCAATCGATTGTTTTCTGCTAAAAGCCAAATTTGGGCTCTGACCCATTATTGTCTTCACATCAACAATAAGTTCATTATAACATTTTTTTTTTTTTGTGAGAAGTGTTACAAATGTCCTATGGCCGAATAAGTTTGGGCTGAAATTATGTTTTAATTTCTGAAATTTAATATTGATTAACACATTGGGCCGGGTCACATGGAATATGAATCGAATTATACTCTTATCTGAATAGGTGCAATTTAATGTCTGGATAGGCCTATGAATATGTGTTAATTAAACAGATATTCATAGGCCTATTCACACTTACTAGAAAGAGAGGGCTGTCAGTTGGTGCTAGAACTGACAATTGTTCTTTGAATTTGCATGGTTATTATTATTGCATAACATGCTAGGGAAGAGAAGAAACTGTTGTGCTGCTAATGGTAAATTCTATCTTGAATTTAATTTTACATATAGATTTTGATTTGAGTAGTGATTAATTGATTGAATTACAATTGTACTATAACTCTAAAGCTTACAAAAATTAGTTGAAAGTCAAAACTTTAATATTTGAAATTGAGATTCGTACGTGTATTGTCATCCAACTTATTTTTAAAACAAATTAAGATGAGGAATAAGTCTTTCCCCTTTAAGATATTTATTAAGAACGTCTCACAGATGATATTTTATTTAGCTACTACATTTAAGAATAAGATCAAAGACTAATTATTAATTTCATTATAACAATTGTTGCATTAATACAAACTTTTTCGTAATTAAGCTGTCCATTGAAAATTTGAAATGAAAGTAATGCTCTAATAATGTTTGGTCGGTGTGCATGGTTTGTATTACATATGGAGAGGATTTTATTTAATGCATGGGATTTGATTAACAAGCAGTATGATTCTAAATGGGCCTAATTATATATAATATAACAATTAATCAATCATAAAATCAAATCGAGATAGGTCTCAGTTTGCCTTTGTAATGGAGGTGGTCGCCTTTGCCATAAACCATGTAACATTATCATTTATTTATGCCAAATTTTTATTTTACTGGTATAATATACAAGCCATTTTAATCCTTTTGTTGAATACTACAATTCATCTACTTAAATATCTTATTACTATCAAAACACTAATAATTTAAAGTGATTTAGTATCTATGTGCTTCATTTTAACCTTATTTTATTTGTCAAACATAAGGTTAAGTTGTGGCACTAATTATTTGTCTAAAAGTTACATGAATGAAATATTGATGGGTAGTTGTTGTATCCCTTCAGTGTTGTATAATCCAAAGAGCGAAGCTATCATCCAAAGGAGATAGATATATGAGTTTATCTTTTCATAAAGGGCTCTATGAATTTCTAACTAGGATTGATCCGAATTCTAATTAAACGGCCCGAATTCCAAATCCAACATTTGAGGTACATTAGAGCACACGAAATCGACTCAGTGTTGGAGGCCATTTGTAGCCTCAAAGTTAGATTTTGGCTTGTGCTCGTAATATTGTTTTTGTGTTTATTACTACTATGTTTATATATGAAGAACACTTAGTCTATAAGAAAATACTAAAAAAAGAAAAATCTCAGAAGGCATACAAACCAACTCAACTTACAGAACTGAATCATAAAATTACTAAAATGACATGAAGAAGGATGCAGCAAGTAGAATTAAGAAACAAACATAACATAACATAACACAGCATGGTCTCAATGTAATTAGGCCAAAAGAGGATAAAGTGATACAGTTCCTAATCTCTGCAAAACACACCTGATAAGGCGAGGTACTAACTACTAACCGAGGAAATATTAATATTCCTGAAAGTCTTTACACGTCTATCCAGCATACTCATCAGCTTAATTGGCAACATACCATCCTTCGGATAATGAATATCAACTGTCTCAAGATGCTCAACCAGGAATGAAACATCTTGCTCGGCATGTATCATCATGTTTTCTCTGATTTGGTAGTAAAAACAACAAAGTTCACAATTAGAATATGACCATCATGCATTTTCAAATAAAAAGTTACCAGCATAGAAAAAGGCATAGAGTATATAAACCAATTGAAGAGAGAGAGGGATCGAGAGAGAGAGAGTACTTTTTCGAGAGACATTTCAAGGTAAGCTTTTGTAGAAGAGGAGAATGCTCAAGGAAACAAGCTATCAAATCGAAATTATTAATCATGTCCCAAGCTTTAATTTCCAAGCTCTTCAAGTTCTTAAAGGTTCTGCACTTAGTAATATCCTTCTTCCAATATTCCTTGTTAAAAAAAGAGAATCATTTTTAATTTTTAAAGGGAACATCCATCTTACATTGTAGTTGAAAGAGTTTTCAATAAAGGAGAACTTGCATTAATGTAACTAGCTAGTATAGAAAAGGAATTGAAGAAGCAACAATACATTCAATTGGTTAATGTGCTTTTATTTATTATGCAAGCAATGTTTTTGAGTAACACAAACATTATTATGTCCATGCAAAATAATGCCAATAAGGAAATGAATTTGAGTGTTGGTTTCATAGAGATGAGAAAATATGTGTTTTACCTTTAAATCAGGATCTCCTAAATAGAACTCCAAACTTGTAGCATTTGAGAGACCACTAAAAAGTTGTGCATCGGGCAGATCATTAACATCCATTTCCTCATCATTCCCATTTAAGCTGATTTGAGCATTTACTAGAGAGGTCAATTTCTTCAATGAAATAATTCTGGTGCTGTTCTCATCAGACCAGATGGACAAAGAAATAAGACTAGGGCAACAAATTCGCATGTGCTGATATTGATAGCAAGAGTGAACAATCAACTTCTTCAACACGTTAGAGGAAATGTCAGATATAAACAAATCACAGTATTCTACCCTGAGACTTTTGAGAAAGGGGCAGCCCAATAAAAGCTTTTGTGCAAAATCATCATCGAGAATTAAGCAGTCTAGCTCCAAAGTTTGGAGAGAAGGAAGAGCTATTGATTTGGGTCTAATAATAGTCACCACAGGAACTGATTGAATAAGCAACACAAGGTGTTCTAGGCTTTTACATGAGAACACCGAATCGGGAATAATCAACGGAGCATCTACACCATTGAAGGCATTAGCAATGCAGACCCAAATCGTCCGAGGCATTAGCAATGCTGCACGATCAAGCCATTCCATTGACGGCCCATGAGAGCTATCCTCAAATCGCCCTCTATATATAACTTCGCCCAAGCAAGATTGCCCTCTATTTTGAAACACACCATCTACAAACCGGCCAAGCCGGTCACAATCATTGTCAAAATCATCAAGTTGGAAGTTCAAGACCGGCACAAAAGCCCAATTGTTTCTCCATCTTTTGGAAAGGATGCATGTTTGCACAACCTCTTTTGTGGTAAGACTGGAGAGGATATGGTTCAAAACATCATCAGGCAGTCTACTAATCCTGTCAACCATGTCATTCATGGTTCAATGTTCAAAGAAACCTTGCATCAAATCCTGTGTTAACATACACAAAAAAAATATATATATATGTTGTTACTGACACCATTGTTTGTTTGTTTGTAATAAGTTAATAACTAATGGAAGTTTCAGTCAGACTTTGTTAGTGGCATATAAAAAAGCAAAAAGTAAAACCACATATATAATATTAAAAGATAAAACTTTAGAGAACCAGTAAAAAATCTTGATGCTCAGACCAAGGAAGGGTACTTAAATACTGGTACAACAGAACCCCCATCAGGTACTCCATGTGGATCAACTGCCACTTGATTTCACAAGAACCTTAATGGATCTCACACAGGCCATGGAGGTGAAGGACACTGTGTAATTTCATTTTGTGTATCTGGAAAGTATGCAGCGAGTTTATCTGGAAAGCATGCATCATGGGACAGTTCTAAAAGGGCAGGATGGGGTACAGGTATTTACCAGCAGGGGGGGGGGAGATTTGAAAGGTTGGCTTTTAGCTATAGGCATGCGGAGGAGCCCTTCCATGCAGAAGCTTTGGCTTTACTGAACACAATCAAGATGTATATATAGGTTGTACAAGACTCTTGTGCATATGGTTACTGGTAACAATCTCCAAGATTTGCCCTCATGGAAGGCATCTGAAACAGTAGTTGAATGTGTCAGAATTGCGCAGTCCATGAAGGATTTTCTCTCCATCAGACATGTATCTAGAGAAGCACTGACAGCACTGACAAATATGGCCATGCAGGAAGGGGAGCAAGGCAAAGGCAACAGGCCTCAATTAGAGAACCAGCTGAGCATAATTCACTTTAGAGTAGAATTAGGCACTGTTTCAACAAATTTGTGTGTTGTAGGGTACTGGTTCAAACCAAATTTTCTCCAAATTTCGGTAAGCTCAAAACAGTAAGCTCAGTGACATATAAACAGTAATCGACAATCAGCTGGCCTTACCTGAAATTGCTCCAAATTTCGATGAAGATGGATTGGCTACGAAGGAGCGGCTAGGTGTGTGTGCACGGTGAAGCACTCGAGCAAGCACGGTGAAGCCTAGGGCTGGATTGACAAAATTAGATGGATAATTAATTTTGTAGGCAAAAAACAAGGAGAAATAAATGCAAAGAAGAGACCAATTCAGAGAGGAAGCGAAAGACAAGTACCTTGTGACAGCTTAAGAAGAGATGATCCAAGAAGGCTGTCTATCGAAAGAGAAGTACCCCTTTGAACGGGAGAGAGAGAGAGAGAGAGCTGAGTGAGGATAGATGATGGGTTTTGGAGAAAATGCTGCTCTCAAAATTCAAAATTCGAAATTAGTTGAGTTGAGGGAGGAGGAATGGAGGAGAGATGAATGTCGGCTAGGGATTTCACATATCTCAAAATTTCATTTTACAAAATCCGAACCCTTCTGCACGAATCTCAAAGTAACCCATTCCTAATGCTATCCGACACGAGCGATGATATGTAGCTTAATTTATTGTTTAAAGCCTCTTTCAGTTTTGATTCTATTTTTTTTTTTGTTCTGAATTTGATTCTATTAAAAAAAAAATCTTCTAGATCGATTGGAGTTAATTAACCTTTGAGTTATTAATACATATTAGATAAGGTATAAATATTGATTATATTTTAAATTAATAGTTTGAGACGTTATTCAGTGTCATATGAAAAAAAATTGATATAATATATAAGGTAAAAATACTTGAAAAATTAATTATTTACATTTGAATAACGATTTATAAATACTAATTTAGATTTGGAGAAATATGAAATTAATTAATAAAATTCTAATTTAGATTTAACAGAGCAGTTTTTGACCATGCAGCACACGTACTATAGAATATTAAAACAATGCATATGATTTGTGCGTTGCATGAAGCCAAAACTATTGTGTTACAAAATTTACCCAAAAAAAACCTCACAACACCACATGCATTCGGTACCCAACTTTTTTAGGGGCCTTTCTTGTAACTTTTCCATAAAAAATTATTGTGATTAAGTTGCTCATAAAATCCACATGTAAAAGAGCACAATCTGCTAATTAAATAGAAAACTTAAGAATGAAGGTAGACAGTACATATACATATATATATACAACAATAATAGAGAGAAAATTAATAGAAAACTAAGCAACACCAGAATCCACTGAACAAAGCTATATTAAATCACACAACAATCACAACACCAGAATCTTCATAATGTTTTTTACTACCTTTTTATCATGGAATTATAAATGGGACACAGTCTAATTAACTAGCTACTGCCTTATTCTTCTTTCATCCAAAGATCTTCTGTGAAATTCTATGGTCTCTTCCTGCACTTTCATGTCAGGGCGCTTCTGGATCGCCTCTTTTTCTAGCTGAAGCTTTTTCTGAAGCTTTTTCACAGTAGACAGTACATAAACATATATACAATAATAATAGAGAAAAAATAAATGAAAAACTAAACTAAGAAGGTAAATAATAATGTTGAAAACCATTAGCAACCTTCTTCAAATTGAGTAGTTGAAAGCCTTCTTTCCAAACTTTTCACATTTTGAAAAGCTAGTGAATGAAGGTAGCATTGAAGCATCTTCACCTACATTCATAAATCAAAATTAAAAAGAAAAAAAAAAAGAAAAAAAGATTGACCATAGAAATTGATTGATCAAGAGCTTTATATATAGTTAGTATATATTTACCTGTTCCAAGCATTTACATCTATGCATTCTTTGCTCATATCTTGCTTTCTTCTTCTTCTCTCCTTCTGTGACCTTGTCTGGTTTCTCTTTCATTTTGTTAATGCACTGACAAACAAAACAAGGTTTTTACTGATTTCAATTTCTTTTTACCAAAACAGTTATCAATTATAATTCATCCAATACAATCTTAATTTTATGATCACATGAACATTCAGATATATAATGCATAGAAGATTGGAATTCGCTCTTTTTCGTTCCGTAAACAATATTTGCGGTACCTGAGAAAAATTATTCATAGTCTAATTTCAAATTCACATGATGCAATCTCATGGTTTATTATATGCTAAGTCAAACCAAGTGAAGAGCAACTTCTTAATCATAACTGAGGTTACAAAATTCCATTTAAAAGAAAGTTTAAGAAAAGGTAAAGAAAGAAACAAAGAGAAAGCCCAAACCTTAAAAAGTAAATATGTAAGCAATAAAGTATAGCATTATTAGAGAATGGACTTTTTACCTTTTAGGGATGATAGCATGTAATTCTTAGATTTCAATCATTCTCTAGCTACTTTTTTCTGAATCTCATCTCTATAATTTGCATATATGCTTGGTTGTGTTCATTTCCTTGTATCAATGGAGGATTTATATAGGGGTTCATTCACCATCTAATCTCATATTCTTATCTGAATTCAATGTATCTGATCTGAAAAAATTAATACAAAAGATTTGCTTCAAGAGTCATTGTATATTACCAATGAAAATTATTAAAAAAATGACATTTAATATTAGACATAGCGGGTTAAATGTTCAATGAATTTAACCAGAGAAGGGATAATTGAGGTAGCCATTAGCTGTCATTTTTTCAAATGGTCATATCAATTTATAAAATGAATGGAGAAGATTGAGTAATAGTTGGATGCCTTTTATAATGGATCATGGGCCATTGGAGGCCCAATCAAGTGTGTATAAGATAATTAAGTTGGACGACTAAAGGCCCAATCAAGTGTGTTTTTAGGTTTACATGAAAAGAAAGCTAGCTAGGGAAATGCTACACAATAATTCTACATGAAAACAACTAGTACTGTTTGTAGTCTACAAGCTAGCTTGACCAAATTTAGAAAATTTCTAAGTGAGTATTTAGTCAATTAAAGCTTGCGTTAGACAATTTTTGGGGCTGTGGAGAGGCTGGTGAGGGTAAGGACAAAATTGTCAGTTTCTATCGGATTAACTTCAAATGGTAAATTCAAACTATTGAAACCGATCTACTTTATAAGTATGTTAGCTTTATAAATTTTTGAATTAATTTAGTATAAAACTAAATGATAAAAAAAAAATGAATGTACTACACTTAACTTAATTATAAACTTTTTTTATTGTTTAACTTTATACTATATTAATTCGAAACTTTATAAACTTAATTTGTACATCGCTCGTGAAAAATAAATCGGTTTCAATAATTTAAATTTGGTATTTGAAATTATTTCGATATATTTTAAAGCTAAACTCTCCAAATATATAATTAGTGAACCTAAAAAAACACACTATTACAGTATTACCTACTCTCTCCTTCCTCACCATTCAAAGAAAGAAGCTATGGCCTCTGCTTCTCCTCCAATCCTCAAATATTTATTTCTTCTATTAATTATCTTGGCTCCTGTTTTATACTCCACCATATATTTATATTATTACCAAAAGCAAAAGCACCAATATTTCAATGCTAGGCCTCTCCCCAGAGACCACACCTTCGAAGCCTCGATGTTAATTCCCGAAACGCATGAACGAATCCTTGCTGTGACAGAACGGATAGGAGAGGGGCTTTTGCATGGACCGGAAGACCTGGCATATGAACCGAAGAGCCGGTTTCTGTATACTGGGTGTATAGATGGTTGGATTAGGAGAGTAAATTTGGCAAGTGATGATGATTGCGAGTTCAAGGTGGAGAATTGGGTTCAGACCGGTGAACATAGTCGACCTCTTGGACTCGCGCTTGGCTTAGATGCCTCGCTCATAGTTGCTGATGCTTATCAGGTTAGTTTGATTAATTATTGTATGACAACTACTAACTACCTATTCATTTCATTGATTATATATATATTTATCAATCAGGGTCTACTGAAAGTAAGCCGAGACAAAGAAGTCTCTGTACTAGCAAATGAGGCCGAAGGTATAAAGTTCGGAATTACAAATGGCGTAGATGTAGCTTCAGATGGTACCATATATTTCACTGATACATCCTATAAGTATAACTACAAGAATCTCATCCTCGACATGCTTGAGGCGCAACCTCATGGAAGACTCATGAGCTTTGATCCTTCTAACAAAAACACAACAGTACTGGTAAAAGACCTATATTTTGCGAATGGTGTATCAGTCGCTCCTGATCACAAATCCCTAATCTACTGTGAGACTGTGCTGTAAGTTATTAATATGATTGTTGAATTGAATCGGCAGTACTTTTGTTTTGTTTTTTTTTTATTAACTTACATAAGATTAATATTATGCAGTAGGAGATGTAGAAGATATCATATCCAAGGGAAGAAGAAAGGAACAGTTGAGAATTTCATAGACAACTTACCTGGTTATCCTGACAATATCAGATATGACAGTGAAGGCTGCTACTGGATCGCCATCTTTGCGGTACAATTGAAGTTTTTTTTTCATTTCTTTCATATATACTTATTTATGTCGATCGAAATCAAATGCAGGGAAGGACAATCGTGTGGGATACATTCTTCAAGTATCCGATTCTTCGACAAATTCTGTATGTGGTTGAACAGTTTGTGACGGTTCCGAAAGGCAGGAAGAACTCTGGAGTGATTAGTGTATCATTAGACGGGCAGCCGATTGCTCTTTACTCGGATCCGAATTTGGTTCTTGCTACAAGTGCTCTCAAAATTGGGAATTATTTATATTATGGTTCCCTTTACAAGTCTTATATCAGTAGGATTCACCTTACTGATAAAACAAAAAAACAAGACAAGTGAGATCCTAATTAATGCCTGAATTTTTACTGGACTTGTAAAGGGTTTTGAAGAGATCTTTGTATATTATTTGAGACATTTTGTTTTACACTTTTAGTTTTAAAATTTGTATAGTATCAACATAGTCAGCGTAAGAACTGCATGGCAAAATAGTAAATAAGTAGAACTCAACACCGATGGCTGGTTCAACTGAACCATCTTAATATTTTGCTTAATAAATTGTTATCTGGTAAATTGTCTTTTATTCTTAATATATTTTACACTCTAAAGTAACCAGAAAATGCTTGGATTCACTAAAAAAAATTAGGATTGTCCCTTGAACTTCTCTAAAAAATATATATATTTATTTCAGAATAAATTGAATTTTTGTATATTTAAAAAATTTACAATCTAGTAAATTTTGGACGAAAATAAATATCTTTTGTGTAAAACTTTAAATTTTGTAAATATAAAAGAAGACGATATGATTAATAAAATCAAAATTCATAAAGGGAAATCTCACATGTGGAATTTCTGCCCGGGACACTGACCCTCCTGCCCAAGTTCTTTCCCGGCCACTTTGTTCTTAGGCTTTGACCAAGTCAAAATTGGTTACGAGCAGCCCCAATTCTTTCTCACCTCCTCACATCTGATCTTCTGTGGCAAATTAATTAGTAGCTGTATTTAAAGTTCATGACTCAATTATCCAATAATTATTCACTTCATATTCATTGATTATTCGTTCTGTATCCGTATCCATTTAAGGCATATTTAGTTTTAAATTTTGACATTTTTTTACTATTCGTATTTGTATCCGTTCATTGAAAGACAGATATGAATTTGGTATTAGCATTATTCGCTCCGAATTCGTTCCGTTAACACCCCTAGCATGAACTATTGACAATTGTACTATGTACTAATTTATCTGTTCTTTTATTTATTTTATATATTTTATATATTCACTTATTATTTCGCTTTTGAAGAACAAAAAGGAATTTCTGTGGAGTTGATTGATGATTTACCTTTCCTAAAATAGAAACTATTATTAATTTGCTGAGGCCTTTCTTCTCACAGTGTAGTACTCTACCTTCAATTCTTTCTTGCCCCTTGCAAACAAGTATTCTTTTCTTTACCATACAACTGACAAGTCATTCCAAACCTCACAAAACCAACAATTAATTTTCATAAAAAATTTGAATATAGCAACCTCATATGTAATCAACAACACTGAATTCTTTCAAAACATTGTTGCAAAAATGGGTTGTTCTTCTTCGAAAAAAACCGAAGAAGCTGCCTCAGTTCAAATTTGCCGAGACCGAAAGAATTTTATCAAGCAAGCAATAAAATACCAAAACCAACTAGCTTCTTCTCATATTGCCTATGTACAATCTCTAAGACAAGTCTCTGTAGCTCTTTGTACCTATGTCGACGAAAACCGGTACCAGTATTCGAGAGACTCATACATGTACCATCCATATACATCTAATAAAATCTTCATAGAACCTAATATAACAAACAATTCCATTATGGTTCATTATTCGAAATCACAGCCGGAATTACCTAAAACTGGTATGGTTTTCGATGCAAAAGTATATCTGACATCAATGGAGGAAGAAAAGGGGAGTGTATTAGAGGAGAAACGAAATAGGGTTGCGATTGGAGCAGGAGACATGAGAGAGCAAACACCGGGTTTTACAGTGCATCTAAGTAGAATTCCGGCGAGTATGTTAGAGGTGATGAAAGAGATTGAGGCGCAGTTTACGGTAATTTGTGATGCTGCAACTGAAGTCGCCACACTTTTGGAGGTTAACATATCGAATAACCATTCAATTAGAGGTATGTATATATATATATATGAAAGTTAAATTGTTATAAGAGGAGGGATCCAATTACCATTGTATATATAATAAGTTGTGATTCTGGTAATTGAAACTCTAATACTGATACAGCACCAAGAGATGGGTCGAACTCGAATAGTGATGTGTCAGATGAACGGTTTGAGTTGTTCAAAAGTCACAAATCAAGTCTTGAAAGGCTTTATTCTTGGGAAAAGAAGCTATATGAAGAAGTCAAGGTATTCATTTCTTCTTAATTTCTCCTTAATTATAAAGTGCCATACCAGTGTACCAGTACCTTGTTTATAGATAAAACAAGCATGTTGATGCAGTCAGGAGAGAGAATTCGACTATCGTATGAGAAGAAATACACTCAACTGAAGAACCAAGATTTAACTGGTGCCGAGCCTTCATCTGTCGAAAAAACAAGAGCATTGATCAGAGATTTACGTACCAGATTAAATCTCTCCTTCACCTCAGTTGAGACCATATCAAAAAGGATTGAGACACTGAGGGATGAAGAGTTACACCCACAGATCACAGAATTAATTCAAGGGTAATTTTACAACTTTTCATCTTTACATTCGAAGATATACTGATAGGGGTGTTCATCGGTTCAGTTCGGTCCAGACTGAATCAAAATTGGCAAACCAAAGTCTTATTTGGTTTTCAAAATCAATTTGGACCAAACCGAACAAACCGAAGTAAATTTTGGTTTGTTCAGTTGAACCGAAATAGAATATTAATCATAAAAATATTTTATTTATTTTTATTTTTTTAAAGATGAATTTATAAATTTTGTTTGGTTCAGTTTAACCGGTTTTAAACCGAAACAAGCAATATATATTATGTCGTAATTTTTAAATTTTTGAAATGTGTTCAAACAGGGGATGAGTTTAAAAATTTCGATCGGTTCGGTCTAACCCGTTTTAAAATTTCTAAACCGAACCCAACTATTAAACCGGTTTTAAAAAATAAACCAAAGCGATCCATTTAACCAAAAAAACCGAACCGTTTAAACCGAACCCGATGAACACCCTATATATATATATATATATATATACTGTCTTGAGTAAAGGTATTGACAGAGTAGTTTTTGCTTTGAACAGTCTTGCAAAGCTTTGGAAAACAATGGCAGATTCACACAAGATTCAAAAAAACACATTGAGCCAAGCAAAACTACTACTACAGCTGCTGACCTCAACTGCTTCGCCATCGCCACCTGTCACAGCTGCCGCCAGCCTGGCATCAGAATTGCGCCAATGGAGACTCGCTCTCTCTGACTGGATTACCTCTCAGCGGGCCTACGCCACTGCTCTATCCAATTGGGCCCACAGTTGCGTCTCAGATCCGGCCCAAGGCGGCCCAGTTGTTGAAAACTGCACGAAATGGGCCAAGGCGATGGAAACGGTGGATGAAAAGAAGGCCCAGGAAGGGATTAAGCGATTGGAGGAGAGTGTGAGGACGGTGGCAGCGAGAGGGAGGAGAGAATTGGAGGAGGAGGATTGGAGAAGGTCGATTTGTGAAGGGGTGGCGGAGGTAGTGGCGGTGGTGGAGGATGTGGCGGAGACGGCGGCGGAGGCGTATGAGGATTTGGTCGGAGAATGGCGAGATGATCGGAGGGGTTGAGAGGAGGGAGAATGAGTATTGACAGAGTAGTTTTTGCTTTGTATAGCGCATGAGTCTCATGTAGTGCTGCTGTGGCTCTATTGTCAGAGCGCTGCATGAAGCAAAACCTGCTCTGACAATATATTTACCCTGAGAAATTTGGTAATGATATTGACAAAGTAGTTTTTCCTTTGTATAGCGCACGAGTCTCATGTAGTGCTGCTGTGGCTCTATTGTCAGTGCGCTGCATGAAGTAAAAACTTCTCTGATAATATATTTACCCTGATAAATCTGGTCTTATCTTTCTATGTTTATGTAAAAACAAAATGTAAATATGTTTATTAGAAAAAGGAATTGTAAATGCGTTGATAAGATGAATATTATATATTATCTAATAAACTAATAATAGTGCTAAAAAAACTTGTAACAATTTAGGCGAATTGAGATTCTGGTTCTTGGATTTATAACACATATTTTCAAATAAAATAAAATTACTTTTAAAATCACTCAGATCATCTAAATTAACAAAATTCAACAATTGAAATTATTAAGGAAACACAAAGTTAAATTGAGGCCCAAAAAGAAAGTCTCATCTACTCGCACCTAATCTACCTCCTAAAAGAAAACTAAATATGATCTGTCGAAAATTTGATCATACTTTTAAATCCAGGTAAAAAATTGTAAAAAAAACACACACACACACAAAAAATTATATAATTTAAGCATAATTTGATAATTTGTAAAAAATCATCAAATAACTTTTTATAATTATTATACAAAATACTGAAGCAGATAACACCAATCTCTGGGAATCCAGATCCTCCCCAATACGTAATAGAAAATATTTTACAATTACTAGACCTAGATCGTTCATTTTAACTTGACACGAATCTCAAAGCCCAATAATACTGTCCCCGCATTGCCCCGAATCCCGAAACGACTGGGAGCTAATCTCAAACTGTAAAGTGATGAGAATCTTTTAAGAGGATACTTGTTCAACCTCTGGGGAGTGGGGACCACTATCACTGTACCAGTGAAACTAAAAAGTAATAGTTGTATAGTGAGTGATTAAAGCTTGGAAAATGACAG
Source organism: Carex rostrata (assembly GCF_964058835.1). Lineage (NCBI taxonomy): Eukaryota > Viridiplantae > Streptophyta > Magnoliopsida > Poales > Cyperaceae > Carex > Carex rostrata. The sequence goes on from NC_135924.1 coordinate 2,157,043, forward strand.
AATGCAAAATTAAACAGCAGATCTTACTTTAAAATTAATTGTAAGATTAAACCCCTCCAACAAGCCTCCTCTTACTATATATTTTTTTTTTTATTTCCACTTCTCCTAAATTAATGGTATACGTGTGTGAATGATGTGACTATGACCCAAAAAAGTCACAACACATTTGTTTTACCTCTTCTAATATTTATGAAGTTTATACTTACATTCACATAAAAACAATGAAATATATCTATGATCAAATGAAAAGATCATGAACACAACAGTGTTTGGTAGGATTTATAAATTGCCTTTCACTTCTCAGGTGAATAATAAAATTTTGATATTACAAATTCATATACTCTTTAGTTATTAAATTTACTTAAACTAGTCATCTATCAATATATGTTCGCTTATTAATTATAATTTACTCTCAAGTTGAAATATTGAAGAAAACCAATGAATAAAATTATATTGAAATATCAAAAGAATAAGTATGATATTTTTATAATTTGAAAAAAATATGTATAATATTTATTACCATTATGTGTTAAAAAAAATATTGGTTTATCAGTACCTCAATGATGCTAGAACAAGTACTCAAATGGCATCACAACCTTTAATTCATTATCCATTAACTGGAACAACACCTAATTAACAAGAAGCACCACCGATATAGGGTTGCTCGAGATCGGTACAAGGTTCAATTCACCAATTTAATTCTCACACAACAGGACTTAGCTCATAATCAACAGATATTACCGTGTAAGAATACGACATCAAGAAATGAATAGTGGGATTTCAACCCAAATATCACAACAGATTTCAGCCCATAATCAATAGATACGACCATGTGTAAGAATCCTACATCAAGCAATGAATAGTGGGATTTCAATCCAAATATCACAAAAAGAAATTGAAAAAAAAAAAAAAAAACACAAGCAAAAAAAGCACAAACAGATATTAAATTCGATAATCAATCTTCACAAGCAAAAACACAAAGAAGAAATCTTCCTAATGAAAAGAAAAAAGCACAAACAGATACGAGCACTGCACGATGCAGAGAGAGGGGAGGGGGGGGGGGGGGCTGGGAGTGACAAGGACATGATTATTTTCAGTACGTTAGGATTCAACTCGACCCTTTACTTTGGGTTCAGAGATTGGCGGTTCAGTTATTGCACTTTTTAGAAATTATAAATCGAACCAAACTGTATAAACTGCATAATATATAAAAAAAAAAAAAAATTGAACCGAACTTGTCCAATTAAACCGAAAAACCAAACCATTTCAACCGAACTATTTCAATTCAGTTAAAAACCAAACAAACTGGCACCGATGAACACCCCTAATTATAATGTGCTTAGAGACATAATTTATATTTTTTAGATAAGTATAAATCATTTCTTGTGAACCATCCAAACATAGTTATTTTGTATCTATATTAAAAAATAGTAAAAGAAAAATTAAAAAATATACAATTTGGTCTCTAAGTACATTTTAATATGGATATTTTGAACTGTTTAGATTAACTATTTGAACTTTGAAAATAGAGATAAATATATCAGTTATAGTCTTTTAACCTTACTCATTAGAAATATAGTTATTCGATTGTTCACAGTATACAATAATAATATGCAGATAAAAAAATGATGAGATTCTATAAAATTATTTTTAAACATTATGACTTCGGTATCTTTGATATTCAGATTTGCATTCCTGTGCTAGAATGTTTTGTGCGAACAAATTACAAATTTCAGAAACGTTGTGGCAACTAAATTATGTGTTTCTATTTTTCTTTATCCTTTATTTACATTGGTTTGAGCTTAAAAGAGAGATGTAAACCAGTACAAGGACTAGAAATTTAAAGATAATTTGAAAGGAAGAGGAGAAAAACACTAAGCATAATTCAGGCCCAAAAAGAAAGTGCCATAAATTGGTAGTTTTTTTTAACTTAATTTGGTAATTTATCAAAAATAATTAAATAACTTTTTATAATTATTAGACAAAATTATGCTCCTTTGACTGTCTTTCCTCAGGTGCATGGTATACATGTGTGATGTGACCATGATAGGAAAAAGCAATCAGAGTTTATACTGATGGGACACCACAACACAACATATTACGTACCAGTAAAGTCAGATATCAATTACCAGTACTGTCTGAGATAACAAATCATGCAATGGCAATTGCGATAATAAAAAGGGAACAACACAAAAGAAGTGAACCCACAATACATCCATATCATTCATTCATTCATTCAACTGCTCTTTTGCACCTTTTTTCATCCATTTTTTACAGCTAAACCCCAAATTACAAACAAAAATCAAATAGACCTATCATTCATGCCTCTCTCTCTCTCTCTCTCTCTACAGCTTTAAAATTCACACATCTACCACTGGAACAAACTAAAGAAGATACTACTAACCATCTACACATTTTCTCTCTACCTTTTCTCTGCACAAAGTTAGCTTCTAGGAGATGATCTAGAACCTACTGGGGCTGGCGACCGTGTGCCTGACTGGTCGGACCCACTAGAAGACGAAGAACTCGAGTCTGAATCTGTTCACCAAACCATACATACAACACACAAAATCAGGTCCAATTTGGTTCAATTTGACAATTACACCCCCCCCTTAATTTCATAATAATTTATTTAATTACCACTAGAAGAAGAGGAATCACTGCCGGAACTGCTAGGGCTATTTGGTTCGGCTTCGGCTTCTCTCTGGATTTCTACAGGTGGGTATTGCATTGCTGGCATTTCATCTCCTCCTATATCAACATCCTCTTCTCCTCCCATCTCACCCTGTAACATATATACACAAACAATATTTCATTATGATTCTTTTACCAGTAAATGTATATACTGTAACCCATCAATGTATATAAGAGAAATACCTTATCTTGCATTCTATCAGTGACCACGGTACCAGTAACTGTCGGAACAGCGGTCCCAGCATCACTAGAAGCTGCCATATCAGCTGCCATGTCAGCATTGACCATGCTCTCACCCTCACCTTCTTTCCTCCTATTCTTTGATTTCTTACAGTTATTCACAAACCGATCGAGCTCCCATAACGTCTCATTATCCATGGAATCTATATCAAGCTCAATTTCATCTCCATGTTGTGTGGTGTCAAGATTTCTCTTTCTCACAATGCCTACCAGTTGAGTCATTTTATCATCTGTTAAGCTCTGTAAACCCTCACTCAACCTCTGTTTCTCTTCATAGGTCATGGGTCTTTTGTTCAGGTCACGTGCTTTTGGTTTTGGTTTTGGTTTTTTCGCCGCAACTGGTCTTGCCGCAGCTGGAGTTGTTGTAATTGGAGTAACAAGTGGTTGTTCTTGCAATTGGGGTTGTGGTTTTTCTGACATTGCATCCAATTGGAGCTTGTGAGATTCAAAAATTGGGGAAAAAAGTTTATCAAATAGACCTAACAATTCCTCAGCTAATTCATGAACAACATGGCCTCTAGGATTGTAAATCAAGGCATTGTTGAAAGTTAATCTCACATCAGATGCAAATTCAGACAAATTTACATACAAACCCTTGGATAATTTCGATTTCACAGTTCCCAAATCCATTGGTTGTTTCACGATCTGGTGATAATCATGTAAACCCATCGTCACAGCATCAACAGGTGCATTGAACCACACGTTCTTCTTGTGCTTCATCAAACGAGACAAGATCTGACCACACTTCTTCAAAGAAGCCGAGTTGAGAGGGCTGCTTGGACTTGGATGAACCACACTAGCGGATCCGGGTCGAACGGGTACAGAAACGGGTACGGATTCAATTCTTGAGAGAAGAGAGCGCACCTGCTCGAGTTCAGAAACAAGGCGTCGTTTAAGCTCACGGAGCTCCGAACGAGAACAAGATGCCACGTGGAAGGTGACGCGGCCATCTGAGGTAACGCCAACTGTACTACTAGGGTTAGGGTTAGGGTTAGGGTTAGGATTAAAAGAAGGATGTTTCCTCATGTAAGCGGCAGGTTCAGGCCACCGAGGCTCATCGCGGTGGCCGGAGAGAACCGCCGAGGCCATGGCCGATTAGACCACAAAAAATTTTCCCATTCTAGATTTCTAAATAGTGAAAAATAGAAGGGTCAAATTGCATAAATAAAAAGTGAATTGGGGGAAATAGAGAGCTAGCTAGTTAATAGGTCGAGGCGTGAGAGAAGAGGCAAGGGGCAGGGTGTCTTTTAAAGGCGTGAGGTGCTGCCCGGACACGTCACGGGTAGATCAGACACCGTTGATCGGAGTTTGCAGTTTGATCGGACGGATAGGATTTAGGTAGAAACTGACCCAACACCTGGCATGGACGGTAGTGATAGAGCGGTCTCTAGCACGTGGCGGTCATCTAAATGGTGACTGCAACGGTTGGAGTTTTTTTACTTCTCTTTGGATAGAATTGCCTTTTTCTTTAAAAAATGCTTTGCGTACTCATTTGTGTACCCCAACGGATCATTGTCTTTTTTCTTTTTGAGAATTCCGTTAGCATTTCTTTTTATATATCTATATATATTTCAGACTATTATTGTTTGGTTAGTAGAACTATTAAGATTGACATAAATATATAGATTTCACTAAATTATTGTGTTTTTAATTCATATTCAATTTGAAGAGTTCTTTTAGGGCGTGTTCGGCCGAATCACTGTTCACGTGGGAAAAAAAAAAATCAGTTCAACTGAATTTTTTTTTTCCACGGGAACAGTGATTTTCAGTTCAATTCCGTGCCCGTGCCCATTCCCATTTGTCGGCCGAACAGGCCCTTAATTGCAAAGAAGTTGGAAAAAATAATCACTATAACTTGACATAATTAAAGCAATAGATTATGTTGACAAGTCATACTTACACTTTACTCACTAAATTTTGATTTCAAGATTATATGATGGAATACAAATTAAGTGAATAAGAATTCAAAAAAAAAACTATTTAATAGATACGTACTAGAGTTGTCAGATAAATATACGAAACTTTACAATTAACTTAACAGAGTGATTACATACAGTGTCAAAAAAAAACTATTTTAATTGAGAGGTAAATTATATTTAGCTGAGAGGTAAAAGATATTTTCAGTTCATAATAAGAAAAACAATTAAAAAACTAGAAAGAACTGAAGTTTGCATACAAAATTTATCTAATAAAAAAAATCAATAATTATGTTGTGACTCAACAGCTTGTGTACGAAATTTTAAATAAAGTCGTGTCCTATCAGGAAATGTGGGGAAATGATTTTATCCATATTGTATTTATTTTATTTGTTTATGTTAAGAGACAAATACGAGATTTTATTTGTTTCATGGGAGAATTTTATTGTCCTTAACGACCACTTTTAAGGAGCTAGTAGATACCTGAATCTAAATCTTGATTGATTTTAAATTTATATTTGTCTTAGGACTTGATTTGAATCAAAATTAATCAATTTTAAGTTAGTATAGAGCTCAAATTTGAAGTTTGAATTGATCTAAAACTCGATTCGATTTATAATCAAATCTATTTATAACGACTAATATGAACTGAACTCATTTGCAACTATTGATATGTGTGCATGTATGAAAATTTAACCAATATTAACTAGTACAATGTATTAATACTCCGTCAAAAAAATATGAGAATTATGTTAAAATAATATATAGCTAGTTTAAAAAAACTATTTTTTTGTGAATGTTGTTGTGAAAATTTAACCAATATTAGCTAGTTTAAAAATAATATACATCGGATATTTCATTCAAAAACAAACTTGGGAAACACAAAAGGGACGCCTAGCAATTTGTATTCTGAATGTTTTATGGTACTGGTTAGTGTTTGGGTTGGCAGCATCAGCGCATGACTCTTTCAAATCTTATTATATTAAATATTTGTTTCAACCCTTCGCCAATTCTTTTTTTTTTTTTTACTTTTAGAAATTAAAAAAATCAAATTATTAAAAATAAGACCGATTATATTTTTTTCTTGTCCACGTAAGACCGAATTAGTGATTCGGACGCAATAGCTTTTTTAAATCTTCATCATAAAAAATTTCAAAAAAATATTAATATATATAGAAGGGATTATAGTAATAAATGAATTATTCAAGTTCAGTTCGGCGGGCTCAATTCGTGATTCCGGAATAATTTAAGTATAATTCGAAAATGATTCGGTCCCACAAGAAAAAAAAAAGTATCATATTTTTTTTGCGTTTTATTCGCGAATAATTCGGTCAGCCGAATAATTCGTTGTTCGGTTCGAAAACATCAAAAAAATATTTTATTCGCTAATTAAGTCACTATGGTAGAGACCGTAAAATTCACGAATTCTTTTTTTACATATTTTTTTTTCTCTTCCACTCGGACTTACATTGGAGAGAGACCACCAGAACCGAACGATCAGTTCAGTTTTTATCTATTTTCTCTATAAATTAATTTGTTAACTTTTTAAAATAAAAAATTGTCCCAATTTCCATATTTCATAGTGCATTGTATTTGAGCATTGCATTGAAATAGCACAAAGATTATTAATCTTCAAAAGAAATCTCCTTAGAAATATAAGGTCAATAGCCAAGTCTTCTCAAGAAACATATAATTGTAAAGATTATTAAGACAAATCAAATTTCTGTCATCATTTGTCAAAATGAAAAATTAACTAGGAAAAATGTTCCATAAAATTTGACAATCATCTAATCACTAATTAAAATGCTTAAAATGCGCTTATTAAACTATTAATCTTTCCAACCACTTAATCGATGACCAACCATTTTAAATTGCATCACATTTTATGCATTGCCTATCTAAATAATCGATAATGTCTTTGTAATTTATTTTTTTAATTTTATTTTGATATATGTTGTTTTGGTTATCAAACATGTTTGTTGTTAATATGGTATAATTCACAATACAATAATAATATATTATATTTTAGTCCAATCTATATTTAAGCAAAAATACAGGAAGGCAATTGTGTTGTATATTTAAGCAATGATATAATTATTAATAGTAAAAAAAAATAGTTGGACCAAAAAGCAAATAATTGCAATTTCGATTTTAATCCAAACGAATGTTATGGAACATTTAATAAACTACAAAACTATTGCGCTTATTTAGTGTTTCACATTTAATAAACTACCAAAATCCTTCCTCTCTTCCTTCATTTTTAATTAAACATTAATATAAATTGATAACTAGTTAATTGTATTAAATTGGTATTGTGTTTTTAAAATGTGAAAAATTGTATAAAATATAATTGCCTAAAAAACATTAATTTATTGAATCAAATAGTCATTACGTTTTTAAATTTCCTTAAAATGGTTGTCCCGGTTACAAATAAAAGGAAACTATGTAAGTTACACAAAAAATTCGTAGTTCGTGATTCGATTCAAGTTTGATTCGAAAAAGTTCGTAAAAAATTTGATTCGAAATAGTTTGAAATTAATTCAAACCAAATTCAAACTGGACCTGGTTCGTTCGAAATATGTTCACAAAATATTCTAGTTCGAATCTCAACAAAGTAACATCAACAGTTAATTTCCGCTAATGACTTGTACATGTTCGCTGATGACTTAAAGTTAAAAGTGTTAGTTTGTAATAATCTAGAAATCAATAATACGATAAATTAATCATAAAGCTTTGTTCATGAATTGAATGTTTATTTATATATCATTTTGTTGCCTTGAGTATTATTGAAATTATGGATCATTTCGAGTTCATGACTGAAATTGTGAAACTCCATAATATAGATAATATATACTCTTAAAAGTCACTGACCAAGGTAATTAGCAGGAACACTAATTACCGCGATAAGGTTAGCATGTGGATTAAAAGATGGTTAAGTTTTACAAACCACATGACACGAGATGTCATTTTAATCACATGGATATATGTTCTAGGAACATGGTATTTGATAGACCCCGAATGAAACATTAAATAGAATTGTGTTCGTGTCATTTATGTTTTCATTTAGTGTCAAAGTTCTACAGTATGAGGTATTTATCGTTCCCACTAAGAAATATATATGAGTAAGTGTTATCTAACGCTGTCCGTAAAAAGCAGCCATAACGGTAGCATTTCCATATATATAACTTAGCTGAGGAAGTGATAGTCTGCCAAGAATACTATTTGTCCCTCGTATCTCTATACGAGCTATAGCATCACTGGGCCCCTTGATAGAGTTAGATTATCAGCATGCGGTATAATTACAAGAGTAATTATATTTGATAATCTACTCAAGATCAAGAAAAGATACAGTTACCAAAGATGACACACATCTACCTTGAAACTGATCTGATAGCTATGAGACAGAAGAACTGACACAAGTAAATTGTTTACTGGATCGTGATATTGTACAGTACAGCATCATCTGTGTAATTGGATGGTCATGATGTGTTGCCAGATGCCACCCATGACTAACAGAAGTTAAAACAATTTTAACTCTGTTTACCAACATAACACAGATCCTATGGGGTCACACCATATAGGAGCTACTCGGAGAATCTTACTGATTAATTATAAATTGATTATAATTAATATTAAGATGGTTATAATTAATTATACGTGATATAATTAAATTATAAATGTCATTTAGAATGACAAGCAGAAACAACGGTTAATTTATAAACGTACACGTTACGTTGTATAAAAGTTACCGAACAATAACCGAAAAGAAATATAATTGTACATGACAATTATATATATATGATTTGGAATTTTAATTATTAATTATGGGTTTGAATTATGGATTTAAAAGCCCAAAATAATCAAAGCCTTAATTAAAATTAAAGGCCCAAAGTCAAAGCCCAAAATCAAAGCCCAACACTATTCATGCCTTAATGGGCCAAGGGCAAAATGGTCTTTTATCCTTGGTGTCGACTTCCCATGTGTTGACATGTGTCATGTGAGGTGGCAAGGGTATTTTGGTCATTTCACATGATAAAAGGATGAGGTGTCAAGGGCTTTTGGTAAATAGATTTGTTTTGAGGGGTATTTTGGTCTTTTGCAAACCTCCTCAAAAGTCTATAAATAGAGGGGTAGGGGTAGAGAGAAAGACTCACTAATTCACGTGTTAATCTGATTACTTCGTTAATCGGTTTTTCTCTCTTCCTTGATTTCGGTTATTTCGAGATTAGGAAATAATATATTTTGTGTAATCCTGCGGTTTAGCTTTTAAGCAAAACCGAGTTACTTCGGGACACAAATATATTTATTTCATCATTTTCTCGGTGAATAGTGTTTCTGCAGAATTCCGCGGTTTACGGTATTTCTGGCAGAAGAAGTAAATCGCTCTCCGGTTAGTCCTGGTGGATAACCAATAGAGGTATCACACGTGTGATACTGCGAGTCGATTCCATCCCTGGTGAGGCTCTACTCGCTCGGTCTGCATTCCAACTGAGATTTGGAATCAAGGTATAAATTGTTATATTAATCTATTTAATTTGTAAATAGATTTAATGCTTTAGAAAATCAATTATGGAGTAGATCTGTAAATAGGATTAAACGAATCTTCTTGATTCATTTAATCCGTAGCTTAAGTTAGATGTAAAATTTTTGTTTTGCTCTTTCCGCAGCTTAAGCTAATTAAATGGGTTTGAACCGTTCCCCAAAACCCAACAAAAAGATAATGCCGCACAGCCACAAGTCATAACTCGTAAGTCGTAACTCTCGTTCTCAGTTCTAAAATTTTAAAGGACTTTCACCTCTCGCTTTCGGCAACTACGATCACTCTTCATTGTCGTAAAAAAGTTCGTAAAAAAATTCGAAATTGAGTTCGTAAATAATTTGATTCAAAATTAATTCAAACCAAACTCAAACTGAAATAAGTTTGATTCGGTTCAAGTCATTTGCAGCCCATATGTAACTGTCAAAAATAAGAAATTTCAACTCAATTTTTTCAGACTCATGAAGATTCATCTGCTGCTTATGTCTTTGTCATAGTAAGAAATTAGAGTTTCCGATTAAATGTTAAGCATGCGTGTTTTTAAAGACCGAATCTTCATGTGCATTTTTTTGTTGTATTTCTTTGACTTCCAAAAAATTAGTTGTTAACAAAATTAATTGAAAGTCCGAATTAATTACCAACATATTATTTTTTTTATTTTTTGGAATTTATTTTTTGTCAGAATTATGAATTAAATCTGAGAAACTGAAATTTGGAATTCGCTCTTTTTTGTTCCGTAAACAATATTTGCGGTATATATATTTGAGAAAATTTGTTCATAGTCTAATTTGAAATTCACAACATGCAATCTCATGGTTTAGTTTATGCTAATTACTAATTAGTCAAACCAAGTGAGCAGCAACTTGTTAATCATAGCTGAGGTTACAATTAGACTCAAGATAATCTAATTTAAAAGACGCAATTTTAAAATCATGAACAAGTTGGAGAGTAGAACTAGGGTGTTCTTAAGCTCTGGTGAACTCAAGTTTAAAATTCGTTAAATAGGTTTTAAATGACGAATCTAAACCGTTGAAACCCGTCTACCTTACGAGTAGGGGTGTCAATGGGTACGATATAGGTACGATGGAACTATTTTCATACCCATACCCACTAAGAATTGATTTTACTTATACCCTACCCATACCCGTTAAGATTAGCAGGTAACGAATAATACAATTATAATAGTTTTATTATTTTTACAAATAAATCATCAAAACTTATCATGTCATACATATGCAATCACAATTACTAATATAAAATTAAAATATAATATGCAATTAATTTTAAGTAATAGTTTTTTATTAAGCAAAAAAAATCAAAATCACAAATATCTCTTCTAACAAATTCAATTCCTTAACTAAATACTAAAATATTTAGAAAAAAAGTAAAATGTTTAGCATAATATTATTCTTATGATATAATTTATTTTATATAATTACCTGTTACCCAACGGATACGAAATAACATTTACCCGTACCCATACCCGTTTATCTAACGAAAAATAATCCTTATCCATACCCATACCCAATATGTTAACGAAAAAAAAACTTACTCATATCCGTCTTATCGAACACGATAAAGATAGAGTAAATGGGTGTCATTGACACCCTTACTTACGAGTGATGCGTCTACATGTGAAAAATTTAAACATTCAAATTAATTTAGTATAAAGTCAAGCGGTCAAAAGTCGTTCAAAAAATAAATGCGTTAAAATTAATTTATTAACCTTCTAATTTTGACCATTGACTTTATACTAAATTAATTCGAAAGTTTAAAATTTTTACATGTAGTATCACTCGTAAGATAGACGGGTTTCAACAGTTTAAATTTGTCATTTAAAATCGATTTAACATGTTTTAGACTTGATTTCACCTTAAGAACACCCTAGTTCTACTCTCCAACAGTATCTTGAGTCTAATTTAAAAAAAAATTGTAATTTATACAATTAAAACACGTTGTTGCTAGGGGTGTAAACGAGCTGGGACTTAACTCGGCTCATTTATTTTGGTCCGAGTCTGGACCGAGCAAGCTAGACCTAGGTCATCCGAGCCAAAAACCCCTGGCTCGCTCGTGACAAGCCAGTTCGAGCTAGCTCGCGAGCTGACGAGCTGTCTCGCTAGGCTTTATTTGGGCTGCTATTATACAAATTCAAAAATATAAAAATAAAAAAGCTCATTCAAAAAATTTAAGAAATCATTCAGCAGGCACATCTTCAAGCAACTGAAGCCCATATTCTTCCTTCTCAGACCAAAAATACATCAATTTTGCATAATTGCGCTTTTGAAAATGAAAATGGACTTAACAAGCCGAGCTGACCCCTGGCTCAGCTCGTTTATTTTGGCCCGAGTCTGAACCGAGCTGGGTCATTAACAGCTCGATCCACTACCGAGCGAATTGCTAGCGAGCGAGCCGCGAGCTTTTTTGACAGCCTATTTGTTGCACGCTTTTGTACGGAAATAAGTCAATAACAACCCCAAAAAAATAATAGGACAACAAGTCAACAACAAATAGTATTAATTACTGTATAATAAACAAAGCACGGTGTATGACACGGTTTGGTCTGTCTGCTCCGTGTCCGTCTCCTTGGTAGGAAATGTAGGCACGACACATGAGAACAAGAGATAGCACGGACAGGTTTGAACTTTGATACACGGCAAGATCAAGCCGACGACACGGGACACGAGACACGCGTCAAATGGAGAGTACTGGATGATTTGAATGGAGATGTCAAGTAATTCTTACTGTTCTTCCTAGAGAAAAGGAGGGACCCACAGTAGCTCCTGATCCGATCACATGAATTTCGACAGCTGGCAGTTACGAGCGGGAAAGGAAAAATATCTTTTTTGGAAATTCTATTGGCACAAACAAAACTTTACGCTGAGATACGCATTACAATTAATTGGCTTTTATTGATGTTAGACCCACCAGTCAGTGAGATATGGTGAATTGTAAGAGAACTTTTTATGTGCAAATTAGGTGAATTTAAAAGCTGAGTCTCCCGCCAAAATAGAAATGGTGTTGGTACAGTTACCGCGTAATAAAATATGAAATTTCAGATGAAAATATTTATCAGTGAAGTCGTTTATTATTGTATATTTGTATGTCTTGAATATTTTTATATAAAATATTTATTAGTAATCTAATTTTTTTAATATAAAATATTTTTATATGTAAATTATTTTATTTTAATAAATAAACTTTCATTTAATTATTTTTTTTACAGTGAAGTCCATTAAATAATTATAGTTTAATTAAATTATGTGTGTAACTTTGTTAGCAAGTGAATTAATATTTACAAAAAAATGTAACTACTTTTGAAATTATTTATTTAAATCAATGTTCTTCCTTAAAAAGTTAAAATTGAACTAATTATTTATAGGTCACGAATTCATATTCAATTCGTTATATATATTTTTTTTTTCATTTCCGTATAAAATTTGTATGCATATTTGTTTCAGTTTTTTTTTTTTTTCTATTTTTAAGTTCATGATTTAAACTAATTTTAGGTCTAATTCGTTGAAGTTTCTCGTTAAATAATGTGTATTGTATGAAATAGTGACGAATGAATTATTCGGATTCAATTTGGCAAGGTCAAAAATTCGTGATTCGAGAATAATTCAAGTTTAATTCGAGAATGATCCAGAATTATCTGGACCAGAGATCTCAGTCCTGTAAGAGAGCCAAAAAAAAATTATCTGGAAAAATTCACAAATAATTCGGAGAAAATTCATAAAATTTGTGAATTATTCGGGTTAATTTCGGTCAAAGTTCGATTAACCAAATAATTCAGCGTCTGATTCGGCATCACTAAAAAACGAATTATTTGGATTTAATTCGGATTTAATTCGCGAATTTTGTGACTATGATACTGTGATTCGGATTTTTTTTTAAAATATAATTTCTTTTAATTATTTCAACAGAACAAGCCTTCTTTGCGTGGAAATACACTGATCCTAGGGATCGGTGGAGTCAGTTTTGCACCCGCTACAGTATACTGTACTGTTTCAGGTAGAAACCATCTGTTTCGGTCCCAGTTTCTGGCAGAAACAACCTGTTTCAGCTTTTTGTGCAGTATGTTGTGGCGGGTGCAAAAGTAACTCCACCTAGGGATCGGTGTAGGTTGTGTTTTTCTTTCTACACTGATCTCTAGGATCGGTGGTGGAGACTAATTTTCTAATTTTCAAACAAAGAAAGCTTGTTCTGTTGAAATAATTTAAAAAAAATCCTGTGATTCAAGTCATTATTAAGTTGTATTGTTTTCTGAATTGCCACCAAGCCAGGGCCCGGGGGACCACACGGTCGACAAACTCCAGGCGTACGCAAATCACTTACTACCTTTTCCAAGTATGGATTGTCCGAGACATGAATTATCGACGGAGTCGTGTACCAAATTAGTCTCCGAGAGACTAACGACTCACCACAGAATATTATAATTCGTAGAAGATATAGATGATCTCAGAAATCTTGATTTAGAAGTTGCCGCAGAGCAGGCCTGACAGCCTGGTTCACTGCAGACCATATGCTCCGGGTCCGCGGTCCGGGGAAAAATGACACTGTGGAGGTGGAGCTGGCTCGGTCACGAAACGACACAGTTACATTACGGTACGAAACGGCACAGCACGTATGTCGGTTACGTGTCTTGATTTACGTGTCTCGTGACGTGATCATTCACATGCCGTAACTATCTTTTGAAAATTTGGTACGACACTGCACGTGGCCACGCGAGTCACGTATAATTAGGACCGTTAGATTTTGATCAAATAGTGAATCTTGAATGAACTAAATTAAATTATGATAAAATGGTCACGCGAGTCATATTTGGACACAACGTGACTCACGCAGTATGACCATTCACGTATCATGACTATTCTTTGACATTTTGATCACGACACAATACAGTACGTAAAAAAATAATTTAGTCACAATACGGCACGGCACGGCACGAGACCAAAATCACAACTTATTATTTACAGCACAATACAACACGTTTTTTCCACTCTAGTCGTTTTTAATTTTAAAGTAAAGTATTACTTAAGAAGTGAGGTTATGGTAATATGCATATGACATAAATTCCTGCTATCATTTTATATCTTTGTTTTAAAATTCAAACAATCGATTTGAATAATTTAAATACATAATATTCATCTGAAAATGTACACTTGTAGTCTTGTAGACCAAATTTTATATATTTTTTACTATTTTTACCTAGTGCCAACAAGATGTTTTCATTTTTATTTGATGAAGATAAAATAACTTTTTATTTTTTTTGGGTTGGTCTGCATCTGCTTTATCCCGAAATTTTTAAATATACTATAACCTCAAAAAAAAAAATCAAACCACCACGGTTTTTGAAAATTTTGAATTTTGACACGGCCGCATCTAGACGATGCGGCCACTTTTCTGCGGGCCGCATCTAGGGGATGCGGCCCATTTCTTTTTTTTGTCTCCTTCTCTTGTGGCAGTTCAATCTGAACGAGAAAAAAAGAGGTGACCGTACCTTTGGGATGCGGTCATGTCAAAATTCAAAATTTTTAAAAAATCGTGGTGTTTTGGTTTATCTTTTTTTTCGATTATGGTATATTTAAAAATTTCGGCGCTTTATCATTAAATGAGATTAGGTAAAAATGTTTAGGTCTCAAGAGCATCTATATCTTTGGTATTATTAGAGATTTAGAGTTTCTAAACTGATGTGATAGTTTGTAATCCAGTTTCAGAGATATGGAAGAATTTTTTATTTAGAAACTATGTAGTAAAGTTTCTTATTAAGAAACTATTTATAAACTCTAAGCTAGTTAAATAATTGACTCAAATTATTTTTCTTTTTTAATTTGTTATTGACGTAACTTAATAAAAATTCTAAAATTAATTTCAAGAATATGAGAGTTAGAAACTTTAGAGATCTAAATTTGTAAATAGTAATAAATAATTATTTAAAAACTCATTTGAATTGTAGATGATCTAATGAACTGTTGAAAAAAGAAAGACGCAGATGAAAAAATATCAATTTAATTAGTTAAAAGGTATCACAATTTAGTTTTTCCAGCGTTGTCATTAGGACAATGATTGAGAGCCATATATATATATATATATTCCTTGTTTTTCTCATTAGGGGTCCTCTTTATAATTTGTTTGCATTAAGAGTCCTTTTATTACTTATTTATTCATATATGGAAAACGCGTTGAGAAACAACGCTTATCTGCTGTCGCATATCATTCGCCATTATATTAAAAGCTAGAATAATTATTTTTGTACCTGCACTACAGTATCTGCGCTACAGTAACTGTATTTAGAGGAATAATATATTATGGTCTCCACTAATTATATTGTGTTCACTAATTATTATTCTAAAAAGATATTATATAGTCTCAACTAATTATTATTCTAAAATCCTAGTAGCACCCTTTCAAAGCCTCGGTACTAATTCTGCGTCAACATTTCTCTAACAAAAATAGTTGACCTCATAAAAATAAATACTGCAGTGCATAGATATAAATACTTTCAATACTTAGATATTGATATTTTCAGTGTCATATGTAAAAAGAGAAGAGATCTAATTACAAGATTATGGCAGTTTAAGTCCTCACAAGCAGTAATGTAAAAATTATAATATTATTTACTATATAGATATAAATACTTGTGTTCTTTGAACTATATACTTCAAGATTTGACTATTAATATTAAAAAAAAGAGTTATAGATC
The DNA here is from genome assembly GCF_964058835.1 of Carex rostrata. Lineage (NCBI taxonomy): Eukaryota > Viridiplantae > Streptophyta > Magnoliopsida > Poales > Cyperaceae > Carex > Carex rostrata. The sequence goes on from NC_135924.1 coordinate 2,173,130, forward strand.
TGGAACGATTGCGGTCCCCACAAGCAATTATGGCAGTTTAGGTGCGGGTACGATGTCAGAAATTTCAAAAAGAGGTGCGGGTACGATTATTTAAAAATAATTAATTTATCATTTACATTGTTTACTATATAGATATAAATACTTGTGTTCTTTCAACTATATACTTTAAGATTTGACTATTAATATTTTAAAATAAAGTTACAGATCTAGAACAGTTGTGGTCCCCACAAGCAATTATGGCAGTTTAGGTGCGGGTACGACATCAGAAATTAAAAAAAAGTGCGGGTACGATTATTTAAAAATAATTAATTTATCATTTACATTGTTTACTATATAGATATAAATACTTGTGTTCTTTGGACTACATACTTCAAGATTTGACTATTAATATTAAAAAAAAGTTATAGATCTGAAATGCAGTTATGACAGTTTGGTCCCCACAAACAGTTATATATGACAGTTTAGGTGCGGGTACTGTAGCGTGGGTACTCATATTAGCTTCCTAAAAGCTATGGAGGGATATGAGAATTCGTAACCTCTGCATTAACTAAAAAAAAAATATTCGAGTTAATGTATCAGAATCGTCTGATTCGCTTTATAATCTGTACGGATTAAAACTACACTAATATTAGAGGATCCTGAATTATATATAGACTGTAGTCTAGTCGGATTAGTCAGTTTAAAATCAAATGGTTGAGATGTGTTAACTCAAAAGATGTCCTTTTGAGTTAATGCAGATGATTCGGATTCGGGAAATGAAAGGATAGTTTTTTGGATGAGAGTTGGGATGTAAATATGGGAAATTTTTTATGTATAAAAATTATTAAATTCATATGTACATAAATAAAATAAGTGTCATGTTTTCAACAAATATAGAAATATCTAACTCAATGAGTCCGATTCAAATATATGAATTGGACTCAATGGTCTAGATCCATCAACATATATATCATTTTTTTGAATGGTTAAAAAGGAGAAATACAAGTGCCATATTTCATCAGTTCCTAATTGGATCAACCTCAATGATGTAGATCTAAATAATTTTTCACCCTACTCGTGTTGTACCCATTGACACCTCTCATTGTACTAGCAATTAATTCATAACATGTACTGCCTTAAGTAATCTAAAAATTAATTCAACCTAATTAAAATTAACCATTACGATTGATTTAGTTTCTAAATCAGACTTAGGTCTACATTTTTCTTACAATTTGCCAATGCTTAGTTATATATAATATCTTATATAAAGTAAGCTAAAGTACAACAAAGAAAATGGAGAGAAACCCCCCCAAAAAAAAATAAAAAATTAAGCGTTTCTGTTTAAGAAAAAAAGATTCCAGAGAGAAAATGAAATGAAATGGAAAGTGTGTCCGAGGAAGGAAAGAAAAAGAAGAGAGAGATTGTAAAAACATTAAATAGCCACTGACAGACAGGGTCACAAAAGGACTAAATCTTAGGCCACTTGGAGAGATGTTTAACTTTCTCTAAATTCAGAGTAAGGTCTATTTTTTTATTTTTATTTTTTCTGAAGATTGACGGATAGCCACCAATAATATATTTATAAAAAAATTTATTTACAAAGAATTCAGATTCAGACTCAATTTGAGAATGATGCAGCTAATAATAAAGATGGAACCCACTTGAAGATGTTTTCAAAATACGTATTTCAGAATTGCACAACTCGGTACAAAAATACGTATTTCAAAACAGTATTTTTCAGTTAACTTTTAATAAAATTAGTATAAGAATTGAGTATAAATGACAAAATTACAAATTAATGAAGTTTGGAATGATATTTTTACAATTTTAAAGTTTAAAATGACATTTTGACAATTTGAAGGTTTTGGAGTGGCATTTTGACAATTTTTCCTATTTTTTATGTTGCAAGTAATCCAATGTTGCATGTAATATGTTATATAAGTAGAATGTTTTATGAGATGAAAAAGTAGTTGAATGAAATATATTTTTTTATACAAGTAGAATGTTCTATGAGATGAAAGAGTACTTAGCATAATATTTATTTCTAATTCCAATCAATCATTTCAAAATCGGTTACTAGCCAAGTTGAAATTTGAGACTGAGATTGCGTCAGCCGTCAAGTAGTATCAGAACAAGTACTTATCTTATTGTTTAATATCTCACTAAATTAAACAAAGTATATACATACAAAGTAGAATTTGAAACGAGTTTGTCTCACAATTCATCTGTTGTCCATACCCCATTCCATACACTCTTCCATGTGTAACATGAAAAGAGGAAAAGAGGAAAAGAGAAAAAAGTAGAAAAGTGAAACATAGTCCTAATAATATAGAATATTCATATCTTTTCCTCAAAGGGATCCAATACCCTTTTTTTTATTAGAAAGTAATTAAGAAGTATAATTTGAAAATGACTAAGTTTCTGAACCAGATACTATATATCTCTGGAAGGAAAGGATTTAAGATGAACTAGAGTGAAAGTAGAAATTCTAATCAATCAATGACTCGTAAAGGAGATTGATTTGACTAACAACTATATAGAAAATGACAAAGATGAATTTTCACAACCTCACCTTATAAAATATTCTACTTGAAAAATAAAATAATCTTTTGTGAATTTTTTTTTTTTGCAGTCAGCCCAATTATGTTTCTAACTTGGATATTCTTTTAAAATCATTTAAATTGATGTGCAATCATTGTCTAAATGTCTTGTCAAGGGCTTAACTTAAGGTTCTAGGTTATTAATCAAATATTTTATCTTATATATTGGACCAGGCTGTGAAAAGAGAAAACCCCAATTAATGAGTCAAAGAGATAACAAGAACCAGGCATTCATTCAAATGGGGCAGTAGCAATCATCTATAAATGTTAAATTATTATAGATGTGAGACATCTCTTTGTGTGGAAAAAGATTGGACTTTTCTTTGTGCATTTACTTATTCAAAACACCAAACCCAGGTCAGACTCTTACTGAAAACCAAACCTTAGTTTCTGGTAACAATGAATTCGGCTTTCTCAGTTCTAAAAGCTTTCTGGGGATTTGGTATGTAGATTATCCTGATATTGTGTTGTGGGTTACCAATAGAGAGGCAATCCTATTCGAGATTTCCTATGTCTGAACTGAATATTTCTTCTACTGGCAATTTAGTACTGATCCAATCTGAGGAACTGATCTGGTCAACAAATCTGACAAGATTGTTTGGAACAACCTCTACCATAGCAGTTCTGCTTGATACTGGTAATCTTGTACTAAAAGACAAGAATGACCATTCTATTCTATTATAGTATGGCAGTGCAAAACAAGTTTTACCTTAAACCAAAAGGGTATAATTGGGGACCAACTACTAGTATATTCATATGGAGAAACAAAAAGCATCACAAGAAATTCCTTTCACAAGCTTGGAGGAGGCCTTGGTACTGTTTTCAGGGGATCATTACCAAATTCAACTGTTGTGGCTGTTAAAAGAATGAAAAATGCTTGCTTTGAGGAGAGGCAGTTCAGAACAGAGGTGCAAACGATCGGAATAATCCAGCACATAAATCTTGTCAAACTTGTAGGATTTTGCTCCGAAGGCACTAGACGCTTGTTGGCGTAAGAGTACATGCCAAATGGTTCATTAGATTCTCATCTCTTTTCAAAGCATTGTGATGGTTTATACTGGAACACCCGTTACAAAATAATGGTTGGAATTGCCAGAGGTTTATCTTATTTGCATGAGGAATGTAGAGATTGCATTATTCATTGTGACATCAAGCCTGAGAATATACTCCTCGATGCCAATTTTTGTCTTAAAATTGCCGATTTTGGTATGGCAAAACAACTGGGCAGAGATTTTAGCAGAGCATTAACAGCAATGAGAGGAACAATTGGCTACCTTGGACCCGAATGGATCTCTGGGCAACCGATTACAAAAAAAGCCGATGTTTATAGTTTCGGCATGATGCTTTTCGAAATCATATCGGGGAAGAGAAATACAAAGAAATTCAAAAATCCGAAATGCACTTACTTCCCTTTGTATGAATTCCATGTACTCTGTACTAGGTAAAGGTCTACACCAGAAGTAGGTACCAGTAAATTTTTATTATACTGTTAAGATTGTTTCCCATATTTCTTTGGTTGTAGTTTCTTATTTCTAGTTTATGTATAGCTGCATTAAGTTATGCACTGTTGCTACTTAATTAAGAACCTCGTTATTTTTACTTAATTATTACTATTTACTGCATGTGTTAATGTTAATTTTTTTCTAAATTAAATTGAATTTTTGGTTTGCACTTGCTTGGCAGTATACATTGTTCCTCTTCGTAGAGATACAAACAAAGTTATTGTTGACACACCATGTATCAATTTTTTTTTTGGGTGTTATTTTTTGCTACAACTTTATTTCTAATATCTTAATCATGTCATTTTCAACACAAAAGAAAAATAGATAAACAAGTGGGGTTTGTGGTTTTTCACAACCAGTTTGGTTTTCCACAATTCTAGTGTTTGTTTTTTTTTTTTTTTGTTCTCTTGTTATTGTGTTGTGAATGATATCATCTAGCTTAGCTATTTATATATATATATCATCTAGCCTAGCTTCATTTTATTTTTATTCCATGGCTCACCGTAGTCCATCCCATATATATATATATATATAAGAAAAATGAAAAAACAAGCACTCTCAGCTAATATTCAGCTTTTGAAACTTCAATTGACCCCCCCCCCATCACAATCACAAGATTTGTGAATTAAATCCGAATAATTTGTTTTTTTGGTGATGCCGAACTGAACGTCGAATTATTCGGTTGACCGAATTTTGACCAAATTAAACACGAATAATTCACGAATTTTACGATTTATTCGTGAATTTTCTGAATTATTCACAATTTTTTCCTGAATTTTTCCCATAACATTTTTTTTGCTCTCTTGCAGAACTAAGATTTCTGATCCGAATAATTCCAAATCACAAATTTTTAACCTCGCCAAATTGAACCCAAATAATTCATTTGTCATTGTGCCCCCCATCACACATCAAGACAACACAACAAACCTCAATTCATAGAATTGATTTATTTCACAACAACTCTTTTTTTTTTTTTTCAATTAAACATGCTAAATATTAAAAAATAGATAAAATGAAAATTAATCCACTGACAGGATGTGTACCAAAACCCGAAATTCAAATTCCTTGTTACAAAAGTAGTTCATACTGTTTCTCAGCCTAGTTACAAGATAAATACGTTACCAGATCGATGCCAATTACATATGAAAAAGAAAAACACTAACCAGTGTTGATTGTCGACACAAGCAGCTTAAATACAAATATTTATTTATTCTAGCAACATCAAGCCATCCATCCAGTCACTAATTAATCAACTAATTAATTGTAATTACTAATGGCATACACATACACCATGACAAAACTAGATTTGAAATTTATAAATATTACTTCAAATCTGTTTGGTGATCAAGTTTGGTTGTGTGTCGCAAAGCCAATCGTAACCATCAAGGCCATCGAGGTTTGGCAACAGGGAGTTGTGTACTTGCTCTGCCGCAGACAATCCTGGGTAGCAATTCTCTTCCCCTTGGCAATTGGCATTGGCATTGTTGTTGTTATTGAGAGTATGATGTGATGTCATCATTTGAGGGGATCCGATGTGGCCTTGAAGTAACCGGTCTAGGCCGCATGTCAGTGCACCTCTTGCCACCATGTCTTCGGCCATCTTCACCTGTGACAGGTTTTAGACATTTAGATCTTGATCAGGTTTTGGAAATGTATAATAAATCTGTTTGATAAGAAACAAAAGAATTGGATTTTACCTTGACCCGTAGAGTTTCGACATCAGATTTAAGGACTCTGTTATCGGTTACAGCAGTTGAGAATGTATGGTTGGCATCAGTTAACTGCTTGAACAGAGATGAATTTTCTCCCCTTAATTGATCCACCTAATTAAATATGAGAATGTGAAATTCTTAGATAGTACCTACACTTTAGAAAATTTAAGGCAATTCAGTTGATTTAGGATTTTAAAGAAAAAGGTAAGTACCTGTTGTTCAAGATCGGCCAAATGAGCTTGCTTTCGTTTCCGTGATCTTCTTGCTGACTCTCGGTTCGACACCATCCTACCAAATTCAAAACTTTTGTTTAATAAATTGCAAATATGACAACTGGTAAGTTCATAGTAAAGATAAAAGTTATTAGGTGAAACCTCCTCATGCGCTTGATATCTGTAGTGCGGTTTCCGTTTTGGTCGAATGTTGCTTCCTCTTCTATTGATTCTCCATCGGATTGATCAGAGTCACTAGTCACGCCTGGTGCTTGATTTTCTTTCCCACCTGATTTGTTAAACGAGTTCGGGCTGTCCGCTATACAAGTTTATATTTTGTTTGTTAAAATTTCAGAATCATTGATTGTTATCTACAGGTTCTTTTCGATTATGCACAACAAGTACTAACCACACTTCTATCATTTATCTTATATATATATAAATATACTCCATGTTTATTAAAAGTTTACAGTGTTTTTAAAATAAATATTAAGGAAAACAGAAAATCAGTATTGTTATCAAGGCTTTCAAAAAGAAAAAGAATTTCCCACAATGTATCCTACGGTACAACTAAATATGTAATCTCATTCCGTATAATTTCATAACAACTGAACATGTACTTATAAAATATCAAACATTAGTCCTAAGGTGCCCAAAAAAGAGGAAGAATTTTTCATATATAATTTCAACCATTTCAGAATATATTATATTTTTGGCCCCCTTTTAAACAAAATTTTGTTCAATTTAAATACATATTGATTTCTTTTTCTCTAATACTTCGATGCTAGCCTTTGGCATTTTTTTTTGAATTTCTTGAAATGCATCATGATCATGTATCTTTCTCACAATCCTCATCAATCATTGACAAAAATATATCAATTGAAAATTTTGAAAAGGAGATAATGGAAAGGAACAAAACAAAAGCAATCAAAACATAAATAGAGGTAATGGAATTTAATTTTAAACGTGAATAAGTTAATTTTTTCTTTTCTTTCATTTTTGGTGTTGCCTTATAGAAATACTATTTATTTATTCACTAATTGCTTTGCATGAGTCCATTATATAAATGTATAACATCGAAGGATCAGTATTAGGATCCAAATCTTAAGCTTTGAGATTCAAAAGCTTGATCCAAGCTGCTCAATTTGATTCACATATCAAACTTTTTTATAAAACCCAATTTTATATACCATTTTTTTAATTAAAAATAGGAAAAAAAAACTATTTCCTTTAGACGATCTAGGTTTTAAAATTAATATTTTTCAATGTCTCCATATAAAATTTGGTTTTCTATAAGACTTTAGTATGTAGATTAGTTTGAGAGGCTTGGATCAACGTTTTGATCATCAAATTAAACTCGGTTTTAGACCCGTTATATATATCTACCGATCATAGCATATATAGTACCAGGTAGAGACTAACTCAATATCATTAGTCTCTTCAATAAATGCAAAGAGAAGAAGCAAAACAAAGCTATATTACTATATATATTATATGTAAACATACCACAAATGGATGACTGTGATTCCATGGTTGTTGAAATGGTACGATGACATATCAGGTTCGGGTTTGATGACCAAATTTGCCCGCCTCCACTTCCAATCATGATATCCTACAACGACCAATTACACAAGAGATAACACATTAACATTCACAATTTCAATTCAACCAACATACATGGCTTCAATTTATATGCACTTGCATGATTCTACGAAGATTTTAACAGATCAATTTTGGCTTCATGCAACGCACGCACGCACGAATCATATGCGTTGTTTTGATTCTATAGTCCATACGCTGAACGAAGTCAAAACTGCTCTGTTCAAATCTTCACCCCATCATTTTTTAAAGAGCACATGGAAGTATGGAACAGAACAGTACAATAATCTTCACCCCATCATTTTTTAAAGTATGCAAAGAACTGTAAAACTATGATGCTCTACAATTTTGGGACCCACAGTACAATAATACAGCACAGTTCGCATCAACCCATACTGCCACAGAGGTTTCAGTTTAAAAAAAAATTATAATAACGACAAAATTTAAAAAAGGTTTCGCACCGAAACATGAACCTAAATAACTTTTTAAAATTATTGAACTTCATGCTGTGCACTAACAATATAGTCAAGCGACTTGCATATAACTCGTGCGCTGCATGAAGCAAAAACCACCCTGTCAATATATTTACCACCTAAACATGTATTTAAAAATCAGAAATTGCACCGGTAAGTAATCGATAAAGAAACAAACTGGGTAAAGATATTGACAGAGTAGTTTTTACTTCATGCAGCGCATAAATAAATGACTTGCAGATAACTGATGTGCTGCATGAAGCAAAAACTAGCCTGTCAATATATTTACCAAAGAAACTCACCCCGTTGAAAGCTCCCCACATATCGTCAAACGATTCAGGCTTGCTCTCAGTCGCTGGCGTCGATGGTGCGATCAGCAGTTCATCTAGATCCACCGCCGCCGAAGAACGGCCTCCGTTGGTGGTGGTGGTGGTGGTGGTGGTTGCTGCCGTGTCGAAGAACGGATCGAAATTGTTGTCGGACTGACACTTCTTCATCGCTAAGCAAGCAATCTCTCAATCGGTAGTAGTTTATTTTGTGATGAATTTGGAGTGGGGCGTAGGTGTATCGTACTTTTCTTTCTTCTTCATTTCTTTAATGAGATGAGATCAAAAAGTGAGAAAAGGAACGAAGAAAGAGATCTCACCTCATGGAAAAACGATTTGTTGTCAATAATTTGCCACTAGAATTGGGTTTATCTACGGAAATGCCACTCTAGTACGGACGTAGCAATGTAGCATACCTTTTCTTTTGATAGTACTCGTTAATTTTCAATTTTTCAATAAATGATTATGTTTAATATAATTTCTTATTAATAAAGTGACATGTGAGACAATTTGAGTTAACAAGTAGTTTTAGGGCTTGTTCGGATTTTACTGTTCACATGGTGAATTTTGTTTCCCACGTAAACAGTAATAATCAGTTTAAAAATTTTACAATTTCATTTCCTTTCGTCCGTCGAACAGAGCCTTAAATTTTAAATAAGTTTTTTTTTATTATATATGTCAATTATGCAAGGAATAATTCAAGTTTTGCTCGATATGCTCTTTACTTGAGAGTTTGCTCCAGTGGTGATTTATTAAGACTATGCTCCACAATTTAAAGGTGAAATGATATTAATAGAAAGAGAAGGGAAGGAGATGTCAATCATTTCCCCTCCCTTCGCGTACCCCATTATGAAGCTGAGTCTAAATGAAATGATGGAGTAACCGGTCCTGACTGAAGATATTTACGTTCTCTTGAAGTAGAAATTTTGAGGGAGTGGAGAAAAACAGGAGGGAGAGAGGATGAACTGTCTTTAGAAATTTTGTAATTTTATTTACCATCAAATCGAAGTGTAGAGGAGGTGAACTCGCTCTGAGTTTCCTTCCTTTTCTTCGTTTCTCTGTTTGTGGAGCACACCCTTATTAGCAGATGCAAAGATAAGAGCTTATACAATAAAAATAAATATAACAACAAAATTATGTAATTTTTATCTTGTCTAAATATATGAGGCTAGTCTTAAAAATAAAATAAAACAGAGGTTATTACTTAGTGCATATTAGTTAGTAAATAGTGGATAAAGCTATTATGTTTCCATCAAGTGCATTTTTCTAAGATATATAATAATATATAACTTACTTTATTGTATATTTATCCACACATAAAATAAGAAAATCATTTGATAAAAATATCAAAGTAGCAACACATAAAAAATATTTTAATTTGAAAAGTGTTCGAAATGGGTAATTTTTTTTTATGGTAAACTGGAAATCTAATGAAAACAAGAGTGAGTCTATGGTACTATACATATTACGATTTGGTCCGTAATACGGATCAATATTTTTGTTTCTAGAATCTTATTGGACGATCCGAACCGTTCAACATAATTTTCATAAAAATATGCACTTGCAAACCAAATTTTATATTTTTTAGAATTTTTTTACTATTTTTTAAGATACGTAGAAAATCACTGTTTTTGGATGGTCCAGAATTTTCAGATTAAGTGATTTTCTATGTTAAAAAATAGTAAAGAAATTATAAAAATATATTGAATGGTTCGGATCGACCGTTAAGATTTTAAAAATAAAAATATTAATTGTATTACAAACTAACCCGTGATATGTATATCACCATATACTCCTTCTTAAAACAATTAGGCCTTGTTCGACAGTAATCTCAAAAGTACCGTTTACGTGGGAAAAAAAAAATTCACTCAGACTGAATTTTTTTTTTCCCCACATAAACAGTAAAATCTAGTTCAAAATTTTCAATTCTTATATCCATTTATATTCTCTACCGAGCTGCCGAATAAGCCCTTAAAGTTAAAAAAAAAAAAAATATATCAAGAATATGCTCCGCAGGAAGCTGCCTGACGGAACACCAAAAGGGTGAAGTTGAAATAAATGAAAACGGCAAAGGGTATTTTAGACAATTTAAAAGTAGATTAATGGATGCCAATATGGATTCGCACCGGCCACGAGGAAAAAGGTTACTGTCATATGATCTCCACGTTTGAAACCTTACTCATTTCCACCTCACCTTACTTCTAAATCCGCTGTTCCCTCCCATACACCGGATCTCCTCAACCCTGCCATGTGTTGTTTCTGTGTTCACTTCATAGCATCTCCAAAGATTGTATTGGAATCCCTTTGCTGTTTGCTGTTTGGAACAAAAGAGCTTTAAGAAATGACGCATTTCTGTCTTGTCTTCTTTCTTTCTTTCATGGTTCTTTTGGATCTCTTTATGGGTCCACTAGAAGAATTCAGATAGTGTAGTATGAAATCTGAGTCGTTCGTTTTAATCTGGCACGAATCTCAAATTAGTTTCCCTGTATTTATATTTAAATGGGGGTGTTCATCATTGAATTCGTATCCTCTGCATTTACTCAAAAGGGCATCTTTTTGAGTTAAAGCATCTAGACCATTCAATTCGTTTTAAAATTCGTGTTGACTAGATCGGTATTAATGTTAAAGAGCTCATGTTTTAAAATCATATGATCAAAATAATTACTTTTAAAATCAGACGACCGAAATACATTAACTCAAAATATTATCTTTAATGCAGATGATAGATGCTCTTCATCATTTCAGTTAAAATCAAAACAAAATAGATAAACTAAAATTTTATTCGATTTTTAAACATACAACTGAACCGATCGGAATAAACTTGTTAAGCGAACTAAATTTTGTTTGCTAGATTGAATCATAATAAAAGATTATTTTTTTAAGATGAATTAATTTTTTTTTAGTTTGGTCTAACTAGTTTTAAATCAAACCTAACAATATAAATTATATCGTATTTTCTTTAATATTTGGTTAGAACTGGTACGAGTTAAAAAAATTTGGCCAGTTCGATTTAATCAGTTTTGAAATTTCTAAATTGAACCGAACTATTAGACCAGACCATATCAATAACGCTAAATTGAACGTAAAAGTCCAGGATTTTTAAATTCATATTTTTTATTAAAGATGTGAAAATGATATACAATTATTGTATTTGGTCTGGTTAATAAGTAAAAAATAAATCTTTCACCAAAAAATTACTTTATATTTCTTAATTAGAAATCTTCAGAACCTTCATTTGAGAAAAATGAGAAAAATAGATTGAAAAATCCTTCTTTAGGATTTTAGCAAATCCAAAATCATTTTCTCTACTTTTATTTGAAAATGAGAATACAACAATTTCTACTTTCATACAATATCTTAGTATAGTATATAGGGATATTAATTATTACACATATTGGGCCGCTATAAATCAAGCATTAGTACCTACCCATACTTCCACTTCATGGTTTTAAGAACTTGATCCAAAATAGCCCATATTAAATATATATACTCACACAATTTAACTTAGCCCAGGCCCAACTGTAAATGTTACACTAATAATTAATTACATGCTAGCTGAGCTTCCAAGTTTTTGGATGGTAATCATCCTTTTTAAGATCAAAATATATAAAAAGCTACTTTACATATATATATATATAGATATACTAGTATCATATCCGTGCGTTGCAACGGAGATATATTATAAAAAACAAATATATTAATAAAAATAATAATTATCTAAAAATTAAAACACATGTTAATAGAAAATTTATATGATTATGTATTTTTAATTAACTTTAATCGTGATATCTGATAACAATTTGATGATGTGATGATTCTTTATTTTTAAGTACCAATGATATCAAATAATAGCTCGATTCGAATCTAATATCAAATATCATTCAACAATTCAATATCAACATATAATATGATATAAAAAAAACATAAATAAAAAGTGTTATTGTGTGTATGTATAGGACACACACACACACACACACACACACACACATAATATAAGAAAAATATATATTTACACACACGTTCCAATTTATATTCTTCTTTGTTTCCAATTTAGAACACACACACACACATTGATATATTCTATATCGGAAATATATTCTAAATTGCCCACACCAATATGTATAGAAACAAAGAAAGAAAAATAAGAAAATAAAAAAAAATGATTTCCATTGTGATATGTATAGAAACGAAGAAGGAAACAATAAATAAGAAAATAGAATTAGACTTCTATACATACCAACAAACACCAGAAAAATAATTGCGGCGTAGCCGCAACAACGACGCACCTAGTTATTTATTCACTTTATGATTTCTTCACTTGTTTCACATGTTTGTTTGTACGAATATTTTATTTTGGGTTGAAATTGACACCTCAGGGCAGATCTCCTGTTCTCTTAACTTTCATTTAATAAACTACAAAAAATAAGGAAAACTAGTATTGTGAAGTCGAAAATTAAATAATCAAACAATTTAATATTTGAATAAAATATCGTCTATGTAATCGAGAACGGTTCGTCTTTTATAATACATATAAATATATATTTCAATTCTGGATTTTTTTAGAAAAATCACAAATATTGAGAATAATTTGAATATAACTAAGAAATAATTAGTAAATTATGAAAATAATTTAGAAATTTTGAAGAAATTTTAAGTATACATTTAGTTTGTCCATTTATGCAAGAATTGCTGAAAATAAATAACTCGCGAATCATGTTATCATGCTAATAAGAACAAAATATAATCTTATAATTCATAGCTATTTTTCATCAAAAGTCCAAAACAAAAATAAAAATAAAAATGTACTAATGTTTGTGAAATATTTTAATAGGATTTGGTTTCCGTCAATATATTATTCTAGAAGCTGACTAATTATTATTTTTTTCCTTTATTTTTGCTCTTGACCAGTTTAGTTTTTGTATCTTATTTTATTGATCAATTTATATAGTATCCGACGCAATATTTTAGTATGATTAAGATTAAGAAAAGTTAAATCATCCAGCACATCAATTTTGAAACACGTCGCATTTTATATGAAGGGTTGCATTAGAATTTCTTAAAAAGCTTATTGTGTGTTTGTATAATAACTTCTTTAGTTTTTTCTCTCTCTTATCTTTGGAATTAACCCTGATCTTTTTTTCTTTTTACTTTTTACTTTTAAAATTTCTTAAAAAATGAATTTCAGTAAACATATCATAGCACGGTTTTAGTTTTCTATTTGCTCTCGCCATGTGAAATGAATTTTAATTTATATTTTATTGGTTTAAAAAGAAAAAAACAGAAAAAGGAAAAAAAAAAACAGCAAAAAAAATGGTCCGGACAGGACAGGACCGGACCCGTACCCGCCTAAACTAACCTGCAGACCCAAACCGAGCAACCTGCGGACCCGGACCATGCAACCTGCGGACCCGCGCTACCCGGGGGTTGAGCCGGACCGGCCGAGTAAGAGTTTTTGAAAATAAACCCGTACTACCCTACCAGACCTACTCGCCTACTCGAGAAATCCGTGTCCGTGCCACCCCCGCCCGCCCGGATTTGAACCGTACCCGTCCGATCCAGCCCGTTTTCAATACACTAGCTCAACCCATTCCCAAGTTGCGTCGATAAGGATTATGCATAGTGTTTATGTTGTGTATTTTAGGTATCAGATAATGGGTCAATTTAATACACTTTTTCACTTTTAAATTTATAAAACCTTAGTACACAATAATAGGTCAGTTGCAAGCATACAACCTATCCTTGTAGTAGTTTAGGTATCGATCCAAAGACAACGGGAAATATTACTTTTTACTAAATTAATTAATTCTAAAACAGTGCAATAAAAGTAAATGGGGGGTTTGTTTGAAAATTTGTTTTGTGGGTTCAATACCCGATTGAGAGTCTAAAAGTAAACAAAGCAATTTAAACAAACAAATAAAAGGAGTTTTGTGATTTAATGAGATGGAAGTCTAGGGGCTTTTGGCATACAATCACTTGGTCAAATCAATACTTAGTTGGTTTCTAAATTCATGTTTGCAATTATGGGGTTTCTAAGCCTTAAATATCAAAAAGGGTCACTTTCGTGAATTAATGACGTGCCTAAATAATTCGAATTTCACGATTAAGTCCTTCACCCTAGCTATCTAGATCATAAGCACATGTTAGCCTAGTTTATCCCTAAATATCAATACTTCACGATGAAGTCCTTCATACCAATATTTGGTTCAATTCTAGGGGTCCCAATCAAATATGAGGCTTCACGATTAAGTTCTTCACCTCAATTTAACCTTTGTTTCTTGTGGTTCCGGACTAAGAAATAGATTTGGTCATTTCTAATCTTAATCCTAAGGTTATTCATGTATACAATTTGGTACCATCAATTCTTTGATCCTAGCACTTTAAGTTTGTTAGACCTAAACGGGACGCTAATTAACGAGCACACAAATCATACAAGCACATGAATTATAAAATCAACAAGAACAAACATGCAAACAAACAATCATCATAGAGAAAAATATCCAACTAAGGTAGATTTTAACACAAGTTCATGTTTTAAGCCTAAGCCCCTATAAAGGAAATCTAGCCTCTCATGGGTGCGTTAACATCCAAGAGAAATACAAGAGTAAACATGATTAAAACTAAGAAAAACAAGAAAGAGAATAGAAAACACCAATCTCTTCGCTCGCTGCCCCTTGTTACCTTTGCTCGCTCAAGAAAACCTTCAATCCTTCGCTCCAATCGCCTTCAATCACTTGGGGAAGATAGAAAAGATGTGGAAAGATGTGTAGAATAAAAGCTAAGATGAAAGATAATCTTTCCCTGGTGTCTCCCTGCCAATATATAGCTATTTTTGTGCCTTGGGAAACAATCCCCCGAAATCTGGAAGGAAATCTGAAGAGATATGATGAAATCAGGCCAGACTGGCATTCGTGCGGCCTCTTGTGCGTTCTTCACAAATTCTCTGCGGCCAGTACAAATTTCCTGCGGCCTGCATAAAATGGAGAATTGGCTGGAGATCATGCAGGATTTTGTGTGGTCCACACAAAATTCCTTAAGGTCGCACAAAGGCCCGCACAACTCTCTGTTTTGATAGGAGAAAACTTGATAAATTCCGAATTTTATTTTCGGCTTGAATTTATTTTGTGTGACCCGCACAGAATTCCTACAGGCCACACAAACACCCACATAATTGCTCATTTTGCTCGATTTCTGCAATTTAAATAAGGCAAAGACAGTAACTTGGTTCTTTGGTATATTCTATGTTAAACTAAGCTAAAATACAAGAGATTTGGTGAAGTTTTAGAGATAAAACCCTAATCGAAAGTATATATAATTGAGGCTTATCAGTTTATAATTATTTTGAGAAGAATTATATTTTTATAATTTTTTCTGAAAAAGTAGTAGGAACAGAATCATATGCCGATTTTTTTTCCTTATCATCCTAATTAATTAGAATTAAATGAATACCACCTATTAATTCCGAATTTATATTTCACCACGAACTCGGATCCCAATAGATGCGCGGACTCGGTATGCGTACTGAAATTAATTTTTTTACTAATCCGTCTGCATACTTAGAATGTGCACGGATTTTTTTTTTAGTTCTATTATGAATTGTTTGTAATTTTTTGACCAATTTTTTTTATTCTATTATATTTTGTTTTGTGATATTTAGAATTATATGTACACATAAAATTTGACGGTGAAATTGTAAAATTTTTTTTCAAACAATTGGCTCATGAAAAGTACATAGAATTAAATTGGCTTTGTCTCAAAAAAAAAAAAATCAACATTGCTTCTGGAGTTTGTATTGGCATTTGGCAATCATATTACGCAATATATATAAGAAATTTCTAGCTGTTTTGCACTGGCATTAATAAATTATTATAACAAAACTAGCTAGTAGCTCTTATATATATATATGAGGAGGGTTGAAAATTTCAAATGCACTCAAATTTTTGTGCACCCAAATGCACCTTATTCTTTTTCTTCATTTTTAAAGTCTGAATAGTCAATCTGAACCGTTAGATGCGATATATATATTAAGATGTGCTTGGAGACCAAATTTTACATTTTTTGGAATTGTTTTACTATTTATTAAGCCACTTTGAAAAATCGCTGATCTAATGGTCCAAAAAATGTAAAATCAGCGATTTTCAAAGTGGCTTAATAAATAGTAAAAAAAATTCCAAAAAAAATATAAAATTTGGTCTCCAAGAACATCTTAATATATATATATATATATATCGCATCTAACGGTTCGGATTGACTATTCGGACTTTAAAAATGGAGAAAAAAGATTTGAAAGATAGGATGCATTTGGGTGCATTTGAACCCTCCTCTATATATATATTTGAAGACAACGGAATCCAACGTACTTAACGTGTAGGTTAATACTTAATAATTAAGCAAACCATGGTAGGAGGTTTCTTAAGTATTTTTTAATTTAGATTCCTCATTCTATTCCAGAATAATTTTTTTTTTCAAATAATTCATGACAGAATTAAAAAAAAATAAAAAATCTATCCGCATACGTACTGGGTATGCAGACGAATTAGTAAAAAATTCAAAAAAAAAAAATTAAAAATCAATTTTGGTACGCATACTCAGTCCGCACACCGATTGAGATCCGTGCGAGGACTGAATCTGAGTTCGTGGTGGAATCTAAATTCAGAATTAATTGGTGGTATTCATTTAATTTTGATTTATTAGGATAGTAATGAAAAAAAACGGAAGCATATGTGAAATATACAGTTAAATGTGAGTAATCACCTGCCGTTATTTTACAGTTAAATGGTAGTCATCACCTGCCGTTATTCTCGCTATTCTCTAGTGCATCCAAACGCATAGTAGTCATAACCAATTTCCCAAGTTAAATATATAGTTACGTGGTGTTTAAATTAAATAATTGTAACGACGGTTCATTATGTATTTTTATTTGAAAAATATAATTACTATTATTAGAGGTGCTCATTGGGTCCGATTTATTTGGTTTTGAACCGAACTAAATTAGTTTGGACTAAATGGTTCGGTTTTTTCGGTTTAATGGTTCGGTTCGATTCGGAAGTTTTCAAAACCAAAAGAATCTAACCGATCAAACTTTTATATATTATGAATTTGGTCCGGACCGTCCCGGTTTATTTCTTAATCAATTGCTTTAAATACTTCGATTTATTTCTTAATACTCTGATTTATTTCTAATTAATATACTTTGGTTTATTATAAATCAATTGCTTTAAATAAAAAAAAATTAATATATTTCAGTTTGAACCGAATAAATTGAGCAAATTAAAATAAAACTTTAATTCGGTTCGATTCAGTTAGAATGCTAATTCGGTTCCGTTCAGTTTTAATGGAGAAGTACAAATCAACTTTTTGATTTTTATATTTTTGAAAACGAATTATAACTTTGCTTTGCCAGCCGATGGCAGCATCTAAGCGGAACAATACCAATTGTCATCCAAATTTCATTGAACCGATCAAACAAAATAAAAATAATTATTCAAATCTTTAAAGGCATGTTCGACATGAGAATTTTGTAGAAATGAAATTTTTTAATATAGGAATGAGAATTTCAATTTGTCAAAATCAAAGTTATTTAACTTACAGGGAATTTTAGAATATAGGTGTTCGACAAATGCATAAGAAATTTGATAGGATGTTGGTTTTTTTTTTTCTTTTATAAAAGATGTAAAACTACAATTAAACAAGCGTATTAATACTAATCATTGATTATGATCAATATAATTGTATATATTAGATTCTAAAAACAAAAGATGAAATTGCTAAGTTTATGTGGAATGATTATGTTAGACGTCAGAATAGAAACTTAATTTAAAATTAGCTTAATCTATTAAAATTAAATATTGTTAGTTAATTATGCTTGTTTAATAATTTCTTGTATTATTAATTGTGCTTGTTTAGGATATAAATATTTTTTAAATGAAAGATATAATACCAAAATGTAATTTGAATTATTGTTAGTCTTGTATTTCAACTTTCGTATCTGTGTATTTTAAACTATTTTAGCTTAATGACAATTTAAATACTTATTATTTTCTTCTTTTCATTAGTATTTTTTTTTATCGTTCAAATTAAATTTAAAAAAAGGAGCACTAGACCACACTATCCTTTTTTCCTTTTTATAGATTACTAGGCCTAGTAGTATGTGTCAAAAATTTATAAAAAATACGGCAAGGGAATGAAAAAATAGATGAAATTGTTAGGCATATATATGTGGGATGATTCTGTTAGACGTCAGAATAGAAACTTAATCTAAAATTAGCTTAATCTATTAAAATTAGGTGTTGCTAGTTTAATTATGCTTGTTTAATAATTTCTTGTGTTATTAAATTGTGCTTGTTTAATTAATTTAGTCTTTGTATTATTAAATTGTGTTTGTTTAATTAAGTGCTTGATTGCACAAGTTAATTTCATTTTAATTAATTAAACAAGTATTGATTAGTATAATTTTCTTTTAATTATTTTTAGTTTCTGTTTGATCAATTATTAAACAATTATCAGCTTGCTTACTGTTAAAATATATTTTATGTCTCTTGTATATTTTAAGTTTTAGCTTTTGGGGAAAAAAAAAAGACCTCCGATCAGGTAGTATATTTCCTACAAAAAATCAACATAAAGCATGGCAACAGAGTTCCTTTGGATATTAAAATAGAAAATCAAATCAGCCGCCGAACGGTGCATGGGAAAAATTCATATCAATTGTATTTTGCCTATGAGAACGAATTTTTTTTATAAACCATAAATAATGAAATTATTTTTACGGAACCAATATGATTACTTTTTTTTTAAAAAAAAACCATAAGGACCGGACGGTCTGTCTGGTCTCAAAATCAGTTTTTTCCCAGACCGGACGGACCGTTCGGTCTCACATTTTTTTTTTTTATAAAAGAAATTTTTTAAATTTTTAAATTTTTTGTATTAAAATATTAGAAATGTTGAATATATTTCTTTGAAAATAGATGAAATAAAATATAATTTGATTTATTAGAAAGACTGCAACAAATAACCCGGATCAATATTTTCAGATCATATTTTTCGCGGCTATAAGAAAAATTAATATATTTCTTTATGTGTTATTGGAAAAAAAATGCTTAGATTCTGAGTTATTGATTCCGGTTCAAAAGCCATTTCTAGGTAATTCAGAAAATATTGTGATCTTTCTAGTACATTTAATTTATGAAAAGTTGTATCTATTTTTGAAAAAAAAATAAAAACTTTAAGTTATTTAATGATTATTATTCAAAAAGAATTATCAAAATAGATACAACTTTTTATAAATTAAATGTCATAGAAAAATCACAATATTTTCTGGATTATCTAGAAGTGACTTTTGAACTGGATCAATAACTCAGAATCAAAGCATTTTTATTTTTTTTTCTAATAACACATAAAGAAATATATTAATTTTTCTTACAGCCGCAAAAAATCCGATCTGAAAAATATTGATCCGGATTATTTGTTGCAGTCTTTCTAATAAATTAAATTATATTGTATTTCATCTATTTTAAAAAATATATTCAGCATTTCTAATATTTTAATACAAAAAATAAAAAAATTTAAAATTTTTCTTTTATTTAAAAAAAAAAAAATGTGAAACCGAACAGTTCATCCGGTCTGGAAAAAAACTGATTTTGAGACTGGACGGACCGTCCAATCCTTAAGGTTTTTAAAAAAAAAAATAATCATATTAGTTCCGTAAAAATAATTTAATTATTTATGGTTTATAAAAAAAATTCTATGAGAACCCAAGGAAATTGGAGGCGCCGCCCTAAATATCCGACCTTTTCCTAGCCTACTCTCTCTCTCTCGTTCTAATCTATATATATGAACATAAGAACATTGATCTGAACAAAAAATTAGAATAAATTCAAAAGAAAAGAAAAATAAATAAGAAAGAAAGGGGAGAGAGAGATCCAGCTAAATGGGTGCAGAGAGGTGGGCAGGGATAGGTCCAGCCATAGCAAGCTTGTTCTTCTTATATCCCATGGTGAAGAACTATATTCCCCCGCAGCTCAGAGACTACGTGGCCGTCGTTTTCCAAAAGGTGCTCTTTTTCATCAGACCCTACACGGACATCACAATCCAAGAGTATCGCGGTGAGCGCATGAAGCGTGACGAGCTCTACACTGCTGCCCAGGCTT